>NW_024070191.1:9966962-10566962 GCF_014754425.2 Oryx dammah
ACTTGCTTCACTACAAGCCATAGCTCTTAAAGAAACGATGTGTTTACTTCCATCACCATAGATAATTCTGCTAATTCTTGAACTTTATATAAATGGAATCACAGTTTTTACTTCTTTGTTTCTGAAGTATTTCTCTTAACATTGGACTTCTGCTAAGTGCGCTGCCGCTAATGGGATTATTGGGACTGCTTGATTCTGTTTGTTCTTCTGTGTAATATGAGTCAGTTTTCTGAGCCTGTTCATAAATTTCAGTTTATCATTAGTGTGTCTAAGAGGGTATGTGTCTGTGTGTTGTCTGGTGTGCATATGTGCGTGTTGGTATTTTCCTTAAGGTTCCTTGAGTCTTTAGAATCTGTTATTTGATTTCCTTCATTATTTCTGGGAAATTTTCAGCCACTTGAGCTCTTTTTCATTGTTTGTGTATAAATATCATTGTTTGCAACTTTTTATATTTGAAGTGGAAGCAGAGGTATACTGTGTATTTATTTTTAATGGATACTGCTAAACATTTTCCAGAACTGTTAGACAAATTTAAACTCCCACCATTATTGTCTGTAAAGATAACAAGTTTCTCCAATCCTCATTTATTCTTTGAGGTTTTCAATTCTCTTAATTGTAACTGTTCTGGTGGAAATGAAGTTATATCTATTGTGATTTTAATTAGCATTTCCTTAATTAGAATTGATGGTTACTGTCTTTTTTCATGCTCATAGTTATTTAGTTATCTTTTCCTATACTGAGTTTTCTAAAGAAATACAACCCCCTTTTATTTTATTTTTTTTATAAATTGCAAAGTCTATCTTTTTATGTGTAACTATAGCATATTAGTCTTTTTTTAAAAATATGTATTGAAATCATCTTCTAGTATGCATATTTTAATGCTCTTAAAAGTTTCTTTCAAAGAACTGAGATTCTTAATCATAAAGGTTATAATTATCATTTTAATGATTTATTTTGCTCCTTTTAAAGTCTATTAAAATATACACAGATATTCTCCTAAATTTACTCTAGAAAATTTATAGTTTCAGATTTCACATTTAGGTCTATGGTCAGAATGAATTGTGTGTTATGTTGTGACTGATGGGTCTACTTTTTTTCTTTTTCAATTGGAAATCTTCCAAATGACCCAGATCATTTATTGAAAAGACCATAATTCCCTCATTGAATTACAATGTTGTCATTGTTGTAAATCAGATGACTCCATAAGTTAGGTCACTTTGGATTCACTGTTCTCTTCCATTGGACTATTTATCTATCATTTTGCTAATACCAACTTTCTACTAAATCTCGATATCCAGTAGGAGAAGTTCTCCATCTTGAAGAAAATTGGTATTTAACAATATTGTATCTTCCTATCCATAATCAATTATAACCTTTCATTTATTTATATGTTTAAAAATTCCTCTTAGGATTCTTTTTCATACTTTGCAGTTTATTCTCATACATTAACTGTTGTTATAACTCATAAAATAGATATTCAGATTTCATTTTCTATTTGTTTAATAATTGTTCATTGAAGTATGACTAAGCATTGTATAGTAATGTGGTATCCAGAGAACACTCCTAAATTCATGCATGATATTAATACTTAATTTTTTAAAATTATTTTCAATCTAGACATATTCCCTGTGAATAATGGCAATTTTATTTTTCTGTTCTTTTTTGAAGACCTATAACTTTTTTCTTTACTTTTCATTTTCAGTGGCAAGGATTTCCAGAGCAATACTAAATTAACGTGGTGAAAGTCTGCATTTTTACTTCATTCTTAAACTGAAGGATGAAATATTCAATATGCCCCCATTAGTATCAGTAATAATTGTAACAGCTTTAAATAAGTGCCCCTCATCAGATTAAGGAAGTCCTTCTTTAATTCAGCTTGCCTAGTTTTATGTCTTTTTCTTAATCATATTTTTTATGAGTAGCAGTGCTTTTTCTGAATCGATTAAAATGTATTTTTTCTTTATTTTGATACAGAGGAAATTTGTTTAAGTTATAAATTCCAATTACAGGATAAACTCTCAGTCAGTCATGCTGCATTATCCATTTTACATATCACTGTATTTAAATTGATGATATTGTACTGAATATTTTTGCATAGTGTTAATGAAAAAATCAGAGTCTATAATTGCATTTAATGTCTCATTTAGTGGCCTTGTAAAGTTTTCTACAAAGGTTATTTTAACTTCATAAGCTGAGCTGAACATTGATTCCTTAATTTCTAGTTTCCAAATAAATTTGTACAAGATTAGTATTATTTCATCAGTGTTAAGAATTCCCCATTGAAACTACTAAGCATTTTATGTTTGAAAAATTTATAATGATAGATTTAATTTCTGAAGTAGATATAGTCTATATAGAATTCTTATTTCTTTTTTTTTTTTTTTGCTTTTCAAGAAATTTGTCCTTTTAAATTTTCAAATGTATTCTCCTAAAGTTATTATCATTTGTAAACTTTTGCTAACTGCAATATCTATACTGGTGTCCCTTTCTTCTTGTGTGTTTAGGCTGCTCAGTCATGTTGAACTCTTTGCCCCATGGACTGTAGCTTGCCAGGCTCCTCTGTCCATGGAATTCTCCAGGCAAGAATACTGGAATGAGAAGCCATTCCTATCTCCAGGGGAATCTTCCCAATCCAGGGACTGAACCTGGATCTCCTCCACTGCAGGCAGATTCTTTACCATCTGAGCCACTAGGTAAGCTCACTAACCATAATATTGATAGTTTATTCAAATTTCCTTAGTGTCTACTGAGTTCTTGTTTGTTTGGTTTTCTGTTCCAAGATCCCATCCAGGATATCATATTACATTAACTTTCATATGTCCTGATTCCTACATTGCATTTTATATAATCAATTTCTGATATATCACTTGATTTCTTCCTTCATATTTGAAGTTTCATTTTTGTTCTTTTTTTACATTTCTTGAACTGATAGCTTATATTATTGTTTTAATTTTTTCTGTTATGTGTATACAAAGCTATGAATATCTCTAACTGCACTGCAGTTCTGATATATTTTCATTATCACTGAGTTCAAAATATTTTCTAATAGCTCATTTTGTATTTTCTGTTTTTAATCATACTTGTTATGAAATGTGTTGTTTAAATCTAAATATTGGGGGTTTTGTTGTTATCTTTCTGTTATTGACTTATAGTTTAATCTGTTTTTGGTAGTATGCCTTGCAAGATTTTAATTAACTGGACTTTGGATATTTTTTTCATAACAAGATATTGTCTACTTTTTTGAATATTACATGCACATTTGTAAAAGATGCATATTCTACAGTTTTAGGAAATTGATCTCTTAATATCAGTTAGGCCAGGTGGTTAATTGTATGGTTCAAATCTTCTACAGATTAATGAATTTTGGTGGGGAGGAGTTCATTTCTTATATTATTTGGGCTTCCCTGGTGGGTCAAATAATAAAGAATCTGCCTGCAATGCAGGAGACCTGGGTTTGATTCCTGGGTCAGGAAGATCTCCTGGAGAAGAGAATGGCAACCCACTATAGTATTCTTGCCTAGAGAATTCCATAGACAGAGGAGCCTGGCAGGCTACACTCCATGGGGTTGCAATGGCTCAAATCCTCTATAGATTAATGAACTTTTTTAATTGGTTGCTTTATTATATTATTTAGAGAAATGTATTAAAATTTCTAATGTAATAGTGCATTTTCTTTACTTTTATCTCTGCTTTTGGAAATTTCCTGAGAGAAATCCTGCTAGTGATAATAATTTTGAGCAATGCCTCTACTGATCTATTTTACCAGGATGGAGAAACAGCCAGAGACATAAATCTATGATAATTTATGAGTAGCACTCATAGGTTTGCCAGATTACAAAGATTTTAAGAGAGTATGATCTGAGCACTGGGAACTAGGGTATATAGGAAAGAATATATGAATAAACTCAAGAATGGGAATATTGTTAAGACTTTTGTATATAATTACATGTTCATTAAAGGGTCCACTGAAGAAGAGGCTCTCAATAATCAGGAGGAAAAGATGATCTTTTCTTTGGAAGTGTGTCAGCCATTTCTCTAGGCCTCCCAGGACAATCTGCAATGTAGTCATGACAGAAGGGGTGAGATAAACGAACTACCCTTGGCTGAAGTTATCCTGGCTACCACTACTGCTGAATGCCTAATCTGCAAGCAGGATATGTCTATGTTGAGCTTCCTGTATACACCTCTGTGTATACAGTGGAGGGAAAGGGTTCTGTGAAATCATGTTTCGGCTGTCCATCATTGAGAAGGCAGCAACTTGTCCTCATTGAAATAGACACATATTCTATATGTGCATTTTCTTTCCCTAGTGGAAATTTCTATGTCAACACTTTATATATGTGTGTGTGTGTGTGTATAAATATATAATGCCTTATATATATATACACACACATATATATAATGCATATAAAATGCCTTATTCACATGATTGGTATCATATAAAATACTATTAAAACCAAGGAACCACTTTATAAAAATAAAAATCAATTAATTATGCTCACAGCATTCATTGACTTTAACTCATACCACTTCACTCAAATCTGCTAGCATTATAGAATTTTTGAAAGGTCTGTGGAAGGCAATATTATGGCACCAGCCTGGAGACAACATCCTCTGACATAAGCCATTCTCCTGGATATGGCATATGTTCTGAACCAAAGTTCAAAATAAGGTGCAGCTTCCTCTAAAAATCTGTGTCCTTTAATAAGAATATTGACTGTTTCTCATAATTTGTTTTAAAACTGTTGCTTCTCCTTCTGTAGGTTTGTGTTCCCCTAGTTCCCAAGGGAAGAGGGTTTAGTCTGTAGACAAAACAATGATACCTTCGTACTGTAAGCTTGCCATCTGCTGGTGAGCACTGTAGGTTGCTTGTACTATTGAACCACCAGGCATATTACAGTATTACCGTACCTGAAGGTGTGATGGACGCGGTTTACATAGGAGGAATATGACTATAATCAGGGGAGGGAAGAGCATTCTGGAACTCAAAAAAGGACCTCCAAAGTTTCCAGTAGTCAAGGTTTGGTGTTACAGTGTTCCCACTGTAACAGGACTACCAACAGCAAGACCCATCAGGAATGAGGTTTGGTTCCCCAAACTGAGAAAATAATTTCTTAATGAGTTAGTAAGCAATCTAGTGAAACAACACTCTCACATACTTAAAAACCATAACTTTATCTTCAGATGCACTGCAAAATTATGGGGCAAACTCTACTTGAATTGTAGTAGATGAGAAATGGAAAACTCAGGATGAGCTATTCTGGAAGATGTTGAATTATTTCTTTTTATATTTATGAGTTTTCTATTAGCATATATTTATACTAATTTAAAATAACACTAAAATATATTTTCTTTTATCCTGTGAGGTTTAACCTGACACGCTTGCTAATGAAAGAATATGTGTATGAAAGAATACACTTCAATGAAGGCATATAAACTAAATGAAATCTTTAATAATGTTTTCATTCTTCTGGGAGGACATTCTACCTGAGAAAGCTGCAAACCTCAGCAAACATCCCTGAGATAATTAATCATCCTTGAGATAATTCATATATATATATGAATTATATATATATAATTCTTCCCTGGAAATATAGCCAAAATAAGTTACCATATACAATAATTTTTTAAAGAATCAATAGTTTGAATTTGATAATTACTTTGAATAATTACTTTGATAATTACTTTGAATAAGATTCAGGTCTGCCTCATGGAAAACCTATGTAAATCTGGGCATTTCATGTATAGAAGAGGATTTACTGAATATTGAGAGTCAACTACTGAATGAGTAATAGTTGAGTGAAAATGATCAGTTTCTTTTCTAAAAAAGTTTGCTAATGTATCAATTATAGTTTTTACAGGAGAGGAGAATAAGAAGGCATGGGAGTATAATTTAGAATTGTCCATTTGCACAGATAAGCTCTCTTTGAATGCTCATGTTCTTAGAAAATCATACAAATTTCACATTCTACCCAGTAATGCAGTTATACTTATTGTAATATAAAATACTTTGAATTGCTTGCTATAGAGTAAAATAAGCTCCCCAGAAATTTATTCTATGATTATTCTATAACTTCGTATATTTTTAAGAACATAGCTATCTACTATAATACTTCGTAGAGAAAGTTAATAATTGTGGCAAAGTAACAACATATGTTTTTCTTATTACATAAATAATTTTATAACTAGGAAATAAAGTGGAGAAGGAAATGGCAACCCACTCCAGTACTCTTGCCTGGAGAATCCCAGGGACAGTGGAGCCTGGTGGGCTGCCATCTATGGGGTCGCACAGAGCTGGACACGACTGAAGCGACTTAGTAGTAGTAGTAGGAAATAAAGATCTTGCAAGCATGATGTTCTACTGAATTTATTTCAGGTCAGGTACTAATATGTTTTCAGTTTTATGCATTGGATTTGGGTAAATGTAACACATGTAACACATTTAATATTAAATCAAAAGAAAAGATCTTCCTAGAATCTACAACATCTGTAGTCATTCTAATGAAATTATCGTAATCTGTATTGCTGGGTAGAACACAGACTCTAAACAATTTCTGGGACTTAAAATATGTACTGAAATTAAGGATTTCTGTGCCATGAGATCATCTTTTTGCATGAGCCATATTTAATTATGAGTGTGTTAGTCATTCATTTGCGTCCAATTCTTTTGGGACCCCACGGACTGTAGCCTGCAAGGCTCCTCTGTCCATGGAATTTTCCAGGCAAGAATACTGGAGTGGGTAGCAATTCCCTTCTCCAAGAACATTCCAGGAGATGTTCCTGACTCTGGAGTTGAACCTCGGTCCCCTGTACTGAAGACAGATTCTTTGCCATCTGAGCCACCTGGGAAGAACTATTTAATTATGACAATTCCTCAAATATGCTTCACTTGGCCAGTCATATGTTTGTCTTGAATAACTTGATCTCCTTCCTTTGCTGGTGACATTCAGATCCTGACTGGAAACAACACTTTCTGAAACAGTGTTTTTGATCCTCTCTTTCTTTACCTTTCCTGACTACCCTCCCTGTATATACTGTCTTACAGTTTTCAATTTTTCCTTCAGATCGTAAGCTCCATGGGGAAAAGTCTATGTCTTTGTAACTACCATCTTCATTATCTGGGACAGAACTGTTACTTCAATTCAGTTCAGTTCAGTTCAGTCACTCAGTTGTGTCCAACTCTTTGTGACCCCATAGACTGCAGCAGGCCAGCTTCCCTGTCCATCACCAATTCCTGGAGCTTGCTCAAACTCACGTCCATCGTGTGAGTGACGCCATCCAACCATCGCATCCTCTGTTGTCCCCTTCTCCTACTGCCTTCAATCTTTCACAGCATCAAGGTCTTTTTTCAGTGAGTCAGTTCTTTGCATCATGTGGCCAAAGTGTTGGAGTTTCAGCTTCAACATCAGTCCTTCCAATGAATATTCAGGACTGATTTCCTTTACAATTGACTGGTTTTATCACCTTGCAGTCCAAGGGACTCTCAAGAGTCTTCTCCAATACCATAGATCAAAAGCATCAATTCTAGAGCACTCAGCTTTCTTTATAGTCCAACTCTCACATCCATACATGATTACCAGAAAAACCGTAGCTCTGAGTATACGGACCTTGGTCAGCCAAGTGCTATCTCTGCTTTTCAATATGCTGACTATGTTGGGCTTAGCTTTTCTTCCAAGGAGCAAGTGTCTTTTAATTTCATGGCTGCAAACACAATCTGCAGTGATTTTGGAATCCGAGAAAATGAAGTCTGTCACTGTTTTCATTGTTTGCCCATCTATTTGCCATGAAGTGATGGGACTGGATGCCATGAACTTAGTTTTCTGAATGTTGAGCTTTAAGCCAACTTTTTCACTCTCCACTTTCACTTTCATCAAGAGGCTATCTAGTTCCTCTTCACTTTCTGCCATAAGGGTCGTGTCATCTGCATATCTGAGGTTATTGAAATTTCTCCTGGCAATCTTGATTCCGGCTTGTGCTTCATTCATCCCAGCGTTTCTCATGATGTACTCTGCATATAAGCTAAATAAGCAGGGTGACAATAGACAGCCTTGACGTACTGCTTTTCGTATTTGGAACCAGTCTGTTGTTCCATGTCCAGTTCTAAGTGTTGCTTCTTGGCCTGCATACAGATTTCTCAGGAGGCAGGTATTGTAGTCTGTTATTCCCATCTCTTTAAGAATTTTCCACAGTTTGTTCATAGGGGCTCAATAAATATTTTAAATGAATGATCGTTGACTATTGGAGTACACCTTGAAACATGGCGATACTTGAAGAGAAAATGAGTGAAAATCTAGAATTTGCTTTTAACATCAGTTTTCTCCTTTTCATTTGAAATCTTAAAATGAAATGACAGCTATGTATTAGAAAGCCAAGAAGAGATTCTATGCTCTACAAATGTTGATACAGACAAAAAGAGAACCTCTATATGGTCCATAGCAGTTACAAGGAAATTTGCAAAGATATATTCAAATACAGCTGAATTCTTAAGAGCAAGTAGTTATGTAGATTTGGCTGCAATTTTCAAACTACATTCACTTTTGGATGTCTCACTTAAAATGAAACATCCCAGTCTCCGATATCTTTTTTCTGGTTTAACATATCTCTGTTATCCATCTATAACGAATAGTCTTACGTGGGGTTTAGCTAGGCATGTAGCATTGTTTCTCTCTGGTCTCCTGAAAGTTGTTGTTATTTTTTTTTCCTTCTGGTCCTAAATAAAATGAAGCTTCAGTGCAAGCATACTTCCTTTATCCATTTCAAAATATTTACTGAATGCCTATCATGTGCTAGAAAATTTTCAAGAAGCTTCTTAAGAATTCATTTATTGATGGCCCAATTTTCTTCCTATTTTACTTACACTATAGCTCCTATGTAATGCGGGGATAATTTTTTTGCCATGTCAACATGATGAACCTGATATTAAGCCTAACAATAGGTAGAAGACTATGTCCCAGAACTACATCATTGCTGTTTGACATGGTCTGTAGATAAAGCTTTGTTGCAGCCACACTATGCCCCCTCCAAGAAGACATGCTGGCTTTCTTAAATCTATAGTATTTGATGATATTTTCCTACATGTTGGAATCAATACAGAATATTGTGCTTGTTGTAATAATTTGTTTCATTTTCTTATTAGTAGTAAATGTTAAGTGCAGAGAAGTTATGTCCAGATATAGCTTTTTCCCCATTTTTTATTGTGGTCTAATTGACACTAATAAACTGCACAAACTTAAAGAACCCAATTTGATAAGTCTGATGTCATTTAATATATAGACACTTTGAAACCAACCACTGCCATCAAGATGTGAATATATCATATTCAATACCATAAAAGTTTTCTGATGCCCCTTTATAATCTCCATCTCATGGCCCACTGGACTACCAGGGAAGTCCCACAATTCTAGTTTTCTATACCCACTAATTGTCATTTTCTTTTTCTCTGCCCATGTATTAAGAGCCACGTGATTCAGAATATTTGAAAACAAGATGCTATTTATTTCTACCTCCAAGATTCTCTCTTGTCCATACTTGCACTTGTCCCAATAGAAGAAGGCTCTCTAAGCACTTTTACTGCCCCTCTGCGTTCTCCACTACACCCTTCTGCCAGATGAGGGGTTTGGAAAGCATTTATTCCTCCATCCATCTGCCTCCTTCCCAAAACTCCTGTGTTACGCTGGGTTGTATAGCACATAGAACTGCAACAAGAGCAGGTCCCTTCTGTTAGTAAATCAGCTAGTCCACAGTCATGTTACATATTCCTGGGTAATCATTCATTGTCTCCAGGGTATAATTTTCCATGATTCACATATGCCCATGGAAACACAGAATGGGATGCTCTTTTCAATCCCCTTTGCTTTATTTCCTCCCTCATCTTGAAGTTTCTGATTCAGAATAATTCTGTATGTAATTAGGGATCTTTTTCTCAAGCACCTTCCTCAATAGGCAAATGAATTACATACACCATGGTTTTCCTCTGTGGTCACAAAGTCTTTCTGACACATAAGTGCTATCTTGCTTGACTGGGATCCTCTGGTGACAGTTTTCTGTGTTTGTAGATATTATTTCAGGCTCCTCTCACTTCCAACACTGCATGAAAGAAAGTGAAAGTGTTGTGGCTGACTCTCTGCAACCCCCGTGACTGTAGCTTGTCAGGTTCCTCTGTCCATGGGATTCTCTAGGCAAGAATACTGGAGTAGGTTGCCATGCCCTTCTCCACGCGATCTTCCTGCCCCAGGAATTCAACCCAGGTCTTCTGCATCGCAGGCAGATTCTTTACCTTCTGAGCCACCAGGGAAGCCCCAACATTGCATGAGAGACCTCCAAACACTAGTTTGTTTCCCCTTTTGTAAGGAATCTATACTTTCCACCCTGTGCTTGTGTTATTTTTCTCTGTGTCCTTATCTTTCTGGAGGTTTATAGGATATGCCAAGTATGTTTCCTTTCTCATCAATACAGACTGGATCTCAGCAAACCCTCTCAGTCTGTACAGGGAGGTCTTTTATAATCACAGATGAATTACTTCCTATTATGTAATTATTATCTTTCTTCCATCTGTGGAATACCTGTGATTTTTATTACGTGTTTCCTAGATCTGTCCTATAGTCTCTTTATTATCTTTCAGGATTTCTGCCACTGTATATTTTGCCCTTGATCTTTCAGGGCCTGATTTTGGTCTCAATGTGATAGTCTCTCCCTCCAATATCCTACTTAATTGGAAAATGTTTTTTGTATACATATATGTCTGTGTGCAAACATACTACTCCTTTGTGTCCTCAAGTTCTCCTATGTTTACTTTAATTTTTTATCCCACTCCTCTTGGAGCAGTATTTCAATGATAATATATTTTAAGTCTTGTGCCTAATTTTCTTTCGTTGTCCTGTTGTACAATGTTCATACATCCCATGAACCCGAGTATATATTTCCTTAATGGCAAAAGGGACTCTGCTTGTGTGATTAAATTAAGGATCTGGAAATGGGGAGATTTTTCTGGCTTACCTGGCTGGGATGAGGATCACTAATGGTGCTGCAAAGGAGTTACAGTTATGTGACAGTTATCACTAGGAAGAAAATCAACAGCCCAACCAAACAATGCGTGATGACATGAAAGTATGGTTTACCCTATAAACAAGGAAAGATATAAGCATCTGAATGCAGAGTTCCAAAGAATAGCAAGAAGAGATAAGAAAGTCTTCCTCAGTGATCGATGCAAAAAAATAGAGGAAAACAACAGAATGGGAAAGACTAGACATCTCTTCAAGAAAATTAGAGATACCAAGGGAACATTTCATGCAAAGATGGGCTCGATAAAGGACAGAAATGGTAAGGACCTAACAGAAGCAGAAGATATTAGGAAGAGGTGGCAAGAATACATAGAAGAATTGTACAAAAAAGATCTTCACAACCCGGATAACCACGATGGTGTGATCACTCACCTAGAGCCAGACATCCTGGAATGTGAAGTCAAGTGGGCCTTAGAAAGCATCACTATAAACAAAGCTAGTGGAGGTGATGGCATTCCAGTTGAGCTATTTAAAATCCTGAAAGATGATGCTGTGAAAGTGCTGCACTCAATATGCCAGCAAGTTTGGAAAACTGAGCAGTGGCCACAGGACTGGAAAAGGTCAGTTTTCATCCCAATCCCAAAAAAGGCAATACCAAAGAATGCTCAAACTACCACACAATTGCACTCATCTTACACGCTAGTAAAGTAATGTTCAAAATTCTCCAAGCCAGGCTTCAGCAATATGTGAACCATGAACTTCCAGATGTTCAAGCTGGTTTTAGAAAAGGCAGAGGAACCAGAGATCAAATTGCCAGCATCCGCTTGATCATGGAAAAAGCAAGAGAGTTCCAGAAAAACATCTACTTTTGCTTTATTGACTATTGCAAAGCCTTTGACTCTGTGGAATACAAGAAACTGTGGAAAATTCTGAAAGAAATGGGAATACCAGACCACTTGACCTGCCTCTTGAACAACCTATATGCAGGTCAGGAAGCAACAGTTAGAACTGGACATGGACAACAGACTGTTTCCAAATAGGAAAAGGAGTATGTCAAGGCTGTCTATTGTCACCCTGCTTATTTAACTTCTATGCAGAGTGCATCATGAGAAACGCTGGGCTGGAAGAAACACAAGCTGGAATCAAGATTGCTGGGAGAAATATCAATAACCTCAGATATGCAGATGACACCACCCTTATGGCAGAAAGTGAAGAGGAGCTAAAAAGCCTCTTGATGAAAGTGAAAGAGGAGAGTGAAAAAGTTGGCTTAAAGCTCAACATTCAGTAAACTAAGATCATGGCATCTGGTCCCAGCACTTCATGGGAAATAGATGGGGAAACAGTGGAAACAGTGTCAGACTTTATTTTTGGGGGCTCCAAAATCAGGGCAGATGGTGACTGCAGCCATGAAATTAAAAGATGCTTACTCCTTGGAAGAAGAGTTATGACCAACCTAGATAGCATATTCAAAAGCAGAGACATTACTTTGCCAACAAAGGTCTGTCTAGTCAAGGCTATGGTTTTTCCAGGGGTCAGGTATGGATGTGAGAGTTGGACTGTGAAGAAGGCTGAGTGCCAAAGAATTGAACTGATGCTTTTGAACTGTGGTGTTGGAGAAGACTCTTGAGAGTCCCTTGGACTGCAAGGAGATCCAACCAATCCATTCTGAAGGAAATCAGCCCTGGGATTTCTTTGGAAGGAATGATGCTAAAGCTGAAACTCTAGTACTTTGGCCATCTCATGCGAGGAGTTGACTCATTGCAAAAGACTCTGATGCTGAGAGGGATTGGGCGCAGGAAGAGAAGGGGACAACAGAGGATGAGATGGCTGGATGGCATCACTGACTTGATGGATGTGAGTCTGAGTGATCTCCGGGAGATGGTTATGGACAGGGAGGCCTGGCGTGCTGGGATTCATGGGGTCACAAAGAGTCGGACACGACTGAGCAACTGAACTGAACTGAACTGAACTGAACTGAATAAACATTACAAATGAATCTTAAAGATGTAAAAGACCAGAGAATAAATACATAAATATTAATATGTAATGAGTATTACTTTACCTATTAGATTTTGAAAGATCAAAAAGTTTAGTAATAACCATTTTGGCCCATGATGTTGCATAATCATTCTTAACATTTCTGATGGTTATCTAGCTATAAGAGACCAATCCTAGGAAGCTAGGATTTATTTATTTTTGTATTTCTAATGTTGAACCCATACTATAACATATCATTCAATTTATATTAAAAAGCATAGTGTTAGCTAAAGATCATGTTGCTGAGAAGGTAGAAAATACTTTGTCTATTAAAGTAGGAACCACCTTAACATTTACAAAAAAACTGATAAATTATTGAAACAAACTATGCCAATTAACTCTCAATAAAAATATAATTAATTATACACAGCTATTCTAGAGCATTCTAACTAATCAAGATTTTATCACAGCCATCCTTTTGTCATTGGAATCTATCAGATTAGATTATCTCAATGCAAAATACATTTTTTGTTGTTCATTATTTTGACTTAAACTGATTTTGTTTTCTTCAGTGTAGGTTGTCTTCTATTACCAATGTGTTTTCAAAATTATAATTATCAGCAAGTTACAGCAACTAATAAGCTCACATAGCACAGTATTTACAAGTTTATTGACAGTACTAATTATTTACTAACTTGAAGAGAATCTTCCCTTTCTACCATCATCATTGAAATTCTAGTAAATTGCACCAGTAAACTGTGCACTTTTTCTTCAGCACTCAGCCTTCTTCACAGTCCAACTCTCACATCCATACCTGACCCCTGAAATTCACCAGTATTTAACAATTCTGTCTTGACACATCTACATAACAGAATTTCAGTCTAAATTCCTGCTCATTAACAAACATAATTAAGCTGTTGCAAAATTTTTTGAGATGAGCATGTAAAAATAATTAAGTGAAAATTTAGATTCTTGTCCTTTACAACTGATTGCATTTCAGAAGTAAATAGAAAGCATTAAAAGAATATCTTGCTTTTGAAATAGTTTTCTCTTCTGTGGACATTAGTTTGAATTAAAGCAATGAATATATATTACTAAAACACAATAAGTACAAATTGTGAAAATCTATAATTTTAATATGCTCATTAAAATATCCTTCTGGCATAAAGTCCAAACTTGTATCAAATTATATATATTTCTCTCTCAAAATTACTGGGACAATCCTGGGCATTCAGGTGTAACTATAATCAATTAAGTGAATAATAGATTATTTTTCTCTTTCTTCTTCTTTTAATTTACTGAAAATAAAAATAATCAGAGTGAATTGAAGGTAAATATTGAATGGTAGATATGCTCTTAGCCAAGAAAGAGAGGTGAGAGAGTATGTAGTATGTTATGATCTCTTTCTAAACGTGCTGGTAGGAGCAGACATGAATTCACGTCTATTGTCTTAACATATATCCACTTGAAGAGAAACACCTGCATTAAATGCACAATACTTCTGTCATAGATATGCTTACCATTTTCTCCTAAATGACCTTGAAGATTAATGAAATTCACATGAAAGATTTTACTATGCGTGTTTAAAGAAAGCAGTTAAAAAGATTCAGATGGCTTTATAAAACTGAACTTCATTTCATTAAAAAAAAATCCTCTGTTCTCATCTGTTGAGAAA
Organism: Oryx dammah; assembly: GCF_014754425.2. Lineage (NCBI taxonomy): Eukaryota > Metazoa > Chordata > Mammalia > Artiodactyla > Bovidae > Oryx > Oryx dammah. The sequence goes on from NW_024070191.1 coordinate 9,981,615, forward strand.
ATAAACTACTCCAACTCAAAGCAGTTTACAAGCAACTTTCATGGTCTTTGTTGTCACGTGGCAGCGTCTGCTAGATTGACAAGTGGTGCAGTGGACTTTGAGGACTGATTTCTAAGGATGTTAAAAGAGCATGAACTTCATTCTTTTTAAATACCTTCTTAAATATGAGCTTCAAAACAAAGTCAACCACTGCTCCAACCATTTAAAAAAGAAGGGTTCAGTGTTTGACAATGGGAAACACTACAAAGAAGAAAATGTACATTAATCTAGTTTATTGTTTTCATCTGACAAAAGTAGAGATGCAGAGCTGTAGAACAATGGTAACTGTGTATGCTCTGTTCAGCAAGGTAAATCTACATGCAGTCACTTGTGGTTAAGATAAAAGGAATCTTAGAGTGCCATATGCTGACATTTAGAAGGAAATCTCTTAAATCTATTAATATCGCAAAGTTTTCCTTGAGCTTTCAGAACATTTGTAGGCTTCTGGATTTATGATTTCCCTATACAACATGAAGACATGATTTCTTTGGGTTAGAAAATGCTTTAGGCACGATATACACAAAATGGGTTTTTACTCACTTTGATGCCTGCCTCACTGGGGCATCTCTCCTCCTGGGGCAACTCCCTGGGCACTCTTTCCAGCTGTGATTCCCATCAAGAAGTAAGACAATTTCGTATCTAACAAAAATAATCCCACTGGTACAGAAAAAAAAAAAAAAGAAACTGCTGCAAATAGAGACTTGGATTTTATTCCTTACCCTTTCCTGAAAATAGAGAAAATCCAAATAAAGAAAATTATAAACTCTCATCAATCTGATACAATTTATTTCGTAATGCAGAACCTCTCCTGTAGAATGTTAAGTGTTATTCTCTCAGTTGTGTCCAGTTCTTTGTGATTCCCCTGGACTGTAGGCCACCAGCTTCCTCTGTCCATGGAATTCTCCAGACAAGAATACTGGAGTGGATAGCTATTCCCTTCTCCTGACCTAGGAATAGAACCCAGGTTTCCTGCAGGCAGATTCTTTACCATCTGAGCCACCAAGGAAGCCTCTTCTGTAGAGTCTTCCAATATAATTTGTCTGCCTGTTTAATAGCGGTGCTTGAACCCAAAAGATTTATATTTCACAATGAGTCGTAGTGGACTCTGAGCCAAAAACAAAATTTTGTAATACTGATCCATCTATATGTAAAATTTGGACAGTTTCTTATGTTTTTAAATTAATTCTTATTTGAAAATATATTGCATTTTAAAGAAAAAATAGATAACTGGACTACATCAAAATTAAAAACTCTTGTGCATCAAAGGACACTATCAATAGAATGCAAGGTAAGCCAGAGAATGGGAAGAAATGTTTGCAAGTCACATATCTGATAAAGGATTAAGATACAGAACATGTGGGGCTTCCCTGTGGCTCAAATGGTAAAGAATCTGCCTGTAATTCAGGACACCAGTTCTATCCTCGGGTCAGGAAGATCCTCTAGAGAAGGGAACCCACTCCAATATTCTTGCCTGAAGAATTCCACAGACAGAGGAAACCTGAGGGTTACAGACTGTGAGGTTGCAAAGAGTTGGACACAACTGAGCATCTAACAGTAGCATAAAGAACACGTGAAGAACTTCTACAACTCACTGACAACAAAGCAATCCATCTTACAATATCAGCAATAGATTTGGATAGACATTTCTCCGAAGATATGCGGGCCCCAAAGCACATAAACAAATGCTTGGCATAAGTAATCACGAGGGAAGGGAAATGCGGCAAATCAAAATCACAGTGAGATGTAATTTCACAGACATTCAGATGGCTATTGAGGTTGCAGGGGAGGAAGAAAGAGAGGAATAAGGAAAAGAAAGAAAAAAGAGAGAAAAAAAAGAAATATAGAAAAGGTTGAAGAAAGAAAAAAACAACAGATAAAGAAGGAAAAACAGAAAAGAAATATCATAGAGTTGACAAAGATGTGCAGGAACTGTAACTGTGTACCACTACTGGGAATGCAAAATGCTAAGGCAGCTATGGGGAACAGTAGGGCATGTCCGCAAAAAAAAAAAAAGGCATAAAATCACCGACATATGGCCCAATAATTCCACCTCTGGATGTATGCCCTCAAAAACTGAAAGCAGAGATTTGAACAGATATTTGTACATCTATATGCATAACAGCAAAACTTCCCTAGTGGATCAGTGGTAAAGAAGCCTCCTGTCAGTGCAGAAGTAGGTTCAATCCCTGAGTCAGGAAGGTCCCCTGGAGAAGGAAATGGGTACCCTTGCCTGGAGAATCCCATGGACAGAGGAGCCTGTCGGCTACAGTCCATGGTTCGCAAAACAGTTGCACACGACTTAAGTGACTAAACCACCCCTATGCATAATAACATTATTCGTAATAGTCAAAAGGTAGAAGCAAACCATTAAAGGATGAATGGATAAATAAAATGAGGGATATAGGTAAAATGGAATATTATTCAGCCTATAAAAGGAAGGAAATTCTAACACATGCCACAACATGAATGAACAGTGAGAAATTATTGAGAGAAACAAGCCAATCACAAAAGGACAATATATTCCCGCCAATAGGAGTTTCCAAGGTAGTCAGATTCACAAGACAGAGTGGAATGGAATTGCTGAGGGCTGAAGGGAGAGGGCGCGGGGAATGATTGTTTACTGGGGACAGAGTTTCAGTTCTGGAGAATGAAAAAATTCTAGAGATGGATGGTGGTGATTGTTGTGCAACAAAGGGAATATAATTAATGCTGCTGAGTGGTACACTATAAAATCATCTCAGTGATAAATTTTATGTTACATATATTTATTCAATTTTAAAATAGAGCTTTTAAATATTACTGAACTCAATTTTTGGTATTCCCTGCTTCTGCCCCTTAAAGGGTGCACCTGTGAACTCTGCTTCACTGGCTCTAGGTAGAGTTAGTTCAAGATTGCTTTCTTCATGCTAATGATCAAGAGAGGAGATCCAGTTGCATGTTTAGGAGCATGTGAAATTTGTCAGCAACCATGTACCACAGAGGAACTTCCCTGGTTTCTCAGATGGCAAAAAATCTGCCTGCAATGTGGGAGACCCAGGTTCAATCTCTGGGTCAGGAGGATCCCCTGGAGAAGGACAAGCATCTCACTCCAGTATTCTTGTCTGGAGAATTCCATGGACAGAGGAGCCTGGTGGGCTACAGTCCATGGGGTCGCAAAGAGTATATACAATGATTAATACTTTGATAAATATAATCTTTCAAATGCATGTGTGGAACTCCCTATCAAAAAGAGTAAATTTAAATGAAAAAAACTTTTCAAATTATATGCATCCTTCCTTTTATGTTAAACACTTATGAATTTATCATTTGTAGATTGTATTTAAGTGTAGAGAACTTTTTAGGTATCTTCAGTGGAAAAAAAAAGAAAAAACATAAGCTCTTTGAATTATAAAATAAAAAATATAAATGCTTAAAACTTCAAGTTTTCATTGCTGTTTAAGTAAATGAAATCTAGAAAATTATGTTAAATATTTTAATGTGAGATAAATATTATGCAGCAGTTACCAAAAAAGGTAAAAATTAATATGGGTCTTCTGATAGTAGAAGTTTCCATGAAAGTGAAAGACTATGAAAAGTACCTTTTAAGATCAAATTTTGAGAAAGGTCAGTAGAAGTATGGGCATTCAGAATGAGGTTAAGTTGCAAAAGATCAAGCTTCAGAGGAATGTAAATGGTCTCTGAAGTAAGAAGAGAAACTTTGTGCTCTAAATTTCCACTTGTCTTTGACATCTGCATTTTAAATTCTCATTTTCTGTGACTGTCATAGTTGGGAATAATTTGGCATTAATTATTTCTTTTCTTCCTTACTCATATACTCTATTGATAGTAATATAAAACTTCCTGAAGACATTCCCAACTTTGTACTGAACATACTATAATTAATTCAAGACAGAGTTGAACTTTTTATTAATAAGGAAAAATTCAAAGCATAAACAGAACTTCTCACAAAATTGGCCAAGAATAAAATTTGTTTACTTAGAATATCAACATGCTGTAATTTCATTTTCTTTCTTGATCATTTTCCACTCCTTTTGGTCATACAATTTTTTTTTGAAAAAGGACTTTCTTCACCATAAAGTATCAATGATAAAAAGTACCCTATTTTTGAGAATATTCTAGGATTTTGAAAAATACCAGGGTTTAATAATAATGATGGAAATAGAATCTACTTGGATAAAATGAAGTAGTTTTTCTTTACCCTATCATGGCTTGCCTGGTGGCTCAGATAGTAAGGAATCCACCTTCAGTGCAGGAGACCTGGGTTCAATCCCCAGGTTGGGAAGATCCCCTGGAGGAGGGCATGGCAACCCACTCTAGTATTCTCGCCTGAGAATCCCCATGGACAGAGGAGACTGGTGAGCTATGGGGTCGGACACAACTGAGTGACTAAGCACAGCACACCATGTCCCAAGGGTCCAGCATCCCACTGTCCAGTCCAGACACTGGCCATCCTGGATTATATTGACTTTTCTTTCATATATTAATTTAATAAGAATGTACTTTTGGCAACTACTTTGCAACAAGCCCTGCACTAAGTGCTTAAGATACAATGAAAATTCCTTTCATGGAATTTCTAGTCCAGAGCTGGGAAAAATATTCAGTAAATATTTCAGTTGTATAAATTTTGAAGTTGTCCTGTATACACTAGAGGAAAGGTCTGGGAGCCATGATAACAAATTTTAGGAAGTAATCAATCCAGGAAGTGTTTAGCATCCTTATGTCATCCTTAGTATGTGACATTTCCTGGAGCACGAAGATGAGCAAGAGTGAGTTGAGGATGGTGGTTGAGAAAATGCAGGGGTTCTAAGCAGAGGGAACAGTGTTTGCAAGGGTCCTGAGGAGGAAGGAAAAACTCACAGGAAGAATCAGAGGAGGCCAGTTTGTGACACAGGAAGAAGCCAAGAGATTAATGAAGATGAGCTCTGAGTTTCTAGACACAGGGACTCTTAGAATGACCACATTCAAGCACCAGCATCCACAGAATTAGATACAGTCACAACTGCCACAGTTTCCAGAAATGGCATTGGCCTCTCTGGGGAATGAACTTTTTAATCACTTGGAATTTCTACTAATATAACCTTAAATTCACTAATAGTTAATTTACTGCCCTTCTTTATCCACACTTGAGATAAAACTGAAGAACTTGTCTGAAGGTTCCCTGATCTTTTACTGAACACTCTAAATGTGGTGACTAAAGACGCCAGGAGTAGGAAAAAACAGGTTGAGTTTAGTGGTGGTTGGTGAAGGGTACTATTGTCCCTAGATATTTGCAGGGGATTAGCCCCAGCACCCCCAAGGATATCAAAATCTGCAGAAGTTCAAGTCTATTATATAAAATGGCCCAGTACTGTTGACACTCTGGATCCCTGAGTTCCTCACCCAGGGTTTCATTGAAACTTGAATCAGAGGTTGAGGAACTTAGTGATGCCTAGTGATGCTACCTGGTATGGGAAAGAGGAACCTGCCTTCTCAACTTTGACAGGTGAGATGAGCATAAGAAACTTAAGACTGAAGAGGTGGATTGAGAATCTTTGCTCTATAATGTGCATATTTGCGTCAAAATGTGTATAGAGTAGGGACTTTTTTTGTTTGTTTTTTGTTTTACTGAAACAATAATTATAAATGTTGGAGAACCTGAAAAGCAAGAGACTTAACACACTAAATACTAGGAATGAATTACTAAAGAGGGATTTTGGAAAAGGGGAGTATGTGTGACTTGCTCATGAACATTCACAGATTTAAAACAATTACTAACATTTGTTACCAAATAAAAATATGACTCAGTTTATCTTTTATGAAAAGTGAGTCAATTTATTGGTTGGGGAAGTGAAGATTATTGATCTGATTTCATTCTCTAGCATAGTTTTATTACACAAGCAAAAAAGTGGTGTCTAAGCAAATTTCCATAAATTCAGGATCTTAAGCAGTGTTTAAGGAGTTTCCTGAGGGTTGTTGCTATTCTGGGCCAGAAGTGAAAGGACACTAATAATATCTCTGACTCATGTCACCTATGGCCTCGAAACAGTTTCCTTATCTGGGGTCAGAATTTTCATTTTCTTTAATCTTCCTTTTTCTTTTACATCTAAAGCCTTTGACTGTGTGGATCACAATAAACTGTGGAAAATTCTGAAAGAGATGGGATACCAGACCACCTGACCTGCCTCTTGAGAAATCTGTATGCAGGTCAGGAAGCAACAGCTACAACTGGACATGGAACAACAAACTGGTTTCAAATAGGAAAAGGAGTACGTCAAGGCTGTCTATTGTCACCCTGCTTATTTAACTTCTATGCAGAGTACATCATGAGAAACGCTGGACTGGAAGAAACACAAGCTGGAATCAAGATTGCCGGGAGAAATATCAATAACTTCAGATATGCAGATGACACCACCCTTATGGCAGAAAGTGAAGAAGAACTAAAAAGCCTCTTGATGAAAGTGAAAGTGGAGAGTGAAACAGTTGGTTTAAATCTCAACATTCAGAAAACAAAGATCATGGCATCCAGTCCCATCACTTCATGGGAAATAGATGGGGAAACAGTGGAAACAGTGTCAGACTTTATTTTTGGGGGCTCCAAAATCACTGCAGATGTGACTGCAGCCATGAAATTAAAAGACGCTTACTCCTTGGAAGAAAAGTTATGACCAACCTAGATAGCATATTGAAAAGCAGAGACATTACTTTGCCGACTAAGGTCCGTCTAATCAAGGCTATGGTTTTTCCAGTGGTCATGTATGGATGTGAGTGTTGGACTGTGAAGAAGGCTGAGTGCTGAAGAATTGCTGCTTTTGAACTGTGGTGTTAGAGAAGACTCTTGAGAGTCCCTTGGACTGCAAGGAGATCCAGCCAGTCCATTCTGAAGGAGATCAGCCCTGGGATTTCTTTGGAAGGAATGATGCTAAAGCTGAAACTCCAGTACTTTGGCCACCTCATGTGAAGAGTTGACTCATTGGAAAAGACTCTGATGCTGGGAGGGATTGGGGGCAGGAGGAGAAGGGGACGACAGAGGATGAGAATGGCTGGATGGCATCACCGACTCAATGCACATTAATTTGGGTGAACTCCGAGAGTTGGTGATGGACAGGGAGGCCTGGCGTGCTGCGATTCATGGGGTGGCAAAGAGTTGGACACGACTGAGCGACTGAACTGAATTGAACTGAATCTTCTTTTATTTGCCTTGCTCACTGTAAGAAGATGAAGAATATTTTAAAACAAATTTAACCAATCGAGGGAATTCCCTGGTGCTCCAGTAGTTAAGACTCCTTCCTTCCACTGCAGGGGTCACAGGTTTGATCCCTGGTCAGGGAATTAAGATCTTATGATGTAGCCAAAAAAAAAAAAAAAGCAAAAGACAAATTTAATCAATCCAATAGTTATATATTTTATATAAAATGGTGGATTTTTTTTGGTATTTCTCAAAATAAACTCTCAACATTGCTATTCTTTAATATCTATGTAATGATTAATATTTACTTTCCCTCTGATTCAGTGATCCTTAACAAATAAAAAGGCTACACACCCCATTTACATTTCTATAATTCTAATTCCTTCCACACATATCTTACAAATTCTATGAAATAAGTCTTATGCTGTGGGTACAAACATAAACACAGTCATTGAAACAGATGAAGTTCAAAGATAGTAGACATTTTAAAATATTCAATGATTTACTATGATGATTCATATCAGTTCTGGGTTTAAGCATCTTTTCTCCATCTCTGATCTCAGGTTATGATGTTTGCTGCACCTAGAGGCAGCGTCTTTCTCAGCACCAGATGTGTGTATTCCTAACCATAGTCACAGTGACCATCACTGTGTGGCTTGCATCTCCTGTGAGCACTAGTTACTCTGGACACTGGAGTACAGAGGCGTACTGGAAACAAATGTATATGGAGAGGTTGAAGAATGTGGTACTAGGGCACAGTTGTATTCCCTGAGAAAAATTTTAGATATGAATGCCATCTCAATCGTTTTTCAGCCAGTAGGAACAAACCAACAAGATATGTACCCAGAGAAGGTTGTATGCAAAGCACGATAAAAGTACCAATGGATTCAATGGACACAGGTTTGAGCAAGCTCCAGGAGATGGTGGGGGACAGGGAAGCCCAGCGTGCTGCAGTCCATGGGGACACAAAGAGTCAGGCACGATTGAACAACTGAACAACAACAATAAATGTATCAACATCAGGTAGGTGTTCCCCCGTGTTAGATGCTTGGCCACATGGCGGGGTGGGGGTGGGGTTATATTCTGTAGAGATATACATGCTTCCAAAGTCATGGGTCTTAAGTTACAAGTGGTCCTTTTAGGTTCTGAACAACCATCTTACTTCTTTACTGGCAGAGATGCCCTGAGAAATGGGCACACCCTCATATCCACCATTTGGTTGACCAACGAGGCATTCCCTGCTTAGGGGGGATTATCTCTGGATCCGACCATACAGTAGGAGGGTCTTAAATTCAACTAGAGTGGCCCCTTTTCTCGTAATAAGCTGGTGCTTCATGAGTGAAGGGAGAGCTGGATGTCCAGATATTGGTGCTTCCCTTTTACCTTCTTTGAAAATGACAAGTGTATATTAAACCCGGTGCCAGAGAATAGTAACCTTCTGAAAGGATGATTTTTTTTTTTTTTTCCCTGTTTTCTCCTGTTTCAGAATTTCACCTGTTCCTTGTCTGACCTCTGGGGGGCTTACTCCAGATATCAATGAAAATGTAAAATCAGTGAAATAATCAGCTCTTTAAGGAGTATTTGTACATTTACCCGGGAATCTCTGAGAAAAGATCTAAAACACTATGGGATGGCTATCTGATGAATACGTTGCAGAGAAACTGGACGTTATTTTTGGACAGAAAAAACAGTAAGTGCATATTATAACAGATAATGGTAAGGACTCTAGTGTCACAGCGTTGCTATACCTGGAGCCCTACTACGATATAGCCCCAAACTGTTAGGACTTTGGAGGATAAATTACCGAGGAAAGGAGCCCTGCTTCCAAATGCAAGAGGTGAGATCTGCTTTCCAGTCTCGGACGGTGATTCGTTTACTGACTATTTATCTATTCGAGAATTACTTCCTTTTATTTTTCCCCTTTCCAAGACTGAAATCATGAACCCGTAAAACAAAAACCCAAACCAGATTTACCTAATGGGAAGCCTGCAAGGGGTATGCGTTGAAGAAGCCGTTCCAAAGTAGGTTCGGGAAGATGCAAGTGGAAGATCAATTTCATTGCATGGGAACCGGGCTCTTCCCGGCCCGGCGTTGAGGCTGAGAAGGGTGGGGGAGGGCGGCCAGCTCTAAGGTCATCCCTCCTGCAGTTTTGGGAACCAGGTAGACTGTCACTGAAAGACCGTGGCATCAGCGGTCAATGGACACAGGCGAGCTCATTAGGGGGCGAATCGTAGCAGCGGAGACATCCGTGTGCCGGAGCTCCTGGGTGGATTTGGAGCGTGACCAGGGCGCCCCAAACTGCGTTCGGAGGCTGCGGTCTGGGGCCACCTCTCGCATTTCCTACCGGGGTGAAGCCAGCCCAGCGAGGCGCGGGCGCCGCACCGGGGGTGGACCGCACCTCTCCCAGTAGTCTGGGGCGAGGACGGTGGGGAGAGGAAGCCGAATTGCGCAGCATTGAAACCACTATTAAAAAATAAAGGCCAACTCGCGCCTCCCTGGCTGAGCGGCGGTGGCGCGTTGGAGCGTCCCCGAGGGTTTAGGACGAGCCCGGAGCGAGCTGGAAAGGCGGCAGGGCGGGGGGCGGCGGGCGGGGGCTGAGCCTTCCAGGCGGCCGGGAGCGGGGGGCCGGGGGGCCCGGGCGCGCGGGGGCTCAGCGGGGGCCGGGGGGTAGCCGTGCCGGCTTCGCCCGCGTCGCCCTAGCCTCCCGGCCGGCGGAAACGCGCCGCACGGTCCTCCCCACGCCGCCTCCGCCTCTGTCCCCTCACCTCCGGCCCGCGGTCCTCGCCTTCCCCGCCCGCCCGGCTCCCCGGCCCCGTCCCCGCGCCCCCGCCCTGCGCGCAGCCCCGGCCGCCGCAGCCCCCGCCAGCCGCGCGCAGCCTCGCCGCACCGCAGCTGGAGCGCCGGGGCCGGCCGCGCGGACCGGGGGGCTGAGGAGGGGGGAGGGAGGGGCGGGAGGCGCGGGAGGAGGAAATAAATAAATAAAACAATAACCTCCGCGCCAATAAGAGCGAGCGAGCGAGAGAGAAGAGACCAGAGAGCCTCCGGTGCCCGTTCGCTCGCCTCTGAGAGGTTCTCCCGGCGCGCGCGCGCGCGTGTGTGTGCGTGAGTGTGTATTTGCCGGGACTGGAGCTGGAAAGTTCAAACTAAACGTGTTGCTCGCGCCGCTCGTCGGGGCTGCGGCGGAGGCTGCCCAACTTCTCTGGGCCAAGTGCCCAGCGGTGCCCTGCGCCCTTGGCGCGGCGGCGGTGCCTCGGCCCTGCGCCCGGGCGCGGCAGCGGTGCCTCGGCTCGCGCGGGAGGGAGCCGGCGGCCAGGGCTGGACTCTCGCCCCGCCACCTCTAGCGACGCTCCCTGCTCGGCCTCCCGCCTGGCGATCGCAGCAAGGTACGTGGCACTTTCCTGCACGGCTTCGACCCCGGCACGGCCCGCGCGGATTGCGGACTGCCCGGGGTCTCTCCTCCTCGGGAGCAATCGTCATTTGTCAAACTTTACCTCCGCCTGGCGCTGCCCGTGGCGGCTGCAGCCACCCTCCCCGGTGGCGTGGGCATTGCTGGCCGAGGGTCTCCGAGAGGGGCGGGGAGGATCCGCTGGCCGTGGTGTTTCCCCATCTGGTTGAGCATCGCGGCTCTGATTAAGGCGCAGGTCTTACCTTGCGGGAGTGTCCTTTATTACTGTTCCCTGTGATGGTTATAATGGTTTTCCTTGGCCCTTCTGCAAGGAAGGACGTTCAAGTTTGCAGGAAAAGGTACATGTAAAGCAGGGGAAGTTTGCAGCCGCTCGACTCCAAGAGAGGAGTTAACGCTGTCTTTGCAGTAGCGGCTGCGGTGGCGGCGGTAGTGGCGGCGGTGGTGGCGGGGACGGCGGGGACAGCCTGGCGGGTGGCGGCGGCTGCACACTGTCCCGTCTGTGACTGGGAGCTGGAGGAAAAGTGTGGCTGCCTGGTCCGAAAGCGCGACACCGGAGCTGCCTGCAAAGATGCTGCGGAGGAAAAAAGCCAAGGGCTTCCTGGTCTTTGGGTAAATCCTCTTTGGACAGGCATTATTTCCTTCTGTGGTCTTTATGTGCTTACTGATAGGCATTTTTTAAAAATCTCTTTAAAACTTTTATTCATATATTTCCATTTCTCAATGAGGAGAACGACTTCTTAGGACCCTTAGAAGAAATGTCTACCTCTGTGGTTGGTTGCAAACCTGCAATGGATGTATAGCCTAGTTCCTTCTTGTTTGTATTAGATCCCCTACGGTGAAGCGTATCCTCAGTGCCTTACTGTTTTAATGGCGATTGAGGGTTCCCCATTATTATTATTTTTTAAATTACCGGTGAAATTGGAACTCTAGGAGAAACACAAATTAAGAAGTCACAATAAGTTTCTCAAGCAACGTGCGTGAGCCTTTTGAAGCCACCTGCTGAATTAGTTCGTGTTACTTTTTAGAGGTTACCACTTGGTGCAGGCGATGTAGGCTGATCCAGCAGATGGAGCAGTGGAAAGCTGTACTAGAACCTGCCTAACACACTCATTTATCCCTGTTCGGTCACTATGACTCATATATATATATGGAGCTCATTTTAGGAGAGGCAGTGGATTTTCTGTCCTATTCGAAAAAAAAAAATCATGCCAACTGAAATATAATTGAAGCATATCTGTAGAAATTTCAATTCCTTAAGCTTGTTTTCTTCCCTAATACATTAAAAAATAGTTCCTTGTACCGATTAAAGTATAATATGATTCACTCATGTGAGAAATACCAGTTAGTCATATAGTTACATTTTGGAGGTGATTCACAGAACCATGGAAAACAGTTCCTCCTGTCATAATAAAAGTCTGACTACTGTGTGATCATTTGAAAGACTACATAAACTTGTATTTAAAAGTGAATCAACCTTATCAGTTTGAATACTTTTCAGTAGTTCGAATGTAACTGAGTTTGTGTTATACCAAGTTAAGCTAGGCCGATATATACATATTTCTTGAAATAATTTACTGTACGTGAAATTGAAGAAGAAAAGTTGATAAAACTTTCTGGTAATTCTGGTGAATTGCTAGTCCTTCTTCCCAAGACTCACATGAATTTTTTAAGTGCTGTGACCTGAACACATTAATCATCCATGCAGATAGAAAGGAAAAAATCTTCAAAGGCTACTTTTTTGTGCCTGTACATTGGTAATTATCGTAACAATAATCATGTAGAGAGATAATCTGCCTTCCTACATAAATTTATAAACTACAGGCAGTCACATATCTGACAGTGTAACGTTACAATTAACAGAGGGAAAGAGGCTGTCCATTTCACAGGCAAAGCAGCAAAGGCTGAAGAAACTTCAGGTCTTTGTTGCGCTGTTTCAATAGAGAGCCTGTTATCAAATCTAGGCCGACCATCTCCAGTCTCTGCACCTTTCATTGTATTTTGCTATAGATTGCATTGTGTCTTAGAACTCTGCTTAACTACTCTGGAAGAACTCAGTGATTTTATTTTTATTATTTAGTACTTCAAAACTTACAACAAGGTATCAGACCTCTCAGGAAACCGAGGGACAAATAGGATGCTTTTGGAAAATGTAGTACCAGTACTCGTTTGAACTATACCTGCTTTAGATTGAGTGTAGGTTTGTATGATATAGGTGAGTATTTTATAAATTATCAGATAACATCTCTAGAAAAGTACTTAATTGTGAATTCTAAAATCTATTTCCTTTACATTCCCATAATATTAAATAAGGCTCGGAACTCCTCGTGTTGTAATATAATTACTTTTCTGAAAGAACTGATTTTATCTTGTCTGTTGCCACACAAATTGATTATGGGTTTTTAAATTTATCACATACCTTTCCCTATTCACACATTGCAAAACCAAACAGATTTCAATGTAAGCTGTTGAAATATTTATTCCATGTCTAAATGTTTAAAAATATGAGAACAGGATATTTAATAAATTTTTATCTTTATTAGGCATGTTAGATTCCTCAAGCATGATAACTAATTGATAATTTAAAAGGCAGCTAGTAACAGCAATGTTGATTTAGTAAAATAGGTAGAAGTGAGTATGTATAGTCATTGCTTATGTGATATATATATTTTCAAACAAAACCAGGTGTGTTTATAGGTAAAATTTAGTCTCAATGAAATATTGACACAATTAATATAATTCTGGTATAACATGGACTTATAGATAGATAAATTATATTTTGGAACTTTTAAAAATGCTCAATACATTGCAGTCTGGCAATCACTGAGTATTTGTCCATTTTATTATAGTGATTTTTATCCATGTTTTTCATTATTTCTATCTTTTCAGGACTTTATTCTCTTATAGCTGTATTAGGTAGTTTTCTTCCAACAGTATAAAAGTGTAGCTATTGATTTTAGGATTAAATATATTTCAACTGAATGAAACTTTAAAGAAAACATTTAGACGGTCTGAGAGATTATGAAGAAGCAGCAAGTTTTGTTTTTTTTCTCCATTAAATTATCATCTAAGAGATGAAATAGATTTATCAGTCAGTGAAGATCAAACAAAAGATGAAATCTTTTTATCCTTTAATTTCTATCTTGTCAGCAGCCTGTTTGACTTCACCTGTAATGTAAAGAATAACTGAATATGACTTTCACTTGTAATTTTTAGAAAATGCACATATATTTGAACCTTGGGTTTTATTAGGGGTGACACCTTTAGTTTCTGAATGAATAAAGAGTTTTAAGCAGTATATATGAAAGATCAGTTATAACATAAGAAAATAAAAATTATTCTGGATGAGCACAGCAGTTAAAAATATATCTTAGACTATAAGTCTTAGCAGAAATGGTGAGAATCTGAAGGTTTATTTCAAATGATATTTCTAATTTTGAATATTACTCTAATATTTATATGTTCATGATGTATTGAGTGCAATACCTTTATATCTAAGAACTCTTCATTTTTCAATCAGCACTTTCTCTTATAAAACTCTACCAAGAATAAAGATAACTTCATTATATTATTTAATCATCTGTATTAAATATATATATTTACATTTTAAACATGAGTGTAATTTTGCTTACATATCAATATTAATGAACAGATTTTACTTCATTGATTATCCAACATTCTTTTTGAAGTCTGGGGACTTCAGGCATTTTTTTCTATGTGGTTTTAGAGATACTCACTTGTAGAAATATGATTAGAAAGCCACCTTACTAGTCATCCAACTACCATAAAATAGGTGATAGATCCCTCAGTATTATACAGATTACTTGTAATGTTATTTAAAGGTTAAAATCATTGGCTAAGACAGACCCAGGTATTTCTTAGTGATGGTCGAAAACTATCTTCCCTGTTTTTATAGGACATACATTTAGAAGTTTACTGAAAAAGGTGGATGAATCAAAACTTGGTATTAAATTAGTGAAAAAATTAAGGATTTAGCAGAATCATCTATCAGTTACTACAATAAAGATATTTTCTAGGCATTTTTCCAAGGAGTAGGAGATTTGAAAGAACTAGAAAGAGGCATAATTAAAAGAAAAAGAAAGCAGCATCATGGAAGAATTTACTACCTGATACTGTTAGAAGAAAACAGTTGTCTATCTAGTGCTTGCATTATGATAGCGATACGTTTTATGATTTTGACTGTTTCACAACCCCGATGTCCCCAAAATTGTTTCCTGTTTTCTGATATGAATATTTTAAAGGTTTTTGTAATATTTGACAAATTTTCAGAACTTTGTGCCTAAATTGAAAGATAAAATGCTATTGCCAAATTAAAAGACTGAATAACTGTTTTGTTTTCAAAATGTTCAAATTGATATTACTTCACATATACCCCCCAACTCTGCTATTGATTTTAGTAAGAATATAATCAGATTATAGTCCTGTTCAATTCCCTGTATTCAGTAGAATAGAGTATGTTTAGGAATCTGCTGGGATCTTTGATGCTAACATCAGGTTATGAACATTACCGTATAAAATAAAGAATCCAAAAAATGCTGTAAGTCTATAGAATTTACTAAACTAGTGCCCCAGGCAAGTAAGAATGGAAACATGCTCTCCTAGTTGAGTTACAAGAAGATGAAAGCAAGGTGACTCCGTCACCTGTTTATATCATGATTTCTTGCCCTCCAGTTTATACAAGTTTGTTAAATTGTATTTAATAGTAACTAACAGCAGTTACAAGTACCAGCTCATTCATGGACTGCATTGACACTTAATAACTGTGCATTTGTGGCTCCATCAGTTATTCATTAAGTGTTAACTAAAGCAGAAAGATTTATTCATGTTACCTTTTAAAATAAAAAATATTTCAGCAGTTATAGGGTGATACTAGTATGGACTGGTTTTGAGCAGTTACTGATAAAACTAAAAAGAACTTGATGCAGATTTCAGGAATTAGTTTTATTATTTGGAAGATAAATATTTCTAGATTTAAGCTGTGATTATATACAAAATAAACAGCAGTATAAATAGAAAAACCCATATTTCAACAAATTTGACAACTAGAAATGATAAATGGGTTTCCATGTGTGTATGTGTCTATGTTGATTAGTTTGAACTATCTTAGAATAGAATATCCTGAGAGGATAATGATATCCCATTGAATAGAGATTTAAAAGTTGTGTTGTTATATTATTGAAAACAAATAAGTCAATTTACTTTATTTCCCTGAACTTCCCCCCACCCCGGGAGAGCATTTTCCTAAGTTTAGACAGTATTCATAAGCTTGATTAAAAATTATTTAAAAGATAAATATAAAATTATATGCTCTATAAATATTAGGTTCCTCCTACCATTGATTTGGGCTTCCCCCTTGGCTAAGCAGTAAAGAACTCGCCTGCCAAGCAGGAGATGTGTGATCCCGGGTCGGGAATGTCTCCTGGAAATGGAAATTGCAACTCACTCTAGTGTTCTTGCCTGTGAAATCCCATGGACAGAGGCCAGAGGAGCCTGATGGACTATAGTCCGTGAGGTCACAAAAAAGTTTGACAGGACTGAGCAAATAAACAGCAATGTCATCACTGATTTGTTTATATCATCACATTAAAAAAACAAAGAGTACACTGATATTTTTCTTTTAAATCCAGTTACTGACAGGATAATCCAAGAGGTTAACCAGTGGAGAATGTTTTGTCGTGGGATGTATCACCATTTCTCTTTCTCATTATCTTAGAACGCTGGTATTTAATTTTAATTTGATGTGGTATATAAAGATGCCCAAGGTAAAGTAAGTTTGTTTTATGATCAAATTAAATACAGTGAAAATACCTTGCATTCTTATGTGTGATACATACAGGTATTGAGTTTAGAATACTAAGTCTTTATTTCAAGTATATCATTACTTATCCTGTAGGTCTTTCCTAAAATGCAGATCCAAGATCTGTTTATCACTCAAAGGTTCCTTATTGACATTTTTCACAATGCTTTTCCATAGAACTTAATATTCTGCTTATTAACTTCAATGCACTTGATAATGTTTTAGTTATTGCCAACTTCATTTTACTTTGATTCAAAACTACATTAAAGTAATGAAAAGTATTATTAGCCTTGGTGGTGGTGGTGGTTGAGTCGCTAAGTCGTGTCCAGCTCTTGCGACCCCATGGACTGTAGCCCACCAGGCTCCTCTGTCCATGGGATTCTCCAGGCAAGAATTCTGGAGTGGGTTGCTGTTCCCTTCTCCAGGGAATCTTCCCGACCCAGGAACCAAACCCAGGTCTCCTGCATTGCAGGCAGTTTCTTAATCCACTGAGCTATGTGGGAAGCCCTTAAATATATTTTTATTAAATATATATATTATTGTTAGCCTTAAATATATTTTATTTCTAAAGTTATCTGTTTAAATCAAATTGATTTTTCATTTCTTCAAAATTTTATGGGTAACTGTGGGATCAGAACAGTTGATTACTTTTGGGACTTCCCTGATGATCCAATGGCTACGAGTCTACGCTTCTACTGCACAGAGCATGGGTTCCTCGCTGGTTGAGGAACTAAGATCCCAAGTACTTTATGGTGCAACCAAAAAAACAACAGTAACAACCAGTTTATTATTTTAAACATAATCATGAATCAGTGATATTTCTATTGTGTTTATAGTCTGTCACTTAGAAATTTCATAGTAAGGTTTTAAATAAAATATTTCCTGTTGATGTTTGTCTGGCATATTATATATTTTAAGATTTTGCCTTTTAATAGTAATTAATTTGAACAAAAAGGAAAGCAAAAATTTAATGGTTTTAACATATACATTTTAAAATGTTTCAGTTAAATGAAAAGTTGTTTGATGACTTAATCCAAATTGTGTGTGTGTGTGTGTGTGTGTGTGTGTGTGTGTATGTGTGAGTCTCTCCATCTGTTAGACTCTTTGTGACTGCATGGAGTGTTGCTCTCTCCAGGCTCCTCTGTCCATGGAATTCTCCAGGCATGAATACTGGATTGGGTTGCCATTTCCTTCTCCTATATATATATAGGAGAAGGAAATGTAAATCTCATTATTTGATTTAATAAATTTTGAGGGAAAATAACCTTGAAATAGTGCAGAAACCAATGTTAATTGAGTTTTCAATTTCCTGGTACTGATTTGGCAAGACTTTTTCCAAATTGTCATGCTAATAATATTTATATCAGATCATTTAATATTTTAACTTTTAAAAAATTTGTGCATTTCAATTGATATTGTTTGATACAATATCAATAGCTTCCAATTTAGTTTAAAAATTTTTTTAAATAAAAAAACTGTTTTTTGGGGTGCATTTAAGTAAAAGTGTACATGTACCAACAAATGAAAAAATTTAAAAGCAAATGAAAAAAATCAACAGATGAAAAAAATTAAAACAAATGGAAATTTCAGTTTATAAAATATTGAAACAGAATTTACTCTTGAATCACCTTTGGTATTGATTTTTCATTATATATGATATATTCATTTAAATATTATTTCCCATGTTTAGCCAATCATATGTTGAAAGTCTTATTTAAAAATATTTTCCATTGAGCAATGTCAAAAAACTTTCATTTTTGTTTAAAATATGAATAAATCTTAAAATCTTTTATTACATTGTGTTGGTAATATAATATCCAGGAAAAATATTGTCCTTGTAGGCGAAAGTAAGAGAAAGATCCCTCACAAATCTCTTAAGGCTTCAAATAAACACTTACATAATAAAGGATGAGAAGACACCTCATGATATGAGACCAAATCTACACAAAAGAGCCCCTACCAAAAAGAATAGAATCTGTTTCCAAGACAGCCTCTCTAATCTTACTGACAGGGTTGACGATATCTAAGAGACAAATGTTTCTATGCTGTGGCTCAGTCGTGTCCGACTCTTTGAGACTCCACTGTATACCCGGTGTGTGCGATGATGCCAACACGGAGTCAGCTGAATGAACGGATGATGGCTAACATGTTGTGCGTGTGTGTCTGCTATCACTTCAGCTGTGTCCCACTCTTTGCGACCCTATACACTGTAACCCGACAGGCCCCTCTGTCCATGCAGATTATCCAGGAAAGAATGCCGGGGTGGGTTGCCATGCCTTCCTCCAGGGGATCTTCCCATCCCAGGGATCGAACCAAGGTCTCCTGCATGGCAGGAGGATCCTTGCCCAGCTGAGCTACCAAGGAATCCCCAAATGTTTCTAACAGGTATCAACAAGATAGGGACAAACAAATCCCAGATCCCAAAGGCACAGTTTGGTGATCTTCGTCTTAATGCCCTTCCAGGAATACCGTGGGGGGTTAGCCTTCTGAACGTTTGATGCAGTAGGCAGGCCTGGGCTAATAGCATTAGCAACATTCTATAAATAAAATAACATGACTAACTTTTTTATGGTAAGTCAGTGCTCACCAAGCAACCTTCCCACAATCTGTTTATTCCCATGCATTTTGTTTAGGGAAGGGAGGTGTTTGAGGGGTTCTTGCACAGTCGTCTGGGAACTCTTGTCTTTCTGTTATAAACGACTGAATTGGCATGTTGTGCTCTACCTTTCATTTTCTTGTGAGTGTTGCCAGTGTGAGAACCATCCTCAAATATGATTAGCTCTAGCACACTGCCACATACAGTGGCCAAAACTGCAGGGCCGAGTCCACCAGAGCAGTGTCACGGCCAAGGGCTGTCGGTCAGCCACCGCGGAGAGAAGCCCCCATCACCTCCCCAGGGAGAACGTTTCTTTCAAAGACTGCAAAGACAAACAGGAACAAGAACCACCCGCCACCCCCAGCCCACTGTCTTATTAAAATAGCATGAGAATAAAGAAAACTAAAATTATTCAGGGAACAAAAAAGAAAAAAGGAAAGTTAGGATAAATAACATTATGGAATGAAGGGAATGAAAAGACTTCCAGCAGAAATATTTCTATTGTGACATTTATTGGGATGTTTAATTATTTACTCTCCCAAAACCAAAATTCAAGATTTAAAATATAGCCTTAATAAAATTTTGTAATTTTAAAGATTAATTTAAAAGAATAGTAGAGTCTTAAAATTCATTGCATGTTTACCCTATGGAGGCTTTTACAACTTTGTTTTTACCCACCTTTGTATTGTTAAGATTTTTCTTTACTCATGTATTTTGAACTTGTTTGTTTAATATAACCACTGCTCAGTATTTCCTTATATGATTAAACTACAGTTTGAGTATTCCTTTCCCGACATAAGAAAAAGTTCTTAAGTATAATAATGTAGTAAATACAAAAAAGAAATGCAAAACACAGAATATGCAGCTGTATAAACTGTAAAATGATATTGTGATATATATGTATCATATTTTATTTTGTTTTTATCATTTACTTAACGTAGATACTTTTACATAGGTACTTTTTTTAAATTAAAAGTATCTATGTTATTAAATATCTTCCTACCACAGTATCAATTTAATGACTATTATTTCATTGTATAGGTTTAAAAGAAGTTACTTAACAATCTCTTATAGTTAGATATTTTGGCAGTTTTCTTTTATACTTTCATAAGATTCAAAAAGCTAAATGAAGTGTTTTATTGTGCTTTATGTTTTTGTTGTCATCCAAAAACATTTATTTAAGATAGATTATCAAAAGTGAAATTAAGTCAGAGGGTATGCCTGAATGTTTTTGATTTTTAATATAATTAAAATAATGCAGTAGCTTTCATAAAAGCATGTTCTAAAATAATTGGAGCTGCTGTATTGTTGTGGTTGACTGTTAAGTGAATTATTGCTTGAAAAAATTAATGTTGATATTTTATTATCATAGACATAAAATGAATTCTGCCAAATTCTGAGATTTGATTTCACTTAAATCTGTATGATCTTGTGTGGATAATTGACTATCTCCTAGTATCAATTTCCTGATTTAAAAACCCAGGAGCTTTAACAATGCTTATGTGAATGTTGCCTACACTGACATTTTATTATTCTAACTGCTGATTTTGGAAAAAAGGTAACTAGATGGTTGGATGGCATCACTGACTCGGTGGACATAAGTTTGTGCAAGTTCTGGGAGTTGGTGATGAACAGGGAAGCCTGATGTGCTGCAGTCCATGGGGTTGCAAAGAGTTGGACAAAGCGACTGAACTTAACTGAACTAAATAGTGTGTAGGAATAAAAACAAGTTGCTATATTTCGATGAGTTAGTCAGTGTTAACTCACTTATTGCCAATTGCAAAGTTACAAGAAAATTTTTTGTCAGTTACTTACAGTAATGTTTAATAATAGAGCCAATTATTTGTGAACTCAAATTAGCCTGCAATTTAACATTTCTTTAGGTTTCTTTGGGCAAACATTTTCACAGCTGACTACACAATCTTTTGGAATATAGACAGATAGTAGCGTGTAGATTTACAATTAATTCCTCTCATCATTTTCTCTAACTTATTCTGTGGAAATAACATGTGTATATACATGTATTATGTATTGATTCTTGCATGAATCTACACTAATTATATTAATGTATGTTATAGGCTAATATTCAAGTAAACTTCTAATTTGTATAAATAAGTCTGAAGATATTTAAATATTTGTCAGCATTTCATCATTTAATTTTTAAAATATTTGTGCCCAATCACTTTAAGTAGCCAGAAAGAAAAATGCTTTCATTATGTTTGGATATTTCTCTAGGTAAGTTTTAGAATTACTTACTACTTGTCTATTAAATGAACATAGGAGTAGACTGGCCCATGCGTGGTGCTTGAAGTCCAGTGACTTTGGTCCTCTACCTGAACCTGATTATCTAGGGCCTTATTTTCAAAAATAATATTTCCTCTTTCAGCCTTCGTCTTCCTCCTGAAGTGTAGAAAATGCTTTGTCTCTCCACAGCTTTTGCTATTACAAGATGTGTACAAACATTTAATCAATGTAATTTATCAATATATTTGAGGTTATATGTGGAAAATAGTTTTTATGATCATAGAAAATATTGGTGCTCCCTGAGTCTTGCTATTTTGCACTTTCATCCTCTAATCAAAATGTGTGTGTGTGTGTGTTGTACATATATGCATATATAGGAGAGAGTGCTTGTGCACATAACCTCTCAAATAATGGACACTTACACAAATACAGTTTTACCGGTTATCATGCCAAGTCTCCCATCCTGCCTTCAAGCACAGGAGATGGAGACTAATGGGAATCATAACCTTAGCCCCGTTTAAGAGATCTTTAATTCCTGCCATCACGAGTTAGATTCTTTATAGCAGGGCTTCTGGGATATACCCTATCCTAGATCAAATTGGTTGTAAAATATGTAATGGGAAAGAGCGATTAGTATATTCTAATTAACTGCAATCAAACAGCACCTTAACAAGTGTATACTTTAAATTAGCTGTATAAAGACCTTTGATGGAGATAGAAAATTAGAGACCAACCTTCAGCGGCAGGCAAATTTTCAGTTGATCATAGAGTAAGAACTCTGATTGTTTGCTGCACACAGTGAAAAGTTTCCTAAGTGTGTGTAGAAGTGTCAGGTAATAGGGGAACAGTGCATTATGGAGAATCCTAGGCTCATAGGATGTTCCTGATTAGCCTATAGTTGGTTTTGTTGCTGTTTTTGTTGTTGTTATCAGTAGTTTTTCTTTCCCTTTACCAGATTACATAGTCTTTATTAACTAGAGAACTGTAAGATCGCATAAATTCCAATTAGGCTAAAGTGATCATAAGGACCATTCCCTGTGAGTCCACTGCCTTTTACAGACTATTTCATGTGAAGAAAAATAAACACAGATGATAACAGGTTACCTTGTAAATTAAATGGTCAAGGCCCAAATGCCTTCTATTTTTTTCTAAATAACCTCAAATACGTTATGTGTGTTCTTTCCAGAAAAAGCTGACGAGACATGGTTCTTCAAAATTACAACTATGTACATTTTTTTTCCTTTAACCTCCTGGTTATTTTTCTGGAACTGAATGTATTTTTATTTCTCATTGTCCTAAAATAAAATTACGCGTTGGTATTGGAATTATCTATACCTAGATGCACATGAGTTTGGGGCAATATTTACAAATATTTAAATATTTTAAACATATTTTAAAAAATTAAATTTTCCCATTTAAGCTTTAAAGCTTTTACTGAGGAGAATTTTTGTGTCTGGACCATTAGCTCATTGTCTCTAAAGCTCAACACTTGACTAATACAAATTTTTTCTCCTCTGCCAGAAAACCTATCTCTTTCTCCTTCCTGTTCTTTTGGTCATTCGTGCTCTCCTCTCCTTTTTTACTGCCACGAGGTCACCTCACTTTGTCCCCTTGTCTGAGAGTTCACTTCCATCTGGGCATCTCACCCACAGCATTCTGTCTTTCTTGTTGTTAGTCCCTCAGTCATGTCCAACTCTTTGCAATACCATGGACTGTAGCCCACCAGGCTCCTCTGTCCATGAGATTTTTACAGGCAAGAATACTGGAGTGGGTAGTCATTTCCTTCTCCAGGGGATCTTCCCAATCCAGGGATTGAACCTAGGTCTCCTGCATGGACAGGTGGATTTTTTTTTTTTTTCCTACTGCTGAGCCACCAGGGAAGCTTTGCTGCTGCTGCTGCTGCTAAGTCACTTCAGTCGTGTCCAACCCTTAGCGACTCCATGGACTGCAGCCCACCAGGCTCCTCCGTCCATGGGTCTTCCAGGCAAGAATACTGGAATGGGTTGCCATTTCCTTCTTCAATGCATGAAAGTGAAAAGTGCAAGTGAAGTCGCTCAGTCATGTCCAACTCTTAGCGACCCCATGAACTGTAGCCTACCAGGCTCCTCCGTCCAAGGGAAGCTTTAGTGTGATCATTAATTTTTAGTAAGTACCTAGGTGACTATGGTCTTGAAAATTACTGAAGAAAAAGAACTGAGAATTACTTCTCATAGCCAGACCCTAGGAGGAAACCAAACAGAAAGATAATGTTAGAGTTTGAGTCTTTCTGTATAGTTTAAAGAACTCAGTGGCTATCAAAAGATTCATTGTATAGAAAGATGTTAAAATTAATTCTTGCAGATGCTAGAGAAATGCAAGATAATATCATCAAGATCAATAAGAAAATGTAAATTTTTATATGATGAGTCTTTTTTCTCCTCCCCAGGAAGCATAATAATTCATTTGCATATCATTAAGTGGGTGTCATAGTAAATGAACCATTCTTTTGTCAGTAATGTTAAGCTTCTTTTGCTTCTCTAGCATTGTTTGATCAACAGTACACGTTCACATGTCTTGTCATAAGTCTCCTTAGGCTTATATTGCCTCAGAGCCTCACTTTGAAAAAGGAAGCAGCTTGCTCTAGATCCAGCCAGTCAACCACATTTTAAAAGGCAAAGTCATTTTCCCGTAACCTAACGTTCATGTATCTTGACATTTCTCTTCAGGTGTTCTCCCAGCTTCTGCCTCCTTGTTGTAGTTAATTGGGAAGTCAATCACCAGAAATTCTTGATTACCTCTTTGAGAGATTCAGAAAGAACAGTAACTGCTTTGAAGAAGATCAAAGCCCCAAAAAGAAATATTGACATAGATGGTGGTTTTCTTAGAGCTGCCGTAACAAATTGCCACAAACTGGTGGCGTAAAAGAACTGAAATTTACACTCTCACAGTTGTGTGTCGTGTCGAACTCTTTGTGACCGTGTGGACTGTAGCCTACCAGGCATCTCTGTCCATAGCACTTTCCAGGCAAGAGTACTGGCTGCTGCTGCTGCTGCTGCTAAGTCGCTTCAGTCTTGTCCGACTCTGCGCGACCCCACAGACGGCAGCCCACCAGGCTCCCCCGTCCCTGGGATTCTCCTGGCAAGAACACTGGAGTGGGTTGCCATTTCCTGTACTGGAGTCGGTTACTATTTCCTTCTCCAGGGGATCTTCCCGACCCAGGGATCGAACCTGCATCTCTTGCGTCTCCTGCACTACCAGGTGGATTCCTCACCACTGGGCCACCTGGGAAGATCACAGTTGTAGACGCCAAATTCTCAAATCAGTGTGGCAGCAGTGGTGACTCTTTTGGCAGCTCTGAAAGAGAGTTGGTATCTTGCCTCTCCAAGTGTCTGGTGGGGCCAGAAACCCCTGGTGTTCCCTTGGTTGTAGAAGCCTCTCTCCCATATCATACTCATACTTAACTTAATCACTTCTACACAACCTTTTTTTCCAAATAACGTTACATCTGTAGGTACTACGGTTTAAAAGTTGGGCATATCTTTTGACATGTGCCTCCTTCCAGGGTCTCCTGGTCTGGATCTGTGTATGCCAACCCTCCCTCTCCTTCCTCTTATTAGGACATTACACGTTGGATGCCGGGCTCACCCTAAATGGAAGATGATCTCATTTCCAGACCCTTAATTGCTTCTGCACAATCTTTTTTCCCAAATAACGTTACATTCATAGGTACTAGAGATTAAAGATTGGGTATATCTTTTGAGGGGACCCTATTCAATCCGCAGCAGGAAAAAAAGGCAACTTTGGTAGGACTTAAAAGGTTAGTATTGTATGAACCATTTAGACTGCATCACCTACAGAAAATCTCTCTATACGTGGCGTAAGATGTACATATGGTGGTTGGCAGAATTGCTAGGTTTTTGGCAGAGATAAGCAGTCTAATGTAGAAACGTGAGATGTGAGATGAATTTGATTTACTAACTTGCATACTGGTAAGAACCCTGAACATGATTCAGGGACCCTAGCAGGAGACCTGGAATCTAGGAAGGATAAGGGTGAATGTTCCAGGACAAGTTGTGCCAGTGGCATCTCTAGTGAGATTTTTGAGGTCAAGACATGAATGGGCAGGGGCTTCCCTGCAGCCAAACCTGAAGTTAAGGCTTCTTTTCTGTAATTGATTCTACATAGTAAATGGAAAAAACTGGTGGCTCAGCAGTAAGATAGGACAGAGGTAAAGTCTTTGGTTTATCAGTTATCAATATTCTGAATATAAATAAGCTGTTTATTTTCTTTGAATTTTAATTGTCCTATATAAAAGAAAAATAATGAGAATTAATTTTCATTATTCTTGGGATGAAAAATGTCTGTCCCCAGTGAGGTCCAAAGAAACATTCTGTGGTGATGAGAGTGTTATCCATCTATCTATGCGGTCCAAACCCCTGGCCCCAAGGTGAGGACTGGGATCGTACTTGATTTTAATTAATTTAAGTATAAACAACTACTTTTTTGGCTATCATGTAGGGCAGCAACTCTGGCACAATTTCTGGAATATGAGAAAGTTCCTCTCTTTCTCTTTGTTCCCATCCTCTCCGTTGTTTTCTCTTTCTTCCCCTTCCCTCCTCCCTGGCCCTTCTCCTTCCCTCTTTCTTTCCTTCCTTTTTTCCTACTTCCCTCCCTCGCTCCCTCCCTTCCCTCCTTCCTCTCTAGATGCAGTTATTTAAGTTTGTGGGGACCAGAAACTGGTATGTATGTCTTGAACCTACTGAATTTTAAATATCCTCTTTTTAGCACCATAGCTTTTATTCTTCGCCGGGAATTTGTTGAAAACATGAATTCTATAAGCTTTAAAGTAACAGCACTATAAAAAGAGAACATTAAATACAAGTAATTTCTTAGATTTCCCCTTCTCATGTTTAAATAATATTAGAACTCAGTTTGCAGTACCCTGACTTGTGATTCAGTGATATAGATTTCAAGGATACTATGATTGTAAATTGTGTGTGTGGATTCAGGAAACATCCTGAAACTTCCCTTTATGTGATTTATGGTTGAAATTATTCATTGTTCTCCTTGCCAGTTTTAGTCATTTTATTTTATGATTTTCATGGGTGTATATTGTTGGAGGCTACAGACCATACAGTTTCATGTATTGCTTTACTTGGAAAGTAATTGGAAATGGAGAAGGGTTTTGATTACACTCTGAAATCCGCCACCAAAACCACAACAGAAGTGTCCTCCTCCCTCTAATATCACATTTTATAATTTAATTTATGGCATAGAATTAAAATATGTAATATATAACTGCTAAATCACAAGGAAGAAGTGAGAAACACAAAGTGATTGAATTTGGCATACTTTATACACGATTAATATATAAGAATTAAACTGTGCAAGGTTGGTTTTACTGACAAAACAAGATCACTGGATAGATGAGTAGCAAACTTTGTCCTGCACAAGCAAATAAAAGTTCGTCGTAAACAAATTCTGTCTCACTTACGCTACCATATACTTAGCTACACACACATCAGTTCAGTTCAGTTCCTTCGCTTAGTCATGTCTGATTCTTTGCGACCCCATGAACTGCAGTACGCCAGGCCTCCCTGTCCATCACCAACTCCCAGAGTTACTCAAACTCATGTCCATTGAATTGTTGATGCCATCCAACCATCTCATCCTCTGTCGTCCCCTTCTCCTCCTGCCTTGAATCTCAGGAGCTTTTCAAATGAATCAGCTCTTTGCATCAGTGGCCATAGTATTGGAGTTTCAGCTTCAGCATCAGTCCTTCTAATGAATATTGAGGACTGATTTCCTTTAGGATGGACTGGTTGGATCTCCTTGCAGTCCAAGGGACTCTCAAGAGTCTTCTCCAACACCACATTTCCAAAGCATCAATTCTTTGGCGCTCAGATTTCTTTATAGTCCATCTCTCACATCCAAACATGACCACTGGAAAAACCTACACACACACATACACATGTGCAAAAAAGAAAAACCTTTGTGGTAAATTATGAAAAACTGGTAATTATAGGCAATTCTCTTTTAAAAATAAGGTAACAAATTTAGAAATAACTCACCCCAAATTAAGAAACTAAAGCTGTAATTTCAGAAAATTTAGGAAATAACAGGTAAAAAAAATATTGCTGTATACAAAATCTGTGGGTGCAGACAAAACTGTAATGAAAAGGAAATTAATATCTTGAATATTTCATTACTCAATTCAAAATATAAGAAAATGAATTCTTTAGTTAAAAATCTGAAATAGAGCTTTCAACTATGTTGTATATATGCTCAGGGGTGGGATTGCTGGATCATACAGTAGCTCTATTTTTAATTTTTTAAGGAAGCCTTCATATTGTTCTCCATAGTGACTGCAATTAGGACCTATTTTACAGTGTAGGAACTATATTCAATATCTTATAATAACCTATAGTGGAAAAATATATATATATATCTGTATATATCTGAAATAAAATTCTGTGTTGTACACTTGAAACTAACACAGCATTGTAAATCATTGTAAAAAGAAATCTGAAAAAAATCAACAAAATAAAAAGTACAAATAATAATTTAATAAATCTCAAAAGGTAAGTTAATAAATAGCAGAATTTGAAAATAAAATAGTAAACATTTTGTGAAAACAATAAACACGATGTAGAATATTTGCTGGTCAAAAAATATGAGTAAAACTGAAAATACAAGAAATCAGAAATGATGAAATAAAACCTGCATCAGATTGATTTTTTAGGTACTTTAAGTTAGAGGACTTGTCTCAATAAGTGCTATAAGATATAAATTTACCATGAGAATACTGCTATTGAGCTGTCCCCCCAGAAGACCACTATGCATTGAAAACGTTATTGTTGAATTCCTTTAGGAGTCAAAAAGCCTATGATATTTTAATTACTGGAAAAATATGGATAAAGGAGAAAATTTTCCTCTTTTATTTTAGAAATCAGTATGATTGATGTCAGTAAAACTGGAACAATCATATGACCATTATAAAAAGGTATTTAGTAAATTTTAATGTCCATTTCTGATAAAACAATTGATATATATTGTTATATAACATAGTATTTAAATAATTATTTTGCAGTGGAATTAGCAAATAGACTCCAGAAACAATGAAGCCACATTGTTATCATTTACAGATGGTAATCATTGTTAAAACCTAAGGCAACTAAACTATACTTGGAAATAGTAAACATTCAATAAATTGGTCATTTTAAAATAAATGATAATATTTGTGATGTCAAACATTTTCTTTGTAAATATAATAATTAAAACCTGCAGCTAAAAACATAAAATATATGGATATAAGTTCAACAAGACATGTACAAATTCAGGTGAAGAAAATTTAAAACTATAAAAAACCAATACTACAGAAATGAAGAGGTTTACCTAAATTGCGTAGTTATATGTGAGGACTCTCTCTTCAAAATGCTTGGGTGCAGTATCTGCTCTAGTGTTCACTGGTTACTTAACCATCATTAAGTTATGTACCATTTCTGTACCTCAGTTTTCCCATCTGCAAAATGACAAGAAAAATATGCTATTTACAGAGTTGTGATGGATAAAAGAGATAATGATGTCATCTGTTTGGAAAATTGTTTTGCACTGATCATTTAGTCATCCTTTGCTATGCTTCCTATTATTCCTACTAACACCTCGCTGCTAATGAGAGAAGTATACTGCTCTACTGAGAAGTATAAAACGTGAAATATCGAATTTTCTAAAAACTAACCTGTGCATTCAATGTAAAATCAACCCGAATCCTACTAGGATTTTAAAAATCTGTCAAGTGGTTTTAAAGTACCTCTTTGAAAAGATGTCAAACAAGTGAAGGACCACCAGGCCGCACTCGAGGAGGGGTTATGCCCCGCTAGAGATTAAAATCCATCATAAAGTTATACAGTTTGAAATAGCGTCCTGATGGAGAGAACAGAGTCCAAAAAACACTGGATCTATGAATGTATGGAATCTTAATATGTGATCCAAAGGCATTTTACATGAGTGGGGAAAAAAAAAACCTATATTAATAACCCAAGGTAAATATCCTTCTAGGCAAATACATACTGGGCTCCAGAAAAGACATGTAAAAGATAAAAAAAAAAAATTATACTTCACTAGTTATTGAAGAAATGGCAAATGAAATATGAATCTTGTATTTCTATTTGGATGGGTACTTAAAAAAGAGAGCACTATAATCTCTGTACTTTTGAATGTTAGGGAACGTGTATTTTCCATAGACTCCTTGACCCTTGTTTTAGAAACAAAAGTGTCATACGGATTTGGGAAGGGTGTAGATTGGAGACAGGACAGAATGAGGATATAGTTCAGAGGACGAAACAGGGTCAAGGATGCTGAAAGTGGCAGAGGCTTTTCTGCAGTCATCATTTGTAATGAAGGCTAATAAAACACTGATTTTACAGTTTGACATGGTAGTGTCAAAAAGGCCAGGCTTTGTGTCTTGCCTGTTGTTAAACAGTAGACATATTATGAAAATGCAGTGTTGGCCAGAGTGTAGGGATACAGACATGAACACACTGTTGATGGAATATAAAGGTACATAGTCTTTTTGCGGGACACTTTTCCAGCATTGCTCAAACAGAAGCACTGAGTTACTTAGACAGTATCACTGACTCAATGAACATGAGTTTGAGCAAACTCTGGGAGATAGTGAAGGACAGGGAAGCCTGGCATGCTGCAGTCCATGGAGTCTCAAAGAGTCAAACAGTACTTAGCGACTGAACAACAGCAACATACTTTGCTACAGAGACTGTCTTTATAGAAATCCATTTCAATGAGATATAATTGCATATGAAATTGAAAGTCACTTAGTAATGTCCGACCCTTTGTGACCCTATGGACTGTAGTCTACCAGGCTCGTCCATGGAATTCTACAGGCAATAATACTGGAGTGGGTTGCCATTTCCTTCTCCAGTGGATCTTCCCGACCAAGGGATCGAACTCAGGTTTCCCTCATTTTGGGCAGACTCTTTACTGACTGAGCCACCAGGAAAGCCGCTATAATTAGTTGAGAAGTTGTATCTAGAGAAGGGAAAGGGAAAGTCTACCCACTCCAGTATTCTGGCCTGGAGAATTCCATGGACTAGCCCATGGGTCTCAAAGAGTTTCACTTTTCACTGTATCTATATATATACACACAAATTGATATATATATATATATACACAATTAATAGAGAAAAATACATATATATACATATGTATATGTGTATGTAATATATATATATATATTACACACACATATGTATGTATGCTTCTCAGCATTGTTTATAGTACCCAGAGGGGAAAACAGGGAAAATAACCTAGATGTCTAGGAATAAAGGATTGTTTATGAGAATCATCTAGCATTCAATAGCGAAATGCTATGCACCCATCAGTGGATGCTGTAGATTTACATTTACCGAAATAGAAAACTCTGCACAGCATATTGCAAAGTGCAAATATTTTTATGCATATGTATATTTGTATATGTGTATTTGTCCTCAGAGAGCGCTGCCTTAAAGGATGTTCAGAAAAATGTTAACCATGAAATCCACTACCCACTGGCTCCCCACGTGGCATTTTGGGTAATTTAATTATTTCTGTTTTAAATACTTATTTATGAAGATTCTTCCAGAGCATGTATTATAATTTTTTCTTAATGACTGATATTTTGCCTAATCTTTTAGCCAGTTCTGTCTATCAGTTACTGTGTTCAGAATCACACTAGTGTGAAGAAGGGAGTTGCTCTCAGGCAGAAGCAATTTTGATTAAGACCAAAGGAAAGCAAAATTGCTTTTCAAATTTAGGTTACCTCGGCAGAGAAATTCTTTGGACAGCCTATTGATACTGGACTCCTGGACCAAGGGAAAGTACACAGAAGCTGAGAGAGGGACTCAAAACTGGAGGTAAACAAGAACAAAAACGTGCTATCCCTCCAAGATCCAGTAGCGGTGGTGGCTGTGTATCATGGAAAGTCTCATGGACTTCTGCTGTCACCTCAAAGATGACAGACGCCTAGATCAGT
The DNA here is from genome assembly GCF_014754425.2 of Oryx dammah. Lineage (NCBI taxonomy): Eukaryota > Metazoa > Chordata > Mammalia > Artiodactyla > Bovidae > Oryx > Oryx dammah. The sequence continues at coordinate 10,012,886 of NW_024070191.1, forward strand.
GTTACTTCAGAAGGTATTCAATGCTGGCCTTCCATTCTGTCTGAACTTAACTCCCCAAGCCCCGGTTTCACGATGGCCCTATCTTTTCCCTTTAAGTGATGACAGTGCATCTGAGTTCTGCCCCTCCTTGCCTGTGACAAGAAGCACAGGGAAATATTTTATTAATTAATCCAGCATGTACTGATTTTTCCTCCTGTGCCACGGCCAGTGCCACATCCTGGAAGCCAAGCCTCTGTAAACCTTGTCAGAAAGGCAGATGTATAAATGATCAGAACGCAGTTGGTAGTGTTAGGACGGAAGCATATTCATCTGGGATTTGTAAGAAATGGCCAGCGTAGGCAAGGAGAAAGTAGGTTAATGGTGGGGGCATCAGTGCACTTGTTGGGTGACTGCTCACATGTATGGTGCTTCTTTCTGGGGTGGTGAAAATCTTCTAAACTTATGTTGTATGTGCCTTTAAATGGGTAAATTTTATAGTATGTGAATTGTATGTCACTAAATCATATCTGACTCTTTGCAACCCCGTGGACTGCAGTTCTCTAGGCTTCTCTGTCCTTCACTATCTCCTGAAGTTTGCTCAAACTCCTATCCATTGAGTCGGTGATGCTATCTAACCATCTCATCCTCTGCTGCCCCTTTGTCTTTCCCAGCATCAGGGTCTTTTCCAGTGAGTCAGCTCTTTGCATCAGGTGGCCAAAAGTATTGGAGCTTCAGCTTCAGCATCAGTCCTTCCAGTGAGTATTCAGGGTAGATTTCCTTTAAAGTTACATGAATGAACATTTTACCCAACTTGGGTGACTGTAGGGACACTGTCTGGTCAAAGCTAGCAAAGGAGGTGTCAGAGGGTGCCATCTGAATTAATCAGGATTTAGGGGCACTCTGAGCAAGTGCAGCTGGACACGAGGACGTACATGGTTTGGTGTCTTTGGTTTGTGTTGCGAGGAGGCTGGGAAGCTGTAGAGGATACTGTGTCTTGAAGGGCCTTGGTCCTACAGTGAGAAGTTCTAGGGTGCCATGAAGTTATATCCACTTCTGGTTTAATGAAATGTGAGGTCTTTCTTCTGTAAGTGAACATTGTGACTGAGTGTGTAGATTTACCCAAACAGCTTGTTTAGAATGTAGACATCTGAGATCCATGACCAGAGATTCTGACGCAGGGGTTTTTAAGCGGGGGCCGTGTGTGTGTGTCGCGTGTGGTAGTCAGTCGCGTCTGACTCTTTGCGACCCCATGGACTGCAGCCCACCAGGCTTCTCTGTCCATGGAATTCTCCAGGCAAGAATACTGGAGTGGATTGACATTCCCTTCTCCAGAGGAACTTCCCAACCCAGGGATCGAACCCTGGTCTCCTGCATCGCGGGCAGATTCTTTACCGTTTGAGCTACGGAGAAGTCATACATCAGCCTTTTAAACAAGTATTCTTTGTGATTCCAGTGCAGGTGGTTTATGCATCAGGTTTGGAGAAACATGACTTAGAGAGATCTCTGTATTTATTCTTCTTCATATCCCCGACTCTAAATGCTCTATGCAGTACTACAATCACAGTCAGAAGCATTTAGGTGCTTAAGATACTAGATTGTGAGCCAGTTCTTTGTCCTTTGCATTCAAATTAAATTGGAATTGCATGTTATAAGGGAAAAAAATCCTACTATACTTATAATGCCTACTATAATCTTTTTTCTGTAATACATGGTGTATGAAAGAAATCAAAGGTGGATGGAATTTATAAATGTGGAATGGACCAATTGAAATGTTGCACACAAAATGAAGGTTACCAAGAACAACTTGGTAGAACTTGGTTATCATGTACAAAATTATTAACAAATATGATTTTAGTGGGCCCCCATATGGTCATCTTTAAGGCTAGGGAGAATTTAGGATAGTATTCAAATTCTGTTTTTCTTCCTGGAGGAGGATATGGATCTATGATTTTTTTTTAAAGTACATTAAAAATAATATAATGAACATTATTTGAAGCAACTTATTGCACTTCATTTAAGCCATGATCACATGCATTGTATTTCTTTTAAGAGGAAGATAAATATCAAGACTGTAATTGCAAAGCTTTTCTTCCCTTGAGAGTGTTTGCTATGAACATCTATTGATCGGAGTGATTGTACAGAAAGATATACCATTGTCCATATGAAATTAAGTGTTGATACCTAGTTTTATAGATACATATATATTCTACTTAAGGCATTTTCCTCCTTCAATTAGCTATACTTTTTTTTTCTTCTCCCATACTCTTCAAGACTCTGCCTAGGGAAATAATACCTCTTGATTGTGGCCTTAGGTAGCCAGTGAAATCTAACTCATTTTCACTAAATGTTATTCTGCTGTTATGGCCATCATTCTCTGTTAATTTTAATTTCCCCCCTTGACTATGCTTTTCAAGAAGTATATATCATCAAAAAGATTCCTAATTACTGGAAGGATTTGTTAGATGTGGAAACTACAGAAAACAGAACTCTAATAGTCCTAGAGAGCATGGGACAACCACATCTAGTCTTACGAGCAGGAAAACTAAATGATGTGAAACATTTGAAGAAACAGCTGGTGAAAAAAATAGCTTGTACATATGTCAATGATTATTACTTAAATTTCTACCAATAGAAAGTGAGAATGAACATTCTGAAAGCAGTGTCCCCGTTAGAAGAAAAGAACCTTGAGAGGGGCAAGGCTCATTCAGCTAAGCATTTAATTTACATCCTGACTCTAGGCTTCCCCTGTGGCTCAGTTGGTAAAGAATCTTCCTGCAGCAGGAGATATAAGAGACCCAGGTTCGGTCCCTGGGTCAGGAAGATCACCTGGAGAAGGTAATGGTAACCCACTCCAGTACTCTTGCCTGGAAAATTCCATGGTCAGAGGAGCCTGGTGGACTACAGCCCATAGGGTCACAAAGAGCCGGACATGACTGAGCAACTAATAATGTGTCAACCACATAGTGGGTTTTTTTTTTTTTTCCCATCTTTGAACTATGCCACACTGTCTTCTTCTTTTTTTAAAAAAACTATAACCTGCATCCTTATCATCACTTTCAATGGTAAAAATTAAGATGCAGAGAGCATAAAGTCATCATCAAAGAATCCCCATTTGTAAGCACTCACATGGTTTAAAGGAAAATCTGTTTAATTCTGAAACCCAGCCTATTCCTATACCATAATATTTGCATCTTAGGAGGAAATGTGTTAATCAGTTTGAAGAAACAGACTGTGAGACTAGATGAAAAGGTGAAAAGTCAAAGACGATAGACATTGGTTTCACTAATACCTGCAGCTGATAAGAAGAGATGCATCGAAAGATCAAGTGCTTTTTCAAATAATCTTGACTCTCTTAGTAGAAATTTTGGAACTGGGAGTTAGAGACTATTTATTCCAGTCCTCCTTATTTTCTAAATGAGAACTGAGGTTCTCAGTCTCAGAGGTTTAGAGGTCATTTGCGGGTTTCCTTCTCAGAGAGACAGGAGATTCAGGATGGAGGATCTGAAACCCCAGATTCCTTGGCATCAGGGAGGATTCCACTGGAGCAACTAACAGTCAGGTTGTAAGTCCTGTTAGGAAGAAAATACTTTGCAGGATGGTCTGAGAGTCACTTAGTAAAGGAAATGTAGCCGTGTCTGCCAGTTTTGTCTGTTCCTAAAATTACAGCATAATTTTATTTAAGCTAGGTTTTTCTGTGAAGAAACTGTGAACTTATCTGTTTTCTTGTCTTACAGAAATACTGCCTTAGATATGATATCCATGCTACAGTTTAAAAGTATATTACAGAATGTTATCTTTAAACTTGTTAGAGTGTGAAAAAATAGATCTTTTTAATTGATAATATATTTAATTCAGAATGCATCTTGGCATTTTGTAGGGAAACTGCAAGTTTTGATAGATTTGAAGTAGTTTATATAAGAAATTTGGTTATTTACTCCTAATTCTATTTGACAGAGCTGTGTGCACATATGGATGTTTATAATATCACGTCTTTAAAAAGATTGATTAATTTTAAAATAAAATTTAAGTTAATTTCAAAATAAAAGCATTCCAAATTTGTTTTTGAAAAAAATGGAACGATCCTGTTTGCTCAATTTCTTCTTTCTATACTCTAATATGCTTGCCGTGTCCTTTATCCTCACTATTATTTGAAGAACCAAAACATAACCTCTCTCTGTAACTCTGGAGACCTCTTATCCAAAGTCATTCTCTACTGAATTGAAAGCTTCTCATAGTCAATAATCACTTCATCTATCTTATCTAGTAGTTCCATGATCACATTAAGGTGCTTTATTGTGGGACATTCTCTTTGATACTTTCCTCTGTCTGGTTTAAATCCATCAAGGCCCTGAATCACTTACTCACGTGAAAACATATGGACCCCAAGATAGGTAAGGCAGGTGACCTTAAAGGCAGATAGTAATGTTAGTTCACTTGCAGAATTGGGATTGTTGTAAATGTTGATGTTTGTTATGGGATTTTCTTGTACCCCCTTTTTTTTTGTACAGAGTAATTTTATTAACCATAATTATATAATTCTCCTTTATAAAAATGTAACTCAGAAAAACAAAACATGTGATTGGCACCTCAGAATTAACTCTGCTTCATCTGTTAATTGTTTAATGGGAGGACCCCAGCTCTTTCCATAACTAGAGGACATTTGTTTTTACAATTCTATGAGGGATTCTGAGAGTAGAAAATATAGCATATGCCCACTAGGTTTCTCTGTCTATGGAATTTTCTAACCAAGAATACAGGAATGGGTGAGCATTTCTTACTCCAGGAGATCTTCCCAACATAGGAATCGAACTCTCATCTCAACTCTGCGTTGACAGACGGATTCTTTAACACTGCACCATCTGGGAAGCCCCAGGTTCATTTTTTTGCGGGTGTTAGTTGCTTAATCGTGTCATTCCTTTGCAACTCCATGGACTGGAGTCTGCCAGGCTCCTCTATTTATGGAATTCTCCAGGCAAGAATACTGGAGTGGGTTGCCATTTCCTTCTCCAATGTTGGTTTCTAGGGAAAGATTATTAACACATGTTTTATGACTTTAAAATGCCTTCCTTTGGGAAAGTGAAACAGCATGATGGCATTAAGTGGAGATGAGAGACAATGTAGTAAGGAATTTAAAGTATTATTTTAAGAATTGTGCCCTATAAGTGTGTGAGTGGAAGTCACTCAGTCGTGTCCAACTCTTTGCAACCCTATGGACTGTAGCCCACCAGGCTTCTCTGTTCATGGGATTCTCCAGGCAAGATTACTGGAGTGGGTTGCCATGCCCTTCTCCAGGGGTTCTTCCCTACTGAGGGATCAAACCCAGGTCTCCTGCATTGCAAGCAGATTCTTCACTGTCTGAGCTACCAGGGATGCCCCCCCACCCTTTTTTTTTGGCCTTACTAAAGAGTAAATAAAAGAAGAAAGTGTACAGTTATGAGATTAGAAAAAAGGTCTAGCAAATAGGGAAGCTCATGTCAATGTAAAAATCCATGTAGAAGTTCATAGTGTAACCAAAGAGCTTTTGCCCTGGCTACACTTCCCCAGAGGACGTGTTTGCCTATCTTGCTTAACAAAATATGTAAATGTTCTTTGAATATGTCTGTAATATTATCTCATATTATGCCCTGCAAATATTTTCTCTATCGGAGAAGGCAATGGCACCCCACTCCAGTACTCTTATAACCTTCGAATATTTTTTGATCACTCAGAAGCATTTTCTCACAGCAATTGTTTCCTGGAGCTGCTGACTCAGTCTAAAAATTTCCCCCAAATTTCAGGAGTCTCATATTCACCTTCTGCCATTGTCTTTACCTGTATTTGCCTCATCGATTTTCAATGTTGTGGTTCCATGAAGATAGAGAAGTGGAATCTTAAAAGGATTCATTCATAACTCTGTTAGCATCATATATTTTGTTATGAGGGATATTTTCCTTCTTTACTTACATATTTGTATAGAACTTAAAAGATAAAAGTTCTGTCCCTGAAGATTTTTATGTATTTTAGTAATATTTTTTAAAGATAAAACATTTGGAAATGGGCTATTTTAACTCTAAAGCATGGTACAATGCGTTTTCTGGGCTACTTATCAAATGTAATATTTTGTAGGTGACTTACAATTTCTTACAATAGTCAAAAGACCTCCAGGATTGAGAAAGAATTCCAGGTTTAATAATTTGTAATTGAAATAAATGAAATTGTACTGAATATTGGCACTGATGAGGTAATATAAAATTTCAGATTTTATCCAATTTCATTATTACCTCTTTAATTAGAATTTTATTTATATTTCTAAGAAGATGTAAAAATAACAGATTTGGATTTTGTCTTTTTCTAGCCTTAAGCCATTCCCTGGTAAAGTTTTTATTATAACTGAAGTAGTTAAAAGTCAAGCATTTAGAAATAAGAAATATTAGAAGGTCTATAACTCCAAGAATAAAAATCAGCACCTCATATCATTTCAGTTTGCCTATAAATATACTCACATAAGATCTCAATAAATTAGAGATCGACATCAAGAAAACCTTCCAAATATTTTCCTTTACCAGAAAGTCTAATTCATTTTAGAGCAATCCAAATAAATCACAAAGTATATTATTTAAGGTGTTTTTTTTAATCACCTTCCTTACAAATAAAGCATTCATCTCCAAAGTCAATATTATTTTTAAAAGTATTTTTCATTTATTCTTAATTGAGTGATACAGTAAATCTTTATTCAGTGTTTTCCCTGGGCCAAAGCTTTTGTAGACGTGTAGCAGTGAACCAGGAAGAGATTTCTCTGCACTGCACACTTGAATTAGGACAAAGGAACCAAATAGTTGAGCAGCTACTTTACTTTTACACTGGCTCATTAGAAATGTGCTTGCTGGGACCTTCCTGGTGGTGTAGTGGCTAAGACTCCATTCTCCCAAGGCAGGGAGCCTGCATTTGTTTTCTGGCCAGGGAACTAGATCCCACATGCCCCAACGAAGAGTTCTGCTGCAACTGAAGATCCTGTATGCTGCAGCTAAAAAGATCCCACAGCAAAGATAGAGGATCCTGAGAGCCACAAGTAAGACCCAGCACAGCCAAATATTTTTTTTTTAATAAAGAAATGTGGTTGCTAGAGAGATGATTGTTAGAGGCAACAGATAGATAAAAACTTCCTGCTTATGCAGATTGAGAAGAAAGGAACAAAGAAAGAGCTGTTCAAGGGTCCTGTGGTGGAATCAGGAGACTCAATCAACTATAAATTTCTTTCAGTCCAGACATGGCATTAATGAGCATAAAAATAGTTGGAAATCAGACAGGTGAGTCTGTGGACCTGGAGGATAAATTCTTGGAACAATCAGCACCACTTCCCACTCTATTTTCCCATGGAAGACGTTGCTCATCAATCAGAGAATTCTGTTCTTGCAAGTTCTGATGCATCTTCGGCATCCTTCTCAACAGCACAGCATTTAGACAATCAACACTGGCTGGTGAGATGAAGCAGATAAATACCTCTTTCTGTTCCTATGCCCTGGGTAAAATTGTGGCTCAAGCCTCTTTTCTAGTAAGCCCACCTTCTATAGTCTTTCTGTGAATCCTTTGGATATGAGTTTATTAATCCTCTGACCTTTTAGTGAATAGTGGTACACAATCCTTCTTTATTGTAGGAGCACCGAGGGAGTTATTTTTAAAAGCTCTGTGTCCCAAAGCAGACCATTTTAATCAAAATCTGAGTGCTGCCCCCAGGGTGGGTATTCTAAAAGTTTTCCAGAAGTGTGTGCACTGTGCCTTTGTCTCATGCTGCTTCAATTAGTACATTATCCAAAGAAGAAAACAAAGCAAAACTCTTTAAATGACTTCAAAATGACCATCTACCAGTGTTTATTCTTTAATAGCATTCTGAAGTACTTCTCCTAACCCAATGTCTTTTTCACTCTCAACTCTTATTAACTTTCCAAATTTATATAGAGATGAGTGCTTTCCAATAGAAATATAATGTGAACTGCATGTGTAACTTAAAAATTTCTAGTAACCACTTTTAAAAAGTATTAAGATTAAATTAATAGGCTTCACTGGTGGCTCAGTGGTAAAGAATCTGCCTGCCAATGCAGGAGACCCAAGCTCCATCCCTGGATTGGGACGCTCCCCTGGAGGAGGAAATGGCAATCCACTCCAGTATTCATGCCTGAGAAATCCCATGGTCAGAGGATCCTGGTGGGCTACAGTCCATGGAGTTGCAACAGAGTCAGACACAACTTAGCAACTGAGCTTGCATGCACAATAATTTAATTAAGCAATATATCAAAAGATACAGTATTTTTAATACTGTATTTAATATACATGAAATATTTTTCAGACTTTAAAAATTACTGCATAAAATCTGGTACATATTTATGTTTTTCTGTACTTGCTGTATTTCAAGTGTTCATTAGCCCAAACTGGCCAGTGGCTACCTACTGGAGAGTGCCAAGCAAATGAGTCACCTCCTGTTTTGATCTTGATCTCTGCTAATGTGCTACTGAAAGACATTAAAATATGTATTATTTTTAAATTATTCTGGAATTTAATTACTGTAAAACAAATTATTACTGTTTCTTCATTAGTAGGAATTTTATCTGTTTTTTTTTTTTTTGGTCTGAGATATCTTATTGAGACAGGGCTTTGAAACATTGCACAAATTCATATGACATAGAAGATGTGTTACAAGCATCTCTCTCTCTCTCTCACATACACACACACCTTGGTTAGTTGGTAATCAACATATCACTCAGATCTAAAGATAGGGAAAACCAACTCAGGCAAACCTCAGTGATCTCAAACAATTTAGTGAGTAATTCTCAAAGGGTTGAAGAATTGATTGCCTCCTGATATTTCAAAGATTCTGGCAAAACTGGGTGTTCTCTGGAAATGTAGCATCTTATTGCACCTTTGAAGACTCTCATTACACTGTCTGAAGATTTTTTTTTTGCTAAATTGGCAGAACTTTAATCCCTAAGGACACTTTTAACTTCTGAGTCCCAAAAGCTTATAGGGACTAGTTACTGTTAGATATAAAATAAGAAAATGACCAATAAAAGTCCCTTCATCCTTTGACTTTACTGTTTGAATGAGGCAAGAAAATATGTTCCATTTTATGAAGCAGTTTGTACACTGTACGTATGTAGATACCTACTAAGTCACATTAGTCATGTCCAACTCTTTGCAACCCTATGGACTAACCCACCAGGCTCCTCTGTCTGTGGGATTTCCCAGGCAAGAATACTGGAGTGGGCTGCCATTTCCTTTTCCAGGGATCTGACCCAGGGATCAAACCTGAGTCTCTTATATCTCCTGCCTTGGCAGGCAGATTCTTTACCACTACAGCTGCCATCAGGCTCTTTCATTCTTGCATTTCTTTATGTAGTATGAAAGTTATTGCAGTAATATAAATATACATAAGATATGTGATTTCAGATAGAACAGAGTTATTCAACTGATTATAAATTAAAAGGGAAATGTTTACATGTATATTAACTTTATTCCTATTTCCAAATAAACATAATTTTCTCTTCAATAATTTCTGTTAATTCTACATTTTATTTTAAAAATCCATTTTGGAACACATTTCAATATTTAATCCTAATAGAAAAGAACTGTTACTTTACAGTTAAGTAGAAACAAAATATTTGTGTGCTGATTGGTCTATTTCTTTGGTTTTAACTAGCCACTAGGAAGCAATTCTATTTCCTTTAACCTACTTGAGCCTAGCAAATAATATGTGGTCATTGGACTCAATCCATGGTGGGTTAAATCTGCAGATGTGGAAACAGCAGTTACAGAAGAACAAGTGTAATTTATAGTCATTGAAGCTAAGAAGGTAATTTTGGATACCTCCTGATAGCCTTTTCTAAGTCTAGGGGTAAATATAGTAGAAAAAAAACCTTATCATTCAGCATTTGGGATATATAGTGTCCTACTGAATGAAGAAAATAAAAGTGTTATGATCCAGGAAATAGTAGAATATACATGTATATATCTGCATGCCTGTGTGCTTAGGCACTCAGTCTTGTCTGGACTCTGTGACCCCTGGACTACAGCCTGCCAGGCTCCTTTGTTCATGGAACTTTCTGGATAAGAATACTGGAGTGGGTTGCTATTTCCTTCTCCAGGGGATCTTTCCAACCCAGGAACTGAACCCATATCTCCTGCATTGGCAGGTGAGTTCTTTACCACTGAGTCACCTGAGAAGCCTAATGTTTGAAAAAAATAAATACATTAGTCTCACCAATGTAACTCTGTTTCTAAAGCCTAGATTTTAATTATTTATGAAACTATAATAATAAAATAATAGTAATTAAGTAAATAGTAAAATACATTTAAAACATTAATTTCATAGACTTTTTCCTACCATACTTTATCAGCAAATTTGAAATGTTACTCTTAGCTTTAGGAAGTGATCTTTAGGATATGTGTTTTAAAGAATAGGAAGAGGAAAGCTTTATTCCTTTTACCTGCACTTTGACAAGAGGGAATCACTGTTACTGGTAATTGCTCAATAAGGCAAAAGGAGCACTAATATTAAAAGTGCACAGGTACTTTTGAAAATTCTAAAACAATGTAATTAGTTGAAGCAAACACAAAGAGACAGCTAATACTAATTATGAGACAGAGAAATGTGTTTAATATTCAATTTAATCTATAATACACCAAACAATTGCAAATAGATTCTATCTTGTCTCTTTAGAATTTTAGAGGAAGAATGTGTCCTGTCTGCTTTTCAAAGCTTTGTTCTTCTGCCTGTGGGACTAAATTGTAAAGTTCAACCAGCAAAGCTTAGTTTCCCAAAGGACGCAGCAGGCATTGATAGTGTACTCTAGCTGTAATTCTATAGTGACACCAGATTGGCGACTGACAGAAATCTCCTGGGCCAAAGTGACAAAGCTGTAATATTTTCACAATGGACTGACTGATGTCTTTGGAAGCTCTGTTTGATTTCAAAGGACATTTTATATTTTTCTGTGAAGATGAAAGTATATTAGACCTTTGTAATGAAAACCATCTGACTGCATAATAAGCCCTGCAATAAATAAAATTACAGCATTTCTTTCCTGAGCTATTTATCGCTTGAAGCTGATTAAGAATATTTCAAAGTGTAGATCAAGTACTATTTATTTTTAGTACAAAGTGGATATGAGGTTATCTTTATTTCTATCTGATTAATAGAGAATAAATTATTTAGAAAATAGAATGCATTGCCTATTCTTGTGAAGAGCATATGTATTTTTATGAGATGGAAGATTTATTATTTATAGTTAAAATAATAAATATTTTAGTAGATTATCACATAAAGTATTTTGTTTATATTCAGGTTTGAAACAATACGTGTAGCATCGTTTTAGTTTTTTCTGCTTAGCTTTGTTAGTTTTACCTTTTGGTGGCAGATATCATGAATTCTTGAAACTAGTAAACTAGACAATTGCGCCCAAACTATGCTAATCTAATTAAAATTTAAATTTAAAAATTTTTGAAATTTTGAATCTCCACATATAAACTTTAATTTCTTTCTGTGGTACTTAACCGGTAAAATGTGATGAGTAACTTTTACAGTATCACAGAAATACTTGTTTATTATGATATGTGTGTTAAGAAAAAAGTGAAACATAATTTTTATTTTCACTTCAGTATCCTTCCTTCAAATTTTTAACTGCATGGTTAACCCTTACTGTGTCATTTTAAAGCTGTTTTGCATATTAGAGCTCACACAAATTTGAAAAAATATACTAAAATATTAACATGAATTTGGTTTAAAATTGAAATTTATGGATATTATAGATAGACATTTTTAAACAGCAAAATATTGTTCCTTGTTAACTTCTTAGAATAACCAATATTTTGCTTATTTTCTTGTATATGACATATGAATGAACAGTTTCAAATCATCAACTTTGTCATGCTGTTTATTTTAAAGTGGTTTAAAATAGCATTCATATTTCTTTTGGGTCAGAAATGTATTTCTCCCTTCTTTGGACTCCCATTAGATTCCATGCTAGCAATGGCTTCTTAACGGATATCCTGATAAAAGAGTTGGTCTAGAAAGTTAGAAATACAATTGCTTACCACATAGGTTTCACTGAAAGATGTAAACAATATAGTGTGAAATGGGCCTGACCTAGCCATTTTATTTGTAAGGAATCTGTTTATAGGAAATATGGCCTATACTGCATTGAAGGTAATCTTTATGGTTTATCAGAAGATTTGAATTTCTCCATTAGAATCTAGCTATATCATTGCCAATTTACATTATGGGAAACTGTTTATTAAAGCATGGGTTCTAGAACTGCACAAATCTGGGAATTTGGAAAAGTAGAATGGGCTTTTTAGTTGTGGCAGTAACTCGGGAGCATTCTTGACAATAGATTTCAACAGGTCAGGATGCTAATAATCTTAACGCTGTGCATGACAGCCCTCCACTGCCTGAGTTCCCTATTGCCGCTGTGACAAAGCACTGAAAATTTAGTGGATTTAAAGCAACACAAATTTGTCCTCTTAAAGGCTATGTAGAAGTCCAAGAGTGATCTCACTGGTCTAAAAGTGTTGGCTACATTCCTTTCTAGAGGCTCTAGGGGAGACTCTATTTTCCTTGCCTTTTTTCAGCTTCTGGAAGACGCTTGTGTTTCATTCTCAAAATCGGTGACATTGTATCTCTCTGACAATTCTATTCTCATGTCTCCCTCTGACTACCTCTAAGAGAGGCTTTTCGCTTCTAAACACCGCTGTGATTAGAATCCACCCACCCGAAAAATCCAGTGTAATTTTCCTATCTCAAGGTCCTTTTTACCCTGCTGCTGCTACTGCTAGGTCGCTTCAGTCGTGTCCAACTCAGTGCAGCCCCATAGACAGAAGCCCACCAGGCTCCCTTGTCCTTGGGATTCTCCAGGCAAGAACTCTGGAGTGGGTTGCTATTTCCTTCTCCAATGCTTGAAAGTGAAAAGTGAAAGTGAAGCCGCTCAGTCGCATCCTACTCCTAGGGACCCCATGGACCGCAGCCCACCAGGCTCCTCTGTCCATGGGACTTTCCAGACAAGAGTACTCGCGTGGGTTGCCATTGCCTTCTCTGCCTTTTTACCCTGGGATGTAACATTCACAGGTTCTGAGATCGAAACAGTTTTGCCACAGTCGGTGTGACAGTCGGTGGCTTGGATTACTCTGCCTGTTAGATGCACAGTGAAGACTTTTTTCAAGCAGGAGCTTGCCCACTGAGTAGACTGCAGTGGAGGGCAAAACATGGGACCCCCAAGGAAGCCAGTAACCTTCAGTTTTTTTGTGTTCTCATGTGATAGCACTAATAAAAGGTTTCCCCACTACTTTCATATACTTACTTGGTAGCTTCTGCCTAAAATAAGCTAAAGTGTTAATATTAAAATGAAGAATCAAGATATTGAGGATAGCTCTGAGTCAGTGCCAAGATATAAATTTACATATGTATGTGTAAGATTTTTTCACTTAAATCCTTGAAGAGATGCGCTATAATCCATCTTCCTTAGTTGCCCTCCTCAAGCTCACATTCTGTGGATTCTTGCTCTCTGATTTACTGTTGGATAATGAAAACAATAATATTATTTATATTGTTTGTGTATAATTGCAGTGAAATTTAACACTTGTTGAACAATTCACTGTTGTCAAAGATATTAAATGGAATCTTCTCTGTAAGCCTTATGTAATATAGCTATTAGTATTTCTGTCTTAAAATATGGAAAATGAAGTTCATAACAAATTTGTCCAGTATCAACACACTCAAGTAATGATGAATCCAAGAGCAGGTCTCTGATTTTGTGGCCTATTTTGGGCAGTTTTGCTAGAATATAATTGTGAAACTTTATCTACAGCTGATTGTGATTCCTCAGTTGCTATTAGTGGCCCTTGTTCAGTAATGATATGAACACAATTTTGAGTTACTAGTTTGAATAATTATACTTGTTTATAATGGTATCTTTGCTCCTTAAATATATCCTTAGACAATCTGTGATTTTATTTAGTAAGTAATTCAGAGGGCCAAATCTTCAGGTTGACATTTTTTTACATAGTTAGCTATATAAAGCTGGTTGCAGGGGGTTATTGCTGAGGAAAGTGAGAACTAGCTAAATTAATCCTATGAGAATCTTATTGTCTTGATAAGCTTTTAGCAAATGACCATAAAGAAGAAAGGAAAGAAGACTCTCCTTAGAGATTTCCTTTGTCCCTGATGCTCTTTCTTATATTCTTTCTTACATTTGAACTTTTAACCTATTGTTTCAGGTATCTTATGAATTAGTTATAAACATTTTTAATGGTGACTTCATCAATAAATTAGGATAAAAATGTTAAATTTTACTAGTGCAGCAATTGATCATTCAAAATAACTAAAATATCATAAGTGAAGCTTAGACACAAACATTTTAAAATGTCAATATTATAGAAAGGTTTCTATTATCTGCATATTCAATGACCATAAACTCTGTTCACAGTGGTTTTTAACTTATTATTAGTTAAAAAATGTTAAATAAGAAAAGTTAGGCCAGTGAAATAAAATGAATTTAAAGCAATAGAGTTGATGAAAGTTGTTTGTTTTAGTGTAATATACTTTCCTTTTTTAACTTTCTTACTTTGATGTTCTTTTGTCTCATCAATTTTTCTTTGTAACTTATTATAGCATAAAACCACAGAAAAAATTTTGAGAACTTGACTAGTTGTTAATATTTATTATTTAAAAACAATTAAAATTTTCATACCTTAATAATATAATAATAATGATAACTATATTATTATATTTTTCTTATTCTGCTTTGGTCAAACATGCATATATTTTTACTTGATTTTGTTTAGCATATCTGATAGCATATCACCATATAATTCTCTGCTTATTGGTATAAATAAATATTATATAATATTTTTGAAGAACCAATAATATCATAGTCTTTGTTTTATTTGATTTTAATTGGGTTACACCTCAAAAACATCTTTCTTAGTTATGCTTATACCAGTTAATGTTACAGGAAATTTTTTGACTTATTTAATATGAACAGTTAAATTAAGGAAGTAAACAATATTGATAGTCATGAAATCATAAATCAAGGGATAATTTATCAACCTTAGTGGAAGACTATAGTACACACAGCATCTCTTTTTAAGTAATTCTCAGTTTATGTTTTTCAAAATACAGTTGTTTTATATTTTGAATATTTGTTCTCCTTTTAATTCAATCAATATATTTAGTGTTGTCCATTCACCATTTCCCAAATGGGAAATGATTGGGTCTTGTTTCATGAAAACTTGTGTTGTCTGTGCACAAAAGCACTGATTAAAAAAAAAAAAAAAAAAACAGGAAAAATGCTTTTCAAATCAGTATGACTTGATTTTACTTAATCAAAGATCAATCATTAACAAACCAAATGCTTCTGTTTGGTTGATCAGAAAAAATAATTGCCATTTTATTAAGTACTTCTTAGACTTCAAAACTCATTGGAAAAGACTCTGATGCTGGGAGGGATTGGAGGCAGGAGGAGAAGGGGACGACAGAGGATGAGATGGCTGGATGGCATCACTGACTCGATGGACGTGAGTCTGAGTGAACTCCAGGAGCTGGTGATGGACAGGGAGGCCTGGCGTGCTGCGATTCATGGGGTCACAAAGGGTCGGACACGACTGAGCGACTGAACTGAACTGAGACTTCAAAACAATTACAATAAATAGAGCACTCTATACATTTTGCTATGTTTTAATACTATAAAATTGATTTACTTTTCACATAAGTAGATGAATGTAAGTGGTAAATAGGAAGATGACATTTGTTGAATAAAGGGCTCTTCCCTCCCCATGAGACTTAGTGTGAAATAACCACTGGAACCGTGGTGGCCTCGGCTTATCAAGTAACTGGAGTGAAGCTGATTATACCTGCAGTGGCTGGAGTCAGGTTCTGGCTCATAAAACAGACCTTTTCATCCTCTGCTACATGCTGGGTCAGGAAAGCTGCCATATGTAGAGCACGTGTACATAAATCTTGGAATACGATTTCTTTTAGCTTTTGAATACCTCCTTCATGAAACACAGATGGCAAAAATGAAGGCAGGAGTTTTAGTGTTTATAACAAGATTGTTTAAATTGTACTTTGAAATATTCAATTAAAATTTTTGGATCTTCTTTTTTTTTAATTTATTTTTTATTTTACTTTACAATTCTGTATTGGTTTTGCCATACATTGACATGAATCCACCACAGGTGTACATGCGTTCCCAAACCTGAACCCCCCTCCCACCCCCCTCCCTACAACATCTCTCTGGGTCATCCCCGCGTACCAGCCCCAAGCGTGCCATATCCTGCATCGGACATAGACTGGCAATTCGATTCTTACATGATACTATACATGTTTCAATACCATTCTCCCAAGTCATCTCACCCTCTCCCTCTCCCCCTGAGTCCAAAAGTCCGTTATACACATTTGTGTCTTTTTTGCTGTCCTGCATACAGGGTCATCATTGCCATGGATCTTCTTTATAAGCATCATTTCAACCAGTCTTCTTTTGGCAGATATTACAAAGATCAACACTTGTGTAGGGACTTATCCGTTGGTCCAGTGATTAAGATTCCATGCTTCCACTCCTGGGGGCACAGATGGAGAACTAAGAACTAACAAAGCTAACAAAACAAACAAACAAACAAACAAAAAATCCTTAAAACTTTTGTGTAAAAAACCCTAGCAAACCTAACAAATAAACAAACAAAAAATCCCTAACACTTTTGTATAGTACCTAAGACTGCTCTAAGAATGCATATTAAAAATATATTTTTATTTTCAAGATGACTTGAACCAAATATTAGACCTCATTTCTTTATCTGGCATTGATTAATTATTTAGTCAACTAAGACATATTTATTGAGAACCAAGCATGCAAAGACACCATGTTATTGTTTTTTAAAGCCTCCTACCAATTGGAATGAGCAGATATAAGAACATTGTTTTACTTAGACATAAATATTTGCATCTTCCAAATAAGCTTTCTTAAAGGGCCAATAGAAGACAAAGGAGAATCATGAGAAAAATCAGTAGGAATGAATACTTCTGTTTCTCATCCCAAATTTCAACTTCTGAAGATTTTCTGTATGTGGGACAAAGTTGCAAGGATGGTTTCTACTCCCACTGTTCACTGACTTTCATTTTTTTCTTTTTTCTTTTTTCCTGTGCTGGTCAAAACCTAACCAGAGAAAGAAGGGAAAGTGTCTTTGATCACAGGGATGGTAGTTGCATTGCTCTTAAAATTTTTTTCCGAGCATTTCCTTCACCATCTTTTGCCTTACTGGGAATAAGAGCACTGAGTTAGGGGACCACTGACTTAGTTTTCAGTAGGTGTGGAATCATCAATGTCCTGTGACTTTGGGGAATCTTATCCCGAGGATACCAATATAAACTACTTGTTTTGGAGAGTAAGGTAGAAACATGACTCTATCTTCATTGATATTTGATGATACTTTGAAAGTGAATTTTTCTAAGCCATTTAAAACACATTCTTTCCTGTCACAATGACAGTTTAACAGTATATCTAATTGAGAAGTGAAGTGAAAGTCTCTCAGTCGTGTCTAACTCTTTGAGACCCCATGGACTATACAGTCTGTGGAATTCTCCAGGCCAGAATACTGGAGCGGGTAGCCTTTCCCTTCTCCAGGGGATCTTCCCAACCCAGGGATCAAACCGAGGTTTCCCGCATTGCAGGTGGGTTCTTTACCAGCTGAGCCACAAGGGAAGCCCAAGAAACTCAGTGTTAAACACAAAAATGAATGTTATTTTTCTACTTCTAAAAAAGGATCAAGAAGAGTTTATTTAAAAAAATATTGACCTACTATGTGCTTCCTCTTACTGAAATAATTTATTTTGCCCTTGGGGCTGAAACTATAATGTTATCTCACTGATTTCATTAACCACTATTTAGAGTCACGTGGATGGAGCACACTAGTGATAATTTTATTTGGTTAAAGGGGTTAATTAAGAAAATTTTAGAATACTAGAAATGCATTATTTTTTAAATGTTTGTGAAAAGAGTTTTTATAGTTTTTCACTTACTAAAATATTTGATATGCACTTTGGCTAAAATTTTTAACTTATATATAATATTTTGGTATTAGTGCTAAGTTATATTGCCCCAGTTTTTGGAGAAAATTTCCTGAAACATTGTATTTTTTTCTGCTTGTATAAATAATAGATTTTATTGAAAATACCTTGGAAAATTAAGAACTTCCAAATATTATGTTATCATGGAAGATAACATTTAATTTTTGTCAAGGTAAAATTTTTGATTATTTACTTTATCTGCATAAATGCATAACACAGAGAGCAATTGTAAATTTCAATAAGTACTATATTCATCTTAGTAAGTATACTTATACTTACTAAAGTATTCAGGGAAAGATTGAAGACAAAAGCAGAAGGAGGAGGCAGAAGATGAGATGATTAGGTGGCATCACTGACTCTGTGGGCATGAATTTGAGCAAACTCCAGAAGATGTTGAAGGACAGGGAAGCCTGGCATGCTGCATTCCATGGGGTCACAAAGAGTGAGACGTGACTTAGCCACTGAGCAACAACAACAAAAAGTATACATTATAAGGATTACACTCACTCCACAAGTCTTTTTGAGAGAGGTAAGTAAAGGACACACTAAGGCAATGCAATAATTAAATATCAAAATAGGTCATGGGCTTCCCAGGTGGAAGAATCCGCCTGCCAGTGCAAGAGATGCGAGAGACAACGGGTTTCATCCCTGGGTCAGGAAGATCCCCTGAAGGAAGAAATGGCAACCCACTCCAGTATTCTTGCCTGGAAAATCCCATGGACAGAGAAGCCTGGTGGGCTACAGTCCACGCGGCTGCAGAGTATCAGACATGACTGAAGCACTAAGCAAGCAAGTGTAGTTAGATCATATACATAAAATGGAGATTTATGTATAACCACTTCCAATTAAATCTGTGTAATTTAAGATTTTTTAGTGAGAATTATCAAGTGTACTATTTAAGCATGGTTGCTTTTAAGAAAAGTGCTCTTTAGACAGACTGTAGATTGAGTTCCAGTTATTTATCAACAAAACCATAGCTGTTCTCAGTAAAATTTAAAGGGAGTTTTTTGTTTATCGGCTTGAAAGCTTATGGAGAAGGAAGAGCAAGTGTCTCCTTGTATTTCCTCCAGTCCAGTTAGTCATCACTGTTAGAACAGTTACAGGATTTTAGAACTGGAAAAAAATGTTCATACATATTCCAAATCCTCTACTTTAGAAATGAGCCAGTGGACACCCAGAAATGTTATCCTATCTCATCTTATCCTTTCAAAAAGATGGCCTCATGATATAATTGTGATCTTTGAGACTGTCAACTCCACAAGGACAAGGGTTCTTTTGGTTTATTCAGGGTATACTGTTGCTAAAGTAGTACCCGGTATGTGATCAATGAAGTAAGTGCATCAATTTATTTGGCACATGCTTTTAGAAAGCCTGGATGCTTGTTTAATGGGTCAGTCATGTCCGACTCTCCACCCCCATGGACTGTAACCTGCCAGGCTCTTCTGTCCATGGGGTTTTCCAGGCAAGGACACTGGAGTAGGTTGCCATTTCCTTCTCCAAGAGATCTTCCCAACGCAGGGATAGAATCCACATCTTTGCATTGGCAGGCGGATTCTTTACCACTGAACCACCTGGGAAGCCCTGAGGGGAGGGTGGTAAGCACCTGTATCACCCATGGCACTTGCTTACTCACAAAGTTCTCCTATGTGGAAAAGAGGATCAAGAGTATCAAAATATTTCAACAACTTAATATGTTTTTCTCTTCCCCAAGAGATGTTAAGCCCTTCAAGATATGCAGGACCTTTAGAGAATAGAACATGAGCCTCAAAAAACAAATTTATGAGGGAAACTAATATTTCCAGAATGCAGCTCTGTATTATAACTCTCAAGGTTCACTAACACTATGCCTTGTCTGAGAGAAACACCCCTGCCTTCCCTGCCTTATTCTTTTATACTCTCTATCTCTCTATTTTTCCCCTCAGGAGAATGTTCTCAGAGTTGTCAGACTAGAAAATACATTCAGAAAAAAACTCACATTGAGATGGAGATGTTCGATTATAAGATACTTTTCGTTAGTATTTTTGTTTAAAGAATATGAAGAAAAAATTAGCAAAATAGTTTTAGACAATGGGCACTCATAATGGTAGATTTGGGGAGTTGAGTTACCTTGCTGATCTTTCACACATGGAATGCAGTTAGAAGTCTTTATGTCATGTATTTAGTTGAATTTGGTTATTCATAAATATAATATCAAACATTTTCTTTAAAATGCTTTGTTATCCTTGATTTTTACCCAACATTATAACTAGGATATGTATTAGTTTTCTTAGCTATTTAGGTCAGCCTTAACAGAGCTTATGGAATAGGTTATCAGTTTTGAAGTATAAAACAATTTAATATCCCAGTTAAATTTTCTGTAAAAGTATGCTATTTTACATACACAATAAAATGAAATAAATGTTTTCTCACAAGTGCTAGAATCACACATTTACTGACACTTTATTCATATATTAACTGACATTAATCAGTTACTCCAGAAAGTATTTTAAAGGTTATCTTAATTGACCTTTGCAGGCACCATGTGTTCTTGCAACTTTATATATATTTTATAATATCTGACTTTAGAACTTAGAGTATGTAGAGACAAAGTCTGGAATCTTGATGATCTATAGCCATTTTATATGACATGTGTTTTGAATCGTGCACAATTAGGGTCAAGTCGTTTTCATGCTTTTTCTTCTTTCTTTCTTCCTCTCTGTACATGTGGACTAAAAAGTGCAAGGGTCTGATATCCTAGATCCTATTGATTATGAAGATTATATCAATTAATCTTTTAAACGTTCATACTTTTTCACTGCCTCAGCATGAGGAAGATATGCCAGCTGCAGGCATTAATATTTTGTTATACCAGTCACAGGAGGAATTTATAGAAATAATTTGACTACATGTGTGTAACAGAGTGAATAAAGGTAATTCATTTTTAAATGTGTCTTTAGATGCTAACATCTGCCCCCCTCCCCTACAAACAGAACATTTTCCCAGTATTTGCATTATTTCTCCAAAATACCTCTTGGAAATATTTTAATTCAATATAGCTCCGAAATTTTCTCTGAAAATATGTAATTTTCTGCATAAAACATTTAAATTAGAGGAATGTTATAACTGTAGCAAATTTAGTGCTGCAAGATGAATTTTAACAGACCCTTCATATATAAGTGCCTATAATTTTGCTAAACTGAGTTCAGAGCTATAGTTTAAATGCACACATTCTTTGCTCAAATGTAAATTGTCTTTAAAAGTTAAAGAAAATATTCTTTCAGTTATTTTTGTGGGAGGCTATGATCTGTTTTCATCATAAAAACAGTTTAAATTTTAGTGTATCTTGTTACCTCAGTGTAGATGTATTTAAAACTGATGATGGATTCATATATTTTAAGTTAAAAAATGATTTACCCATTATGTAATGACAATGATCAAACACATAATAAACTAAATGTAAAGTTCAGTATCTGAAGGTATATTTGTTTTGTATTCCTAGGGAAAAACATCATTGTTGAGAATACAATACTTCCACATCTCCTGTATAACTGAACTTACCGTTTTAGAATTACACATTGCAATTTAAGATTTTTAACTTAAAATGAGAAGAAAATTTAAATTCTGAAAAGGCAAAGTAAACAATAAAATATCTACACGTGTTAGTGTAATTTAGTCATTTTAGGAAGCGTACTGAAAGATGGTATGCAATTTTCTACCCATAAACATGTAAAAGTGAGTCCTTGAAATTTAGTGGGCATGAGAATGACAGAAATTCTTAAAAATGTGAATTTATATGACATCTCCCTGACCCACCAATCTACATTTTAAAGATATAACATAGAGGTCACTTCAAGGCACACTAATAGGTGAATAATTTAATTTTTCCCATATGTGTGAGCTCTTTTTGGTTTTTAAATCAAGTATTTGTCTATGTATCAATATGCCATTTATTTTAGAAATTGACCTCTGTAACACTGAGGGAAGTTTTGTAGTTGTTATTGTTTTGCTTTTTGATGAGCCATCATAAATATTTGGAAACGATTAACAGCACATCAACACATAGTTTCCGAATGAATGATCCTTGTTTGCTACTCTTCTAACCTGTGGAAACCAAAAGCTTCAAATAAAATCTCTGACCTCTCAAGATGTTTAATTTGGTTAGGAAATTAAAGCACCTAGATGAAAATGTTAATGACACTATAAAAATATGAAATGAGCTATTCTAAGACTCTCAAGACCTTGTTGGTAAATGCAGAGAACATTAATAATCAGGAGATGTGAATGTAGTTACTCTCTTAGCAGTCCTTTGATGTGTGTCTTTTAACATTTGCACTTGCTACATTGCCACCATCAAAATTAGTATGAAAACATTTTCCTTTTTCAAATTGCTAGCTTATTGTGAGATATGTTTGTAATAATTGATGTGAAATCTTATGTTATAAATAATTCAATAAATATATGATTCCTAAGAATTTTAGGAATTAAATGCTAAAAGATACTAAAAGGCTAAGGTAATAATTAAGCATATGTGTGCAAATTATTTCCAGGGGAAGATTTTGACAAGTAGAAAGACGTAATGAACACAGATGGTCATACAGCAACACATGAAGGTGTAGCTGTAGAGAGCCACTTTTGGGAAATTCTCAAAAATATTCTTACTTTTAAAGGAGAGATAGAAAGCTCTCTTGTGTACTATACTTTTAGGCGTTATTGTAGTAGTATATATGTTTATTGTCAGGATTATGTATTACGCATATACTTATAAAACTTAACTGTAAATTAATAGCAATGGGATATTATATATGCATAAGGAAATGGAATTATGGTTGCTAAGGGAAACATTAGTTTGAATTTTCTTGATTCATTCTATGGAAATCTCAACAGAAGCACTTTATTTAAAGTTTTATTTTAAATCATGCAGATCAATTATATTGAAATAATTTGTAGCAATCATAATCAGGTCTTTATTTCTGCTAATATTTTAACTTGTGAAGAATTCTTGTACATCTAAAATTCGGTGCATTAGTTAGGAATGTTTATTGAATGGATCTACATGTAAGACACCACATTTAAAACTCTGTGTAATGATGGAAAAGCATAATGTAAAGTACTAACTATTAAGAAACTTACACTCTAGTTGTAGGGTTAAGATAGGCATTGCAATATCTGTAGGTCAGTCGAATCACTCTGTAATTAACATCAGCAAAGTTGACCGGATAAAAGATAGAGTCATTTGAAAGTGAAAAACATCCTGATTCACTGGACCAGCTGGAGAATGGGGAGAGTGCCTGAGTCACAAGCTCAAAGTGACCTTTACGTGGTCGAAGAGGGCATTTCAATATAGGCAATTGTTGTGAGCAAAAAAAAAGCAATATTTTAGTGAATAGTATGGGGGGGTATTCTCTCAATTAGGCATCAGAAATAGGTGTCAGAGAACATTCTCATCAGTTAGGCTTACCATGAAGAGATGAACTCATTTTTTTGTGTTAGTCGTTCTTCAAATGGTAAAGCATCCGTTTTCTCCCGTCTTCTGTGTCCTTCTGATCCTTGCATCGATTCTCTGGTGCCCTGCCTGTGCTCCTGTAATTAGCTGCTGACTCCTCTTGCTCTCCACCCACCTGCTGCAGTGCTCCCTATTACCTTCTGCACAGACCTCTATACCACCCACAGCTCTGTCTTCACTTTTCTTACCAGATAGAGGAGACAGAGTGGACAAGTGTTGATGTCCCAAATCAAATTTCAGAAATCTCCCTCCTACCAGAGAAGAGTATAGCGTTAGCAGTTTGATGTGCTCTCTTCCAGTTTTTAAGACACAAAGACACAGTGTGTATATAGTATATACATGGGGCTTCCCAGGTGGCGCTAGTGATAAAGAACCCCACCAGCAATGCAGGGGATGCAGGAGACTCGGGTTTGATCCCTGGGTGAGGAAGATCCTTTGGAGGAGGGCATGGCACCCCACTCCAGTATTCTTGCCTGGAGAATCCCCATGGGCAGAGGAGCCTGGCGGGCTACAGTCCATGAGGTCACAAAGAGGTGGACATGACTGAAGTGAATGAGCACACATGCATGTGTAGAATATACACAGTATTCTTAAAAATTATTACTTTATTACATCTCACTCAATGATTTTTGAGAATTTTACCCACATAATTAATCTTGTTTTGAAACACTATTTTACTGGCTGTATTGTATTCTGTGCTATGGTTTAGGCTTCCTGAATTTCATTTTCCTCATCTGCAAAATGAGACCAATAATAGCTTGCAAAGATATTTTGAGTTAAATGGGATGACATGTAATGAAAGACAGTAGCACAGGTGAGGGAAAAAAAGATATTGGAAGTCAAACTCATGACTGGGAAGTTGGGGAGCAGGGAATGTGGGTAGTGAGAATATGAGGTGGGTTCAGATGTGTTTTACTCAATACTCTAGCAGGGCATCCAAGTGGAGACCTTGAGCAGACATTTGGAAGTGAACCTGGGGCTCAGAACATAGCATTGCAGGAGACACGTGTATGGTTTAGGAATCCCCACATACCTCCCACAGTGTAGACCCTGAGAATGTGTGAGTCCCAAAACTTGATGTAAAAAAATAGGATATATCCTGAAATACTGTCATAGGCAGTTGTAAGCGGCCTCGGATTGGAATCCCAGATTTTACACTGGCTGATGATTTGGATATGGTAGTCACTTTCTCCGTCCAGGACTGAGGCAGAGCTAAAGCCGTTCTTATGTTTCAGTGGAACACCCCGTAGGGGGTCTGTGCCCAGCTAGGAGGCCTGGTTCATAGGGTGTTGATCAAATACAATTGATTAAATTCAGTGAGTACTTACCATTGCCGCACATGCCTCTAACTCCGCAGGTATTTCCTCACTTAACCTTCGTAAAAGCTCCGAGAGTCAGGGGCCATCCCTAGCTTCATTTTACTGCTGAACGAGGTCAAGCACAGGAAGGTTAATCACTGCAGGGAACAGTGTGGCTACAGGTGGCACCTGAGACCCCGGCCAGCCTGGCTCTGAGTCTGCGCTCCAAACCGTCAATGACACCAACATGGTAAAATTGTGCTTAGCATGTCTGTGCTAGGACAATGGAAAAGGAAACCAAAAACAAAGAAAAATTGGTGTCCTGGACAGTAGAATGCCTTGGAAGAAGCAAAGAACATCCTCTAATATCCTCTAATGATATGGTTCAGAGGGGGATGTGTCCTAGTTCCAGGCAAAAGAAAAAATTATCAGAACGACAGGACCAGTATATGAAAACTGGATGTACGTGAAGCTCCTAAGGAAGGACTGGATTCTCCTAAAACAGTGTAACAATCCTCACTGGTTGCATCTTTATATTTTGAGTCAAGAAATAATAATAGCAACAGTTTAATTATATTTAATACCTATAATAAATATGACACATAACATTTAAATGCTAAATAACAGGCAACTTTGGTGAGTACATATAAGATGTTTTTTTTTAATATATTATGCGTTACATACTTTAAGGATAACAAACATGCCTTAGACTTTTATTTTCGTAATATGAGACATTACTCATTCTAGAGTGGGTGCTGATTTACTGTTACTGATTTAACAGTTATATAACATAGTCTATTTTTCCTTTATTATTTTCAAGACTTTATGAATGGAGTATTATTTGATTTGGCTTATTTATAAATATTTTACTCTAATATAGTTAATGTAAATGTTAAAAGCCTTCCCATGGTTCATTCCTTTATTCACACATTCATTCTCCCGTTCATTCCACAAGTATGCAATTCTCTACGTCATCATCACATTTTCTTCTCTCCTCTGTCATTCCTACAAGCTCTTATTTCTCCCATTTAAAACAAGTATTTATTTATATCACTTTCTCCACCAGTTACTGCCCCCATTTCTTTATTCCTCTTTGTAGCAAAACCCTTGAGTGAGTCATTGTTAGACAAGATTATCAATTAATCGGCTCTCATCTTATATTTCTCCCACTCCAAACAGATATTGCCAGAAACTGCTCCTCTTAGAATCATCAGCAACCACCAGACCGCTTAGTCCAAGGTCACTTCCCAGTCTAATGGTGCCCTTGCAGTCTTTGACTGGCTGTTTTCTTCATGTCTCAGCACTCACTCCTGACTTGATGCATCTCTTCTCCTGACTTCTGGAGGTGGGAGAAGGCCTGGGGCACTTTTCTTTATCCTGGAATACTGGAATGAATGAAGTATCTGAGCAATTCAAGAGAGATGATGGTAGTGGGTACTGCTAGAACTGCAAGCAGCTGGGTTCGTGCAGATTCGGACACGACTGAAGTGACTTAACAGCAGCAGCACCAGCTCTCTTGAAGGAACAAAGGCTTGATCCCAAAGGAGACTTTTTGCCAGGAAAGAGAGGTTCAGACTAAGTTGGTCAGAAGCTGAGACATTTTGCTAGTGAATGATCTGGGGGAATTAATCTCATACTTCAGCCTTGGTAATGAAATGAGACTGTGCTATAAGTAAAGGGTAACCTTAACCCTCAGTAGAATCCGCTAAATTAACTGCTCCTCTTTTTCAGATTTAAAGTTTTTGAGTAAATGGTTTCAAGGCCTGTAAATTTGACAAAGTCAAATTCTCTGTTTATTTATGCTTTTGTGTGTGAGAGTTGTAGTCTATTGGCATATGGATATAAATAGATTAATTAAGACATAGTAAGCAATTTATTAAATATTTGAATAGATGTGACCTGATGAGCATTAGATGAATAGGCTTATTTGGTCCCTAAATTATTAACTCCAGTTATTCTTATAAATTCTAATGTGAGCTTTTCTAGAATAAGATTAACCTTAAAAAAAATATTGGTTACTTCTGCTATAGCCAAAAGAAAGAGTTCTCTTATCCCTTTTATCTACTCTAAATTTTAAGCTCTACCAAATATTCATTCACAGTTGAATTAGACCAGATAGACAGTTTTTAAAATTTGATCATTTTGAGCTTAATTTAATATGAGCCTAATTTAGTGGGTAACTTCTGGATAATGTAAAAAAAAATCAGTGAAAGAATCAATCAACTGAAAATAGGTTTATTGGTTTTTTTTGTTTTTTTTTTTTTGTTTGTTTGTTTTTGTGTGTGTGTGTGGGGCAGGGGAGAGCAACTATTACTCTTTGTTTCCCTCTCCTTCTTCAGGATACTTTGCCAAAGTGTTAAAATATAAAAGAATTTAACTAGCTTATTTTTCAGTTACCATTATTAAGTCACAAATAAAGACAGCTCTACCAAAAAGTTCATGGATATGAAGATCCACCTGCTCAGAAAGCTGTGGGTGGGGACTTCGCATCACTGAATTAGCCCCTGTTGTGTGTATTTTTTTTTCACAGTGATCAAATGAAGCCCAAACAGCAATTATATCATCATCACCATTCTCTTTCTTTTTCTCCCTCACACCTGCTTCTCTTGTAGCCTTGCATTGATTCCCTCTTGAGGCTGAACTTCCATACTCAGAATTCCACCAAAAGAAACAGAAGACTTTCTTACCAGCTTCAGTTGGAAAAATCCCAGGAAGAACTCTTATTGACCTGCTTAGGGAATAGGAAGACCCCACCTTGAACAGAATGATGAGGTACAGGTGTGTAGTTGACCCAGCCTGGCTGAGAGGTCAACCCCAATGGCCACAGGAGTTAAATGTTATGTCCGTGAGTTTTCACCAGAGTCAGGGACCCAAGAGCTGAGTGGAGAAGGGAGATTTCTAGTAAACTCTACTAAACTCTCCAGTCCCTTCAGTGCCTTATTTTTTCTGTTCTTTCAGTCCCTATAAATCTCTTCATTCCCTGCTGAGCCTGGACCCCATAATTGGTAATCAGAACCATTCCATTCTAATATCTGATGTTCCACAATATTCTACATATTCCTATCCAGTAACTTGGCATCAGTACCAGGGTTCACTGTTTATTGTTACACCCAGACAGTATTCCACTTGGAAAAAGTCACACAGTTGTGCATTTGGGATGCAGCATTCATTTCTGAGTTTCAGGAGACATCTTCTCAAGCCAGTCATTGTCCTTTGTCAACCACATTCTCTTTCTGCTGCCAGTGATCTCAAACCTTCACCAGACTTCTCAAAATCTGATCTCTTCACCCCTGACATATGACAGTTCCTGCCATTTACTGAGAATATTGTAAACATCTGGAATGGTTCTTTATGTTTCACTTCACCCATTCTATCTTCTAAAATATTTACAAACCCATGTCCATCTATACCTTTCTAATCTATTTCCTTTTAGGTTCAGGAGGTGAAAGCTGCTTCAAAGTCAAATAGTTCACCTACGCTACTAACCCAAACCTCTGTTGCTTCATTCAAGGCTTTATCCAATCTGTCCCTTCTCTGTCTTGTGTCAACACTCACCTCCTTTCTAAGAACTATTTCTCTAGATGAGGTTAACTCTGCAATAATTAAAAACAGACACAGTCACCATACTCTGGCACACACGTGTGTGCCTGCATGCACACAGACCTTCCCTTGGACCTTTCTCCCCTCTTGGCTGCCTCTCTTCATCACTTTCATGAAATTTCTCCGAAGAGCATTTTCCAGTCATTGCCTCCGACCTTCCAACTCTGGTCCCTGCCCACCCTGCTGCCTTCTGGCTTCACGTCCTTGGTCCACAGTGATGGTTTTAGGAGGATTCTAACAACCTGTTTGCCAGATTCACTGAGCATTGCCAGTTGTCATGCTGGACTTTATTTTGACTTTTGTCTCTGCTAGTCATGCTCTCCTTTTCCAGACCCCCTATTCCCATGTCATCTGTGACTCTGTGCCACCCAACTTAGACCAACACCCCCCCCACCGCCAAGTTCTGTTCTGACTCTCTAGGGCTTATCATTTTTCTTTTCTCTTAAATTTTATTTCTCCACGTTTTTGTGATTCCATAACTATCATATTGATTTTCTCGACCATCATACTGTCCCCAGGATTAGATTGGTAATATCTTATTAGACTGTAATATCTTGTTAGATGGCACTGTAGTGCCATGCGGGCATTTCCACATGGATGTCTTCCTCCATAGCATCTGAAATTTCCAAAGTTAAACTCATCATTTTTTTTTCTCCTGAGCTGACCATGCTTCTGTTTTCTTCATTTTTAGTCATTGGTACTACCATGTGTATGGAATTCCTGACAGTATGGAAGGCTAATACCTAACTAGCATTTATTGAGTTCATAGTATGTGCCTGACCCTGCCAGTTACCTTATATGGATCATGTCAACTAATATTAACAGTTCGTGAAACTGATGGCACTTTATTTCCATTTTTAAATTTTGGTATATGAATTGAAATGTGTTAAATAATTTGCCAAAAGTCTCTCAGGAAGAATAGCATTGGGATGCTCATTGGGAATGCATGTTGAACCATATGGTCCTTCCTGGTAATGATTTTTGACTTTTCTTTATTTCTCTATTCTGAACAGTCACTTTGTCTTGTCATTTTACTTCTCCAGTATTTCTTGAGCTTCCCAGGTGGCACAGTGGTAAAGAATCCACTTGCTAATGCAGGAACTACAGGAGATGCAGGTTTGAGCACTGAGTTGAGCCCTGGTTTCTTGAACATGTTGTCCTCCCCAAAGTCTCTCCATCCCATCAAAATACTCTTATATTTGTGCTTATTTTTACTATGTTGAAATATTGCATTGATACCCTTACTTTCCTAAGAACTGTATACTTCTTAAATACATTAGTCTAGCAATCTACAATACTCTTGCCTGGAAAATCCCATGGACGGAGGAGCCTGGTAGGCTGCAGTCCATGGGATCGCTAAGAGTCAGGCACGACTGAGAGACTTCACTTTTACTCTTTCATGCATTGGAGAAGGAGAGGGCAACCCACTCCAGTGTTCTTGCCAGGAGAATCTCAGAGACAGAGGAGCCTAGTGGGCTGCCATCTGTGGGGTTGCACAGAGTCAGACATGACTGAAGCGACTTAGCAGCAGCAGCAGCCATCTACAGGGGTTAATATACAAGGATTTAACCTACAGGGACTTATATATATATATATATATATATATGGAAAAGCAAATCAAGATGAAAAACAGACACACTTTCTGGGGTCATTCTTCCCTGTTCAAAGCGTTTGCCCAGTTTCCACTGCTTCTGAGATAAAGTGCAAACTCCTAAATGCAATTTGCAAGGCTCTGTTGACCACGCCTCCGTGCACACACATCCTCAGCTCCCTCACTGCTGGTTCCCCTTTTCATTAAAGATGCAGACTGCTGCGGCTCTTGCTCTGGCTGCAGCTCTTGCTCTGGCTGCAGCCTGTGCTGCCCCTCACTCCTTCCCTTTGCTCTCACTGCCGTCTCTTCCTTGGAGCCCTCCCCCTGCTCTTTCCCCTTAACTCGGGTCACTCCCGCAGTCAAAATCACTTGTCCATACCTGCTCCTTCTAACTGGTACATCTCTGCTTTCAGAAAGTCTTCCTTGAATTTCAGAACAAAATAATGACCATTTTCTTTTTTCCATGTTAATTTTTCTGATGTCTTTTGATGAACTTGTCATTTAGTTTTATAATTATCTATTTAGGGGGCTTCCCTGGTAGCTCAGCTGGTAAAGAATCCAGCTGCAATGCAGGAGACCCCAGTTCGATCCCTGGGTTGGGAAGATCCCTTGGAGAAGGGAGCCGCTACCCACTCCAACATTCTGGCCTGGAGATTCCCCTGGACTGAATAGTCTGTGGGCTGTATGTAGTCCATGGGGTCTCAAAGATTCAGACATGACTGAGCCACTTTGACTTTCATTTCTATCTAGGCTTCTTGAAGTCAGGGACTATATTCCTTATATTCTATTGCCTAACCCTAGGATGCTTTATTTCCTTAGTGTGTTATTTCTTTTTCCACAAATAATAGTATTATTCCACAGAGCAAATGAAATTTGAGTTTGATCCTGAATAATAGGTTTAGAAATTGATGGACTAAAGGAAAGGAGATATATTTGAACATATGCCTGACCATCTTGGAGATTAATTTGACTGTATCTAGCCTTTATATTTATAATAGTCCATGAGGTTTTTTGTACCATGTATTCCACACTGTATTTTTCATGAACTATGCATATATTTAGAAGGTGAATAATGAACTAGGTATGGAAACAAAACTGTTTCCTAAAATCGGTTAATTGTGTGATTAATTATAAAGTACATTAAAAACTGCACTGAGTGAGATGGCATCTGTGGTTGGCAATAGACATGCTGGGGATAATTTATTATTAAAGACCTTTAAAATTTAAAAAACCCAATTAAAAAAACTTATAATTGATGGATAGGAAAATTTCTCTTTAAAAAGCAGCAGTAAGATTAGCAACATCACACAACCTCCAGGCAAATGCTGATCTCAAATAATAATAAATTATCTGCCTAGTCTGTGTGTGAGTTAAATATCACTGAAAAACCTGCTCTGATAGCACCTCAGGCTATCATCATGTTAGATTTCTGTAAATGATAAGAAATGGAGACCAGTGGGGGTAGGGAGAGGGGGGAAAATTTCAGAAAAGGAAAAAAAAAATCTCCATCCTTATAGATGGCAGTCTTTATTTTCCTTTCTGATCTGTGACAGTTACTCTGACTCTGGATTAGTAGCTTAAGCTCTTACTTCTCAGAACCAATTGCCTTTCTTTTCTAAGGCTGCTCAGTTACACATCTCCATTAGATAGTGAACTTGAGCGAAAATTTTTGACAATAGAAAAAGATCATCACTATTTAAAATGCTCATATATGTTCTTACATAAAAATAAAATGAAAATTTCATATGAAAATTTTATTGTCAAGTTTAATTCTGAAATAGCCTACATTTTAGTATTTATTATGATTTTCTTGTTTCTTTCACAAACATTTAAAAATTAGCTTTGCTCTCTTAACTCCCTTGATTTGTTGATTTCTTGGGAGATTTTTAAACACTTGTTAAAATAGCAGAAACTCAAGTTTGATAAAATTGAATTGATTGAATTATTTTAAGATACTCATTTCATCACTGCAAGTCCCTTCAGTATTATTCATCAACCTTTTTACTGAATTTTATTTTTTCTGATGTAGCTTATGAGTAAAGGGATATGTTAAGGTAAATATTTTAAACTACTTTGACTGATGTAATAGAACATGCTGATGAATTGGAAAATCAAATGTTTCAGAGAACAGCTAGATTGGAAGAGAATGTGTTGTTACTTCCAGAAAAATTCCATTTTCCTGGCAAAATAATAAATATAAAATCAGTAGAAAGTGCCCTTGGAGGCTTGGCAGCCATTGTGCAAATGAAATCAGACCTGGTTACGTTGAAGCAGGTTCATTTGGAGACGGAAAATGTGACTCTCTCAATCTTCATTTTCTGGTTAAGCAGAGGCTAATAGAGTTTGTGGTCTTGTCACAATACCTGTTTTAAAGGTACATAGTCTTTAAAAGGAGACTAATTAAAAAAATTAAAGAGTGCCTGTCTCATCAAATGCTATAAACCTCTTCATTATTGATCTATTCCTTTGTAACAGCAGGAGAGTTGTTTATGTTAGAAGTCGCTCAAGATTCATAGCGAAATAGTTTCTGCTTTTCTATAGTTGTTAACATTTCCATTTAAATACAAGTAGGGGACCATCAGAGTTTTTCTAAATTCTTTGTTGCTGAAATAAAGCTTAAGAGAAAAAAAAAATATATATATATATATACATACACAAATCTTTGCCATCTTTGGCAGAATCTTTTTGGCAGCATATTCTTTGCCATCACTATAGTAAAAAAAAAAAAGTCTTTTGTGCAATTTTCTTCCACCATAAAAGCAAATTTCAAATTATGGATGCTAGTGAGAAACAGGAAAGCAAAGTTAAAATGTGGTAAAGTTCATTTAAGCATTTATAATAAAGCTTAATTCGTATTTTATTATTTTTCATAATGCGTTAGTACTAAACTGAAGTTGGCTTTGTATTACACATCAAGAAATGAGTTCTGCAAACATGATGGGACATAAAATATAAAACAAATTTTAGTGTAAACACTTTGTAGGCAAAAATGTACTTATTCAGAAATCTATACCCTTTAAGTGAAAATCACTCAGTCGTGTTTGACTCTTTGTGACCCCATGGACTGTAGCCTGTCAGGCTCCTACACCCTTTATCCTGCACCCTTTACAACATATCATAATCAATATTATTTTAAATAACACTTGTGTGTGTGTGCTAGGTCACTTCAGTCGTGTCTGACCCTTTGTGACCCTATGAACTGTGGCACCAGACCCCTATGTCCATGGGATTCTCTAGGCAAGAATATTGGAGTGGGTAGCCATTCCCTTTTCTAGGGGATCTTCCCCATTCAGGGATCAAACCCGGGTCTCTTGCATCACATGTAGATTCTTTACTGTCTGGGCCACCAGGGAAGCCCCAAACAATACTTACATTGATTTAAAATATTGTCTTATTTTTATACCTCAGAATAGTCTCCACCAGTCTAGAGAACTGATTAATTTTTATTTTATTTCTCACCAAAAATTTTATGAAATCTCAAAGAAGTGATGCATTTTAGTCTTTATTTTTATATCTTTGCTATCTTCTTCAATTTTGGAGAGATTAATGCACAAAAAGAAATGATCAAATAGACAAAAAGATAAAGGGAAAAATGATGATTTGTGTTATTATTGTAAAATCAATTCCAGAGTAATTAAATTCTGTTGCTGCCAATGCAAAATTGTATTGAAATTGTGTTGATATCTATCATTGAGGAAGTACCAGTTTCTGTAACAACTTGATTACTTTGAGAGAAATTGCATTTGCTGTCAGCATATCTCCTAATCCTACTACTTTTGTTCAAATGATTAAAACATGAGCAGGAAGACTCAAGACTGACTTCGTCATATTCTCTTCCTTGAGGCCCTTGTGGTTTATAGGATCTCAGCTTTTGCCATTTCTTTGTCCTTCCTTGGACCTTGAGATTCATGTATTTGCTCACATACTGACAAAAAAAAAAAAAAGTCCAAAACAAACGCTTCATTGTTCTGCAGACAGACGGACTCCACTTGCCAACTCTGCTCTTGAGCTCCATCGCATGTACGTGGTGGGCACGGTGCCAGGCTGCGGGAGCAGCAGTGACTGCCCTCGGGGCTCTGCTCGCTTAGCCCTGGGCCGTCTCTTAGTCTCCCGTCCACAACCCTGCCCCACTCAGGGGCCCTGGCATTCACCCTGTGTGTTCTTCCAGACCTCGCTTCCAAACCTAGGAAGGTTCTTGGCCATCCCCAGCCTTCATTTCTGAAATAACTTCTGAACTCAAAAGGAATCCCTTGCATCTAATACTGCTGGGCTCATAAGTCATCAGAATGTTAAAATGAAGATAAATTATACTTCCTTATTTTCTGTGTCCATAATTTAGCCGATTCTGTATATCTCATTTCTTGTGTCTTTCATAAAACGGTTTTTGTTAAATCAACTCTATTTCCATATCACAAACAACACCTGCTTTGAGTTATCTGTTGCTGTTACAATGCTCTTATTCCTCTTTACCACCTGGCCATATATCACTTACCTTCTAAGTCCCCCTGAAGTTCAGTTATTCCTGGAAGATGTGACATCTCCAGTGATCATATACCTTCAGCTTTTCTGTCATTCTTGCACATAAGGGTCAGAGTCAGTCCTTGATTATGATCTAATCTTTCTTTCTCACTAGTTTGTGTTGGTTAAGTGCTTTAATGGTTTTCCATTGATCTGACAACAAGCTAGAAAGTCCCACCATGGCTCACAAGGACCTTTACTCTCTGACCCATCTTCCCCTCAATAGTAGCATCTCTCTGCCACATCCCGTGATGACATAGTCTAGTCAGGGCAGAGCCTCCACATTTTCACAAATATATTCTTGTCTTCCTCAAGCTCCTAGGCCTTTGCACACACAGATTCTTCTACCTGGAACAGTCTCTTTTCATCAGACCTCCCTTCCGCCTGTGACAGACTTTGGAGAGTCTAGAGGGTCATGTCCTTCTCCAGTCTTTGTTTATCAGGCCCTTGGGAGCAGGCACACCCTCTGTGCCCTCTCGAATACCTGTAAGTGTCCTTTCCCGGGACTCACTGTTCTCTGGTGTCTTCCCTTTCAACGTGTGGAGGTCAGACTATGTCAATCCCATTCCATGCTTTATTCCCAGAATTTAGTGTATGTTTGTTGAAAGCATGGAAAAATTAAAGTACTGCTGGTGTTTTCATCTATTTAGCTTAAGTCTTCCCTTTAGGTAGTTTTGAAGCTTTCTGTGAATCTAAAGCATATCTAAAGCATAACTATATTATATTTAGTAACTTTCCTAAAAATATGTCAAGCAGAGGTACTGTCTCCTTTCACACCGGATATGGTTAATTAACTAAATACTAATTCTGAAAAACTTTCTATTTTTTAGCATTCATGGTACTTAAAGACTATGTATCCTACTTTACTAGTAGAATCATTTATTCACAGTTCAAGGCGAATTACAAAAATGTAACAAAATAAAGTTTAGGGAAACAAATATTCAAGTTTTCAACATTAATTTCTTAGCAGTTATGAGAAAGACAACTTATCAACAGTAAAAGGGAACTTATCTCCAAGACAGAAAGAGACTCACAGGCATAGAAAACAAATTTAAAGTTACCAAAGAAAAAAGAGGGGGTGGGAGGAGGGATAAATTAGGAGGTTGGGATTAATATGTACACACTATTATATATAAAGCAGGTGAGCAGCAAGGAACTTACTGTATAGCACAAGCAACTATAGTTAATATCTTGTAATCAAAAAGGCAAGAGAATTTAAAGACATATGTATTTCATATGTATATACACATATGTACTTCAGAATGAACTGAATAAATGCATTTTTGTTTGATAAAACTACTAGTTCTAAGGATTAACTTTATGATGTTCTGATAACAACAGAGGGGAATTTTAAATAGTAGATGTACATTTGATATGTGAGTTCATATATAGACTTAAAATTTGTAATCATCATGTGCTCTGGAAGTAGAAAAAGATCTGAAAAAAACATTCAGTCCAACGCCCATGTATTTTAAATAAGAAGAATAAAAATGAGGAAAAGTATAAGAACTTCTCACAAGCCTAGGACAAACTTAAGAAAAAACTAAGATTAAAATTTCAGTTTCAAACCAAGATTAAAACTAAATTATCACCCTACTGTCTAAGATGTTCCTCAAACACTGGATGATAATTTGGGTTCAAAGACACCTGCCATGTGATTTAAGTACTGAACACAGCATTACATACTGAACACAGTACAACTACTTCTAAACAGCACAAGATCAAGAGAAAGGCTAGATAAATAATTATTTAATGGGAAGTATGATATGAGAAATGATATACAGCTGTATGTATTATTTTTGTTTGGTTAGTTTGACTTTTATTGAAGTATAGTTGATTTATAATATTGTGTTAGTTTCAGGTGTTCACCACAGCAATTCATATATATATAATTTATATATATATAATTTTGGTGGAGGAAATGGGAAATCTTGCTTATACAAATTCTGACGCCTTCTCTTGTGGTTTAGAAAAATGAAGGAGATAGAAGGCAGAAGAGGGTACAAAGACAGGAAAGAAACGGAAGGACAGAAAAATAAATGCAGTGTCATAACATTCTGAAGGCCAGGAAGGGGGCTGCGCGTCTGCTGCATTAACCTAAACGTGGCGGATGGAAAGCAGGGAGGCAGGGGTGTTCTTCTCCCGCAAGTCCTGACGGGAGGGGTTTCCGGAAAACAGCTGGCCGCGTGTGCGGTGCTCTACTCACGTCTGGAGACAGCTCAATAAAGCAGCTTTCCCTTTTCCAGAAACACGCCAATGCACCGAGACGAGGTGAGCGGTGTGGTAGCCCCCGCTCGCTTCTGCCAACCACAGGTTTGACCCTTGCGCCATTTCAATCATTTCTACAGCCAGAGAGTGGGAAATTGTAACTCTGGCAGGCTCTCCTCGGTGCCATGACTTTAAGAGCTTCAAAATAAAAATTTAACAAAGGTAGTTTAAATTTAACTATAAATGCTCAGTCAAGGGTACTAGAACCGTTTGACTTTACTTTTTCAAGACAATAAATATCTTTTGTGCCAACCTGTAGCTTGCATTCAGGAAATGATTCCATACAAAGGGAAAAAAAAAAAAGGAATTTAGTGTTTTGAAAGATTTTCTGTCACATAAAAATATTGTTTTTAAAATGAGTAATTGTTGGAGTCATTTGATAAAACTATAAACACAAATCAAAATTTAATTTTTCTTTACAATCTTCTCAAAATACAATAACTCATGCCTATGTGTAAATATTTCATTTTAACTATAGCTGACTTGCCAAATATGTATAGAAAAACCTATTTGTGTTAAATGACAGATTTCAAAGTCAAAATAGTTACATTAATTTTTACTGAATATAAGTTTTAAAACTTTAAGCCACCTTTTTTCTGATCTTAATTTTAAATTACATCATCTGTTAAAAACTAGCCATAAATAAGGACAAAAGTATTTCAAGTAACTCACTGGGATGGATATGTAAATGTGTTGGTTTTAATATGATTAGAGAATAAGCTGAAATCAATCAAATTGTTTAACTCTGACTGAAAAATGCATCATGGGTGGGGGAATATATGTTTTCGTTAGACTCAATGAAATATTTGAGATTTGAAATAATAGCATTTTTTTCCCTTAATTCAGTTTATCAGCTAAAAAAGTTTTATAATCTATGCAGCATTTTCTACAAATATTTAATGATTGTCTAAGGGAGTTGCTTGCCTTCAAAGTAATTACAATCTTCTATGAGATATATGTCTGCAGTATATGATAGAAGATGAATATTACTTAAGGAAGTTACAAAAAATTCAGAGAAAGCAAAATTTTAGTTTCAGCATCTGAAATTTAGTTTAAAAAATTTTTTTAAATTTAGTTTTAGAGCTCACCAGATAGTCTGTCTTTATTTTATAGTTTATGAAACAGAGGTCAGCAAGTTACTTTTTTTTTTTTCTAAAAAGTGCTAAGAGTGTAGTAAAAAATCATTAATTTGTTTTAAATACAAGAAAGAATGGCATAAGTATCATGGGACAGTGTAACTGGGATATGAAGACCAGACTGACACATCAATCGGACATGTCATAGTGGCCTCAACTTCCAGGTCTACAAGTGAGAGTTTGCATTATAATAGTTGTAAATGCCCCATCCAGCTCATAATGTTTATAATTGTCTAAAAAACTATTAGGAATAAATTACATATTAGCTATGATTAACTGAAAAGCCTAATTTAAAAAGTATGTGGTTTTTCTTTCTTTTTTTTTTAATATGTTTTTTTAGGGGGAAGAGGGTTTTAGTTGTTAAGCAGAACATGCTTCAAAATAGATATACTCAACCTAATTTTATTTATCTCATGTTTGTGCTCAGTTGCACAGTTGTGTCCCTCTTTTGGACCCTTTGGACTGTAGCCCGCCAGACTCCTCTGTCCACGGGATTTTTGCAGGCAAGAGGACTGGAGTGGGTTCTCATTTCCTCCTCCAGGGCATCGTACAGACCCAGAGGTTGAACCCATGTTCCTGTGTCTCCTCATTGCAGGTGGATTCTTTACCGCTGAGCCATCAGGAAAGCCTGGCAAATTTGTTCATACTTAGTATCATCAGCTGGCATAGAGCAGTATGCTTTTTCCAAAGGGTTTTACCATTCCTCCTGTTATATACTTTAAGCTACTCATTTGTTTATCATATTATTAAAGGTAGCCTTAAGGCCAGAGCCTGTTAAATGATCACAAATCCCAAATTTAATGAAGTAGAAATTAGTGACATTTTATTTCATTTTTTCCTCTCATAATATCATACAATAAAAACCACACTGGCATTTTACAATATCTGGAGGACATAATAAACTACAGCAGTGATTCAAATAAAATCCCAACACCGTGGCTAAGGCTAGAAGGCTGACGGCTGTAGTAAAGAAGAGATCACAAATTCATTAATGAGGGTGCTCCTTATAATTGGATTATCCAGTCTTTTATTTGTTTTAAGTCATATATTATTCATTCACTGGCCATTTATTGAGTGCATAATACTTTGCAGCTAAGAAAAGTGAAGGGTGGAAGTGTGAAGTGATTACAAAAATAGAAACTCGAGATGAAGATGAAAGTAGAAGCTCCGGATTGTGCGTGGGAATGCATTGGATGGTGAGTATGAGGTGGAGAGATGGAAGAGCTTTGCAATGATATGCCTACACTACAATCAAGTCAGACTAGGAGCAGGATTTATTTAGTCCTGAGTGCTTAGCATTTATCCTGGAGCAAGAAACTGAAAACAAACTGGAGAAACCAGCGGGCACTCAGTTCATCTGCTCCCTATAGTAATCTCTTTTATGGATTATAGATCTTTCACATATATAATTTTATTTGGCACACAAAACAAATACCTATTTATTTATTGTTTCTCCTCCGTTTATCTGCAACAGGGATTTCAGTTTGAGTCTGTATTAAATTGTGCTACATTAGGGAATATCTAATACAGAGGTAGGATGGGCAACAAGAAAATCGTGTGCATGAAGACTGATTTATTTATCATAGGATAAATCACTGCTTAGAAATCAAGTCCTGGGCACAAAGAGGGTGACTCAGAGAGGAAGTCTTAGTTTTCAAAGGGAGGTAGAATTCTAAATGCAGTCTGGAGACTGCCAGTGTATTTATTTCATGGTTGAGCCACCAGTTTTGGCCTGAGGTTCACAGAGACCTGTAAGTAACATTTGAAATTATACTTCTATGAACTTTGTGAAATATTAAGATGCCACTAATGTCACTTTGAAATGCCTTTAATAATATACCAGAAAGAGGACTGAACAGGAATGAACATATATATATGACTTTCCCAGTGGCTCATTGGTTGAGAATCTGCCTGCAATGCTGGAGACGCAAGAGATGTGAGTTCAGTCCCTGAGTTGGGACGATCCCTTGGAGGAGGAAATGGAAACCCATTTCAGTATTCTTGCCTGGAAAATTCCATGTATATATATACATATATATATACACACACACACACACACACATATATATAAAGACAATTATAGGAATTGGCTCACATGGTTATGGAGGCTGAGAAGTTCCAAGGTCTCCTTTTTCATGATTGAGAACCTGGAAAGCCAGTGGAAAAATTTAGCTCTGGTCCAGAGGCCTGAGAATCTTGGGGCCACAGCTGTAAGTTCAGAGTCTAAAGGCCCAAGAACCATAAGCTCCACACTCCTAGGGCAGAGGAAGGTGGGCATCCCAGTTCCACCAAAAGGAGAGAATTCAGCCTCCTTCTGCTGTTTTTGTTTTGTTGGGACTCTCAGGGAATTGCACGATGTTTATCCTCATCAGTGAGGGTGGATTTCTTTCTTCAGTCTCCTGAATCAAGTGGTAATTAATCTCTCCCAGAAACATTCTCACAGGTATACTCAGACATAATGTATTATCCAGTCGCTGGGCATCTTTTAGCCCAGTCAAGGTGACACATTAAATTAATGATTACAAGATCGTCCTCAGTAAGCTGTCTAGAGGCTGCTATGCAAATGAGTAATCCAAAGGCACTGATGATTCACACGGTCAGTGGTAACACCAAGACTCCAAAACTGGAAGAGATCGTGGGCTCAGCACGGTCAGATGTTTAGTGACGATCGCTGGCAGAGAGCGGCCATGCCATGTAAATTTGCAATGTGGAAGGCAGGGCCCAGGGACGTACCTTGCAGGAACGTTGTGGCAGCACTTGTAGAAACAGCCGCATCTGTAGAGATCTGCCTTGTCTGTGAATCATGCAAGAGCAAGGCTGGAAATTCTGGTTAGACAGCTCTGTTTCTCAGCAGAAACCGCTGTTCTCAGTGAAAGGCCCCCCTCACCTCAGAGAGTGATGGCCACACCAGGCAGAAAAAACTGCCAGTGGACACGTGGCCAAAGAGAACGGACT
The DNA here is from genome assembly GCF_014754425.2 of Oryx dammah. Lineage (NCBI taxonomy): Eukaryota > Metazoa > Chordata > Mammalia > Artiodactyla > Bovidae > Oryx > Oryx dammah. The sequence goes on from NW_024070191.1 coordinate 10,053,798, forward strand.
TGTTTATGCCGTGTGTTCCCTTCTGGGGGTTATTTTCTCTTGGTTTTGCCTGACTTCAAAGATGTGATCTCACTAACCTCTCAAACTGTTCCTTTCCTATATTCTCTAAGGATGCAGACTTGGAGCACACACGAGGGTGTTTGTTTTGTTTTGTTTTTTAACCAGTGTTTTTGAAGATGGAAGCTATTTGTAAATAGCTTCTCAGAAGGAGTCAAAAGTAACTCCGGATTGCCCTACTAACATTGTATTAGTAGCTTCTTTTAATAAATAATGCATTTATTAGCTACACTGGATCTTAGCTGTAGCACATAGGATCTTCAGAATTCCTTGCAGCCTGGAGGATCTTTAGTTGCGAACCCAGTTGCGGCAGGTGGGATCTAGCTCCCCAACCACAGATCTAACCCAGGCCCCTGCATTGGGAGTACAAAGACTTAGGCGCTGAACCACCAGGGGTGCCCACTAAAAGCTGCTTCTTAAAGTCAGTGTGAGGGAGAGAAAGGCAGGATGGAGTTGAGGAAAGAAACTGAGAGTTGAGTGAGGAGACTAAGCGTCTGTGGGATGTATTTCGAGCTGTGTGCCCAGACCCTCCTATCTCATTGCTCTGAGTGTTTCAGCCCCCGAGCATGGTCATTTGAAGCACTATCGGAAGAACTCAAATGATTACCCTGAAAAATCACCTATGGAGACTCACACTAGAACCTTTTGAAGTTTTTCTTTGTGTTTGTCTAATCTGGCATGTTCTTCCCAAGATATTTTCTTGACTTGCTTTTTCCCTCCACTCAAATCCTGATGCAGGACGACCTTCTCAGAGAGGACTCTGTTCAGCCTGTCAGTTCTAGTCCTTCACCCAACATGACTGTCCACCCTTCTAACTAGACTATGTCTCTTCCAAATATACTATTTATTTCACTCAGTTTTTGTTTTTTTGTCTCCCCACCCCACCCCCAGTCCCACTAGAATGGAAGTTCCATAGGGTGACTTGTTTTTGCCTGTGTTTTTTTTTGTTTGTTTTTGCTTCTCTGTCTGTTGTGCCTGAAATAGTGCCTGACACAGAATAGGCATTTCTTAAACATTGGTTGACAAATGAAGTGATGAATATAAATTGTAATGCTTTCTGAAAAAAAAAAAAAACAGCTGACTGAGTCTAATACAATGATATAAAAGCTGTGCACAGTTATTACAGAGAAGGCGATGGCACCCCACTCCAGTACTCTCGCTTGGAAAATCCGATGGGCAGAGGAGCCTGGTGGGCTGCAGTCCATGGGGTTGTGAAGAGTCGGACACAACTGAGCAACTTCACTTTGACTTTTCACTTTCCTACATTGGAGAAGGAAATGGCAACCCACTCCAGTGTTCTTGCCTGGAGAATCCCAGGGACGGGGGAGCCTGGTGGGCTGCTGTCTATGGGGTCGCACAGAGTCGGACACGACTGAAGCAACTCAGCAGCAGCAGCAGGAGCAGCACAGTTATTAAGGACGTTTCATGCCTACAGTATTTCTCCCTGAAACCACAGCAGTGGCATCTTGGCTCGTCTTCCTGCTTCCAGCCTCCTTTTACAGCACACTGTCCATGGAGGAGTGAGACAGCTGACATCAGCCCCAGACCCTCCAAGAACTAACTAACTAACCCTCTGGAACTCTGCAAGACCTAACTCTTCAACTCTGCAACAGAGCTCCCATTGATCTTGACTTAAACCTGGAGTCCTTCACATCCAGAAGTCTGCCAGCCTGTCCACACACTCCCTGTGATTCAGAATTCTCCTACCTTGCTGGTCTTTTCGGAGAAGGAAATGGCACTCCACTCCAGTACTCTGGCCTAGAAAATCCCATGGATGGAGGAGCCTGGTGGGCTGCAGTCCATGGGATCGCAAAGAGTCAGACACGACTGAGCAACTTCACTTTCACTTTTCACTTTCATGCATTGGAGAAGGAAATGGCCACCCACTCCAGTGTTCTTGCCTGGAGAATCCCAGGGACGGGGGAGCCTGGTGGGCTGCTGTCTATGGGGTCGCAGAGTCGGACACGACTGAAGCGACTTAGCAGCAGCAGCTGGTCTTTTTCACCTTCCTCCTGTCTCCCTGGTTATTCTACTGGCATTTGTGCCTGTTTTTCTTGCAGTTTAGAGAAAACTTTGGTATGGTTGGCTTGTGTGTATAAGTCATGTCTAAAAATTTTATATTTTAGCATTTTAAGAATGAGTTCAGTTCAATTCAGTTGCTTAGTCATGTCTGACTCTCGGGATCCCATGGACTGAAGCAATCCAGGCTTTCCTGTCCATCACCAACTCCTGGAGTTTGCTCAAATTCATATCCATCAAGTTGGTGATACCATCCAATCATCTCATCCTCTATCGTCCCCTTCTCCACCTGTTTTCAATCTTTCCCAGCATCAGGGTCTTTTCCAATGAGTCAGTTCTTTGCATCAGGCGGCCAAAGTTTTGGAGCTTCAGGTTCAGCATCAATCCTTCCAATGAATATTCAGGACTGATCTCCTTTAGGATGGACTGGTTGGATCTCCTTGCAGTCCAAGGGACTCTCAAGATTCTTCTCCAACACCACAGTTCAAAAGCATATTTTAAGAATAAAGATATGTAATTATAACAGATGGAACAGATTAACAGTTTGTAAAACAATAAATACGTATATTTGCATATGAATAATATTTATCAATATCTGTAACATGAAGCCATTGATATCAATACTTCATTTGTATGTGAAAAATATAATGAAGCACCTATTATGCAATGGACTGGAGAATTCAAAAGAGTAGTGAGAAGCTACAGTCCTAGTAGTAGGGGAGATGTAAAATGAGCTCTAGTTTGTTAGAAGACTGCAATATAATACCTAGCATTTTTGGAGTACTTCTTCTATGTCTGGGACTATTTATTAAAACTGTATCTTCACAATAAAATTTTGATGTAGATATTAGTGCAATCATTGTACAGATGTGAAAGATGGAATTCAGGTAGTTGAAGTTAATTCTTCAAGATCTTGAACATAGAAAATGGGTTCCTAGGGCAAGTGTATCTGGCTTCAAAGCTCATGCTGCCTCTCTAAGATGCAAGAAGTCTCAGATGAAGAGGAGCACAGTAGGAGGTGAGGGGTTAATCAGAGCACTCTGTGGTCAGAAAATGCTTTCCACAGGAGATGGCCTGAAACAGTGTGGAAGGACCAGTGAGTGCAAACACACAGATGAGGGTGAGGAAGATGATTCTTTCTGGAAAGTGCAAGTACTTCAGTATAATTAGAATATAGAATGAAAGAGAATGGACAGAAGTGGAGTGATAAGAGAGGAATGCGTGCAGTGCAAGGAAACTTGACTTAACCCTGAGGGTTACCACATCATTGGGCAAAGATTTCAGCAAAATTATACATGGACCACAGTCTTAAGAAAGATTGGGATAAGGAGGAAATCTTTAGGAAGATTTGCAATTTTCCAGGGGAGAGATGGTCATGATTCTGAAAGAAGAAACAGGTGTTACATGTGGAGCACAGTGAAGGGACTGAATTCACACGTAGCAGGTAGAATCTATGGGAATTATTTGGATTTGGGGCTTGAGGCTGTGGTAGGAATTTAGAATAAAAACCCAAAGTTTGCGTTAAGATGACTGTGTACCATTAAGGAATTTAGAGAAACACATTTCCTCTGTTAGTTTAAAGGTGCCTGAGGAACGTTGATCTGCTCACTGAACTGTTTGAAACACAGGTTTGGAGGCCAATATACCTTTTAGCTGTGGCTCTAGAGACGGTGTGCTGGGTGCTAAGTCGCTCAGTAGTGGCTGATTCCGCAGCCTATGGACAGTAGCCTGCCAGGCTCCTCTGTAGGCAGGAGTCTCCAGGCAAGAACACTGAGGCAGGCTATCATACCCTCCTCCAGGGATCGTCCCAGCCCAGGGATTGAACTGGCATCTTCTATGTCTCCCACATTGACAGTCCGGTTCTTTACCACTAGTATCACCGGGAAAGCCCCTAGAGGCAATGACTGTACGTAAATCCCAACCCAGTCACTTAAAATCTGTGAATAATTTGCTTAATTTTTCTAGACTTCAGTGTCTTAATCTATCAAATGGACAAAGTTTATATTTCATGGAGTGTCCCCATGAAAATTGGATCTTTTACTCTATGGATTGCTTATAAAACATAACCTAAAGCTGTGTGATTGTGGCTACAGTTTTTACTGTTCCTTGTAACTTTGGTCTGTACTACTAGCACAGAAGAAACACAGTATCTTTAAAGAGCAATGAAAGAAGCTATGCCTATATCTGTACTATTAATACAAAAGAAATTAGGCATATAGAAGCACATCTTGTTTTATGCTGTCTTCACAGATAATGATTTTTTTTTTTCACAAATTGAAGGTCTGCAGGTACCCTATTTTGAGCGAGTCTATTTGGATTATTTTGCCAATGGCATTTGCTTACTTCATGTCTCTGTGTTACACCTTGGTAAGTCTCACAATATTTAAAACTTTTAAAATTATTGTACTTGTTTTGGGGATCTGTGATCAGTGATCTTTGATATTACTATTACAAAAGATTGTGACTTGCTGGAGGCTCAGATGATGGTTAGAAATTTTAGCAGAAAAGTTGTTTTTTTTTTTAATAAAGTATGTATGTTCTTTTTCGGGCTTCCCAGGTGGTTCAGTGGTTAAGAGCCCACCTGCTAGTGCAGGAGACAGGATTTGATCCCTCGATTGGGAAGATCCATGGAGAAGGAAGCAGCAATCCATTCCAGTATTCTTGCCTGGGAAATCCCATAGATAGAGGAGCTTGGTGGGCTACATTCCAGGCAGGTGCAAAAGAGTCAGACACGACTTAGTGACTAAACAGCAACAGTGTACTTTTTTTAAAACACACTGTTTCACACTTAGTAGAATTACTACAGTAATTCAGAGAAGGCAATGGCACCCCACTCCAGTACTCTTGCTTGGAAAATCCCATGGACGGAAGAGCCTGGTGGGCTGCCTTCTCTGGGGTCGCACAGAGTCAGACACGACTGAAGTGACTTAGCAGCAGCAGCAGACTACAGTAAAGTATAACCTTAACTCTTCAGTGCACTGAAAACCAAGAAATTCAGCACCTTGGTTTATTGTGATATTTTCTATATGGCAGGGGACTTAGAACCTGCACTATCTCTGAGATCTGCCCATACATGCTTATGAGTGTGTTAATATATCAGTAAGTGCGAGTTGAAGACCTAGTGTGAGATTGTCTGGAAAGACTGGACAGCAGAAGGAAGGAAACCTAAGACTCAAACCTTTGGGAACACCTGGACTTAAGAAATAAGAGTGAAAAGTAAAAATGTGCTTGGGGATGATAAGTCTGAGAGCAGGGGAAAAAGACAAGGGAGTGGGCGTTAAGGAGCCACAGGAGTTGATGAAGGAGCGAGTGATTAACATTTTAAATAATGCAGAGGTATAAAGAGAAATGAGAGCAACCTGTCAATTCAGAGGTAGCAGAAGGGTGTCAGCGGTATGGTAGGGTCAGAAAAGGGCCAGGAATTGCTGGGAGGTCTGAAAGTGGAGATCATGAGAATAGACTAATCATTGTCTTTAAAGTATAAAGGCAGTACTCATAATTAGTGCAAAAGGTCATGGAGAATAAGAGGAAAGGGAATCGAAAGGGCAGGCAGATGAATTAGTTTTTGAAACTTTCAAAATGTTATGATAGCCTTGTTGATGTCTTATCACAATCTCTATGAATAATAAGATTGTCAATAAAAATGAGATGAAATATACAAATATCAGTAGCAGTACATAAAGAGGAAATGGCAGAGTGTGTTCAAAAAACCAGAAAACCGAACGAACTTCTTTCACTTGTTTTAACACCTTTATAGATATGTAATTTACATGCTACAAAATTCACCCATTTAATGTGCACAATTCAGTGATTTTTTCATGGATTTAAAGAGCTGTGCAGCCATCACCATAATCTAATTCTGTTCCCTCTCTTGCCGTCCCTACCCAATTGTAGACAAACACTAATTACCTATTTTCTATAGTCTTGTCTGTTCCAGACATTTCTTATAAATAGTATCATGGGCTATTTTGGTCATTTCTAATGGACTTCTTTCACTTAGCATAATGCTTTTTGATATATCCATGTTCTAACAGGAATCAATACTTTATTCTATTATTCGCTGAATAACCCTCCATTGTATGGAATGCCAGGTTTACATCAGTTGGTGAATATCTGGGTTGTTTCTGTCTGTCAGCTGTTTTGAACAATGCTGCTGTGAACATTCATGCACAAGTTTCTGTGTGGATGTATGTTTTAATTTTCTTGGGTTTGTAACTAGCTGTAGAATTTCTGGGTCACTTGGAAATTCTATTTAACATTTGGGCAACTCCATTTTTACATTCCCTCCAGCCCTAACTCAAAGCTCTAACTTCTACACATCCTCTTTCCCCCTTATTATTTACTTTTTTTTAAATAAAAGTATAGAATGAACTTGTTTTCATATAATAGGGAAGTTATAGTTTTATACAATATGCTCATTGTGTTTTTCTTTAATTTTCAGTAAAGTAGCCCTAAATTTAAAGCCATCAATTCAATTGTTATGAGAAAATACACCTATTCAGTACACTGTTTTCTCTGGGATCACAGATTTGGGGAAGGGGGACACTGCCAGATATCTAGAATATACATATAGTTGTGTCTAATGCTTTCGAACTGTGGTGTTGAAGACTCTTGAAAGTCCCTTGGACTGCAAGGAGATCCAACCAGTCCATTCTAAAGGAGATCAATCCTGGGTGTTCATTGGAAGGACTGATGCTAAAGCTGAAGCTCCAGTACCTTGGCCACCTCATGCGAAGAGTTGACTCATTGGAAAAGACTCTGATCCTGGGAGGGATTGGGGGCAGGAAGAGAAGGGGACGACAGAGGATGAGATGGCTGGATGGCATCACTGACTCAATGGACATGAGTTTGAGTGAACTCTGGGAGTTGGTGATAGACAGGGAGGCCTGGCGTGCCGCGATTCATGGGGTCGCAAAGAGCTGGACACGACTGAGCGACTGAACTGAACTGAACTGAATGATAATGAGAGATCCATTTCGGCAGTTGTGTCAGTGTTAATAGAGTAATCCAGTTTGTGAGAATTTGAAGTGTCATCGATGGAAACTCTGTCCAGCGGTCTCCAGAGCGCTGGGCAGCGATGTTAGATGCAGAGTACTGTTACCAGCGTAGTGGTGGTAGTGCCCTGTTCGATTTCTTCTGTTCGATTTTTGCTATGGTCCTCCATATGTCCTGGCATTTCTTGTTCCTGTCCTTTTTTGGGAACCTCATTCTTCTTCTACTGGCTGATTCTGGGAACTACTCTGAAACCTTTCAACATATTTCCTTTTTGTGTTAATCAGGGAATTAAGTGTTTATTTGAAACTAAGAATCATCAGTCATAAATCTGTGGTATTATTTTCATGACTGATGACATAGGACACAAAAGCTACATTTTGTTTTCATGGAAAAAAAAGTGATATTAAAGGAAATATTAATTCAGCAAAGATGAAGGAAATCCCTAACATGGGTCCGTCATAAAACACCCAGAGAAATGAAAACCATTCACACAAAAATCTGTACACAGATATTTGGAGCAGATTCATTTGTTAACAACCCCAAACTAGGAAGGACCAAGATGTTCTTTAGTAGTTGAGGGATGAGCTAATAAAAAACACAACACTTAGGTTCAGGCTCCAGGATGAAAAAAATTGCAGTGGATGCAGAAAGGCTGGTTCGAAAAAGTTATGTACTGGCTGTTTCCATTATATAACATTTTTGAAATAACAAAATTTTAGAAATGGAGAGCAGTTTACTAGTTGACAGGGCTTAGGAAGGAGGGGTAGTGCAAAGAAACCTGTGTGGCGAGGAAAATGTTCTGTATCTTGACTGTGTTGATGTCAATCTCCAGATTGTTATTTGCACTACAGTTTTGTAAGATGTTAGCACTGGGGAAACTTGATAAACACGCATATGATTTCTCTCTATTAATATTATAAAGCTATGTGAATCTTTAGTTAAGTTTCTTGAAAAAGTGCATTGAGCAGTATGTACTTTCTCATGAGAAAAAAGAAAGACCTGATCTAAAATGACTAAAAACTTATTGTTTTGATATGTGGATTTTCTAAAACAAAAAAAAAACATTTCATTATGCTTCATGCAGAGTTGCTTTTTATGTTCCTATTTTTTTTAACACACAGACAATTTGAGGTACCTTGGTTTCGTGGTGCTATGGAAAAAATACAGCTCCTTGGCACCTCAGGAGTGAGACAGACAAAGAAAAATTATTTGAAAGCCTCCTTCAAACTGTAACATTCATCCTAGATCAGTGACATTTCACTGAATATTTTAACTATCAAAAAGAAGTGAAAGCCTTACAATTTCTCTTTAATAAGTAAATGAAAGAACTGATGACATCTATCAGTTGTGTGCATCCTGGCATGATCAATGAAGTGTAATTTGGGGGGAACCTGTTTTGAAAATTTCAGGGACCACTGATTTTTCAAAATAGAGAAATGTTACTTTACTGATGGAAACATCATTTGAAAGAAAAACCTCAGACTGCTTTGTGCAGTGGAAACCATTACAGACTTGATTTCATATATGATTTTGGTTATTTGGTTAAAAAAAAAAAGAAGCCATAGCTCTGAATCGATTTTTCGTGAGCTTCTCTGTCATCAGAGATCCTGACAGATATTCTTAAAAGTATTTTCTTGCTATCCTAAACTTTTTCAAGGCACTTATTGTCAGGAACTCCTTCTGTTTTTTTATGGTTGCAAAATTTTAATTTAAAGCTACTTAAGAATTTTACTAATGTTAGAAGAATAAATCTGACCTGAATAATGCTTGGGTCATTTATATAAATAATGAAAACATTTATGTAAATAATGAAAAACCATCTTTAGTTAAAGCTCTGAGGTCATCATTACAATACTGCTGCAGAAAAAGCTGGGAGACATTGTTCAGGGAGAAACTAGAGGCAGCTCAAAGTTCCCAGCGTTTGAAAAGTTAAGCCTCCAAGTGGACTAAATGACAGTGAGTAAAACCTTGTCTGTTTATTGATTGGAAAACTCTAGAAACACCATAAAACACTGCAAACCGTCATGAACATAAATTCTTAGATAACCTTAAATATGAAAGAATATATTTAGAATTCTTACTAACACAGCTGGGAACAGTAAGGAAGAAATTGCTGAATATAATTTTCTCAAATTGAAGACAAAGACAATAGTGAGTCATAGCTTCAAAAGTGGATCCTTCAGCCACATCAATAATGGCAGTTTCATTTTTGTATTTTTCATTGTTTTAATGACATGGATTTTATAGTCAGGTTTTCTAATTCATATATCAGTGTTGTTGTTTAGCTGCTAAGTCATGTCCAAGTCTTTGCGACCCCATGGACTGCAGCATGCCAGGCTCCTCTGTCCTCTACTATTTGAAGTTTGATCAAATTCATGTCAGTTGTGTTGGTGATGCTATCTAACCATCTCATTCTCTGTCTCCTCCTTTTCCTTTTGCCTTGAATCTTTCCCAGCATCAATATCTTTTCCAATGAGTCAGTTCTTTGCAAAAGGTGGCCAGAGTGTTAAGAGCTTCAACTTCAGCATCAGTCCTTCCAATGAATATTCAGGATTAATTTCTTTTAAGATTGACTAGTTTGATCTCCTTGCAGTCCAGGGAACCCTCAAGAGTCTTCTCTAGTGCCACAGTTTGAAACCATAAGTTCTTTGGCACTGAGCCTTCTTTATGGTCCAACTCTCACATCCATATATGACTACTGGAAAAACCATAGCTTTTACTGTGTGGACCTTTGTCAGCAAAGTGATGCCTCTGCTTTTTAATACACTGTCTAGGTTTGTCATAGCTTTTCTTCCAAGGAGCAAGTATCTTTTAATTTCATGGCTGCAGTCTCTTATGAATACCAAATACAAAATATATGGCATATATTTTATGAAGACCAAGTCTAATGTTTGAACACTTTAGCTCCCTTTTTAGAAAAAAAAAAAAAAAACTGTGAAATCTCACAGAAATCTATTTTTGTGCAGAAATAAAATTTGTCATTTTTTTTAACAATTTTAATTGCAAAATTTATAATGATTTATTTTCAAGAAGCAAAGAATTAATTGCATGAAAAATTAAAAAAAGAAAGCCAAATTACTTATAAAGATTATATTATGAATTCTCTACATGTGAAGAAATAGCTTTTAAATTTCAGTAAAATAAGCAAAAGAAAAAGTTTAAAACCAAGATTATTTTAGGGCTGGGACACGTGCACACCATTATATACTGTTCTCAAATAGAATCAAAGCTCCACTCATTAAGAAACACTGATATATAGGTCATTGAAATGATGTTTTTTATCTTATTTGTATGTCCATCTACTTAAATCTTCACACTCTACTATTTCTAGTCATCAGGAAGTCAGGGTAGATCCCTTTTTATTTTCTATTTAATGTCACCTTTCTTTTTCTTTTCTTATTTTTTAATTTTTATTTATTTATTTATTTTAAGAAAAGAAACGCTGTCTACCATAGGTGAGATCCTTGCTGCAGCGCGTGGGCTTAGTTGCCCTGGGGCATATGGGTCTTAGTTCCCTGATCAGGGATTGCACCTGTGTCCACAGCAATGGAAGGTGGATTCTTAACCAGGAGACCACCAGGGACATCCCCATGAGACAAAATAGACACTAGTTATGTTTTTTGTCATGAGTGACTTACTATCTCATAAGGCAAAATAAGTCTTGGTTGTGGATTAGAGCAAAAGTTTATTGACTGAAGAGCTATCTCCAAGGTATTATCTATGAACTGGCTGTCATGATACTGAAAAAAATATGGGGGTGGGGCAGAGACAGACCTCGTTCATTGCTTTCACCAATAATTTGGTTTATGTATGTGCATGTTTTGTCTGTTAATGGTTCTATTTTATGTGGATATTGCAAAGCTAACAAAAAAACATATAATCAGTGACTATAAATCTGTGGTCAGGAATTCTAATAAAAGACTATTCTGGAAAAACACATATGAAAGAAAGCTAAACTGCTGGCAAATCAGTATAGGAAAAATCAGAGAAAACCCAGGAATCCTGGTTCCAATGATTAGATCAGTGTTTATAAACCTGTATCTGGAGTAAGAAGTCTCTTTGACTTTGCTTTTCTGCAAAATAAATAACATTTACTGAACACTAATTGGATGTTTGAAAGCTATGATGGCATAGCTTTAAACTTAGAAACTATAAACCTCTTTTGTGGATGAAAGATTTAAAACAGAGAAAAAACACAGGCCAATAGACTAGGATTGAAATCTGTGTGTACTGGAATCCAGTGTGGCTGTGGACAAGTCACTAACTTCCTCTGGGTCCCCTCATTCTCACTCTGTGAACTAAGAAAGATGGAACAGTTAGGAATGTTTCAAAATAATTTTTTAAACCTAAAATTTTATGGTCCTCCTTAAAGCACTAAACACCCATATGCTAATTTTTCTTTCTAAAGAGGAACATGAACATCCTTAGAAATTCAATTTTAATGTGGTCAAAATCTATTTTAATGTAATCATTACAACAATAAAATATTATAGTTAGAAATGACTACAAAAGATGACATTAGTTTTTGGTTTTATTATCAGTTGTAGTTTCTAGAGAAGTAAAAATTTAAAAATAGCAATAACATGCAAGCGATTTACATAAAAGCTTCCTCAATAAAATAATATGATCACAACTGTTTCTAATTCGCTAAAGCAGCAACAAAAAAGATTTACATGTATAACTGAACCATTTTGCTGTACAGCATTGTAAATCAACTACTCTTCAATAAAAAAATAAAAAAGTTTAGGTGTATCAAGCAATACAGTTATGTTCACTTAGATTAAAAAAAAAACATAGCTACTTCATTGGGCGTTTTTTATTTTACCATCAGTCTTTTGGTATATTTGTTAATATTTGATAATTAAGGAATTAGACAAAGATAGTTTTGTGGGTACTTTCTCATATCACCACCTAAGCTACTATGTAAGTATTCACTGACCAAAGTAGTCTAGTCCAGATTTTGAGAGGGTCATTTGTACTGTACTGGAAGATCACCTTGGATTTACAGTCCTGCCTGTGACTGCCTGGGTTTGACTTGAGCTTTATTTCTGTGGGCAGATTCTGGCACAAAAGAAAACAGCAGGGTAAAAAGACAGAAGGAGCAGGGCTGCGAGGGAAGTTTTGTGCATAAAGGTAAAGAGGAGTGGTTTGAATTGCTAAAAGATGAGAGACTAAGCCACTTAGATCTTTTAAAGTACAGAGACAGTCATTTTTAAGCAAAAGCAAGGCTCGGAGCTTCAGAGAGTTCAGAGAACTTGGTCCTGGAGCTCCTGGAGCAGCCCCCTCCAGGGACTGAGAGACCACGCTGGGCTCTCAGCTATCAGGACAGACAGACGTCTCTATCAGATGGAGGCGGTCTGAGCTGGAGCAAGTGCTCCGCAGCGTGACACCCTGGGAGCGCGCAGCAGGCCTGGTGAACAAGGGCTCCCTGGTGTACTCTGATTTATCTCTATCTGTAAAGTCACTCCTGATAGAGTCCAAAAGAGAGACTGATCAAGAGCGTGATCACTTGAAATGCTTTCAGACTGTCCCCACCTCCCTCATGCTATTGTCCAGGGCTGCGAGGAAACAAAAGCATCAGAGGCTGGTCCGAGCAGTCTTTCCTTTCCTTTGACTGTGTTCAGTCGCTTCACTCGTGTCCGACTCTTTATGACCCCATGAACTGTAGCCCACCAGGCTCCTCTGTCTGTAGGATTCTCCAGGCAAGAATCCTGCAGTGGGTTGCCATGCCCTCCTCCAGGGGATCTTGTTGACTCAGGGATCAGAACTGCGTGTCTTATGTCTCCTGCACTGGCAGGCAAGTTGAGACCTCTGGAAAGGACTACCACCAGAACCACCCACACCTCCTGTGCTGGTGGAGAACTACAGGTACTTACACTGGCATTTTAAAGGTCGTCCGGCCGATTGGCTGTCCCACCCGTCGATGGGACTCCTCATCTGAGGGTATATCGAATGCTGTCTATGGCGCATGTGAATAGGAAAGTGTTAGTTGCTCTGTCTTGTCCGACTCTTTGCAGCCCCGTGGACCGTAGCCCAGCTGGTGCCTCTGTCCATAGGGTTCTCCAGCCAAGTATACTGGAGTGGATTGCCATTTCTTTCTCAAGGTGATCTTCCCGACCCAGAGAATGAACCCTGGTTTCCTGCATTGGAGGCCAATTCTTTACCGTCTGAGCCACCAGGAAGTCCCTCTGTGGTACATGGTTGCTGACAAATTCCAGATGCTCCCAAACAGGCAACTGGGTCTCCTCTCTTGATGCTTGGCGTGTGTCTTGTGCTGTGTTTCATTCCCTGATGTCTCTGGAATGATCATATAACATCTTCATTTCATTATTTTTCTGGTTGCCCAAAGTCCAAACTGTACTGGATTTGTGATAGGATTAATGGGTAAAAACATGGGCATCATTATGTAGTTTTTGTTGGAATTGTCTATCATTTGTAACTTACTGAAAGATAGGACTGAAATAAAATAAAAGCAAGTATTGATTGTTTTGTTTTTGTTAGAATTGTCTATCACTTGAAACTTACTGGAAGATAAGACTGGAACAAAAATAAAAGCAAATATGATACTTTTAACACAAGATACTTGTAAAGAAATTCAACTCATGTATCGGGTTAGTTTTGAAAGAAGATGAATAAAGATTCTACAGAGGGCATGCATTCAGGATTTTATATTGTTGAATCAAAAGGCACTTACATATATTGGCTTTGCTGTTGATAGACAGTCTTTGTGACCCCATGGACTGTAGCCTATCAGGCTCCTCCGTTCATGGGATTTTCCAGGCAAGAGTGCTGGAGTGGATTGCCATTTCCTTCTCCAGGGATCTTCCTGACCCAGGAATCGAACCTAAGTCTCCCGCCTTAACAGAGGCCCAGTTAATTAAAAGTATTATTTTATCAAGGTTTTAAAAAGGGGAGGAGAGGATTAAAGATTTTAGGAGTGGTTTAAAAAAAAATAAAAATAAATGCAGGGATTGACACGGTTGAAGAAAATGTATTATTTGTAAGAGAAGAATGATATAGGCCTAGTAGTAATTATGAAGAATTTTATAAATGAGGTTTTGTTTCCTCTTAAAGTCAGCAAAGACAATTTTTAAACTTAAATTCGTCTTATTGGAGATGAATATATACATAGTCTGCTTTTCATTACCATTCCCAAGAAAGTAAACACCTAGGAAACTGAACTATATCTTCTATTCCACTGTAGGCAGCTAGTCAAGTAGAATATTGTTTGAATATAGTAGCTTTCAGTAAACATTTGTTTATTATAAGATAAACTATTAATATTATTCCAATGATAGTAAAAATGTGTTGGATGATTAAAATATATCTTTTAGATCCATTAAATGTTTTAAGTTAAAAAAATCAATTCTTCCATAGGGTTTATCCTACTTTTTGCTTTAAATTTTTTGTGCATATGATTATTTTTGCCCTTGTAATATTGTCAACTGGAAAATTGCACAACCTAAAAGTTGAGAATTATATTTTATTTGGCAAACATACTGAGGACTTCAGTCCAGGAGACAGCCTCTCAAATAGCCCCAAAATACTGTTCTCAAGAGGTAAGGGAGGAGCCAGGATATATAGGAAATTTTGCAAGAAAGACCAGTAGTTGGAAAATTAAAATATTACTATTAATTAAAGAAAAAACAGCCATCTCAAGGTAATGAGTTTAGCACTTTTGTACGTCTAGGAAGCTGCAAGAGTCTGGACTCATTGAAATCATCTTTGATATGCACCTTAACTATCTATGGCCAGGATCCTGTTTATTTTTTTCCATCCTGAATCCCCTCAAGGTGGCTACCATGACTGATGGCTTGATGACCACAACATCCTTTGTTTACTGATACAGCAGGTGACTTCCTTTGTCTACAATCCCTAGTTTCTCCCTATTACTACTGCATTATTGTATCTTTTGTTTTTTTTATTTTTTCCTTCATAAAACTTGTTCTAAGACTACTCCCAATATTCTGAAAGAGATATTCCCTTTCTAACTTTATTATCATTTCTATTTTACCCATATTCAAGACAGAAATATTTATATCATTTATTTCCAGTTCACAATCTTTGGATAGACTGTGTGAGCTCTTTTGAAAATTATGATTTGAAAATTAAGAAGTACCCAGGTACCTTTTCACAGTTTTAAAACATAGTGTTTAATGATTCCTTCGTTAGAATCTCAGATCTTCTCTAATCTTCCAGAAAATACTGGGACCTATGGAAAGAAAAAAATGTCATTTGGCCTACAGAGTGTGAGAGCTCAACATCTTGAGTTTTTATATCCTCCTCTGACCTATTGTGTGCTTCTATCACTAAAGAAAAGAACCGTGCTAAAATACATTCAAAACAAAGGCACCGTTCAGTTTCTGACGGTGGAGGAGAGGGGAGCAGACATTTTCCCCGAATTTGCAGGTCATGACTATGGCCTCGTGGAGCCATTGTTTGGGATGCAGCCGTGGTCATGGTTGGGGGACCAGAGGTGCTGAGGAGAGGCAGGGCTCTGCCCCGGGCTACCCCCAGGAGCTGCAGCTGGAAGCAGAGCAGGAGGCTGGCTGGCCTCACATGCACATGTTGCTTACTGGGGTGCAGCTGTAGTTCTGTGTAATCAGAACTAAAATGGAAGAGTTATCTGTGATGAATATGTGACAATTGTATCCATTTAATTTTAAGTGTTGATTTTTCAAATATGTAAATTCACATTATCCTATAGAAAAAC
Source organism: Oryx dammah (assembly GCF_014754425.2). Taxonomy (NCBI): domain Eukaryota; kingdom Metazoa; phylum Chordata; class Mammalia; order Artiodactyla; family Bovidae; genus Oryx; species Oryx dammah. The sequence continues at coordinate 10,069,582 of NW_024070191.1, forward strand.
TGGCTCACTAAGCAGACTTCTTGTCCATCTGCTTCTAATGCCCTCAGAGAGATAAAGAAGCATCATGTGATAAGAACAAAAGTCAACTTTGGATACATTTGTTAAGTAATTATGATCCAACACAACTGGTTCATTCAAATTATTCATAGGCCATGTTGATATATTTTAAACAAGATCTGATAAATAGCAAAAAACTTCTAAATGAACAACTGTTTTAGTAATAAATATTTTGTGAATTAGATTATGGCTATTTCAGTGAAGTTTTGTTGATTAACTTTTAAAAAAGTAATAAGTGGTTTCATGTCTTTACTCAACTATGTATAAAAGTATGAAAGTGTTAGGCCGTCAGTCATGTCTGACTCTTTGTGACCCCATGGACTGTAGCCTGTCAGGCTCCTCCATCCATGAGATTCTCCAGGCAAGAATACTGGAGCACATTGCTATTTCCTCTTCCAGAAGATATTCCTGACCCAGGGATCGAAACTGCACTGCAGGCAGATTCTAAACAACTATGTATATATTTCACATATTTTTAGGTACAGATAAGATTATCTTTCCTTTGGTTATTCTTTTAAATTAATTCTAACTTCTAACACATCACTATTAATATGTACCATTTCCCTTGTGCTACAACTTTGATGATGGGTGTGATATATTTGACATTATAATTCATGTTTAAGATGCTAATAAGCTCATATTTATGTTTTAACACCCAATTTTGAAAGTAAAAATAAGCAATATTACTAGCACTGAATTTAAGCAATGAAAAAGAAGTCATATATAGGTTCTGGGTTCCTTTTAAGCTGCCCATTCTTAAAGCAGTTTGTTAATGCAAAACTATGGAGAAGGAAATGGCAACCCACTCCAATATTCTTGCCTGGAGAATCCCGTGGACAGAGAAGCCTGGCAGGCTACAGTCCATGTAGTCACAAAGAGTCGGACACGACTGAAGCAACTTCACTAATGCAAAACTAGTTGAAACCTAGTTCAGATACTTTGCATTAAGCTAACACTTTGCTTGAAAGGTAATTAGATAACCGTCGTTAGTTAGAGTTCAGAAAAGAGGCAGGGCTTTAAAAAAGTTTCTAATGAAACGGGATTATTCCAAACCTATGTTGGAAATGTTTGAATTATGTTTAAAACTGATGCATTCAAGAAAATAAAATAATTAGCGATAGTAGAGATAATATATTGTTTTACACTCTTGCTGGCATCAGCCATTATGTGATCCTCAGCTTACAGTCTGTATCTTCAATTCTAAGATGTCAATATCTGTACAAGGTACCATTGATTTAACATCAACTTTCCTGGGGGAAAAACAGAAATGGCTGGCAAGTTGCTTTTAAAAATCCATTGTAGGATGCAACTCAATTTAAGAAATGTTAAAATGTGAAGAAATATTGGTATTAGAATTGAGAAAATGCAGTAATGCACCTGTCTATTTACAATCTACGATATTCCAAATGAATCCCACCATTTGCTGCCAACAGTATTTCATCTAGAATGAATTTCCTTACCTAAAGCTATTATAGTTTCGCCAAGGTTGTTGTAAATATGTACATAATGATGAATTGGTACAGTTTGATATCGTTATTTTTTCTTTTACTTTTAAATTTTAATGTTTTACTGAAGTATAGTTGAAATATCAAATTATTGCATTATCACTCTTCCTCTATAGTCAAATTTGTCAATGTATGAAATATATTTTGAAATATTTCACCAAATGGCAACATCATGTTACTAGGTGTGAAGAATTGTCCTTTGGGATATAGGAAATTTATATATTACTTTGATGAAATAAAAATCTTGAGAACAAATAAATCATTACAAGATGAGTTATTACTACCAGGGTCTTTCTTCCCAGTAAAGATTACTCATGAGCACAGTTTCAGGTGGAAAATGGAATCTGATTTTGTGAGACAGATTCTATTTAAAGTTATATGTTGTTACTTGAATTAGCATCCTTGGGCTTCCCTGGTGGCTCAGATGGTAAAACGTCTGCCTGCAGTACGGAAGACCTGGGTTTGATCCCTGGGTCAGGAAGATCCCCTGGAGAAGGAAATGGCAACCCACTCCAGTATTCTTGCCTGGAAAATTCCATGGACTGGTAAGCTACAGTCCATGGGGTTGCAAAAAGTCAAACACAACTGAGTGACTTCATTTCAAGAGTGAACCATTAACACCAAAAAAATGATACTATTAAATAAATCAAACATGTTTATTAAGATATGAAGCCTTCTAGTAATAAGAGAAATATGTTTTAAGAAAAAGGCATAGATTATCCATATTACCTTTGTATTGGTGTCTTATTTACATGATATTTATATAAAATGGGCTTCCCTGGTGGCTTAGGTGGTAAAGCGTCTGCCTGCAATGTTGGAGACCCGGGTTCAATTCCTGGGTTGGGAAGATCCCCTGGAGAAGGAAATGGCAATCCACTCCAGCACTCTTGCCTGGAAAATCCCATGGACGGAGGAGCCTGACAGGCTATAGTCTATGGGGTCGCAAAGAGTCAGACATGACTGAGCAACTTCACTTCACTTCACTTGTATAAAATATTTTAAAATTTCTTAATTCAAGGTTTACACATTATCAACATAATGATTTCCCAAAACACAGAACTTTGCTTACTTTAGGTGAGCTCTTAAATTGAAGTATACTATCAAACTAGTACTTAACATTGGGTTATATAGATAAATACATATTTATCTTATGTGCTAGTACAAAATTGCCACTAAACTATTATTTTTGCTGTATAGACCTATGTGAAACAAGCAGAATGGAATGAATTCAAATTGTCTCAATTAAGGCTGTCTTATAGGGTTCATTAGGCACGTACCAGTTTACAATACATCTGGACTATAAAAGAGGCTTAATGAGCACCTGAACTAACATTTTGGCGCTGTTCAAATTCCTCTGTGTTGTCTGTACATATTGGTGAGTCTGAGAAGGACAATAACTGTTACTTTCTTTCTTCTAGTGTGAGTCATGGTTGTGCTTTGTGTGTGTGTGTGTGGATGTGTGCATTTGTGTGGGTCTCCGATTACTAGATCTGAAGTGTAATCAATAAGGTCACAGGAGCAGAGGCCTAAAGTATGAGGCTTTGGGGCATTAATTTATAAACTTTTCAAAAATTAGCTATTTTACAAATAGCAATTTAATATTAAGTAAAGTAATATAAATGAGGGGGAAATCCACTCATTTTCTATTATTTTAGCAATTTTTCTTCTTATTTCCATGTCTCTTTACTTTTTGTCCTATTTACATATATTTTTCAATGTTTTCTTATTACAAGAGTAAAATTTTGTATTGTACTTTTTAACCTAGTATTTTAAAATATAGGACTCATAATGATTATGTTCTGTAATAGTTATATAATATTCTTTTGAGATGATTTTAAATGTTTTTAAACAACTGGACCATCATAAAATTACATACCTCATATTTTAACTATTTATTGATGCTATGTATAACCAGAATATTTTGAAGTCATAAATAAAACATATATAAACAGCAGTTATCAAAAAGCAAACAAACAATAATATGATGCTCAGAGTGAAAAAAAAATAAAGCAATAACATACGCTCTAATATGCAGACATAGGGAGATGCAACTGTAAGAAAAAGCAGATTGAAGAGAGGTAAATTAAGAATATAGGTTGAGAATGTTTTGCACTGGTTTATTTGTACCATTTTCACTAGAAGAAAAAAATAAATACATATTTCTCATATATTTAAAGTTTGTAACTACATGTTCTATTGAGAAACACAATATGAGAAGCATATTAAACTGTATACTGTATGAATTAACAATTTATTCTCACTTTTGATTCTTGTTGCCTGTTTGGATATATCCTTATTATCAAAAGTGTGAAAGGAAAGTGAAAGTGAAGTCGCTCAGTCGTGTTCGACTCTTTGTGACCCCATGGACTGTAGCCCACCAGGCTCCTCCGCCCATGGGATTCTCCAGGCAAGAATACTGGAGTGGGTTACCATTTCCATCTACAGAGGATGTTCCTGACCCAGGGATAGAACCCAGATCTCCTGCATTGCAGGCAGACGCTTTAACCTCTGAGCCACTAGGGAAGCCCACAGTTTCAAAGAGCCCATAAAAAGTGTACATTTGTGTTATTTGACATTGTATTTGCAAAACACAGCTATTTATTATTGATGTTGGTTAATTATATTAAATAAAATATCTGTCATAGTTAACAACACTTATCAGTATAATATAGTATATCACCTTGAAACTGTTTAATGATTTATCATTTCTTCTTATAATTTTAGAATTATTTATATATTTTTTCATGTATATAAACATATGTATACACCTGTATATGGCTGTGGTGATAGTCTAAAGTAAAATAGGAAAAATGATTTTGTTTTAAATACTTCTCAAGAATAATATGTTTGCCTCCCTTTGATAAACATAAGTAATTATTGATTCCATTACCCTGTGGTGAAAAGATCTACTTAATAAAGCAGAGTATCAGTTGCTTATATGTACCAACAACTGAGATTTTGTTAAGCTTCATCTTCTCTTTTATATAATGAAACAGTTTTTATGAATTTCAAACACAAAATGTACAATTACTAAATTATTTTTACCTCCATGAGTGTTCCAGGAACCCCACCACCCAGGTAGCAAGTTTTTACCTACTAAGTAAATGCATGAAATGGGGCTTCCCTGGTGGCTTAGTGGTAAAGAATCTCCTGCAATGCAGGAGAATCACGAGACGCTGTTTCGATCCCTGGGTTGAGAAGATCCCCTGGAGAATGGAATGGCAACCCACTCCAGGAATCTTTCCTGGAGAATCTCATGGGCAGAGGAGCCTGGCGGGCTAGAGTCCACAGGGTTACAGAGAAGCGACTTAGCAGGCATGCACACAAATACATTAAATACTTCACTTACTAAGTATCGTGACTGGCCACAATAAGAATAAATGAATTTGATAGAAGCAAGACAATGGGAAAATTCAGAAGAATCTAAAGATAGACTCAATAAAGTTAAGATTAGAAATCAAGTAGCAAATTCATTAATCAACACTAGGTAACCTTTCTATCCATTTGTAATAAATATGGGATATTTTCATGGATGGTGATTGCATTTTCAAAATATTAGAAAAGCTTTGAACACCTCTTGACTGGTACCTTTTAAAATCTGGATTATATTGTGATGTTTTGTTATTTACTGAAAAAAAGAGGTAATTGACCTCCAGAGATCATAATTTCAAGATTATTTCAAAGAGTTACAACTAAAAATATATAAAATCTGAAGAACATGTACAATTTTTGGCCTTCACTCAACTAAGTATGGGATTAGATTAGCTTCAGTATCCACATGTGTACTAAAAATCTGTGCTCTAGAAAAGTAAACTTTTAAGAATAAAAGGAAGAGTCTGAAATGGGAATAGAGAGACAGATTAGTAGGATAAAAACATAAAGTCAAGAAACTGGCTCTCACATTAAAAGAGATTTAGTTTATATTCAAGAAAACTTTTCATATTGTTCATGGGGCTCTCAAGGCAAGAGTACTGGAGTTGTTTGCTGTTCCCTTCTCCAGTAGACCACATAGCCTGGCATGCTGCAGTCCACGGGGTTACAAAGAGTCGGACATGACTAAATGACAGACCAATAATGAGCAATAATAACAAGGAGACTTTATAAATCAACTAGTAGTCATTGGGATAAAGGATGCAAGGAAACAAATCCAGTTTTGAACCCAACCTGTGACCTAGTTCCAGGGTTGCAAGTTGGGCATGAGCTGGAAAAGTTAAATGCGTGCTATGTTTCTACCAATTATAAACCACAGTGTGTGTGTGTGTGTGTGTGTATACAATTTATGTAAATATTCAAAATTCAGAGATTATAAACTTTAAAGTAGAACAATGGATTTGACTAAGATTTAAAACTTGTGAATTGTAAAGAACATATATGTAAATGAAATTATATGTGTATGTATATCTATTTCTATATTAAATATAGTTATATGTATATCTGTGTATATGTGTGTGTGTATAACAGAAAAAGTGTTAATAGACCGAACTATGCATATAGCTCATGAAAAGCAATGAGAAAATGTCCAACAACTCATTAGAAAAATGGTCAGAGGAATAGGGTATGGAGTAACATGTTTAAAAAAGGAAAAGAGTCACATCATTTGAAAGATTGAACCTCAAGAATATTAAGTAAAAATATACAGGGGTTAGTAATTATGTAATAGATAAGGTAGCATTTACTGTCTTTAAGTAGAGTAGGAAGATTGACTTTTGAAATACTTTATCCAAATTGGAAATGTGCATATATTATGTCATATCAATTCTAGTACTTAAATTTAAAATGAGTAAATATTGAACCAGTGTTCAAAGACACTAAGATGTTCATTTCAGTGCTATGCTGAATACTTCTAATTTTAGTATCATTATGTGATGGAATATACATACTAAAAACAATCATGAGGATATTGAAATATATTATGTAGATCAAACTTTATTGATATGAATGTTGGTTATGCTATATTTTATAGTGTGAAAAGCCACATCATAAAATAGAATACCTATGGTTTTAAAAGTAAGATTATTATGATTATATATGATAGGTGAGGGAATATATCTGGAAAGTTATCAAAGTATAAATCTGGGTAATGGGGGGAAGGAATTCCTTTATTCAAAATATAAATCAGGGTGAGATGTGTGAGGGAGAAAGATCAGATTATATAGTGTGATCAAATCCCAGAGAGGAATATTTGTGCATATATTAAAGAAAGCGAGGGAATAAGATTTGAAGAAGGGAGTAGAGGGGACTGTGGTAAGAGAGTCCTTGAAAAGCAGAAGGAAGCGCAATGGCCATGTGGTAGAGGCATGCTTGTTTGGCTTAGGAGTCTATTGCAATAACCCAGGCAGAAGATAACGGTGGTGGGTAGCACACTGATAGTGTTGGAAGCAATGAAAATTGACAGGATTCTGGAAATACTGTGAATGTAGCTCCAGATGGATTGCTGGGTAATTGAATGTCAAGGGTGAAAGACAGACAAGAGGAAGAAAGTTTCAGACTGGGGCTGTATTCCTAAATTTATTTAATTTAAATGAACTTAAATTTATATTCAAATGGCCATCCATGGCTACTGTTAACCATACTGGACAGTGCAGCTCCAGGCAATGGGGACGTCAAGGGGACAGAAGAACAGAAGACTGAAGTATTACTGGTCACCCCAAGTTAAGCCCTTAGACGTGGAGATGGACAGAACAGCACAGGGACCAGAAAGCAGTCAGGAGGCAGAATCTCAGAGGGAGCCTGGCTCCTTATAGGTCAAGCGGAGAGAGCCTTTCGGGATAAGTTCAGGAGGGGCTGGTCCACTGGGTCAAGTGCTGGTGGGCAACTGGGTCAGACCATGACTCAGACTTGACTGCTGGATGTAACAGTGAGGATGAGACTTCCTGAGACTTCTTCATCTTGACAGGTCTCTTGAGCTGGTCATTTTGGGGGAAGAGAAAAGCCAGTCTTTCTTTTGTGTGTGTTGCTCCCTTCCACTCCTTAATTACATTGTAAAGCCTTGGAACAATTTTTTTTTCTGCCTTTGGTATCTTTTGTATGAATAATTGCCTGATGCACTGTGGTTTTATTTTAACTATTTTAAAGGGTTAGAAATACAATATTTTAAATAAAATTTATATGTTTATAAATATAAAATTATTAAAATGCATTGTATAAAATATTTATAAATATATCAAAAACTTATATTTAAATATTTTTATAAAAGATGTATTTATAAACATATAATATGTATTTTTATATAATATTTATATATTTGTAAATATATAAAATATATTGTTAAAAATTTATATTTCTAACCCTTTAAAATAGTAAAAAAAAAAAAAAATCCCCACTGGATTAGGTAATTATTCATATAAAAGATACCAAAGTCTTCTCCAGGGCAGAATACTGGAGTGAGTAGCCATTCCATTCTCCAAGGGATCTTCCTAACCCAGGGAACAAATCTAGGAATAAGGTCTCCCACATTGCAGGTGGATATTTTACCAGCTGAGCCACTAGGGAAACAGAAATTTAAATATTTTAACTTCAGTTATCATTTTTCCTTATAACTGCCCCATTATTAGTTAATAAATACATTAATTTAAAAGATGATCAAAAATAAATACATTAGTTTAAAAGATGATTGAAAAATAAAAATATGTTTTTCTGATTATTATTAATAAATACATTAGTTTACAAGATGACCAAAAGTAAATACAATATTTAAAAGATGATCAAAAACACGTGGTTCAAAACTAACAGAGCTATTTAAATGATAAAACGGAAGAAAACTAAGATTCTTATTGGTTGGTTAGGAAGACTTTCAGCAGGAATCCATGGTTTTAAAAGGGGGTTAGTCAAGTGCTCAGAATATAATACTAATGTTACCTCCACAATTAAAAATAATGATCAGCCAGTAATATCTAATGAACTCCTTATTGCCAAGTGCAAATTGTAAGTCGCTCTGTTGTGTCCGAATCTGCGACACCATGGACTATACATTCCATGGAATTCTCCGGGCCAGAATACTGGAGTGGGTAGCCTTTGCCTTCTCCAGGGGATCTTCCCAACCCAGGGATAGAACCTAGGTCTCTGGCATTGCAGGCGGATTCTTTACCAGCTGAGCCACAAGGGAATCCCACTTATTGCCAAATTCAGACTTAAATTGAAGAAAGTAGGGAAAACCATTAGACCATTCAGGTATGATCTAAATCTAATCCTTTATGACTATGCACTGGAAGTGACAATAGATTCACGGGATTAGATATGATAGAGTGTCCAAAGAACTCTGGATGGAGGGTCGTGACATTATACAGGAGGCAGGGATCAAGATCACCTCCAAGAAAAAAGAAATGCAAAAAGGCAAAATGGTTGTCTGAGGAGGCCTTACAAATACCTGAGAAAAGAAGAGAATCAAAGGCAAAAGAGAAAAGGAAAGATATCTGAATGCAGAGTTCCAAAGAATAGCAAGGAGAGATAAGAAAGCCTTCCTCTGTGATCAATGCAAAGAAATAGAGGAAAGCAATAGAATGGGAAAGACTGGGGACCTCTTCAAGAAAATCAGAGATAGTAAGGGAATGTTTCATGCAAAGATGGACACAAGAAGAACAGAGATGGTATGGTCCTATCAGAAGCAGAAGATATTAAGAAGAGGTGTCAAGAATACACAGAAGAACTAAACAAACAAACAAACAAAAAAACTTAATGACCCAGAAAACACGATAGTGTGATCACTCACCTAGAGCCAGACATCCTGGAGTGTGAAGTCAAGTGGGCCTTAGCAAGCAATCACTATGAACAAAGCTAGTGGAGGTGGTGGAATTCCAGATGAGCTACTTCAAATCCTAACAGATGATTCTGTGAAAGTGTTGCACTCAAAATACCAGCAAATTTGGAAAACTCAGCAGTGGTCACAGGATTGGAACAGGTCAGTTTTCATTCCAATCCTGAAGAAAGGCAATGTCAAATAATGTTCAAACTACCGCAAAATTGCACTCATCTCACATGCTAGCAAAGTAATGCTCAAATTTCTTCAAGCCAGGCTTCACCAGTATGTGAACCATGAACTTCCAGATGTTCAAGCTGGATTTAGAAAAGGCAGAAGAACCAGAGACCAAATTGACAATATCTGTTGGATCATAGAAAAAGCAAAAGAATTCCAGAAAAACATCTACTTCTGCTTTATTGACTACACCAAAGCCTTTGACTATGTGGATCACAAACAAACTGTGGGAAATTCTTAAAAGTTGGAACTACCAGACCACTTGACCTGCCTCTTAAGAAATCTGTATGCAGGTCAGGAAGCAACAGTTAGAATTGGACATGGAACAACAGACTGGTTCCAAATTGGAAAAGAAGTACATCAAGGCTGTATATTGTCACCTTGCCTGTTTAACATGCAGAGTACATGATGGAAAATGCCAGGTTGGAGAAGCACAAGCTAGAATCAAGATTGCAGGGAAAAATATCCATAATCTCAGGTATGCAGATGACACCACCCTTCTGGCATAAAGTGAAGGAGAACTAAAGAGCCTCTTGATGAAAATGAAAGAGGAGAGTGAAAAAGTTGGCTTAAAACTCAACATTCAGAAAATTTAGATCATGGCATCTGGTCCCATCACTTTATGGCAAATAGATGGGGAAACAATGGAAACAGTGAGAGACTATATTTTGGGGCGGCTCCAAAATCACTGCAGATGGTGACTGCAGCCATGAAATTAAAAGACGCTTACTCTTGGAATGAAAGTTATGACCAACCTAGACAGCATATTAAAAAGCAGGACATTAGTTTGCCAACAAAGTCTGTCTAGTCCAAGCTATGGTTTTTCCAGTAGTCATGTATGGATGTGAGAGTTGGACTATAAAGAAAGCTGAGCACCGAAGAATTGATGCTTTTTAACTGTGGTGTTGGAGAATACTCTTGAGAGTCCCTTGGACTGCAAGGAGATCCAACCAGTCTATGCTAAAGGATATCAATCCTAAATATTCATTGGAAGGACTGATGCTGAAGCTGAAACTCCAATACTCTGGCCACCTGATGCAAAGAACTGACTCATTGGAAAAGTCCCTGATGCTGGGAAAGCTTGAAGGTGGAAGCAGAAGTGTATGTGGATTTCATCCACGACAGAGGATGAAATGGTGGGATGGCATCACCGACTTGATGGAGATGCGTTTGAGTTGGTGACGGACAGGGAAGTCTCACGTGCTGCAGTACACTGGTTGCAAAGAATCGAACAGTACTAAGTGACTGAACTGAACTGAACTGAGTAATGTCTAATTACTTATAAAACCAATGATTATTCTAACTAAGGAAATAGCTTTAGCTAATTGTGTGAAAGTGTTTTTAGGCTGAAAGATATGATAATGTCTGTGATTATTCAACTAAAGAAAATAGCACTAATTTTGTATACTCCAAGTAAAAGGTAAAACAGTGAATATGAGTATTGCATTGTATAATTAAATTAAATGATTAAATAAATATTATGTTCAAATTTCATATATAATGTGTTTTAACTTTTTTTTACATTTTAATATGAAGACTCTTTAATTAAATGTAAAAAAAATACATAACCTGAATGAAAATGTGTCTGACAAATAAGTATATCACTGAGTGAAAATGGAATAAGTATTTTTGCTTCTTTATGAAACTCCTGAAAAAATTAGGTAAGATTTAATGAGCAAGTACAATTTACAAAGTTCACTACAGAATATAAAATAGTTAAACACTGCATGAACTAATGCTTATAAACTTTTATCTTCAAGCAACTTTTTATTTTGGGGCAACTGGTTGAAGTGACTAAATTTTTATGAAAAGTATTAAAAACATTATCCACCCAAGACTGCTGGCTTTTTTTGGCAGCAATGAAATACAGATGATGTAAAAATACATGAAAATTGAAAATATCCCCAAACTTTCCAAAATCACAGTTTACTCTTTTCTTACTCAATCCCATTGACTATACAAACAAGTGAAAGAATACAAACATTCAAAATCATAAACCTACTACACAAAAAATTACTGTTTCCTCAGGTGATTCTACAGTTTTCAAGTAAACAGCTCTGGCTATAATTTGTGAAACTACTAACTGAAAATAACCCATCTTCAATCAATTCAACATTTTGACAACTTTATCACTTTGGCCCAATGTCCATTAAGCCTTTATCCTCTATTCTCAATCTTGTCAGTGCTGTATCTTTCCAGGCTGATTCTTGAAAACAAATTGTTCATCATTATTTGGATTATTAAACTGTCCAAAGTTTTCCCTCCTGTATACAAATGCTTTTTTTTAAAACCAATTACTAACCTAAAAATATTAGATGAAATCCTCAATATTAAAACCACCATTCACCATAGATTAAAAAAAAAAAAAAGAAAAACTTACATGTCATGATTAACTTTGAAACTTAACGACATATTTCTTGAGGAAGTAGATTATTTCTTGAGGTTATAATTTGTGCACTTCTCCAATTTTTCAGCCAATTGCTTGATTTTGCCCTGAAGAGACAGGCAAATATTTTTACATTTCTCTTGCTATAGAATCTAAAATTTGTCAGCAAATCTCTACACCACTAATTGACATACTGAGTTTTGTGAAAGCTAAGAGTAAGGGAAAGAAATGTGAAATTGTAAAGTAAACATATATATAATCAGAAACTATAATCACAAACCGCTAACAGAGTTCCTTCATATAAAATTAGCTATAACTAATGACCTTGTAAAGTATATTCTGTATAGATTTTTTTAATGTGAAATAGGCATCACTGACTCGGTGGACATGAGTTTGAGTGAACTCCAGGAGTCGGTGATGGACAGGGAGGCCTGGCGTGCTGCAATTCATGGGGCTGCAAAGAGTCAGACATGACTGAGCGACTGAACTGAACTGAACTGAATGATGTGAAGACAATGTGTATTTCATGAGTTATTTAACATTTTCAGAATTCAATCCATACCAGACTATCCATGTTTTTTTCCATATAGAGACACAGTATATACCATTAACTTAGTTTACTTTCAGTGATAAAAAATCTGATATCTTACACATATTTCTTGTCCAAACATGCATTTATATGATGTGGATTAGTGCGGTGGTGAATAGAGGCTCAGTTTTAACACTAATGACATAGTCATTGGAAAAGACCCTCTTGCTGGGAAAGATTGGCAGCAAAAGGAGAAGGGGACAGCAAAGGATGAGATGGTTAGGTAGCACCACCGACTCAATGGACATGAATTTGAGCAAACTCCAGGAGATAGTGGAGGCCAGCGGAGACTGGCAAGCTGCAGTCCGCAGGGTCACAAAGCGTTGGACATAACTGAGCGACTGCACAACAACAACAACAATAACGTAGGATTAGATAGAATTATCTTATGTAACTATTGACTTAAACTGCTCAATGAATAAGCAGTTTTATAAATGTAATTTTTTTTTAAATGTTCCTTAACATTCACTCTTGAAAAACCAAGAGGTCTTTATTTTATTATATATATATATATATATATATATATATATATATACACACACACACACATATATATGTATACATGCATGTGTGTGTATATATTCCCTCATGTATATGGAAACCTCAAAAATGTTGCATATATTTGAACCACATTCTGAGAGTCAAATAAATATTTCCTTTTTATTTCCCGTGTGTATTCTATAATGATTTAACTCGGGCATTTAATATTTTAGCATGTTGATATGCATATCCTTATTGTTTAATTTCATGCGAACATGATACTTCAGAGGATTCAATTCTTATCAAACTTATTCAGTATATTTTCTTAATATTTAAAATTGTATCATATATCTACACTTTTTTAATATCTATAAAATTGAAGGCTTGCCTGTAGTGTATTCTGCATCATCACAGTCCTTACTCAGTTGTTTAAAACAACTCCTCATTTTCTGTTGTAAATAGTTTAGTCACAAAATAGCATAAATTCTTGGAAAGAATGTAGAATTAACATCATGAAAGTGGTTTGACCTTTTACTAGCAGATAAGTGATTTAAGAAAATAACAATATTTCTTAGCTTTGTTTTCCTAATATGTAATATGAAGATGATATGATATTCTTTGTCTCATATATGAGGGAAGAATTGATATATAGTGTTTGTATATATTGAGCAATTAGTAAGTGTCAGTTACTATTCTTTTATATTATTGTCATGCATATTTGTATGTTCATTTTTAGCCAAATATCTAGTGGCTCCAATTGTGGATTCAGTGTGTGAGAGTGAGGCAGACATTTTGCAAGGTAACAATGAGTATGGGGTGTTAGGGGTAAATGGACAGTACTGTTCTCTGCATATTGAATCCCAAATTGGAAGTCAGAATGCACTGTTCATCTCTGACCATTATTTGTATTTTCAGTGATGGCTTGGTTCCCAGGCATGTTTACCAAAATATAATAAAGCCAAAATGTAGATACCTTAGTTAAATATTCTGGGAATTTAAATGCCATTGAGAATATTGTTACAGCAGATTATATACTATACCCAAATATGTCCTGGAAATCTGACCTCTTTCTTGCATGTGAATTTCCTGTACTATAATATAGAGCCTTCTAATTTTAAATTTTTCTGGCCAAAAACAAACAAACAAAAAAAAAACAAACAAACAAAGAACCCCCCCCCCCAGAAACTTCTTTTGTTCCACAAATTACAGATTTGTTAATGTCTGAATACTAACTTCAGAAAATTTAACACAGAAAAATATCACTGGGGCACATTAAGACCTACTTATCTATATGGGTCTGTAAAGAAAAGAAACTGAAATAAACAAGTAACAAGTAATATAAAATGTTGGCCAATCTAGTCAAGTTCCTTTTAAGTAATTTGCTTGAATAAATCAAATGAGGAAAGCTTGGCAATATCAGCCTGGTGACAAACAATAGCTAATTTCTTCAATTAATCATCTTGATGATTATTTGTACAAAAACCTTGGTTGAGTAACAGCTGCAGAAAGCATCGAAAGATACATGAGTTTTGAGCTCAAATGTTTGGTTTATAAATAATATCATTCAGAGCCTACTATGTTTTGTCTTTGTTTTGTTTTATTTTTTTGGTCATAAAAACAGATCTTCTAAATATGGCATATGTGTGAAGTTTACATACTATTCTTTCTCAACCCATGAAATTTTAAGAGCCCTTTTGGTTCGGGGTGGCATAGGCATTCAGGAGGCAATTGAGTTCTATTGTCAACTATTCCTGTGGGGCAGAAAGATGTTGTCCACCAAGAATAGAAGAGAAGGCTGAGAATGAGAGTCCTTGCTAAGAGCAAAAGAGACCTGACTTTCATTGATTGCTTTCCACAAGCTAAAAGAAAGCCAGTGCACAAGGTCCACAAGCCAGAGCATGAGTGAGAGTGAGTAGAGGCATGAATGGGACCGGAATGTTGAATGGAAGGATCACCATCTCCCTTTCCCCATCCTTTTAGTATTTGGCTTCAAGCTTATAGTTCTGTATTCTCCAGCAGGTCACCAGCTCATCATAAGGTTATTGTCTTAACAAGAAAATTGTTATCTGATATTGAAAAAAATTAGTGTGGTGATTTTATATGAAATTCCTCTGTTGGGTCATGGCAATAAATATTGCTACCAGGATCCTACTCCAAGCTTACAAAACAATCAAAAATGACTTCCAAGTAGGACTGATATATCAGGATGAAAACTTTTTTCAAAACTGGTCAGGGATTGACTAATTTTGCCACAGTTTGGGTAATAATGGTTTCCTCTTTCTAACAACTCTCAGTGCTTCTCATGGCACTTTTGTTGGTTTCCAGTAATCATGACAATGAATCCTTGAGCAGCTTCAACTTAAAGATTCACCCACCTAGAATTTCTACATTTGCATGAGCATAGTATACCAAACTTAATGGAAACTGAATAATAATACCCTGAAAGCTAGCACATACATTCTCAGTCATCAGTCAAGAAGGATTTCCCCACAGACTTCCTGGTTAGCTATTATATATTACACAATGTTCATCAAATCTGGTAAGGGAGGGACAGTGGTCATCACTGTCAGATCGAACGCAGAAAATGTTCATCTGGTCAGTGGTTCAGCATATATTTCTTGAGTGACTTTATGACTTAAAGGGTTGACTGCTTGATGCAGTATATACTATACTGATCATACAGAGGAATAAGCAAAATGAGAAGGTGGGCTCAATCAACAACACAAATATAATAACATTTTTGAGAGAATGTATTAAAGACATTCAGTGGCAATTACAGACATTTGTACACACACACTATTTCAGTCACTGAATGGTCCTTTTCAGCAATTGAAAAAAGATCATCATATCTGTACATAGAAACCTCATGCTCACAACATAAGCAAGAGTAGTTAAGTTGCTTAAGTGAACAGGTGAAAAATATCTATCTTAAGTGATGCAAGACAATGTAAAAAAGAGTTCTGACAATTTAGAGTCCCATAAATGTTAAAGCAAAATATTATCTCTAAAATGTGAGAGCATAATGAAGAAATCAAAGTAACAAGGAGATTATGATGCGACAGAAGGAAATGAAGATCAAGCAGTCAGACTCTAGGGGAAAATACTGAAAGCATAAAGAAATGTACAAAAAAAAATTCTAAAATGAAACCAAAATAAATACATTTTTCAGTTGCAAAAATTGGCTGGGACATGATGAAATACTTTTTGAAATATTTATCAAAAAAATAAAATAGGATAAGTATAAATATAGATGTTACTAGAAAGGATATGAGAGATTAAAGGGAAGTAACAGAGAGCTAATGCATACATTATGGGATCCATAGACAGAAAAGTGAACAGATAAAAAGGAAAGAAAGTTGCATTGAAAATACTTCTGAATAAAATTCTTGAATCTGCAATCAATTCTTTGTTTTGAAATTTTATGTAGAATTATTACCAGTATATAAAATTATCTTTTGAAGTTCCTTAATAGCAAGGATTCACAATTACACAACCAGGAAGGGAAAAAATAAATAATGTACCAGAGACAAAGAAGGTATTAAAAATCAGGCTGGGTATACTAACTGGTCAGAAAGGCGGTGGTTTCCTAACAGTAAAAAGCTACTGTTGACTGACATCAGTAATTGCATTTGGTGCTAGAGATTTTTAGTGGAGGAGGTGGGGAGACGCAGGTCTTTTATCACATTATTTATTCTCTAAGCTGCCTCCCCTCACAGTGAGGGAGATTGTAAGGGTCACATTAGGGGACTTCTGCTATTACTCCCTGTGACAAACATGAACCCATGAAATTCTAATTTTGGGAGGTGCAGGCAAGGGTGTTAATACATTTGTACTTAAAATGTTTTTTTTTTTAATTAAGCAATGATATCTTGAAACCTAGCAGTTTTCATTACTAGATATTAAGTTGATTTCCATGAAGACAGCTTAAAACATATCAGTAGCCTTAAAGAACCTTTTTATTGGCAGTCCTTTCCATTTGGTTTGATTTTAATTGTTCCTTGTTCAAGAGGAACAAGTCTGTTCCTCTCGCTTTGCAGGTTGGAGAGCACTGAATCTGAGAGATATCCCTGGATATTTTTCCTCTAGAGTCAGCTTGCTGTAGAAATGTCAGACTTTATTTGTATATCTTTTAACAGATCTCTCACAATATTTGAATACATATTCTTTTAGTTAAACATAATATGATTATGCATCCCTTAATTATATGTAGAAGGATAAAATTGACTTCCCTCTGACTGCTTCAATACCAAAAGCTAGTTTATAAATTCGTCAAAAATTCTAGGTCAATTTTATGATAACCATGTAACTGTTGAAGCAAGCAAACAAAAAATAATATATTTCCATCTTTCTTAGTATCCTAAATACACTTTATTTTTTTAATAGAAATATATGTGATTAAGACCACTCTGTATGTGGAGATTCATTTCTTAGTGGGCAAGTAAAAGAAATACTACTGGGCATGAATTAATGCACATCTTAATATATGTTTAGTGGGCCTGATGATTTTTTGTATCATATATAAATTACATTTAAAAAATTCTTAATGATATGTTTACTCAGTCTTTAGAAACTTATTATGTTCAGGAAAATATTCTACCATTTTCTTGTTGTTTTACACTGAAATTGTGTCAGTGTATTTAATAGTGAGACAGTTTGAATATTTTTATTTTTCAGACTTGAATGAAGCGATAATGTAAATTAGAGAAAGGAGATAAAAATAACCTCTGGATATTCCTCTTGTGTGAGATTTATTCTGGATGAAGCATTAAGATCGTTACTGGAAGTATATTACTGTAAGTATTTTCAAATGAAAGTAGAATGTTAATTTTTGGCCTTGATAATGTTGAGTGGGGTGGATGTTTAACAGATTTAAGAGTAACATATATAGTATGGGAGCAGTAATGGAGGGGATACTCCAGACTGCTGAAACACTGGTGATGAAAGCATAGTAACCTGGAAAGAAAAAAATAATCCTGGATATAGAAGAACTTAATTATAGAACACATATTTGATGAAAACAAAAGTAAAGTGAGGGGCAATATGATCATTTTTTTCTTACTTTGTCATGGTGATCTTTGCCAGAATACATTTAGTAGTGTAAAAATTTTCTGACTAGAAATTAAGATATTCATAAAAATGTACCAAGAAGAATGATCAAGTTACTATGAATAATCAATACACTATTAGATACAGGTTAGAAAAATACAGAATGAAAAACTTTAATAAGGCAGGCTGCTTAAATTTTGGATGATAATTGTAAATTTATCAAACAATCAGTAATAATTGCACCAAGTTCATTTATTAGAATGCTTAATCTGTAACTAATTTAGTTATCAAAACCTCTTTATTCACAGCATGTGCAATTTAATTATGTAAAACTACTGTATTTATAAAGAATAAAACAAACAAACAGCAACAACAACAAAAAAACCTTTGTAAAAGCTTTGTAAACTGACCTGAGGGCTTGATTTGGTCATATAACTGAAAAGATACATTTTCCACATAATATTTCCCAGCACTCTGCTGTAATTCACGGGTAAGTGCTATTATGATTGGTAAAGAGGTGGAAATGATAGCCATTTGCTGGTGGAATAAAGGTGGCAGGTTATTACTCTTAGTGGCAATGTCTTTGATGGCCCTGTGAATTACACAGCAACATAACCTCTGGGGGGAAATTCAGGGTGATTGCATTTAATAGTAAAACCCCCCAGACAACTAGCGTTTCTTTAGCTTTTGGAATTATATGCAGCAATCTCAGATGGTACTCAGAGCTCATGAGTAGGAGTTTCTGACAGGTCAGGTCCATGCAAACCAGACAACTACGGATTTTGACACCCATCATTCAACCTACTCCAGTGTTCTTGCCTGGAGAATCCCACGGACAGAAGAGTCTGGCAGACTACAGTCCATAGAGTTGCCCAGAGTCGGACACGACTGAAGTGCCTTAGCCTGCATACATGCCTTGCCTGTGACAAGATACAAGTTTTGCATTGTGTTGTTAATCAGAAAGTATATTCAGATAATGGAAGATTTTTTTTTTAATATTCATAACATCTAATATTTTTCTTCTCAAATCTGAGCCTAGAGTTTGGGAAATTCCTTGTGAATGAAACAACTTGTATTTCATTAGATTTTTTCAGAATTACAGAGGTATTATTTCATATATGTGGTGATAACAGGTTTTCCACTTCAAAATGTGAACCTTTTATTCGTAGTATTATTTTACCCACCTCCAAGAATTGGGGCAGCAGGACTAATTCATATTTTAAATGGGTAAGTAGAGGTTTTAAAATCAGTGTAAGACTCATTTTATTTAGCTGAGTCATAATTTTTATTCTCTCATCTCAAAAAAATTTGTATTCACAATGTAACTGGATAATGGGATTGATTTAAAGATAAATTACCACTCAAGACAAAAATCAAATTTATTAAATGTGTGACTTGTTCAACTAAAGAAGGAATTTAAAGACAGTCATTTTTAATGTCTTCCATAATATAATTTGTCTAAGTTAGAATCATAGACAAGTTTTCAGGAACATAAATATTCTTTTGAAATATAGAGACTACCTTGAATGAAGGTAAATTTATATTGTTGGTGACTAGTGACTGAAAGAAATTTGTAGGCTGCTTTAAAACCATTAATCTTCCTTAAAAATAGCACAGGCCATTTATCAGAACCATGTTGTTAAATACAAATTTGCAGAAATAATATGTATCATTTAAGAATAAGTGATATTTGAAGCCATACAGTTTATTTAACAGACTTAAATTGCCTAAAATGATATTCAGTCTATAAAATTTTCTTTGATCTAATCACTTTATTATTTTGCATGTTTATATATATTTTGTATCAATATTTTTATAACTTTGGTTATAAGGATACATATATAGAAGTTCACTTATACCACGAAGACAAGTTTGAAAAGGAAATTCTATTAAGCAAAACGTATTAAGCCCTCTAGTGGTATTAATATATAAGATATTTCATTGTGATATTTGCTTAGTGAAAGCAGGTTTTGGTGTTTATTTCTTCCTTAAGTACATGTATTTAACTTACCCTAGACATCAGCTGTTTCCACATTCCCGTTTGCTCTATTTGGCAGATAAATTGTGCCATACTTTAGGTATTTTTTCTAAAAATGAAAATCTTTACTTTAGGATTAAATGACTAGACTTAATGTTGAAGAAATAAATAGCCTACTAAGTGATAAACCATATGTTTTGAATCAGTTACTTTTGTCCTTGAGTCTAATGTTAAAAGATATTTGTACTGTTCTGTACACATGATGATAATAATATTTTAAGAAAAGCTGTATTATTTATGAATTTAAGAAAGATTTCCATTTAAATAAACAACACATGAAGGATAAACTATAATTAACTCTTTAGTTCTTACTGAGATCTTTCATACTATTTAAGGTCCAACGGATATGGTCTTATTCATACTTAGTGATGTTTCCAATGATTTTTTTTTTCTTTTCAGATTATGGCTCTTATTATAGAAATTCTATACTTAGAAAGGAGCTTTAGTTGGCAGAGCTACAGAGTGTATTTCAGTTATTAAGGAACACATTTTAACATCATGCCAGCAGTATTTGCATTTCTTTCTTAAAGAAAATTTGAAGTATTAACATTTGACAGATTGCTAGAGAAAACTGAGGAACATCATCAGTAGAACTGGAAACATAACATGGAAAAACCTGAGATGCAAAGATGAGTCCCAGAGATGACCTATGTTTGAAGGTGAATTCCTTAATTCCCTATCTTTCACTGTAACCTTATTTTAGATCCAAATGAGGCTAACAGTGTAACCACTAAATGTACTCTGGTAGAAAGTGCTATAGGAGGTTTTTGAAGATCCTCATCACTTCTCAGCTTCATACAGTGCCCTTTACTGTAAAATGAGAACAATCATAGTCCTGTCTTACCAGTACTTCCGAGGCTGGAGACCATTCTTCTGGAAATGTGTGCATTGTCACTCCTCCTCACTGAAGAATTCATGCAGTTGGTGCACATGTGGTTGGTCTCCTTTTAACTCTACTTGTGAGACCCTTGTTCTCAGAAGCGTCCAGTTAAAACTGATTTAAAACAAAATGCTAAATCTGACTGATCTGCTCTTTCATTCTCTAATCCTATGGTGATGGAAAGATAGAATACATTCTTAAGGATCTTTAGCTTTCACTCTGAAATAAGTTCCTTTAGAAACTTGAAGAAGAAAGCAATGGCACCCCACTCCAGTACTCCTGCCTGGAAAATCCCATGGACAGGGGAGTCTGGTAGACTGCAGCCCATGGGGTCACGAAGAGTCAGACACGACTGAGCGGCTTCACTTTCACTTTTCACTTTCATGCACTGGAGAAGGAAATGGCGACCCACTCCAGTGTTCTTGCCTGGAGAATCCCAGGGACGGCGGAGCCTGGTGGGCTGCCATCTATGGGGTCGTACAGAGTTGAACACGACTGAAGCAACTTAGCAGCAGCAGCAGCAGAAACTTGAAGAAGTTGTTTTATGCTTGTGTGACCAAAACACATGTATTTACACATCTGCTCTGAGGTTATCCTAATTTTTCCTCCAATCATTTGTGTTTGGGGTGTCTCCATCATGTTTGATTTAGTGACATCACAGACACAAACTCCAAAAAAGGAACAAAGAAACAGGATATTCTGGAACTTGCACATTTCTGACTCAACCTTTGTCTCTTATTGTGCCCTCAAAGACCTCAGGTCCCCTATAGAATAAGCTGTAACTGCATTACAAAATATCTATGTCTGCTAATCTGAGAGTATCCTAGGTATAAACCATGAACACCACGAGGTTATATCCTCCTCTAAAATGGAAATATCCAAATATTGTTCTCCTGAGTCCTCTCCCTTTGCAACCTTCTGGTATCATCCAGCTCTTTCTAAGTTCTTAAGGGATGAGCTGGATAGAGCAGAGCTGCCAGGTGACTGAACTATCAGTGAAGACAGTAAGCCAGAGTGAAACCAACAGTCAAGCCTTTAATCACTTGCTGTAAATATATAAGCAAGAAACTCATTTGGAGAAATCCCTGTCTCTGCCAAAGATCCCAGCTAAGGAGGGCTCCAAACTACGGTTTGGAATGTGATGTGTGTAAGAACAAGGTTGTCCAGGGGGCCTGAAACTCCCTCCAGAGATCTCAGTGCACTGGCTGTGCCTGGTGAGGGGTGGGCAGGGGGCTTTCCCCTGTGAGGCCTGCCAGACAAAGCCTGTGGTCAGGCCTGAAAAAGCACACAGTATGCAGAGGGTTTGGATCTGAAGTGAAACCCCCTCACTGGTTATCATCTTACTTGCTAAGTTTATTTAAGCATGGCTTCTGAACTCAGCTTGAGTTTAAATTAGGGAGTCAGATCCAATAAAATCGGTCTTTTATTTAGAATACTGTCTCCGTAGCCTTATCCAATGAATTTCAGCATAAAGAGGCTCTGACTCTGCTTGGTGTGAAATGTTACTGATACTAAGATAAATCTCCCTCCTCAAGGAGTGCCTTTCCGCTGGAGAGTCCAAAGAGAAAACATTATTTCTACAAATGGTATTGTAACAACTGCAGCATGCTTAGTCTACAC
The DNA here is from genome assembly GCF_014754425.2 of Oryx dammah. NCBI lineage: Eukaryota > Metazoa > Chordata > Mammalia > Artiodactyla > Bovidae > Oryx > Oryx dammah. The sequence continues at coordinate 10,092,155 of NW_024070191.1, forward strand.
CAGCTTGCTCAAAATGCACTGCTTTACCCTCCCCGCTGCTCACTTACTTGTGTACTGTGGTCGTCTTCCAATCTGTGGATGTGAGAACGATGATTAAGTAAGGTTAAGAGAGGTTAAGTAAGCTGTCTGCTGGTAAGTGGTGAAGCTGAGTTCAAAGGCTACGTACTTAAGTCATTGCATTCCGCTTCTACTTGAAAGTATCCCAAGGCTTGAGATATGTGTAAAATGTTAGGGGAGAAGTGAAAAGAGGTACTTGTTTCCTGTGGGAAGTGGTCAAGTGAGAATAAATCAAGCAGAGAGCAAAACAGGAGGGGCTGAGAATGCAGACAAGGGCTGGCTGGAGACCAAAGATGAACACTTGGAGGAGGCGAGTTGAGAATGTCTCAGTATGCTGTTTTACACTGGGTGTTAGTGAGCTAGCACTCCAGGGAGGGGAAGCAAGAAAATATCCCATGCGGTTTTCATTTTTATTTCATGAATGATGCCTTATACTGGGGTAATGGTATAAGGGGAGGTTTTGAGAAAGGTAATCTTTGCTTTGGGAATCTGAGGATGTGAGAACCCACTGAAGTACCAGGTGAAGGGAGTTTGCAGACAGTTTAAGTATGTAAATCACCAATTGGAAGAGAAATGGAGTCTGTGGAGCTTGGGTCTCCAATGAGAGTGTAGAGAAAAGGAAACACCAAAGGCATTAAAGGGAAGGTCGGAGCAGGGCAAGAAAAGTTGGTCAAGGCAGCTCTAAAGAGAAAGAAGTGAAGATGAGCCCACTACGAAAGAGAGACCAATTCAGGTCAGAGGTGAACTTCCCTGGGAAGGACTCCCTATTTAATAGGACACAGGTTGTGCTGATCAGCGGCGTAGAACGTGAGGCCCATATCAGAATGGAAGGTCCTGGACAGTCAGTGATGGAGAGGCAGGGGGGAAGGAGGTCATGGGATCAAGGTAGGCTTCCTTACTGCTTTTTGACTCTTGGGTTAGTAGTTGAATATTTTTTAATTTCTCTTTTTAATTAGAGTGGGATGAAGCTTAGAAAAAAACAGGAGAGAGAGAGAAGTGAAAATACATGCAAGGGGGAATACAACTGAAAGCACGGTTCCTGCAATCTGTTCTCAGACTGAGATGCAGGCCTTGGCGTCAGGGCCTGTACCCCTTCTTCCACAGTTCTTTGGTGATGCGCTTTAATCTCTCATAGCTTCAGTTTCCTCCTCATTAACATGTGGATAAAAGTAACATTGATCTAAGAGGGTTATTGTGAAATTAGGTGTTACAATGTATGAGAAAATGGTTTACAGGGAGACCTCATGGTCAAGCTTGCTGTTATTGTTGGTCTCGGAAATGCAGGGCTCTGTAGATGAGCACATCACAGGAGACTAGAGTAAAGGGGAAATGTTTGATACTTCTTGAGGCAAATTTGAAATATGAGACTCCGGGAGATAATACCATATCATTTACTTGACTTAAGCACTTATACCTTTTTAAAAAGAATTAAAGAAAACTAAAAGTTAGGACTCCATTTGTCCTAAAATTATAAACATCTGCTCAATTCCAAGATGTTTGGAAATAAAACCTTTTATGTCCTAAAACTCTATACATCTGTTTGGGAAAGTGTGTGTATATATATGTGTGTATATATATATATATATAGTGAGGTATATCTTATTTTTCTGTAGGTGAGCTGGCAAAATTATACTACTGAAATATAAAATATAACAAGCGTTCTTTGTTTAGCAAAGGAATTGACTGTTTAATATGGTCCTTTCATTGTCGTGTTTAGTCGCCCAGGTGTGTCCAACTCTTTTTTGACCGCACTGACTGTAGCCTGCCAGGCTCCTCTGTCCATGGACTCTCGAGGCAAGAATACTGGAGTGGGTAGCCATTCCTTCTGCAGGAGGTCTTCCGGATGAACCTAGGTCTCCTGCGTTGCAGGCAGATTCTTTATGGTCCGAGTCACCAGGGAAGCCCTATATGGTCTTTGAAGTGATGATAAAAAACCTGTCTAAACCGTTCTACCATACAAAGAGTAGGAAAGCCATCACTGTCTCCTTCCATGTAGTTACTAAGGAATTTATAAACCCTTTTTGTGAATGAGAGCTAAATGGATTTAAATATTTTTTGAATTATTTCTATTTAAGAATACTTGAAGAGTTGCATTTTTTCTTTCAACTTTGGTTATTTTCTCTGTGGGTGAGTCACATATTTCACTTCAGTTCAGTTCAGTCGCTCAGTCGTGTCCGACTCTTTGCGACCCTGTGAATCGCAGCATGCCAGGCCTCCCTGTCCATCACCATCTCCCGGAGTTCACTCAGACTCACGCCCATCGAGTCCGTGATGCCATCCAGCCATCTCATCCTCAGTCGTCCCCTTCTCCTCCTGCCTCCAATCCCTCCCAGCATCAAAGTCTTTTCCAATGAGTCAACTCTTCGCATGAGGTGGCCAAAGTACTGGAGTTTCAGCTTTAGCATCATTCCTTCCAAAGAAATCCCAGGGCTGAGCTCCTTCAGAATGGACTGGTTGGATCTCCTTGCAGTCCAAGGGACTCTCAAGAGTCTTCTCCAACACCACAGTTCAAAAGCATCAATTCTTCGGCGCTCAGCCTTCTTCACAGTCCAACTCTCACATGCATACATGACCCCTGGAAAAACCATAGCCTTGACTAGACAGACCTTAGTCGGCAAAGTAACGTCTCTGCTTTTGAATATGCTATCTAGGTTGGTCATAACTTTTCTTCCAAGGAGTAAGTGTCTTTTAATTTCATGGCTGCAATAACCATCTGCAGTGATTTTGGAGCCCAAAAAATAAAGTCTGACACTGTTTCCCCATCTATTTCCCATGAAGTGATGGGACCGGATGCCGTGATCTTCATTTTCTGAATGTTGAGCTTTAAGCCAACTTTTTCACTCTTCTCTTTCACTTTCATCAAGAGGCTTTTTAGCTCCTCTTCACTTTCTGCCATAAGGGTGGTGTCATCTGCATATCTGAGGTTATTGATCTTCCTCCTATCTTGATTCCAGCTTGTGTTTCTTTAGTCCAGCATTTCTCATGATGTACTCTGCATAGAAGTTAAATAAGCAGGGTGACAATATACAGCCTTGACGTACTCCTTTTCCTATTTGGAACCCATCTGTTGTTCCATGTCCAATTCTAACTGTTGCTTCCTGACCTGCATACAGATTTCTCAAGAGGCAGGTCAGGTGGTCTGGTATCCCAATCTCTTTCAGAATTTTCCACAGTTTATTGTGATCCACACAGTCAAAGGCTTTGGCATAGTCAATAAAGCAGAAATAGATGTTTTTCCAGAACTCTCTTGCTTTTTCCATGATCCAGCAGATGTTGGCAATTTGATCTCTGGTTCCTCTGCCTTTTCTAAAACCAGCTTAAACATCTAGAAGTTCATGGTTCATGTATTGCTGAAGCCTGGCTTGGAGAATTTTGAGCATTACTTTACTAGTATGTGAGATGAGTGCAACTGTGTAGTAGTTTGAGCATTCTTTGGCATTGCCTTTCTTTGGGATTGGGGTGAAAACTGACCTTTTCCAGTCCTGTGGCCACTGCTGAGTTTTCCCAATTTGCTGGCATGTTGAATGCAGCACTTTCACAGCATCATCTTTCAGGATTTGAAAGAGCTCAACTGAAATTCCATCACCTCCACTAGCTTTGTTCATAGTGATGCTTTATAAGGCCCACTTAACTTCACATTCCAGGATGTCTGACTCTAGATGAGTGATCACACCATCATGATTATCTGAGTTGTGAAGATCTTTTTTGTACAGTTCTTCTGTGTATTCTTGCCACCTCTTCTTAATATCTTCTACTTCTGTTAGGTCCATACCATTTCTGTCCTTTATCGAGCCCGTCTTTGCATGAAATGTTCCCTTGGTATCTCCAAATTTCTTGAAGAGGTCTCTAGTCTTTCCCATTCTGTTCCTTTCCTCTATTTCTTTGCATTGATCACTGAAGAACGCTTTCTTATCTCTTCATGCTATTCTTTGGAACTCTGCATTCACCAAAAGGAATTTATCATGAGTTTGAAAGGGACTAATCAAGCTAGGGAATAAAAAAATAAAGTAATAGAACTAATTTTCTTATATATATATTATAAATGGACTTTTTCTTATGGTGTATGTGTGTATATACTATATATCTTTTATTAGGATTTCTATGTGTAATCCTTTCACTTGTACATGAGAACTGTTCTGTGCTTTCTTTCATTTAACTTGAACCACTTTTTCTGATGATTTGGGTTAATTTATCCTGCTTTTCTGTTCTTTCAGAAATTGAAAGCTACACATAATCTCAAATGTGCTGAATGAAAACTAAACTTGAGACACTAATATTAAATCTAAGGATGCCAGTTCTGAAATTTTGTTGTATTTCTCTATGTCCTACTCATGCTGATTTATAAGCTTTTCTGAGAGTAAAGATCTGTTTTTATTTTTAAATGTATATAGTGTTCAGTCTAATGTGATTTATGCTGTACTCAAAGGTTTCCTATTTTTGCAGAAGCTGGCAGCATATGAATAATTTATACTTTTTGGCACTCATCTGTTTGGGGCACAAACAGTTTCTTTGGGGAAAAGATTTTTAATTAATAAATAGATCACTTTTCATCACGTTCAATGGCATAACTTTTAAGAGACCAGGAAACAAGGCTAGTGACACATTGTGAGAACTGCCATCCCAAGAGGACCCTATAAGTTAATAAGCAGTGAAAGAACCAGCAACTTCCCCCTCTTTCTAAGCTTCTGTTCCCATTTCAGTTTATTTCTGTTTCTTTTTTTTTTCTTTTCTTTTCTTTCTTTACTAACTTCTTTGTTTCTTGATAGAGTCCTTTTTGGTACCAAGGTTCTTCATGTTTATTTACAAAAGGGAAAAATTAATATTAGTGTAATAAACTTCAGTACAATTTAAGCAACCTTATCACACATATGATAATGTTAAAAGTGTTTGTCCAGTCTTGGGGGAAAAAGGGATGGATTTTAACTTGCTACTTTTTTGTGTCACTGCAGTTTTATAAGGAAGTTTAGATATGCACATAAACCTCAGTGGTACTAAAAGATAGTAGGTCAAATTCTGATCATTTCTTTTGTCAAAGATACATGATCTTAACTCATGAGTCACTGTTACATATAAGTGTAATGTGGGGGAAAAATGAAAACACATTATGAGGATTTTTTTGCAAGTTTGTATAATTTTTCAGTTAAGCAGTCATAAATCAAGGAATATTGTAGTTTTTGAGGATCATTAAAGAGACATTATACATCAGAATCGTGAAGTCGTCAGCATAATGAAATGATGAATGCCTGTAACTATCTGTATGTAAATGATGTGAAACAGATTCAGGGTGTTACAAAGGAGAATAACAATCTCCCTGACAGTTCCCTGTAGGTACTTTTGCTGGATGCCAGTGACGGATGTTAAATGCAGACCCCTTCAATGGCAAGCACTTATTAGCACTCAGTGGAAACTGGCAATGTGAAATAAGACAAATAGCAGATAATATCATTTTAAATAAATTTGTTCAGGTAGGTGTGTGAGTCCTTTCTTTACTGACAAAGGCCATATCCTAAATTAAAGGAAACATGCTAGAAAATAAAATTGTTATTCTGAAAACTAGGACGTGAACACATATGTGTGTGTCTATATATAATATATATATAATATATAAATTATGCTGGCCCATGTCCTAGTTGTGTAGAAACCTTTCCATAAAGTAAATAATAGGTCAGACTTAATTTATCTTTATTTATCCTATCAATGAAACATATCTGCCTCGTACATTTAGCAGATGAATTTCTACTCATACAGACTTTACATAGTGAGGCTTGTAACATGAATACCATTTTGTCAGCCATCATACCTGGCATGACTTGTGAGTTCTGTTTTAATCTTCATGTTTGTTAAAGGCTTGTCCCTTCTGTTTGAGTCTGTGCAGTTCATCTGTTGATGAGCCAGGGCCTTCAGTCCCACATTTCGTGTGCTTTATGTCACTTACCAAAAAGGAGCCAGCAATAGATCAAATAATTTTCTGGAGGTTCTCATTTATCTGTGCATTTAACAGCACCTGATTCGGGTGCCAAGCACACAAATGATTCCTCAGTGAAGAAGGAAGGGAGGGAGAGAAGAAGAGGGGAAGGAATAACGCAAGGAGAGAAGGAAGACGTTTTGTCTAACACGAGTCACTGATGATGCTCTGTCATTGGCCAAGTCGTTTAAACTCTCTTTGCACATATTCCCTCTTCTTTTATTTTATTCAGCTTTTGTGGTGCATACTTGACAAAACTATAAGCCATCTAAAGTGTGCAATGTGATGGTTTGATATGCATACACACATATACATTGTGAAGGGTTGAGTTAACATATCTATCACCTCACTTATTTACCTTTTTTCTTTTGAGACTATTTATGTTCTACCTCTTATTTTACATAGGACTGGTGATTCAGGTTCTACCTAGGCTACAGAGTTTGGAGAGGAAAACAAGAGACAGTATGTGGAATCACAGTTAGGTTGATGAGACTACAACTTATACACACAAATGCAGCATTATTATGATTTTAAAAAACAGTGTCAACCTCAGCATCTTGGGAAGAGAGAGAGCACATTGGATTGTGTAACTGAATTTGCACAGACAAAGTTATGTTAATAAAAATATTCATATTCTGTGTGCTTTGGGGACAGGGGTTTACTTTTTCAATTTTATTTAAGTATAGTTCATTTGCAATGTTGTGTTAATTTATGCTGTATAGCAAAGTGATTTAGTTATACATTTATATATTCTTTTCATATTAGTTGTCCATTGTGGTTTATCAGAGGATATTTAATGTAGTTCTTTGTACTATACAGTAGTACCCTGCTGCTTATCCATTCTGTGTATAATAGTTTTGGAGGAGGTCATGGCAACCCACTCCAGTATTCTTGCCTGGAGAATCCCATGGACAGAAGTGCATTGCAGCTCCAGTCCATGGGAACGCAAAGAGTCGGACATGACTGAGTAACTATACACATACATATAATAGTTTATGTCTGCTAACCCCAAATTCCCAATCCTTCCCTTCCCATTCCACCTCCTCCTTAGCAACTGTAAGTCTCTTCTCTATTTCTATGAATCGTTTTCTGTTTCATAGGTATGTTCATGTTGCATTTTAGATTCCACAAAGAAGTGATTTTATGTGGCGTTTTTCTCTTTCTGATAGTTCAGTTCAGTTCAGTTGCTCAGTCGTGTCCGACTCTTTGCAACCCCATGAATCGCAGCATACCAGGCCTCCCTGTCCATCACCAACTTGCAGAGTTCACTCAGACTCACGTCCATCGAGTCAGTGATGCCATCCAGCCATCTCATCCTCTGTTGTCCCCTTCTCCTCCTGCCCCCAATGCCTCCCAGCATCAGAGCCTTTTCCAATGAGTCAGCTCTTCGCATGAGGTGGCCAAAGTACTGGAGTTTCAGCTTCAGCATCATTCCTTCCAAAGAAATCCCAGATACATATGGTCACCTTATCTTTGACAAAGGAGGCAAGAATATACAATGGAGTAAAGACAATCTCTTTAACAAGTGGTGCTGGGAAAACTGGTCAACCACTTGTAAAAGAATGAAGCTAGATCACTTTCTAACACCACACACAAAGATAAACTCAAAATGGATTAAAGATCTAAATGTAAGACCAGAAACTATAAAACTGTTAGAGGAGAACATAGGCAAAACACTCTCTGACATAAACCACAGCAGGATCCTCTACGATCCACCTCCCAGAATTCTGGAAATAAAAGCAAAAATAAACAAATGGGATCTAATTAAAATTAAAAGCTTCTGCACAACAAAGGAAAACATAAGCAAACTGAAAAGACAGCCTTCCGAATGGGAGAAAATAATAGCAAATGAAGCAACTGACAAACAACTAATCTCAAAAATATACAAGCAACTCCTGCAGCTCAATTCCAGAAAAATAAACGACCCAATCAAAAAATGGGCCAAAGAACTAAATAGACATTTCTCCAAAGAAGACATACGGATGGCTAATAAACACATGAAAAGATGCTCAACATCACTCATTATTAGAGAAATGCAAATCAAAACCACAATGAGGTACCACTTCACACCAGTCAGAATGTCTGCGATCCAAAAATCTGCAAGCAATAAATGCTGGAGAGGGTGTGGAGAGAAGGGAACCCTCCTACACTGTTGGTGGGAATGCAAACTAGTACAGCCACTATGGAGAACAGTGTGGAGATTCCTTAAAAAATTGCAAATAGAAATGCCTTATGACCCAGCAATCCCACTGTTGGGCATACACACAGAGGAAACCAGAATTGAAAGAAACACATGTACCCCAATGTTCATCGCAGCACTGTTTATAATAGCCAGGACATGGAAACAACCTAGATGTCCATCAGTAGATGAATGGATAAGAAAGCTGTGGTACATATACACAATGGAGTACTACTCAGCCATTAAAAAGAATACATTTGAATCAGTTCTGATGAGATGGATGAAACTGGAGCCAATTATACAGAGTGAAGTGAGCCAGAAAGAAAAACACCAATACAGTATACTAACACATATATATGGAATTTAGGAAGATGGCAATGATGACCCTGTATGCAGGACAGCAAAAAAGACACAGATGTGTATAGCGGACTTTTGGACTCAGAGGGAGAGGGAGAGGGTGTGATGATTTGAGAGAATGGCATTGAAACATGTATAATAACATGTAAGAATCGAAATGCCAGTCTATGTCTGATGCAGGATATGACACGCTTGGGGCTGACGCGCGGGGATGACCCAGAGAGATGTTGTGGGGAGGGGGGTGGGAGGGGGGTTCATGTTTGGGAACGCATGTACACCTGTGGTGGATTCATGTCAATCTATGCCAAAACCAATACAGAATTGTAAAGTAAAAATTAAAAATAAATAAATAAATTTAAAAAAAAATAAAAAAAAAAAAAAAAAAAAAAGAAATCCCAGAGCTGATCTCCTTCAGAATGGACTGGTTGGATCTCCTTGCAGTCCAAGGGACTCTCAATATAGTTAGTATGATAATCTCTGGGTCCATCCATGTTGCTGTAAATGGCATCATTTCATTTCTTATGGCTGATTAATATTCCATTGTATGTGTATATATACATACATATCTTTATGCATTCATCTGTCAATAGACATTTCAGCTGTTTTCATGTCTTGGCTTCTTTTATAAATAGTGCTTCTGTGACTACAGGAGTGTATGTATCTTTTTGAGTCAGTTTTGTATGAGTATATGCCCAAGAGTGGGTTTGTTGGATCATTGGCAATTTTATTCTTATTTTTTTTCTAGGAAGCTCCATAATATTTTCCATAGTGGCTACACCAACTTACAATCCCACCAACAGTGTAGGGAGGTTCCCTTTCCTCCACATCCTCTGCAGCATTTGATACGTGCAGACTTTTTAATGATAGCCATCTGACCAGGGTAAGGTGGGGTTTATAGGGTTTCGTATACCTGTGCCATAGTATTTTAACACTTTATAAGCTATACATGAGTTTCTGGAAAGATTATTGGTACAATTTTCCCATAAAATACCAGTCAATGTAGTTATTTTTTTATCCTGGTGTATACATAATATGACTAAACATAGTATTTGATTAAAGATATATTCATAAAAATTATCCCTTATTTTACTTCTTTTTGTCTTGGGAATACAGCAAATTATGGACAAGTGAATTTTTTATTAATAGGTTTTCTAGCTTGTTGTGATATGAAAAACCCACAAGAACACTATAGTCGAAGATTCAACGGTCTCATTATTAACAGCAATAACTTTAAAATTGTTAATAGCACTTTGAATATGCTATGGTATACAATAATGTGTTATAATTCTTTGCATATAATTTTTTTTGTTGAAAAAAGGATTAGAAACTGTCTAATCACAACTCAAAAGACCATGGATAGCTATTATATAATTAAACTGAAATTAAAATATATTAAGAAAATACACCATATTGTTTTATTTTTCCTTTTCATATTACCTACCATATATTCTGATCATTTTGCAAGTTTACTCACCAAAAGAAATACCTTCAGGTTTTTAGGGTATAATTCCTCAACTTAATTCATACATAGACAAACATGCATGCATAAACTGAGAGCATATATTATAAAATAATAATCTTATTATATCCAAACTTTCCCATACCTAAATAAATATATTTTGGAAAATTTTGTGATATCCTGTTCCATAGTTGACTGTCTGTTTTGCCTTAGAGGGAAGAAAGAAGCAATTGAAAGTTCTGAAAAGGGCACCACTATAAATGTTGGAAAGAGGCCCGGAGAGAAGAATCATAAAAATATGATTTCATCAACAGTTTTTTTAGAGGAAAGGAAGACAGGGTTCTTATCATAGAAACTGTTATTTTTGAACAATTTACTTTTACTCTATGTCTTCTGTTAAAGGGTCATCACTAAATTGTTGGAAAGTGTCACATAGATCAGTCTTGTTAACTTTATAGTTAAAGGCCTTGTAAATCTACTGCCATGTGTAAAGAATGAAATCTACTGATAAATTCTGTTTCCTTACAGTTACATTTTAGTATCTAGAGTAAAACTGAGACAAAGAGCAAACTGACCAGTTCACTGACCAGTTTTATTTATATATATATATATAGTAATTTATATAAAATATATATTACATTGTGGTCTCTTAGTATTATAATTACATCTATATATTTTTGTAATGCTAAAAGCATTTGTACAACTTTATATTAAAAAAATCAGTATTAAATCTGTTACCTCATTGGTCAGCAACATAATTTGAATAATTGTCTTTTAATTTCAAGTATATTGCCCTTTCTAACCTATCATAGGGCTTCTTGATAAATCTCTTAAATTTAAATCTAGCAAAATGCACACTGCCATCCTTAGTGCACTTTGCCAAGCTTAAGTTATAGTATATGGAACAAGACTTATTTAATTGGATGTTTTGTCACATATCACATTTAATCACTTTCTGTTTTAAAGGTAGTTAAAAGATAGATGAATAGTCAAGGAAATTGCTTGAGTTCAGAATAACATTTCCACCATTCTACTGCACAGAGTAATGATTCCAAAAAACATTTCTGAAAGCCGAAAGACATTCTATCTTATTATGTAATTCTTCTTCCTTCCATTACATATCATTCATAAACATCACCAAATTATCCTTCACTGCCAATTGAAATAAATGACTTCAGTGTTGTTATAAATATTTCAGTTTATTTTAAACTGTGTATGTATGTGTATATATGTTATATGACAGATAATCTGTATAGGTATATAAATTCCTAGTCAACTTCAGGTTAATCAGAAGCTAGCCTTCTAAATCAGATTAAGAGGCCCTGAGCTAGGAAGCTCCAGAAAACATTTGTAAATAGTACTAGGATTATCTAGGAAGCTAAGAGCATCGAAGTCATTATGAGTGTTAATTTGACTCCTTGTTGACCCTATGGACTGTAGCCCACTAGGCTCATCTGTCCATGAAATTCTCCAGACAAGAATACTGGGATGGATAGCCATTCCCTTTTCCAGGGGATCTTCCTGACCCAGGGATTGAACCCAGGTCTCTCGCACTGCAGGCAGATTCGTTATTTTCTGAGCCACCAGGGAAGCCCAATGGGTATTAATACTAGGCATCAATTAATTGTTTGGGGCATTTAGTGTCCCAGAATTTTGCAAATTGTAATGATCTTAGAAATTATCTGGTCTTAGGATGGCAATAGTTGAAAAATTAATGCTGCATTAGACTGATTGGAACTTGCTGCCTGGACCACTGTGCAAGAATATATGAAGTATGTCATAATCAAATAGCCTTACCTACCACAGGTGAGCCATGGAGACTGATAGCGTAGTTGCTGAGGCTCAGATTTTGCCTCATGTGCCCAAAGATGTACTGATCATTAGCTCTGAATCCATGGCTATAAACAGGGCATCTGACTCATAATCCAGTACTATTTGCTCTGCTCTGTTGATAAAGTAGAAACATATCCAGCTGACTTTCTCAGAGTGAATCCACAGAGACATTCACAAGACTTAACTGAGAGCCTGAAGAGCCATGCAGGGTATTCTGGCTGCTCTGAATTGATGTCCTTGTGTGTTAAACTTACTGAGATATATTTATGGTTATCAAGGCAGAATTTACTTAAGGTTATTCTGAAGCACTTTGGGTACTTTATTAATTATATTTATCATATTCTTGTTTTGTTTTTTCTTGGAATTCATAATCAGGCATGCCTATTCTTGTATAAGCTACTAACTGGATTTCTGTAAATTAAATATACTAAATATTCTCTAGGTATATTTAGGTATTAAATACACCTAAATATTGGGTTCAAGGAAAAACCCATCATGTGAAACAGAAAAGCTAGATGAAAAGCAAACATTTTCATTCCAGTGGGTAATTTTATCTGTTAAAAATTTTGACTTTAAATCTAAAAATTGATTAACTTCTAATAGAGGCTAAAACAGTTTGACAAAATATAGACCATCACCAATGCTGGCTTTGCTCTGTAACCCCAAACCTTTTATAACATCTTGTCTAGCTGATTAATATAACAGAGCACTTCAGCTTTTGTGAAATACACTTATTCAATTTCACTGAAGATTATAGGTTTCAAATAATAAAATTGGATTTTATTGAGGATTGAAGTGTGTAAATAGAACATTTGATTGAATTTAATAAAATGGTATCCTGCTGATGGAAGCAAGTCATTTCCTCTAGTTTTAACTTGATTACAAAGACAAGAAGTTTTATGAGCTATTCTGAATGGAAAATTTCTTTCTGTCTAGAGAAAAGGACTATATTGAGACTAAGAAAAGTAAGTAGTGCCATTTATTATTTTAAGTAAAATAGTTGTGAATGTGTGATTAGTTTTGAAATTTAATAGAACTAATTTCTAATCTGTATTTGTGGCTATTTACTTGATTACTAGAGTTTACATGTGCTGAAGTCCAGGAGATACATTTATTTCTTTAGGCCCTGAATAGTTCTATCTTGATGACTTTCCTCATCTGATATATGCAGTTCTGTTTTTAGTCAGCTGCAGTGACCTCAGACCATTACTTTTGTCACACAAAAGAATCACTACATAGTAACCAGTGTTACTCAGATTTTTGGTTTTCTGTAGTCAATTCTAAAGTTTCATATAAAGAAACACAGGGCAACTGTTTTATTTTTTCTAATTTCTAACAAAAATATATATATGAAATCTGGGAATGACTTATAATAACTTTAAGGAAAGCAAAACCCCATGCCAAATATTAAGGCATATGGAAAAAAATCATATGAAAATATCAACACTTCAATGTTTTGTTAGACTAAAGAAAGTGAAAATGTCTGTTAGTCGTTCAGTTGTGTCCCATGCTTTGAGACCCCATGGCTTGTAACCCATCAGGTTCCTCTGTCCCTGGGATTTTCCAGGCAGGAATGCTAGAGAGGGTGGCCATTCCATTCTCCAGGGGATCCTCCTGACCCAGGGATCCAACCTGGGTCTCCTGCTTTGGAGGCAGATTCTTTACCGTCTAAATCACAAGAAAAATCAACTGAAAATGCCTTTTTCTTTAACTTTTTCATCACAGTGGAAACTTTAAAAGATTGTTAAGTTTCAAGGAGAATATTTGTAAGCCAGAAGATAGGCTAGATTGTTCATGAGGCATCTTTATAAATGTAGGGTTAGTATTAAGAAATGCCAGAATTGCAGACATTATGTTTACTGGATTGATAATAAACAGTTCTGGAGCGAGATGGATTTCAGTGTGGACTAAAGGAGTATTTTGGGTTGATTATCATTCAGCAGCGGATTCAAAGTATCTGCAATTTCTATTCTTTTATGCAGTGTTTTCAAAGAAATAAAAAGGAAAACAGTTATTAAAAGCTCATAATTTAAAAGGAGGATGTATCTATTTATGTGATAATGGCTGTGTGTTGTTTTTAATGCTTCAGAGAAAGTTACATTATATGGGGAGTGGGAAAGGTCACCATAGAGAATGGAGGTAAGACAAAAATAAGAGTAATGGAGTAGATATAGCCCCGAGATGTATGGGAAAACTGTTTAGAAACAAGAGGCAACAGCAAAAATTACAAGTGCTATATGGGAAAATGCCTTTGGTCCAGACTCTCTGATCGCACTGCTAGCTATTTGAGGGCAAATATAAGAATGCCTATTTGAAAACAGAAAAAAAAATGTGTTAATATGTGAAGGATGATAGTTTGATAGGATAGAACTGAGATGAATAGAAGGAAGAGCTATAATTAGAATAAAAGTAGTTATACTTTAAAAGGTTTGAGCTATAGAAGACCACCTCATCAAACATCAAATCAATTAGCTTGAAATGTGTTCTGAAAAAAATTTCTGGATGTGTTTTCAGTAGGTGTAAATTTTATAACTTGAGAGAGGAGCCACAAAGCAAGAAGGATGAGAAAGCATCTGAAAACATTTCACGTAAAAGGTGTAGAAAAGTAGATGGAGTAAGTATCGAAAAAGGATTATCATTTAGGATGGGAGTCTAGAAAAGGTAAGATAAGTGAATCAAAATATTTAAACAGAAACACGTATGGAAATGGTAGATAAGAGTGTCATACAGTATGAAGCAGGGCTTTTCACTTTGAAAGAGAGCTCTAACAGAATCTTGGGTGATGTGTGGTAATTTTACAGTCACGAAAAGTGTATATGTAGGGACTTCCCTGTTGGTCCAGTGGTTAAGATTTCACCCCCCAATGCAAGGAGCGCAGGTTCAATCCTTAGTCAGGGAGCTGAGATCCCACATGCCTTGGGACCAAAAAACCAAAACATAAAACAGAAGCAATGTTGTAACAAATTCTATAAAGATTTTAAAATGGCCCACATTAAAAACAAAACTTTAAAAAGAAAGAAAACAAACAAAAAAAAAGGACTTCGCTGCTAAGACTCCATGCTCCCAATGCAGGGGGCACAACGGAAAGATCCCACATGCAGCCACAAAGATCCAAGATTCTCTGTGCTGCAACTAAGACCAGTGCAGCCAAAGAAACAAACAAATCAGTGTTATGAATATTCTCAAGTAGGTATGCAATTCACTGAATGTCCAATATGGACCTTGTTTCATCTTTCTCTACCTAGCTGTCCAAAATGTACACGTGTTTGTCAAGTCATATATGTGGTCACTTAAACTTCCTCACTGTAGTCTTGTATGATTATTAGAAACAAATTGCAATACCAAAAGTATCAGTTATATTGAGACACTGTCAGTATTCTTAAGAGAAACACCATTTTATAGCTTCTTTTGATTACTGCAAATTAGTTGAAGAAAACAACTTTTTGGTTATCAAAATAATTTTAACACAAGCCATCCTTTTGCTATGCTTAGTATGAGGATCACTTATCTTCTGTGTGAAAATGAAATCACCAAACATCTATTATAACACCCATATTACCAGCTAAAATATTGGTAGTAAGCTCAGAATTGACCTGTGGATCTCATTACCTGTAGGATGATTAACATCTTCACTGAATGGTAAAGAAAGAAAACAGAAGCTGAATAATGTTAATAAAATAAATCGGTTTCAAAAGTAAATGAAACCCAAAGCAACCATTCTAACACATCTCATTTTTACCCTCACTAGGGCCTCTCTTCTCCACTAACATTTGTTTCAAAGTCAGACAGAAAACAACCACCTGTTTTACTTGTTTTTCAGCTTATATTCAATTTCTGCACATAAGGTACCAGATTAAAAAAAAAGACTTCTATATTATCTTCTACACCCTGTAGGAGCACGGCAGAAAAATAATTTTGAAAAATAGAAAATATATACTATGTATATAGTAGTATTTCATAAACAAATGTTAAACTCTTAAGGCATTTATGAAAAAGAGGAAACTTTGTTTATTAAACAAATCAATTTGTGAAAGCAAGTTTTGGGACATAAATATTTATAGGTTTACAAAGTTTCAAAATCTAAAATAGCATTCAAGATAATGATTAATGCTATCAAACTGAAGCATCAGTAAAATAAGGATATAATTATCTTTTGAAATATATCCATTCCTATGTAAATTTCTTATGTCAGTATTACGTATGTCTATTTTGAGAATAATGGCTAATAAAGCTACAGAAGCAGTGAACAATTCAAACTACAGAACTTTGATTTGGAAGTATCTTTGCAGGTCATGCAGTATATTTTATATATGTTTTAGGTAAGGAAGTTGAGTGGTATGGAGATTCTAACTGAATGGTACAAAATTTTGTGTCACAAAAGTGAATTATTCTTACTCCCAGTTTAGACACATACCACTGTGTAATTGTCCCTTGTAATGACTTAATCAAGATATTTATGAGCAACAATAAACTTTCATTCTAGGTGGTTATTTTTGTATAGTCAGTTACATATTATTGCCATTACTATCATTACAGTCAACTCCCCTGTTTCATTTAAGTGAAGTCAAACTGCATCATGTTGCAATTTTAGTTAATCAAAATGATAAAATAGAAATTTATAAAGGTTACAATAAGTGTTGCTTAACAAGACTTTCAAGCATCATCTGTTTGCTTTGTATGTATTGTTTTAACAGAATGACACAAGGCTCAAAAGGCTTAATATATACATTTGAATGTAATAGTTATGTCCCATTTACTGAGGAAAGATGAGTTGTCAAAATTCTGAAAAGTACAATGAAACACTATAACTCAGAGAAGGTCAAAGGGGATGGTATTGGCAGACTGTGTTAGCATCCAAGACACTGAAGAGTATATAGTCTCCATGTATTTCTATACCACGAGTGTCCCAGAGAAACAGCAGGAAGCCCCAGCTAATTTGCCCTTTTCCAGAAACAATGCCAGGCTGGGAGCAGAGAATGCCGGCTGAGTGTTGTGATCCCCATTCTAGACAGAGAGCAGGAGAGATGCCAAGTGTCCTAGTCACACCTCACTCCAGCCCCTGTCATGCTTTTTGACTGCAGATACTACAAAGATCAGGTGGCTTTTTAGTTGGAAGTCTGGTGAAGGCAATCAGGAAAGGCAACACTGGCAACCAAGATTTGCTCTATGAGAGCAAATAGAAAAATCTCAGCAAAGCTGCCCCTGTTAGCCAGAAAGCTATCAACAACATAAACGAAGATCTTGAGCAAATTACAGAGAAGGCTGAGCAAAGAAATCTAGCAATTGATGCAGCAGGAAAGAGGGCCGTCAATAATGAAAGAAGAATGAAAGAAAAGCGCCAGCATTTCCTGGTGGTCCAGTGGTTAAGAATCTTCCTGCCAGTGCAGGGAACATGGGTTCTGTCCCTGGTCTGGGGAGATTCCACATGCCTCGGGGCAACTCAGCCCTTGTGCCACAACTATTGAAGCTGGCAGCCCCCAGAACCTGTGCTACTTAACAAGAAGAGCCACCACAATGAGAAGCCCGTGGACCTCAACGAAGAGTGGCCCCTGCTTGATGCAAATAGAGAAAGCCCGCATGCAACAACGAAGACCCAGGGCAGCCAAAAATAAATTAATTAAAAAAAAGGAAACTAACAAATGGAATAGTGAAAGTATTCAGCAGCAAAACAGGATTGTTTTTCCTGAAATAAATGAAGAACTGTGTCTTCAGCTCTGATGAATAGGATACTAGAATTAGAAATGGGAATGAAGACATAGGATGAGAACAAAAGTTGCAAAATGGACCAAAAAATGATAGTGTGGGCTGGCATTTGCTGGAAAGGAAAACAGACAAGAGAAGAGTGAGATTTCTAACCAGTTCCATTAAGAGCTCTATTAGAGAGTTGTTTAGGATTTTTTGGACATACTAGTGTGTGGCATTCAAGGAATCTTTCCTTGGCATCTCTTTGTGGAAGAAAAACAAAAACCACCTAGTCATATTCTGATGTTTTATCGGGATGACACAAAGGCACGCCTATTGACTGGACAACTTGCTGAGTGAGATCAAAACCTGCTTCAGGTGTCCTTGGATTTGGGTTACAACATACGCTTTAGGTTAAACTGGTGTATAGAAGTGACCCCTGAGCGTACTTCTACAGTGCCTGCTATTGGATAACTGCCATGAGAGGGAGCAGAGAGCTCCCAGAACCAGCCACAGAGAGTCTTAAAATGTCTAATTCAGAGGGAAATTGTGGAAGTGGCAGTGATGTTAAAACTGCTAATGCACAGTGTAGGACTGCATTTCAAATGGGGAATAAATATAGGAAATATTCCATTGCTTTAAGAATGGAAACGCTCTCATGACAGTACATACTATAATTATTTTTTTTTATTCAACCTTCACACCTAGTGTTTTAATAAACTGGACCAGTGTAAGGCATTTGCTCTACTCATTAAGGTTATGGTAATAACAGAACCCCTGAGAATTACATTACATTATGGCACAGGAGATCAAGCTGAATATAGAGCCTCAGATAAAGGTTCAATGCTAAGGAAGAAAAATGTAAGGAACAGTTTTTCAGGGGACATAAGACTGAATTATCATTGCCCGGGGCCACAGGTATGTGGCAAAAGGCTGAAAAATCTGGAGATTAAATGAGAGCCTGATGAATCCAGAATTCCACTGTTTTTGATAGAAGTCATATAAAGTCTTCTGTTTTCCGGGCAGACTGCCTGAATATTCCAGAGTGTATTGCTTAGAATTTTCTGTTTGGTTAATTCACATTTTCATTGCTAATCACATCACTTATGCAAAAGGATCTAACCATGGAGTCGTGGGGGTCATGAGCATGGGGCCACTGATGTAAGTGGGAACCCTGTTTTTCACAGAAAGGAAGTCACTGAGTTTGGCAGAGAGACCAAGAAGAATTTACTATATCCCCCTTTTCACTAAAATATCAAAAGTTATTTTTCATATTAACTTGGAAAGAGCTAGACTCTTATAGAACCATGGAAGTATCAGCCTCCATTCCCGAGCTGTGCCGTGCTAAGCACCTGAACATCCAGACGTTGTGCCCATTTTGCCTTGGAGGAAATGGCTCTGTGGGGTTACAAAGTGCAAATCTGAGCCCACTTTTTATGGAGGAATTTTAATCTATTATTATATACTAAAAATAACTGGATAGTATTTTATTAAATACTAATGATATCTTAGCAAACGGTATATCAGACCATGTTAATCTTGTGTATAGCTGCGTCCTCCACAGCAACACAGCATATGGCATATATAGTACTTTGTAAAGGTTTGTTGAATAACTGGATTAAGTGATATTTCTTACATGACCACAATAAAAATACTTAATGAGAACATGGATTAAAAATTCCATATAACTTTTAAGTTAAATTTATAACTCAGCATACTCATAAATTATGACTTTGTGCTTTAAATATAAATGAAAGACATTAAGTGATTACATAGAGTATGCATTTTACTATCTTCGGTCATTTTCTTTCCAGTAGAGTTATCACATATGCCTTATTTACATACCTGAAACATTTAAAAGGTTAAAAAAAATATGAATTAACAAATTAGATTTATCATCCAGCTACCTAATTAATTTTAACATGGTAGAATCATTCCATTTGTATTCTGCTTATTAATGGATTAATATTTGATAAGTTAAATAAAAATCCTATAGGATATTTATTATATTTTTGAGAATTCTCAGATGTTTATCTGTACTCAGAACCACATACTGTGTTTTGATTTGTTTTAGTATATTGTTTGACTTAAGTAAATATTCATTATTACTAAAAGTATATGATTTGCTTACATCCCCCAAAGAATCTGGAGACTGATAGATTTTCCACATACATTGAAAGAGTTTAGTTATTGAACAGAGACCCTAATGTTGACTTTTATGTCTGCTTGTGGGCAAAACAACAATCATCACATTTTATATTTCTGAACCTCAACATTCTTCATCTGCCATATGTTATGCACAAAACTTGACTCCTGTTTTATTACAGAAATTCTATCTCTTGGGTGGCAATCGCTGATTTTATGTAGTTTATCTTTACTTCATGTTCTCAGTCTGAAATTTCTCTTCTTGGCCTGAGTTTCTAGTGGAAATTTGATAGTAATAGGCATTGGCCTTCTGAGGAATAAAGAGAGATGATGATTCTTTCTGGAGAGGCTAGGTTACTGTTATTAATAATAATGATCCTTAATTTCATTTCTGCTGTTTTACTAACAAACTACACAGATCAGAGATTGCAAAGTCAAAATGTCCCGAATCAAACTTCTCTTCTCTGTTTAGTTTTCCTCCTCCTTTCCCCACTGCATTGATTAATAACTCTGCTTTGCACTGCATTTGTGGGCAAAGAACAGTGAGGAAGAAATGTCTTGTTCTGCAGATACTCTGCAGACCGTTCAGGAATGAGAATGTGGTGCAGTTCCTAAGACCCAGACCCCAGAATATAAGAAGAGCCCTAAAGAGAGAAAAAGTACTGATTTTAGGGCTTGGTGATGATACACGATTATAAAGAGGAATTTTAAAATTGTACAAATAATAAAATACAGCATTCTCATAAAATGGGCTAGGAGCATACTTAGAGAGCTGCATTCTCTCCTTTTTGCAGATATTGTTACAAATGAAGACATGATGTCGAAAGAGTTTCATTTTTATAAAGTGTTACTCTGCCCTTTATGAGGAAATTCTTAACAGTACTTCTGAGTTTTATATACTAGGCTGCAGAACATCCCTTTAGAAATAAATTGGATGAGTGTGAGGGAAGGACTGAAGTAAAAGAAAAGCATTAAATAAAAACAATATGAAGAGAGTTAAAACTGGGACTTTTATTGAAATTGATAAGAAATATCATAGAAGTCCATTTACAAATGATGAGATATTGGGAGAGGAAAGTTACCATACTGTTTTTGTCTCTCTTAATTTAAGACAGTCTTAACCTAAGGCAAACATTTCAGTGCTGAAAAGCCCAACCAATTATCTTTTTTACTGAACTGATTTCCATCAGAAAGGGATAGATACTAGAAAATGAAAAGATGAAAAAAGAGAGTACCCTGGGAATATTGTGCCAAAATGCATGTATTTAGCTCTCTAGTTTAGCAAATCTGACAGGGAGCCACCACCTGGTAACTGCGGTGATAGAAAATAGTCTTGTTTACTAAGAATAGGGTATGAACTTTAAAAAGGACCCTTCATGCTTTATAAAAATCTGTCTGTATCAGTTACATAGTCCTTTTCTGATTAAGAAGCAGATTTTCTTGATGTAAGGAAACCTAGCAAATATTTCAAATATCTGACATTTTGTGATACTATGCAAAAATTTTCATGGTAAAACATGATAGTAGTTTGAGGGTGTAATCCTAAGGGCTATAATGTTGTTATATAATTAAATATATGCATTTATAATAAAAACCAGATATTGCTTAAGACTAAGTAGACACAGATATGCTGTATTATAATACTTGTATACATATTTATATTTCCAAAATTGCCATCATCTTTTGAAGAGATATCTAGATAAAAAATGAATAGAAGAAAATTATGCCCATAAATTCTCTAAACCAGCTTAGGGCACTCAAGCTTTAAAATTTTGATAGAGCTATTGAAGAATTGTAAACTGTAATTGAGTATGCTTTCTTATTCTTTGAGCAGAAAACATTTTGTGCCATTTAAACTACTCTTATTCAGTCTAAAACATTTGATTAATACACAGTTTTGCAGAGGAAAGATATACAGTTATCCTTACAATATGCAAGAATTGTGGAGTATTAAATGTAAATTTACTGAGAAGTTGAAAAGGCATCACAGACATATATGCCTCTGTATCACCTATATGGCAGTGGTTATGAATCCTGGCTGCAATTTACAATAGAACCTTTGAGTTCCCAAATTGAAAGCCTGAGAACTACTCTAGACTTACTATATCTTCATCTCAAGAACATTAACCTCAAGATATTTATTTAGAAAGCATTGCATTACTGATTGTAAAGTTCAGTCAGTGTTGAAAACTGTTGATAAATGTATTGTTCTTCATACTCATAAAAGTTTATAACTCTAAGGGTCCTACAATTCATTCACTTCAATCTGTACATCAATATTGAAATCAAATGCATTTTACTTTGGTTTTTATTAGTGTATATAATAAAAAGAACATACATGTATGAATGTGTATGTATATATATAGTAATAGACATATACATGTATTGAACATCAGTTGAATAGGTAAACTTGGATATGTATGTATATATTCATGTGTGTATATATATATACATAAACATATATGCACAGACTTATATACACACACTTATACACTGGAACATTTTCCTATGGCAGCTAATAGAGAGGAAACAAATACAGAAATGTTGTGCTTTAGTCAAAATATATATACACAAAGTTCAAGGCAATATTATGCATAAAGTACTGGTGTAATACAAAAGAAGATATCATTAATTCCTAAAAGAACAGCAAGGGTTTTTTTTAAATATATAAATTTATCTATTTTAATTGGAGGATAGTTACTTTACAATATGATCTGGTTTTTGACGTTGGAAGAGGATTTTTAACTTGGAAGAGGTAAGGCAAAAGGGGGAATGAAGACTAAGAGAACAGAGTGTGCAAAGTAACAGGCATGGACCATTAATGCTTAATTCAGCAAATACTTAGTTCAGTAATGAATGTGATATGTGGAAGAGAACTTTATCTATCCATAGACTTATTTGCGTATTTCTCTTTTCCACAAAGGCTGATTGCTGAGGATATATTTGTCCTATCATAAGGGTTGTTGTTTAGTCACTAAGACATGTCTGACTCGGCGACCCACCAGGCTCCTCTGAACATGGGATTTCCCAGGCAAGAATGCTGGAGTGGGTTGCCATGTCCTTCTCCAATCATAAGAATATTCAATCACAAAAAAAAGCAGGGAAGAAAAGACAGTGAGAAGGAAATTAGATATACTGTTAAACATTTTGTTACTTATTTTGAAAATCTATATTATATTCTTAAACTAATGCTCATTTTTTGAGGGTTTTAGATTCTATTTAATATTGTGGGAAGATTTCTTAAGACAGTTTCTAAAGAATAACTGGTAGTAACATGAATTTGTGTTAAAGTTGAATGCACTTTAAAACAACTTTTTTAATTGAAGCAATTTTTTTTAGTTGCTTTACAGAATTTTGTGGTTTTCTGTCGTACATCAATAAGAATCAGCCGGAGGTACACCCATGTCCCCTCCCTCCCTGACCTCCCTCCTGTCTCCCTCTCCACCCACCCTGCAGCCTGTCACAGAGCCCCTGTTTGAGTTCCCTGAGTCATACAGCAAATGAATGCACTTTCAAGAAACATTTTGGAAAGTTTATAATGTCATTTATTTTATCTATAGAAATTTGTAGCACTTTTAAAGATTGTTTTGGTAACATTTTTTCTTAGTGCTTATTTTTATGCTTAGCTAATTGTTGTTATCAATACTAAAAGAATATGTGATGTGCTAATCCTATTGGATATTAAACAACTTGGATTGGACACCTAGAGATAGAAACAGGTCATCAAGTCAATTTGTTTTTCATCTTGAATTGATGAAAATGTATTTTATTTTGTATTTGTGTGAGACATTTATTGCATAGTTTATTTTTGTTTCTTTTCTTTTTATTTTGCAGCATCTATCTCTTTTCCAATCCATAATGTATGGCTATTAAAGTTTAAACCCTGTCTGTGTCACTCAAAAATCTCAAGTGTTCTTTGAAGCCCCGATTCAAGTCAAAATACCACTGAGGGAAATTTTCGCTGCTCGCTCTTGTAGAAAACTACGGTACTTTCTTCCTGCTTGCATCCACAATCCAGTTTCCTACCAGTGGGACCCCTGCTGTACTGGTCCCTGTGCTCCAACATGCCACCACTGACAAAGAGTCAACTGAGCCTCTCTTTCAAGACCAAGCATACATGTTTTCCCCTAATTCTTGCCTATTTAAGCTCATCAGTATCTTTCCCTGATCTCAGCTACAAATGGCTCTTTTTTCTGTGCTTCTCTTATAGACCTTTTCTATATAGAGATCTTCATACTCACATACCTGTTTGCTGTCTTATCACAGTGGGAGTGTATGTTTTAATTGCTGAAGGTAGAACTTCTGTCTTTAGTCGTTATTCTGTTGTTGCAGTGCCTAACGGAGGACTCGGCAGCTGTGACAGCACCTTTGTGGGTATTTGTCCAAGTACGAATTTGTGTGTTTTCCTATGTATTGGGAGTTTTCCAACTGTGTTTTGATTTTCTTTGCTGATTTCTCAGCCCTGGGCTCTTCAGACTGTCTCTTCCATGTGCAATTTCAAACTGCAAATAATAAATCTTGCATACCTTGTATATTATGTTCTCGGACATCTCTGTGCTCAGTTGCTTCAGTCATGTCAGACTCTCTGTGACCCCATGGATTGTATGTAGCCCTTCACGCTCCTCTGCCCACGCGATTCTCTAGACCAGACTACTTGAGTGATTACCATGCTCTTCTCCAGGGGATCTTCCCAACACAGGTATTGAACCCTTGTCCCCTGGGGCTTTTATTACTCATTTTAATGATTAATACTCTTCAATAAAATGTTATAATGTGTAACTAATTACATATTACCTCAATTCCTTGAGCTACAAGTTCAATTTTTTTTTCTTCTTTTATCCTTAAAAAAGTGGAAAAAGAGAACCCTTCTATCTGAATAGTATGAACTTCATTATCACTTTAAAAATATTTCCAGGACCTCTACCAGCTTATCATTGTTCTTTTATGACTCACTTGACAATCCAGATTATATCATCTAATTTAGTTAACAAAATCCATTGATGACTATTAAGATAGTTGTATCTCAAAGGTATTCCTTTTGAATCTTTGTTGAATTAAGCACCTTTTTATAACAGTATAGAACTTAACTAAAGTTAAATAGCATAATGCCTAAAACCTAATAATCTGATATACCAACTATCTAATGGAATAATGCAGAAAATAATTTAAAATTTTAAATGAGGAGCAAAAGAGGAAAAGGACCAATTTAAAATAAAGAATTAAGACAAGCATATTCATCAGTTACCATTTGGGCACAGTGGAAAAACTGGCCTGAGGACTATTCAATTTAAAATGTTCCATAGGTGCTATTGGCTCCCTGAAGCAAAATATAATAAGGGGTTGGTGTCCCAATTAAAGTATTGGAAATGTCAGCAAGCTGAATGGAATGGCTTCATATGGTTTGAGAGACAAGTGTGCTGGTTAAGGCAGTTTGGGCATGAATTCGTGGAATATTTCGAGACTAATCAGACTGTTTTCTTAAGTTATAACTTTTTCTTTTCTTTATTTCCCTGAAGGGATTTACTTGTCCAGTGCTCAGAAGCAGTTATTATGAACAGTAGACAAGATCATTGTGAAATTGTTCAGAACCTTCAATAACCAAAAATCCAAAGGTTTTGGATCAGGCTAGTGAGCCCTTTAGCAATTTAAACACTGATTGTACTTTAAAGAAAGATGAAATCAG
Organism: Oryx dammah; assembly: GCF_014754425.2. Classification (NCBI taxonomy): domain Eukaryota; kingdom Metazoa; phylum Chordata; class Mammalia; order Artiodactyla; family Bovidae; genus Oryx; species Oryx dammah. Next base: position 10,117,515 of record NW_024070191.1, read on the forward strand.
CCATGCTTAGTGCTTTGAAATTCTTTCTGCTTCCTTAAAGAACGTAATGTGATGAATTTTTAACATTTTCAGTATTTGAACTGAGATATAGTACTTCTGTAATCAAATGAATGAATCACCAATCCCCAAATTGTAACTTTGTGAAAAAAAATTACTTCCAATTAAAGTCATAGCATTTAAAATACACTTTTGTAACCACTTCACCTTGTAAGCCACAAAATTGCATGTAGTTATGTAAGTGTTTGGAAGATAATATCTCTAAACTACTTACAAATACCTATCCCAGTCCGTTGCTTAGAAGTTCTCTTTTCTTGGGAAAGGTACTAAACCTTTCTGCACCTCATTTCTCTTGTACATGGGTAATACTTGTGCCTATTTTATGAGTATTTAGTGAATTAGTACATTTAAACAATTTTGAACGCCACCTGGCACGTGATAAACAGCCAAGAGTTATTAGTTATTCTTTTACACATCATCATCATTATTAATGTCATGAATTTGATAATTATGAGTTCAAATACTCCTTTAAAGTTTTCTTTTGTTATCCACTTCTAATTTGAAACTGCAAATACTGAATATGAATATAAATATAATTAATGAGGGGGCAAAAACCACCAACAGTCAAAATTGTGCTTTGTCGTATTTCACAGAAAATTGAGAGTAAATAATTCTTTTACAGTAAGGTGAGAGGGAAAGATACCTGCTGTCACAACTTTTATTTTCTTTCTTTCTAAAAGTATTAGATGAAACAAGAAAGGGAAGCTATATTAGGAGGTGAAGGGAAGAGAAAGATGAGTAAATCATTATTTTGGCAGATCATATCATTAGAGACTTGGGCTTCTCAGGTGGCGCAGTGGTAAAGAATCTGCCTGTCCATGCAGGACATGTGGGTTCAGTCCCTGGGTTAGGAAGGTCCCTGGAGAAGGGAATGGCAACCCACTCCAGTATTCTCCCTCCACTCCTTTTTTTAAAAAATTATTTTTTAATTGAAAGATAATTGACTTACAGCATTTTATTATTATTTTTTCAAACATCAACATTAATCAGCCATAGGTATACATATGTCCCTGCCTGGGAAATCCCATGGACAGAAGAGACTGGAGAGCCACAGTCCATGGGGTCACAAAGAGTTACATATGACTGAACATGCACAATTAGATACTTAAAGTCAATAGAATTAACAAATAGTCATTAAGCAATTTAATAGTACATAGTATTAGTGATAATACAAAATAAACATAAGGCATTGATATTTCTCTTTAACAATAATATTTAGAAAACATAAGGCTAAATAATTTATTCATAACACCAACCAAAAATAAGATTCTTGGATGCTAACCTAAGGAAAAAATTCATATCTAATCTATATGCATATATATCTGTATTATGTCTTCTTTGTAAAAATCATGAAGATAACCTGGACAATTAAAAGCGCACCAAAATTTCAGAAAGTTCAATTGTTTTTAAAGATGTTAGTTATCCTAAAGTGAGACACACACTGAGAGAAAATAGTCAAAAACAGAAAACAAAAATAATTATTTGTTGGAACTAGCAGAAGTGATCTTGCAACAAGCAATTGCAAGGATAAATGGGGGTGATTAGTAATGAAAAGTAAGCATAAAAGTAGAAGGAGAAGAAACTCCCACTATAAATAAATACAGCACATAAATCAGACAATGTACTATTAAATGCTGAGTGCTTACAATGTAATTTGAAATGGAAATGTTATATTCACAATATGAATTGATAATCAAGTATGGAAAGGAGGTATTTCTGGGTCTGTGTTTAAAGGTGCTGTTACTTTGGATCATACTTTGATCACCTGCCTCTACTCAACCTCCAAACCCACAGCAATGATAGATAAATTATAAAAAGGAACAGGCAAGGAATATACAAACTTTTCCTGCTGAGTTCTGGGTCCTGATAACAGTTAAAATGACTGTGACTGGGAGTTTTGTTCACATAATGTTCAGAATTGCTCTTTGTAAGGTGGTGAAGTGAAGTAAGGTTCAAACTCAAGCTTTGGTATAATGATGTCCCACATGTGACAGGAGGCATAAGAAGGCTGTTAATTGGGGCTACAGCTTATAGGAGGTGGGCAGATACGGGCCCAAGCTTGCAGTTCAGTACTGAGCCAAGTCATTGGGTGGATCATTTGGATCAGCAATGCCATAGTGCAGGGAGATCAAACTGCTAATATGAAACCTGGGTTTGCATTCTAAAATTTGAGGGGCCAGATAGAGCCTCTTGTGTAAAATTATGCGAGAGGAATGTGGAGAGGGATGGCAATACAAATAGAAAAAGGATAAATTAGGGGGGAAACAGAGAAGGCAATGGCACCCCACTCCAATACTCTCTCCTGGAAAATCCCTTGGATGGAGGAGCCTGGAAGGCTGTAATCCATGGGGTCGCTGAGGGTCTGACACGACTGAGCGACTTCACTTTCACTTTTCACTTTCATGCATTCAAGAAGGAAATAGCAACCCATTCCAGTGTTCTTGCCTCGAGAATCCCAGGGATGGGGAAGCCTGGTGGGCTGCCATCTATGGGGTCGCACAGAGTCGGACACGACTGAAGTGACTTAGCAGCAGCGGCTGCAGGGGAAAAAAACACAGCTTAATTTTTTCCTTTAAGCTATGATTTTAAATAATGAAGACAACTAGAACTTAGTTCAGTTCAGTCACTCACTTGTGTCTAACTTTTCCTGACCCCAGGGACTGCAGCATTGCAGGCCTCCCTGTCCATCACCAAATCCCAGAGTTTACTCAGACTCATGTCCATTGAGTCGGTGATGCCATCCAACCTTCGCATCCTCTGTCATCCCCTTCCCCTCCTGCCTTCTTTTCAAATGAGTCAGTTCTTTGCATCAGGTGGCCAAAGTATTGGAGTTTCAGCTTTAGCATCTGTCCTTCCAATGAATATCCAGGACTGCTTTCCTTTAGGATGGACTGGTTGGATCTCCTTGCAGTCCAAGGGACTCTCAAGAGTCTTCTCCAACACCACAGCTCAAAAATATCAATTCTTCGGTGCTCAGCTTTCTTTATAGTCCAACACGTACATCCATACATGACTACCGGAAAAAGCGTAGCTTTGACTGGATGGACCTTTGTCTGCAAAGTAATGTCTCTGCTTTTTAATATGCTGCCTAGGTTGGTTATAACTTTTCTTCCAAGAAGTAAGAGTCTTTTAATTTCATGGCTGCAATCACCATCTGCAGTGATTTTGGAGCCCCAAAAAATAAAGTCTGACACTGTTTCCACTGTTTTCCCATCTATGTGCCATGAAGTGATAGGACCGGATGCCGTGATCCCAGTTTTCTGTATGTTGAGTTTTAAGCCAACTTTTTCACTCTCCTCTTTCACTTTCATCAAGAGGCTCTTTAGTTCTTCTTCGCTTTCTGCCATAAGGGTGGTGTCATCTGCATATCTGAGGCTATTGATACTTCTCCCGGCAATCTTGATTCCAGCTTGTGCTCTTCCAGCCCAGCATTTCTCATGGTGTACTCTGCATATAAGTTAAATAAGCAGGGTGACAATATAAAGCCTTGACATTCTCCTTTTCCTATTTGGAACCAGTCTGTTGTTCCACGTCCAGTTCTAACTGTTGCTTCCTGACCTGTATACAGATTTATTAGGAGGCAGGTTAGGTGGTCTGGCAAGAAAGCCCAATATATCATTAATCAAAAGAATATATCAAAATAATTTGACAATCTGTAAAAGATTATATGTTTATGGCCTCAAAGTGATAAATGGTCAAACATGTATAAAATGAAAGAAATTTGTGGAACATATAAAAATGATATAAAACAAAAATAGTAGCAAGGAAAAAATAACTGATTAGAAAAAATGCATATTGTGGTGTTCAACCTTAAGGGAAATAATAGTATTCTTTGAATCTAAAAATAAAATTTAAAAGAATGCTAGCTGCGGTTTTTTTTTTTTTTTTACTTTATTTTCTACTTAGATTTGAGGAACTAACTAAATCTTCACATTGAAACTACAATGTTAAATCAGATAAATAAAATTTAGTATCCTCTTAGGCACACGTTTGTAAATGCAGTTATGAAAACTTAACAGATCTTCAAGGCACCAAGAAAAGAAAGATTTACATATAAACAAATGAAAATGAGACTGCAACAGATTTCCTGGCAGTACATTAGTTGTCAGAATATAATAAATAATAACTTCAAAGAGCTGAAGGAAAATAACTACCCATATAATATAGCTTCTCTATCAAAATATCATTCAAGAATTATACCTATTGAATGTATGGCAAAAACCACCACAATATTGTAAAGTAATTAGTCTCCAATTAAAATAAAAAATTTTTAAAGAATTATACCAAAATAATGGAGAAGGCGATGGCATCCCACTCCAATACTCTTGCCTGGAAAATCCCATGGATGGAGGAGCCTGGTGGGCTGCAGTCCATGGGGTCGCAAAGAGTCGGACACGACTGAGCGACTTCCCTTTCACTTTTCACTTTCATGCATTGGAGAAGGACATGGCAACCCACTCCAGTGTTCTTGCCTGGAGAATCCCAGGGACGGGGGAGCCTGGTGGGCTGCTGTCTATGGGGTCGCACAGAGTTGAACACGACTGAAGTGACTTAGCAGCAGCAGCAGCATACCAAAATAAAAATAATTTTAGACCAGCCCTAAGAAAGTAAACCAACAACGTCCTTTTCTGAAAGAACTATTTAAGAATATGGCTTGGCTAGAAGAATATAGAATAGCATTGAAACATGTATATTATCATATGTGAAATAGATTGCCAGTCCAGATTCAATGCATGAGACGGGGTGCTCGGGGCTGGTACACTGGGATGACCCAGAGGAATGGGATGGAGAGGGAGGTGAGAGGGAGGGTCAGGATGGGGAACATAATGTATACCCATGGCTGATTCATGTCCATGTATGGCAAAACCATCACAATATTGTAATTAGCCTCCAATTAAAAAAAAAAAAGAAACCATAATGAAGTATTAAAAAATGATATAAAAATGAGTTGCTCTTACATTTAATTACCATTTGATAAAAATACTGTTTTGTGATTAAAAGTTGAAAGTATAACTGAAGATAAAATGATCTTGAATTCAGTGGGAGGATAAAGCTTGTTAAGTCCCTGTTCAAGAGGTAAACACAAATCCTGCATAGTGGTGTAGAGAGATATTGTCTATTATTTACAAAGTTATTGAGGAAATGGAAGAATATAAAGTGATGAAAATGATATATTTATCAATAAAAAGCAAGAAAGAGTAATAAAGGATGGGAAAGTATTAAAAAGAGCAAAATCAGATCATAAAATTACTTGAAAACCACAATAAATATAATAAGGTAAGCTCACCTATGAAAAAGCAGGATAACAGATTGATTTTTTTTTTTTTCCAAAAAATTCCTGAATAAGAGCACAGACTCAGAGGTGTTTGAAACATGACTTTTATCATTACGCAGTACCAGCTTATGGAAGGAACTGAAGGTGTTAAGAGCAAATTCACCGTTCCCGACATGTAATGTTCAGGGTTCTTTTTGAGGGGTTCAATTTTATGGGAAATCAGTCAAGATCCCCTCTTGGGCTCCTTTCTGGAACTTGTTTGGAATTCATAGAGAGGGCAGGTCTGTGTACTCAGGGATAAATAAATTCCAATGTACATTTGAAAAGAAATGTATAGTCTATAATTTTAAAACCAAAGATAGCAAAATAAAGGAGAAATAGATAACTATACATAGATTCAGAGATATTTTTAAGCCATAGTAAGTAAACTGAAAAGAGATTAGATACACAGGTGAAGAGAAAGGAAGTTACAGTATTTGTTCAGTACAAAGGAAATGAAGGAATGAAAATATTAAGGACATTCTTAGTTTGCTTATTAAAGTTTTATAATACATGATATATGTCCTTTTGATTCAGTTAAAATAAATCATACAGGCATTGATAAATAAGTAGTGAAAAAAAGACATTAAACAGTAAGTGAAAATAAGATAGTATAGCAATATTAATATCAAACAAAATAAATTTAGGACAAAATATCAGTAATAGATATAAATAAAAACATAATAAAAACATTTTAAGAAAATATAAAAGCCATGAATTATCTGTATTTAATATTTCTTTATATATAGGAATGATAAAAATGAAATTTGTAGTTAGAGAATTTTACACTGTTTTATAGATCAATTAAACAGAATTCATGTTTTTGAAAATCAAATTTAGCAAGTATAATCTAAGAGATAAAGGTAGAAAGTGGCTTATCCACCATTACAGAATATTCTTCATGTTCAGCAAATAAGGGGAGGTTTCTAGAAAATTAAGCATGTTATTAGGCCACACATATAGTTTCATCAAATTTCAAACAACTGATATAACAGAGATCTTATTCTGTGGCTGTTATGCCATTAAATACCAATTTAAAAGTAAACGTACCAAATAATGTCCGTATCAGTAGAATATATGCCATATATCTTCAGTTGGCTTCACATTTGCTATTTTCCCTTTTTCATCCCTTTTTATTTATGTCTGAGCTCCAGGAATTTCAGTTTCAATTTATACTGTCTTCATCAACTCCACCACCTTGTTCCCTGGGAACTCCTGGGCCTGCCGTGTCATATTGTTACACCACCAATTTTACATAATCCACTACCAGCCCGTTCTCAAATTGTCTTAACATATGTGTGCCCTCTGGATTTTACATCTGGGACCCTAATAACTCAGGTATTTAAACAAGTATTTAGAAAAAAGTCACAAAATTATGAAATATCAAATCTTGCAGTAGATGAACATGGTAGTTAGAGGTAAATATAGAACATTAGTTCATTAATCAAGAAGCAAATAATCATGTTACTATTCAAATCAAGATAGCAGAATGATATATATAACATTATACTTAAGGAAATTAGAAATGAGGAAATCGTAACTCTAAAAGCAGAATTAAATCAAATATAAAACAAAACAATAATAGAATCAGTGAAGCCAATGGAATTTAGAAAGATGGTAACGATAACCCTGTATGCAAGAGAGCAAAAGAGACACAGATGTATAGAACAGTCTTTTGGACTCTGTGGGAGAGGGCGAGGGTGGGATGATTTGGGCGAATGACATTGAAACGTATAATATCATATATGAAACGAGTCGCCAGTCCAGGTTCAATGCATGATACTGGATGCTTGGGGCTGGTGCACTGAGACGACCCAGAGGGATGATATGGGGAGGGAGGGAGGAGGGGTGTTCAGGATGGGGAACACGTGTATAGCTGTGGTGGATTCATATAGATGTATGGCAAAACCAACACAATATTGTAATTAACCTCCAATTAAAATAAATTTATATTTAAAATTTTTCAAAAAAAAATAAAATTTTTTTAAAATCAAAAAAAGAATAAAAATAGCAAGTTGTTAAAAGTACTTTATTTCAGGGCTGTCTTACTAGTTGGAGTGAGGTGAATTTTCTTTAGTTTTCAAAAATTTTCAAATTTTCTGCAAATCAACATGCCCTAACACTTTGGTGTTAGGAGAAGGAAATAGCAACCCATTCCAGTATTCTTGCCTGGAGAATCCTGTGGACAGAGGAGTCTGGTGGGCTGCTGTCCATGGGGTCGCACAGAGTCAGACACGACTGAAGTGACTTAGCAGTGGCAGCAACACTTTGGTAATTGGAGTAAAAGGTAAATACAGATTGTTTGAATAAGCTTGGTACAGAATTGACTGGATAATCCAACATGTGTACTTTGCTAAAAATTCTAGCTCAAGTCAACAAGAACCTGTAATATTGTTAATTTTACATTTTCCATATCCTTTATAAGAAAAAAGTGCATCATGCTGTTATTAATCTTCATTCTCTGAGGTATTTTTCAAGCCATCTCTCTCAAAATATAAGAAAAAAATTAAGGGAAGAGTTAACCAAAGAACCATATGATACTTTATTTAGTGGTGCCAAACAAGTATCAATAGCAGCAAATATAGCAAGTTCCCAGCATAATTAAAAGGGGCTTACACTAATCATTAAAATACTAAATAAAATTATAAACCTTCATGTGTTGGATGAGAAATGACTATAATGACATCTGAAACATAAATGGTCTCATTATTTATTAAAATCATTTTGTCCAAGTGAAAGATATATATAATGTATAATAAGGCTCTATTCAAGTTCTTCCATGCTAATTCAAATATAAATGCATAATTATTAGTTTGGGTCATTCTCCCACAGTTGTGCCAAGGGTAGAAACCGCCTAAGTTTTTTCTGATATATATTTATTTTTTGATAGCATCAGGAATAGATATATAAATATATCAATTTTAGACCTATAATTTAGACCATGTTAACTGGCCTTCAAATGAAAAAAATATAATTTTTAAGAAATATGTGTTCCTATTAATATAAACCTAATAATATAAAATAAAATATAGAGTAGAGAAATGGACAAATGAAAATTTGAAGACTGAGAGTACTTTTTGCTTTAGATTCCTAAATTAAATATGCCTGAAGCAGTTTAACTCTTTCCTAATTTGGTGGTGATAGTAAAGTGATGTAATAAGCTGATATACAGTATTATAAGTTTTTATAGTATTACTATTTCAATACATGTTTATTAAGTTACATGGTAAGGTGTTTAAAAACAAAATAATCTATATAGTGGAACTTATTTTGAACATAAGCATTTTAAGATCACATTATGAAAATTTATAAATATCCTTATAGAGATAATAAATATGAAGTTCATAACCCTGATATTGGAAACCAAAAATATACATTACATTTGAATACGCAGATGCTGTATCTGTTTAGTATATGAAACCAGTGCTTTTAAAACTACTTTGTGAGAATGGTAATGTACCTTTTTTTGTTACTTTATTCCTTACACATTCTGGCAGCATTCCATATTTTAGCAAGGGATCCTTTGAGGTATTTTTTCTTTGCCAAATAGATGAATATATTGACATAGTCTGGAAGAAATATAAAATATGATAAAACCATCTGAGGAAGGTTGGGAAACATTTGAAGAATAGGTTGATTTTATGTAGAGCAAAGTGATTGATAAAAAAAAAAATCTGTACAGCTGTCAGAAATGCTTTTGGAATCATATTTTAATACCAGTGTATTCTACCAGGAAGATAAAGGGTCTAGTCTTACTCCCGATTTTGTATTTCACTTCAAAACTTTAATGTGAATGACTTCTTGGAAATCAGAATTGGAGCTTTATTTCAGTAACCACATAGAAAGGATCACATCTACAAAATCTGAAAATAAACTCCAAAGTGAACATGTTTCTATGTACCCAAAATGTATACAAGGATTGAAGTTATTTAGAGGGAGAAAAAATGCCTTGTGCAAACCAATATATGTATTAATAGAGAGCACCATGGTATGAACTTACAATGATCATAATTCATGAAGAAATAACATTTAAAAATGATGCAAAAACAAGAAAAACTACCATTAGAAAACAATGAAAAGGACAAAAATACTTCTGATCGTTCTACAGTCTGTGATGTAGGATGTTACTTCTGCACAGTCATCTTTTTGATAGTATGCAACACTGTTTACTGAAAACCTCACCATAGATAACTATGAAATTGTCAAAAGGCATTTGTGTACAAAATGACAGATATTTAGAACATTAGAAAAATCTTCAGCTTATTTTTAATTTTCAGTGTCTTTGATATTTAAATATTACATTGTCATTTAACTTTACCAAATAATCATCCATTTTTCCTAACTTTCCTATAGAATAGATTGAAAATGAAAAAGAAAAGAGGTGAATTCCATCTTGGTTATTTTCAGGATCATTGGGAAGTTTCAATTTTACCTTAATAATCTATAAGGAACTTCTATGGGGGATGTTGATTTTATTCTGTAGATACATTGCTGTTGTGGTGGTTTAGTCTCTAAGCCCTGTCTGACTCGTGACCTCATTGACTGTAGCCTGCCGGGCTCCTTGTCCCTGGGATTCTCCAGGCAGGAATACTGGAGCAGGTTGCCACTGCCTTCTCCAGAGGGCCTTCCTGACTCAGGGCCTGAATCCAGGCCTCGTGCATTGCAGGTGGTCTCCTCCACTGCAGGCAGATTCTTTACTGACAGAGCCACCAGGGAGGTACATTGCTATAAAATTAATTTAATAAATGTATTTGCATTAGCAATTTATAAAGTTTTCTAATTTTGTTGAAATAAATAGTAGCCAAATTTGATATAATCATGTTTCCCTAGCAGCATTTTCTTTGAAAAAGGAATATATTGTCCATTATGAAATCATCACACTTGCGCTTTATGCACAAGTGAGCTAAAAGGAATCTTACTTGAGAAAAAAATAAGAGATTCTTCTCACAGTGTATGTTTTTTAATATAAATTTATTTATTTTAATTGGAGGTTAATTACTTTACAATATTGTATTGGTTTTGCCATATATCAACATGAATCCGCCACAGGTATACACATGTTCCCCATCCTGAACCCCCCCTCCCTCCTCCCTCCCCGTACCATCCCTCTGGGTCATCCCAGTGCACCAGCCCCAAGCATCCTGTCTCATGCATCGAACCTGGACTGGCGATTCATTTCATATATGACATTATACACGTTTCAATGCCATTCTCCCAAATCATCCCACCCTTTCCCTCTCCCACAGAGTCCAAAAGACTGTTCTATACATCTGTGTCTCTTTTGCTGTCTTGCATACAGGGTTATTGTTACCATCTTTCTAAATTCCATATATATGTGTTATATGTGTTAGTATACTGAATTGGTGATTTTCTTTCTGGCTCACTTCACTCTGTATAATAGGCTCCAGTTTCATCCACCTCATTAGAACTGATTCTAACGTATTCTTTTTAATGGCTGAGTAATACTCCATTGTGTATATGTACCACAGCTTTCTTATCCATTCATCTGCTGATGGGCATCTAGGCTGCTTCCATGTCCTGGCTATTATAAACAGTGCTGTGATGAACACTGGGGTACACGTGTCTCTTTCAGTTCTGGTTTCCTCAGTGTGTATGCCCAGCAGTGGGGTTGTTGGGTCATAGGGCAGTTCTATTTCCAGTTTTTTAAGGAGTCTCCACACTGTTCTCCATAGTGGCTGTAGTAGTTTGCATTCCCACCAACAGTGTAGGAGGGTTCCCTTTTCTCCACACCCTCTCCAGCATTTATTGCTTGCAGACTTTTGGATCGCAGCCACTCTGACTGGCGTGAAATCGTTCCTCACTGTGGTTTTGGTTTGCACTTCTCTCAGTATATGCTTTAGTCATGGGCAATACTACCCACGTATCCAGCTTCCCATATATGTGCAAACTACCAGGGTTAATTAAAATTGTTATTTTTCTATGTTTGAAGCTCTGTCAACATACTATTTTTCATAATTCATTCAGATTATATGAACCCTAAAAAAGTCACAAGAATTATACTACATTTTTATCATATGTATGGCATTACTATTAAATAAAGACTAACAGACTTGCTATGTAATAGAATACCATAATTATACAGATTCTTATTAAAATTGTACAAGACAGTTATTCACATGCCTTAAAATATGGTACCATTAAATATTCAAATATACTGCACAGTTCTTCTGATCAACCAGAACTTGGAGAAATCCTTGATGAATTTGCTAAATATATATGACACAGAACTAGAAGTGACAAGTGAGCTCAAAGATGATATATTTTCAAACTAAAATGTAGTTTTACACTAATTTTATTTATTAAAAATGGTGAAATGAAGCAAGATGTTGTAGCAGAAGCAGTAGTAATATTCTTTCTTATCATGTAAGTTATATTAAAAACAGTAGCCAATGAATAAGCATTTGAATAAGCATTAATTAATAAGCATTTATGTCCATTAATATTTCTAAAGCCAGGTCACTTTTGTCTCATGTCTAGAATAACAAAATCTAATTGTAAGATAGTCTCCAGCACAATAGATTCTCTATGCCACTGTTGTATTTATCTTTCATAAGCACATCACAGATATTTTCAATGACTGACTAAAGTCTGATAAATTCCATTCTATACACCCGGATATTACAGACTTCAACTCCCTGACCCCATAGTCCCTTTCTCACCCTAACTCTAAATGTTCCTCAAAAAAGAATAGTTTTTTCCCCTCTAGTTATAGAATATTCACTTTTCTTTGTATTTGCAGAACACTTTCTGTCTGCTTATGGGCTTCCCTGATAGCTCAGCTGGTAAAGAATCTGCCTGCAATGCAGGAGATCCTGGTTTGACCCCTGGGTTGGGGAGATCCCCTGGAGCAGGGAAGGGCTACCCACTCCATTATTCTGGCCTGGAGAATTCCATGGATTGGGTAGTCCATGGAGTGGCAAAGAGTCGGACACAACTCTGTGCCTTTCACTTTCTGTCTGCTTGATCAGTTGTACTGAAGTGTTCCTTTTGTGCTGAAAGTTTTTGCACACTTCTATTAATGCAGATACTATTAATCTCTTAAGGTCCAGCTGAAACAGTGTATGCGTGAAGTTTTCTTAACCCGTCTAGAAGTGACTTTCCACTCATTTTCTGCCCTAATAAAGATATTTATTAGACTGTGCTTTAAACTATAGATATTATTATGCATATATGTCTCCTAATATAATTAGGAACTGTGAGGACAAAACCTTACAGATTGTACCATATGTCAACTGAATGCTTCTGAAAGTCAGGCAAAGAAAAAACAAAAAATAGGCAATTAAATATTCAGTTAAACATCCTTTAAAGTGTTTGTAGCGGTCTGTGGCTATAGGGAACATTTAATACATTTCAACTATTTTAATAATATTTATGCTAAAACCTGTTGAGACACATTTTGAAAAACAGACATATCTATGATTCTGTTCGCTTACAAGCTTTTCATTCAAAGCTTTGCCTGTAAGAGGAAATAATAACTTGTCGATGTTTATGAACTTTAGCTTTAAGCTAACTCATTGCCTAGAAATGAGGTGAAATTGCTCACAAGACGGACCCTATACTTTTCATTTCTCACAATACAGTGATTATGTCATCACTATGGTCTCACACAAGGTTATCACCAGTATGTGTTTGGGAGAAAAAGACTTTCCAAATTGTGATAGCCCTTCATGTGTGGTCAAGACTTGATTCTTGTTTCTGGGTAGTTCTTAAAACAGTACCACCCTTCTTTTTTTTTTTTTTTTAATTGATGGATAGTTGATTTACAATATTGGTTACTTTCAGCTATACAACAAAATGACTCAGTTATACTTAAATAAGCACTATCTTTTATCATCTTTTCCATCATGATTTATCTCAGGATATTGAATATAGTGGACTTCCTCGATAGCTCAGCAGTAAAGAATCTGCCTGCAGTGTGAGAGACGTGAGTTAGACTCCTGGGTCGAGAAGATCTGCTGGAGAAGGAAATGGCAACCCACTCTAATATTCTTGCCTGAAAAAATCCCGTGGACAGAGGAGCCACGTGAGCTACAGACCAAAGGGACGCAGATTCAGGAACGACTGGGTGACTGAGTACGCACATACGCTGAACACAGTTGCCTATGCTATACTGTAGGACCTTATTGATTATCCATCTTACGTGTAACAGTTTGCATCTGCTCATTCCAAACTGCCAGTCCGTGCCCTGCCCATCCGCCTCATCCCTTGTTAGCCGCAAGTCGTTTCTTTATATGTGTGAGTCTAAAACAATGCCGCACTTCCTACTTGCTTTTGTACATCAAGAATAAGCAGGGCTGGGGTCTAGAAAGAGAAATTGAATCAAATTTTCTGCACAGGCATAGACTTTGAGTCCATGGACATTATGCAAAAGAAATGTCTTGGGTTAATTCTCTGGAGACCACTTTTACTGTTACTATTGAATTTTCCTGACAGCACTAAAGTTTTGTTACCATTATTTTTTCTGAATTATATTAAGTCTTTGCAAACATGGAAGTAGATATTGTATTCAGTCATTCAGTTGTGTCCGACTCTGTGACCCCATGGAATCTAGCCTGCAAGACTCCTCTGTCCATGGGATTATCCTGGCAAGAATATGGAAATGGGTTGCCATTTCCTTCTCTAAGAAGAAGATATTGGATATGTTATAATTCAATGTCTTAGGAATAGTAAATATTTCTAACTGTTCGGAAAATACCTCCAAATTATGTTATAAACATTAAATGAAAAATTCATTGAAATATAAAAATTGATTTCTATAAGTCAAAAGGAAACAAACTGGATGATATTTACAAGTGTTTCCTCAGCCCAATTTAAATCTGGCTTTTGATCTTTATCCCACTTCATGAATGTGATCCTGTTCTGAGTGGCTGTTATACAATGTGGTTCTTGGATACAAGTATTCTTAGGGTTATTGTAGACATTGACTGTAATTTATTAATTTTCACATGCCAGCCTTGCATCACAAATACTAAGTTGCTGCTGCTGCTGCTAAGTCACTTCAGTCGTGTCCGACTCTGTGTGACCCCACAGACGTCAGCCCATCAGGCTCCGCTGTCCCTGGGATTCTCCAGGCAAGATATTAAGTTAGAAGACTTTATTACATTCAAAAGTGTGTAACTTATGACTGTCTTTATTTATCTTAGGATGGCTTCCTTGGAGAAACTTTATTAAAGATTACTCTGGAGAGAAAACAGGAAAGAGGTCTATGGAAGCAGCAATCGGTACAGAAATAGGGAACCCCCTGTGTCCTAACCACCGGGTCCTCTGGGTGACAATTCCAGGAGGTGACTGAAAGCCATTCCCTGAAGGTGCTCTCATATGAACATCTTTATAGTCAGCACTGGGCAGAGAGTTGCACCAGATGTAGAAATTTCACACCATCTGACGGAACATAGCCTTATCCCTCAGAGTGTAAATAAACTAGCTCAAGATTACTAGCAAATCTGGACCATCCAGATGGCCCAGGCAGACACTTAATTGATAAGACAAAGAAACAAATATTATTTAGTATATTTTCATTTTATTTCATGCCATAATTTTAGGTATTGAAGGGGCTGGAGTTATAGGAAGTGAAATAATGAAATGCTTTTATTTTTTCCTTCACTCCATTGTTTTTGAAACATACAGTCGTAGATCTCCATTTTCTGTCTCTGGACAATGTTAATGGCAGATCCTGTAACATTTGTGGTTATTTTAGATATTAAAAGTCTCACTTTCAAGTAATAAAAGTTCAATTCAGTTCAGTCGCTGAGTCATGTCTGACTCTCTGAGACCCCATGGACTGCAGCACACCAGCCCTCCCTGCCCATCACCAACTCCTGGAGCTTGCTAAAACTCATGTCCACCGAGTCAGTGATGCCATCCAACAATCTCCTCCTCTGTCATCCCTTTCTCCTCCTGCTTCAATCTTTCCCAGCATCAGGGTCTTTTCCAGTGAGTCAGTTCTTTGTATCAGGTGGGCAAAGCATTGGAGCTTCAGCTTCAGCATCAGTCCTTCCAGTGAATATTCAAGGACTGATCTCCTTCAGAATGGACTGGTTGGATCTCCTTGCAGTCCAAGTGACTCTCAACAGTCTTCTCCAACACCACAGTTCAAAAGCATCAATTCTTGGCCACTCAGCTGGTCCAAATCTCATATGCATACATGACTACTGGAAAAACCATAGCTTTAACTAGATGAACCTTTGCTGGCAAATAAATGTCTCTGCTTTTTAATATGCTTTTTAGGTTGGTCATAGCTTTTCTTCCAAGAATCAAGCATCTTTTAATTTCAGGGCTTCAGTCACCATCTACAGTGATGTTGGAGCCCAAGAAAATAAAGTCTCACTGTTTCCATTGTTTCCCTATCTATTTGCCATGAAGTGATGGGACCAGATGCCATGATCTTTGTTTTCTGAATATTGAGCTTTAAGCCAACTGTTGACTCTCTTTCACTTTCATCAAGAGGCTCTTTAGTTCTTCTTTGCTTTCTGCCATAAGGGTGGTATCATCTGCATATCTGAGGTTATTGATATTTCTCCCAGCAGTCTTGATTCCAGCTTGTGCTTCATCCAGCCTGGCATTTCACATGATGTACTCTGCATATAAGTTCAATAAGCAGGGTAACAGTAGACAGCCTTGATGTACTCCTGTCCCAATTTGGAACCCGTCCATTGTTCCATGTCTGGTTCTAACTGGTTCTCTTTGACCTGCATACAGATTTCTCAGGAGGCAGGTAAGGTAGTCTGGTATTTCCATCTCTTGAAGAATTTTCCACAGTTTGTTGTGATCCACACAGTCAAAGGTTTTGACATAGTCAATAAAGCAGAAGTAAATGTTTTTTTGGAACTCTCTTGCTTTTTCTGTGGTCCAACAGATGTTCACAATTTGATCTCTGGTTCCTCTGCCTTCTCTAAACCCAGTTTGAATGTCTGGAAGTTCTCAGTTCATGTACTCTTGAAGCCTGGCTTGGAGAATTTGAACATTACTTTACAGCATGTGAGATGTGTGCAATTGTGCGGTAGTTTGAACATTCTTTGGCATTACCTTTCTTTGGGATTGGAATGAAAACGGACCTTTTCCAGTCTGGTGGCCACTGCTGAGCTTTCCAAATTTGCTGGCATACTGAGTGCAGCACACAGCATCATCTTTTAGGATTTGAAATAGCTCAACTGAAATTCCATCACCTCCACTAGCTTTGTTCATAGTGATGCTTCCAAAGGCCTGCTTGACTTCGCTTTCCAGGATGTCTGGCTCTAAGTGAGAGATTAGACCATAGTGGTTATCTGGGTCATTAAGATCTTTTTTCATATAGTTCTCTGTATATTCTTGCCACCCCTTAATATCTTTTGCTTGTGTTAGGTCCGTACTGTTTCTGTCCTTTATTGAGCCCATCATTGCATGAAATGTTCCCTTGGTATCTCTAATTTCCTTGAAGAGGTCTCTAGTCTTTCCCATTCTGTTGTTTTCCTCTATTTCTTTGCACTGATCACTGAGGAAGGCTTTCTTATCTCTCCTTGCTATTCTTTGGCATTCTGCATTCAGAAGGGTGTATCTTTCCTTTTCTCCTTTGCCCTTTGCTTCTCTTCTTTTATCAGCTATTTGTAAGACCTCCTCAGACAACTATTTTGCCTTTATGCTTTTCTTTTTCTTCAGGATGGTCTTGATCACTGCCTTCTGTACAATATCATGAACATCCGTCCTTAATTCTTCAGGCATTCTGTCTGTCAGATCTAATCCCTTGAATCTATTTGTCACTTCCATTGTATAATCATAAAGGATTTGATTTAGGTCATACCTGAATGGTCTAATGGTCTACTTTCTTCAATTTAAGTCTAAATTTTGCAATAAAGAGTTCACGACCTGAGCCACAGTCAGCTCCTAGTCTTGTTTTTGGTGACTCTTTAGAGCTCTCTATCTTCGGCTGCAAAGAATATAATCAGTCTGATTGTCGTGTTGATCATCTGGTGACATCCATGTGTAGAGTCATTTTTGTGTTGTTTGTTGGCCAGCCAGCTCCTCCAGGACACAGTCATGCCACCAGCCTCACCATGCCATGCTCTCTGCCAACAAAAATTTCAGTATTATTTAAAACGAAATGTAGATCTTTCATTAAATTCATTGTTTCCCCTCTATGGCATCTTGAACCCCACTGAGGTCCCAAAACTTGCAGTTAGAAGGATTGCATGGTCATTTGCTCCTGTCTTCTTTGCCTAACTGTTTTATTCAGAGATAGTTGACCCTTCATACTTCTCCTATAGTCAGATTCAGAGGGGAAATTTTCTTTGGGATCGTGGCAAGATCATAAATGACTAGTGTATTTGCAATCTGGCATTGGTGCTCTAGCCTTGAAAGTCACCCAAATGAATTCTTTATGTCACAAGAAGCAGTTTTGTGGGTTCTTCTTAACGACCCTATGGGTAACTCCCACTGGAACACTTCCTGAGGTCAAAATACCACCAGCTGAGCATTTTACACCCCTTTACCTCCTGTTTCTAGTGCTACACCCTCAAGAGACTCCTTCTGATGAAGTCCGCTCACTCAGCTTGCCAGTGTTACCTCAAAGATGATAATAATTTGCTTGTCATTGTCCTCATGATCCGAGGTACCTGTGCTTTACCCTTTTAATAGCGTTTCTTGCTTTCTGTCAGTTCTTTTCCTACTTTTCCTCAGCTTTACTTTATAAAAATGTCTAAACCAGAGTTATATATTCTTATGTATGTCATATATAAGAATATACATATATATGACCCATGTATCCTATAGCCCAAACTCTAGTGTCTCTAGATCAAGTTCTCTGGGTGATTGATTTGAGAAAATTGGAGGCATGGCAGAGATTGATTGAGCCTTCTAGCAGTTCTTTCAAATAGATACTCACTACCCATCTTTCTCTATTGGTATATACAGTTAGGCACATGATGAGCCAAAGGTGGAAGACCCGGCCTTGAGCCAAACCCTTAGAAGTCCTGCAAAGACGGTGAAGCATTTCTCTTAGTTATTTAAGGATATTCATCACTTACTGTTCCTAGTGTTGGTTCTCAGTTAAAACTGGGATCATAGGAATGCCTCTTTTTGATATCCTGTCACTTATATACTTCGATGGTATGTTTAAAGTGTTAGTCACTCAGTTGTGTCTGACTCTTTGCCACCCGATAGACTCTAGCTCTCCAGGCTCCTCTGCCCATGGAATTCTAAAGGCAAGAACACTGGAGTGGATTGCTTTCCCTTATCTTCCAGACCTAGGGATCGAACCCTAGTCTCCTGCATCAGAGGCAGTTTCTTTACTATGTTAACCACCAGAGAAACCCTCTCAGGGCAGGTGTGGCTTTTGTCAGTTTGCTTGTTTGTTCATTATTTTTAGTTTGATATCATGGTACCCTTTACAAAAGCATTTAAACATTGAACCAAGTTCACTTCTTGCTCCCCAGGGGAAAAAATTAAGTACTTATTTGAGCTGCAGATTGCACTGCATATATTTAGCTTGATAGTTTTTAGGAAACATATAATAATATTAGAAATTAATTAGAAAACCTTTTAAAAATTAGTTTTTATCATCCCCAAGTCATTTTAACTTACATTATGCTATAACTTTAGTTACTTCTACTCATAAACATTTATGGTTAGAATGTAGCTGTTCTACTTCAAAAGGCAAAAGTGAAACAATCAGGCTGTATGATACTGTCATATACATCATACATGCTTCACTCGAGCTTTATATAGATGCAGACACACAGCACCACCAGCATATATTTGATAGCAAATGGAAACATTGGGAAAAACAAAACAGTTCAATAGCTTCAACAAAGACAAATATGTTTAAAATGTGTATAAACTGGTTACCAGAGTTTCTAAAGAAAAGTTTAAATCATTATATTTTAAATGGAAAAGATAAGAAAAACTCAAAGTCTGTATTTCAAAACTTACACTATTTAGGCTATCACAAATTTCTGGATTTTTTAATTTCATTTCATATATTCAGTGAAGATCTGTTGAGTTTTTATGTGCAAGAGCCTATGGGGCTTTCAAGGTGATAATTGTCAAATAAAGAAAATATGACATGCAGCATCTGATAAGACAGTGATGACACTGTTAAATCAGGAAGCAGTAAATACGTGATAAACATGGCATCTCCACAGTTCTTGACTTTTACTAACTGTTTTTACCGTATGACTTGGGTGGCAACTTAGCGGAATTTATAAGGGTTGTGTGATTTTTTTGGCCTAGGACAAGTTACATATTTTATTGTCTCTTAACAGTGATATGGGTTTATAGTTTCTGACGCACAGAGTTGTGAGAATTTTATGATATCTGCACTTCAGATGGTGCTAGTCATATTGTAAACCCACAGTTAATAGTTGTAATTTAATATAAAAATGCTTCTGGAAAATAGCATTATTGCTTTCACTTCACATTGAAAATGCTGCCCAGACATAAACGTAGCAATCTGAGGTTGCAGGGTTACCCTAGGATGTGTCTCTCTCTACCTGTCGCTCTGGATTGCTGAGGAAGGTTCACTGACCTTGTTACCCGATTGTCCATTTCCTCCTTCATCACTTAGCATTTGGCCTTCTAGGTGTTTTATCCTCACTCCAAAAGCATACAGAGGAGAATATTCAAGAAATGACACCCTTTTGCTAGGACCCACATGACTCAACTCAAAGTCAGGTCCCTGTTGGCAGCCCAGCAGATCTTTTATTGCAGTAAAAGGAGAAAAATCAGAGAGTGGGGCTATTTGGGGTAGAGGGAAGTGATTAGAATTTAAGCTGGATGCAAAGGGTGGTATGTTAGGTAGGACTGCATTTATCTTCAGAGACAGAATATTCGACTAAATGTAGAGGGTTTATTTTTCTCATATAAGATAATGTTCAGACCCTGGTTTGGAGGCTCCAGATGATAAGGTGAAAGTTCTCTACTCATTTATTCATTTTACCAGATGGGTGTTGAAACTCCCCCCATTACAACATTATTTAGAAAGCAAGGAAGAAACAGGACGTTTCCGTCAAACGTCCAGTAAACATCCACTTTTATCTTGGTATTCAGAAGTGTGTCATATGAACATCACTTGTAATAAAACATTCTAGAAAGATGACGTTTTAGCTTCCGTGATGGAGTGAATCAGAGTAAATTAATTAAAATGTATATGGAATGAACATTGATTACCATTCGCAGAGGTGGGCATACTTGAATGACCAGAGATGGTAGAAGGCAATTTTAGGCAAACAAAGACAGGATCAGAAAGCAGAGATCCTTGAAAATCAACCACAGGAGTTAGGAAACATTCTTTAAAAACATGGGAAAAAGTTTCAAGAGAAAGGTATAAATACATAAAGCCAGGATTCTACCATGCAGTTGAGGATGGCAGGATCACAGTAAAGGAACATAAAATAAAAAGCCCCAGATTTAAAAGTGTCAGCTGTGCCTTTTGAGAAAAAAAAAAAAATTCTGGTAGACTCTCTGGAAAATAACAATATGTTTTGCTTCAGTTAATTGGTGGAAGAGACTAGAAGCTAAGAAGATGCACAGATATTTTCAGAAGTCTTATTGTCAAGGAAGAAAAGAATCAAGTTAAAAAAGCCTGAAAGTTTGTGTTGTTGCTTTTGTGTTGTTGTTTGTATGTTGATGAGGAAACTTTAGCATGTGTGAAAAATGTTGGTAGAAAGAGATTGAAAAGGAAAGGAGAGAGGATACAGTTTATTTTTTTCATAGATGATTTACTTATTTTTGACTATTCAAAGTCCAATGATGTAAGTAATGATACACAGACTGATAAACTTCTTACATGCATTTCAAATATTTTAATAAGAGGGGATAACATGCATTGGATGCAGATATTTTACGAGTGCAAAATTTATAAGAGTACCTACCTCAAAATATTGTGACTATGTAATTATTAATACATAGCAATGCTGAAAATGGGTCCTAACATATAAGCTGTGCATTGTTATAATTAATAATAACAGTAGTAATACTCTTTTATAGGTACTGTCTTGTACAGAAACTGCAGTGTATATAATTTAATAAATGGATCTGAAGTAATTCACTTACTAAATCAGAGTCCTATCTCAGATGTATCTGAGCCCAAATTCCACAGAATTTCAGCAAGAAGAACAAATTTGAGGAAGACCTTAGGGTTGTGTCAGCAGATGGGGTTATGATCACAGACCTGATGTAAGGGACAGAGCTGCGGTGTGGAATGGAGGTTGTCAGTTGCAATGGGCAATCCTGAGGCGAATGCTAGGCTCTCAAGATAAGGCTTCAATTATCAAAGTGGACTCAGGTGGGAACTCATCTCAGCAGTCAAATGGTACCTGATGAGAGCTCAGGTTTGCGTCATATCAGTCTTGTGGTATTTGCTAATTTAGTGTGATGCTTCCTCAATTCCTAAAACCATGATAATTAGTTTGGCAGTACACTTCTCAGCATTGACGGAACCTGAGTTTAGCTGGACAATATCTTTAAAGCATTGAGGTATAATGGTTATGAATCTAGAACTGGGTGCTGAGTCATCTTTTTCAGAATGAAAAGTTTGCAACTAATGTTCAGGATAAAAACTACCAGAAGTGACTTATCCTTTAAACAGATTTTGTTAATGATGAGTCAAGTGTTGTTATACAGATTTAACAAACATTTTATTTATGGGCAAATAATAATGCCAACTTATTGCATAACAATGTCATAAAGGTCAGACGAGGGGTGTTTATAATTAAAGTACACTGTTATTCCAGTGTTTCTCTGAAGTTTTCTGAAACTAAATATATGCTATAAAATTTCAGGAGTATCCAACAATGAAACAAATACTGAGTTTATACTTTCAAATTCAACAGAAAAACTGTGAGTAAACCTAATAATTATAAATTGACTATGAAGTGTTTGAATAAAGATAAAGATATATGGAATAGATTTTAAAAAGTTTGGTTATATCTTTTCATGCATGTGTGCCAAGTGGTTTCATTCATGTCTGATTCTTTGTGACCCTGTGGACTATAGCCATCAGGCTACTCTGTCCATGGGATTCTCCAGGCAAAAATATTAGAATTGGTCGCCATGCCCTCCTCTAGGGGATCTTGCTGACCCAGGGATCGAACCCATGTCTCTTGTGTCTCCTTTATTGGCAGGTGAGTTCTTTACCACTAGTACCACCTAGGAAGCCCAAAATACTTTTCATAAGTGTAACTACAATTTAAGGGAATGAAACTTAGTGATATACACTTTTGTAGTTACTATTAAGCTTTATTGAAAAGGTTTTAAGTTTTTAAGACAATCATATATGTAGATATTGATATATAAATATTGAATATATATCAGTATATATGATTGAAATATATAACTATTGAAAAGGAAAAAAACTAAAATGTCAATATTTATAAATAATAAGATTGTTTATGTAAAAACCATAATTGACACTCCAGACAAATTATAGAAAAAATAAGTAAGTAGGTAGCTGCTCATGAGATCATGAAAAACAGATTTTTCTTAAACAGGCACAAACAACAACTATCATAACCAGGCTAAACTTTGCTATTTACTTATTTGTACCAGACTCTTCTCATCACTTTACATGATTGGAGTCCTTCAAGCCTCACAACAGCATTAAGAAACAAATGCCCCAACACCTCATTTTAGAGTCTGACCCATTTTATATGGAAAATTGGTGTATAACTGAATTGGCATTTGCAATTCAGTAAAGAATAGATGGTGTAAGGGCAACTGGTAAGCAATATGGAAAAAGCATGAAATTGGATTTCTCCCTTAAAACCATACTCAGAAGTATTTGCAACTTAACTCTCTCCTCTACTTTGAGTGTTTGCTCAGATGTCATCCATCTTGGCGATGATGCCTTCCTCCTCCTAACTTTTTAGAAATTTGCAACGTGTCCCTCTGCCCTGTGTGTCTGATTTCCCTTAGCTCATTCTAAAGATTTTCCTCCATAGAACCTGTCACCTTCTTACATAATGTTTGATTTGCTTACTCATTATGATTATTGTTCTTATCTTCTCTCTTGAAAAGTAACTCCACAAGGATGAGAGACCTTACCTTTCTTCTAGTAATGAATCTCAAGTGTCCAGGAGGGTCCCTGGCACATAAAAAATGCTGATTAAATATTCTGAACTGGGGTATAGCTCCATCAGTATTAATCAGTAGATTTGGGAGCTTAGTTGGAATTATACAGTAATTAGTATCCTCTTATACATAAACCGATTTGTGTTTCTGAAAGAAAAAAAATTCCTTTAGAAGCCTTAGTAAGTTGTAATTCATTCACTGTGGTTTTGGGCTCTTTACTCACTGTATAAATATGAAATAAGCAAAGCCAAAATATAGTTAATCTACAAATAAGATGTTTGCTATATGTATTTTATTAAGTGTATTTTATGTCATATATATCACTGTTCTAAGAGGTTAGAGAATCTGCATACCAAATACTAGAGATAAAGAAATCTTGACTTGGAGTTCTGTTGATTTACTAGGTGATCATAAGCATATATTTTATATAAAATATAAATGTGAAAGCATATATTTTATATAAACTATAAACAGGCATCAGATATGTCTATCTTATTCATTGTTGAATCCCAAACATGTGTCATTGGATGAAAAGAAAGAGGGTAGGATGGGTGATCTGTCTTAAGTGAAAGGGTAGAGACTGAAAGGCATACCTAGATGTCAGTGATTAAACCAGCTGTATGAACACATTTTACTCCATCCTGTATAAACTACAACCCTCTCAGCACAAGGTCTTGTCCACTCTCAGTTTGACTTTGACCAGATAAATATCATTTGTGGTCTGTAATTTTTAAAGCTCAGTGGCAGGCTACATGTACAAGTTGTACAAAGGGGATCTCCTCGTTGTAAGTGCTGAAAATGCCTTAAGTTACTTCTTATAAAGTAATAATTGTCATTATCTTGCACAATAACCTTTCAAAAGATATGCTTCTTTCTGAGATAAAAGTACCAGATTTAAGTGCAAGAGAGACAGGAATAAATGAAGGATTACTGAAAAAAATCAAGAATTTTTTTTTAGAGAGGGTATAATGAACACACCCATATTTATGTATATATACAGGCATATAGAGAGAAAATTAAATAAATGTTTGTATGCCAACATTTCTATATCAACCTATATATATGTATACATTTATAAAATTACATAAATATCTATTGACATTTAATCATATTGCCCTTTCTGTTAGTCCAGGAATCAAATTAGGCTAAAAGTCTAAACTCCAAGATTATAAGTAGCTCTGTTCTGTGCATATATATTACCTATTATTGAGATTTTGTATTAAATGTGAATTAAGCTTTGTAAATTCTCCATTACTTAATTTGCTAAAACATTCATCTTAATGTTTCTCAGTCACAAAAATAAATGCATGTTTAATACTAGCATAAGTGCTACAATTGCTAGAGGGAAACTTGGTTTTAAGAGTCTAACACTGAAAAATATAGTTTTTATTTCATTAGCATAAGTGGAATATTGACAGTACTTCACAAATCAAAAACAGAAAATGTAGTCACTTTTTCTTGTCATTTTGAGAAAGATAGTAAAAGCCAAATTGATGAAGAGGTGATACACAGACACACATTAACTGATGCTCATTGTTAAATATCCCTGACAAAACATGGCCTTAGTTTGGGGTCAGACCACTGAGACTTTGTATAAATTCTATTACATCAAAGTGAATTTGGACTTTCCCCCCTAGGTAATTTTTTATAAAAATTTCTTAATTAATTTTGTGTTCACTTATTCATCCGTTTAAATTGAGAAAATCACTAAGAAACATTTATTTTTACATGAATGTCATTTTATGTCATTTTGATACAAAATAAAACATTATATTATATATATGTGTGTGTGTGTATATATATATATAGGTGTGACCACTTATAGAAATATATATATATATATATATAAGTAGATGGTATATTTGTTTTCTAACATTATGACATCTGATTGGAAAGTTTAATAGAACTCATTCATTTGAAATTGTCCTCAGAATAAGAGAGACTAGTTACTCATCTTTAAAATACATTGTCAGAGACACTTTGTGGCTTAAGGTGTGTGTTTAAGTTACATAGAATAAGCTGAGCTTTAGAAATAATGGTTTATGTTTCATTTTCTATATGTATAATGAAGTAATACTTATATAGTATTTCTTGACAATAAGAATTAGGACACAATTTAAAAGAGTTAAATGGAACAAAGTGTATTAGATAAAAAGGTGGTGCTTGGCACTGATACTTTCTTGTACTAGAGAATAGGTGTCAGTCACTCGGTTGTATCTAACTCTTTGCAACCCCATGGGCTATACCCACAAGGTTTCTCTGTCTGAGAAATTCTCCAGGCAGGAATACTGGTGTGCATTGCCATTCCTTCTCCAGGGCATCTTCCCAACGTGGGGATCAAACCCAGGTCTCCTGTGTTGGAGGCAGATTCTTTTTACCTCTGAGCCACCAGGAAGAATATCTTATTCGTTCACCCCTATTTCCTGGTAGCTCAGTCAGTAAAGAATCTGCCTGCAGTGCAGAGACCTGGGTTCAACCCCCAGGTCAGGAAGATCTGCTGGAGAAGGAAAAGGCGACTCTGTCCAGTATTCTTGCCTGGAAAATCCCATGGATAGAGGAGCCTGGCAGGCTACAGGCCATGGGGTCCCAAGAGTTGGACACAATTTAGCAACTAAACCACCACAAGCTTTTCATGTAGATATACTCAGTATAATTTTGTTTCCAGACAAATAATTTGAAATATTTCTACTCATGATACTATTAGTGATAATTATCATGTATTGAATCTTACTCTCACAGAAGCCTAAGAACATAATTGCTATTATTGGGTATATTGGAGATAAAAATGGCACAGATAGATTGAATAATTTAACTAAAGATCAACTGAAATTACACACAATGACATTTTATGTATACTTCTTATATACAATTAAGTAACTTTTATTCACACAATCAGTAAATCAATGTGAACAGAGTAAGCAAGTTTGTTCAGTTAGTGGAAACAGTGAGGAAAGATGGAAAATGAGCAGGTTGACCTCAGTGTTTAGTGGAAAGCTTGAATGTTTTCCTGAAAGATTTGTAAAGGAGAAATGCATATCCAGAATGCTGTTTTGCTATTAGACCAATGGGAAATAAAAGTACTGTGAGTGCTGGGTTTCTTTGTAGTTCTGCAACATATGATTTTTCCAACAGCCCAATTCTCTAATTCTCTGGATCCTGGTGTCTCTGTAAGGTGGTGGTTAGCACTCTTAACCTTAGATTGAAGAATTTCTTCTTTGTTCAGATATCATTATCTGAATTTCACATCTCTTTAGAAGAGGTAAGATTGAGAGGACCTATGGAATAGTGCAGAACCTTTAGTTTTTAGAAACATAATTTTCAACATAGTGATTAAAAAAATTGAACAGCTCCTACTAGCATGCCAAAGTTACTGGCCTGTACACATGCTGTAAAATAAGCTGAAAAATAAAGTCAAGACATTTAAAACTATTAACAAAATAGCTGTATGATCACATAATAATTATATGTGGGAGCATATCTTCCTATACTCAGGTGAATATACTCACTGAAGAAGACTGAGGAAAACACCAAAATATGAGATTAGAAAAAAGAACATCCCAACTGTATATATATAAAACTTATATGGAATATATGTATTTATTTAATATGTCTATAAAGAGAACATTTACAATATTACATATATGTATGTATATTGAATTAATAAAGGACACTGTTTCTAAAATTAGCTCCTATTTAGTTTAGCAACAGACTTATTCCAGAAAGTAGATCTTATATGATGTGATGGGATGACCCAGAGGGATGGTACGGGGAGGGAGGTGGGAGGGGTGTTCAGGATGGGGAACACGTGTACACCCAGGGCAGATTCATGTTGATGTATGGCAAAACCAATACAATATTGTAAAGTAATTAGCCTCCAACTAAAATAAATTTAAATTAAAAGAAATAAAGACATTTGAAAAACCCAATGTTTCCACAAGTTTTACATATTCATTTCATGATGCAAGAAAATTTACAGGTGCTATGTTATTTTAGTTAAGAATTTAAAGGCTCCTAACTGCAGAAAACTGAGGTCAAAGAAATATATTATCTGTTGTAGTTGTTCAGTCGCTGAGTTGTGTACGACTCTTTGTGACCCCATGAACTACAGCACACCAGGCTTCTCTGTCCTTCCCTATCTCCCTGAGTTTGCCCAGACTCATGTCCAGTGAGTCAGTGATGCCATCCAACCATCTCATCCTCTGTTGCCTTCTCCTCTTGCCCTTAATCTCCAGGCAAGAATATGGGAGTGGGTTGCCATTTCCTTCACTAGGGAATCTTCCCCTCCCAGGGATCAATCCCGATCTGTGTTGCAGGCAGATTATTTACTGTCTGAGCCACCAGGGAAGCCTTCAGTATCAACTGAATGATCATATTTGGGAAAACAGTTTTCTTCCCCCTTTGGAGCATAAAGTGAAGTGTACTAGGCACTGGAGATGTGCTAAAAATCTGATGCAAATATGCCCAAATAACAACCTAGTGTAACAATCAGGTTAGCCCTGATTAAATTAAATGAACTGATAATTTAGTTGTTGTATCAGTTGATGTGACTAAGGATTCAGTCATTTCAAAGGTAAATTTGAGAGTAAAACTCTTTCTGATAGATATCTTTTGATGACAATACTGCAGTTAATTTTCATGGAATTTACCTTTTTAAATTCTATCACAGATATGATTGCATGTGCTGTCTAAATCACACAAGTATTTTAGCTGTTTCGTGTAATACTTCATTGTACATCTGTGATTTTTCAGAGGAAAAATGCCTATCATTGGAGTTTATAGATTAACTGCTGGCTGTGAGCCAAAGGAAAGAAAATTGAGTCATAAATAATTGTAGGATGACTCACATCATGGTTATTAAGAAAATTAGAATGTATTGCCAATTATAAAAACCCATTAACTGTGTGTAATGTAAAATAAACTGTTGGTTTGGAGAAATATTTTGGTGCCAAAAAATTTTTTTTTTATTAAAATTACCTTAGTCACATATTTGCCTTTTTTTCCTAGGCAACTATG
The DNA here is from genome assembly GCF_014754425.2 of Oryx dammah. Taxonomy (NCBI): domain Eukaryota; kingdom Metazoa; phylum Chordata; class Mammalia; order Artiodactyla; family Bovidae; genus Oryx; species Oryx dammah. The sequence continues at coordinate 10,145,959 of NW_024070191.1, forward strand.
AATATTGCCTATCAATAGAAAAGTATTTACCAAAATGAGGTTTATGGAGCAGTGATGGGGGAGCTCTAAGAAAAAAAAATGGAAAATCCCCTGGAATGATGAGGCAATCGCTGCCAGGAAAAAGGACGTATGCTCAGAAGACACTGGTTATCTTTCCTCCTTTGCTTGAAGAGTCTCAGAAGGCTTGCGGTGCTAAGACCTATATCATGTTGTTTAACCTAGTGCTTCCCCAAATTGTTTGGCATTGGTAATTCTTTACAAATTCACGTAACTTCATTTCCATGATATATATTTTGGGAGAAGCTGTGATAGTGTTAACTCACAATAGATAACCCAAATGAGCTCCTAATACCAATTACTTCTTTCTCTTTCCAAGAGCTTCATTTCCTATTTCAGCTTCATCTTTATAAGAGGCAGGCATTTACTGACAGTGCTAGATCTTCAACAAAAAGGGGAATACCTGACTTCTGACCATGACTTATACTTACAAAGCAGAGTATGATTATTATGGCGTCTTGTAGAACTTGCTCTCAAATATCATTTAAGCCCTTCTATATTTGCTGACACTTTGAACACTCACTCATTAAATTTTTTTTTCTTTTCCCTTTGGTACTGCTTTATTGACTTCTCTATACCCATATTACAAATTTCCCCCCTGCCAATCTTCACACAAACCCTCCAAGGCAAGATATTTATTATTTTTCTTTGCCAAAGATAAGACAACTAGCTTAAAGTAATCTAACTTGACCATGATCACTGAGAGACAGATTCAGGATATGAATTTGAGTGGATTTAGCCAGTTACAGAGATGTGTCGCTTGCAAGCCTCCTTCACAACTGCAGGCTGGATTCAAGGAGCTCTGGAGCACACCCTGTAGTTGAAATCTGAACTCAAGGGTAGGGATGCTATTCAGTTTGATATTGCTCTCATATGTAATAATGGTTTGCATTCTTAGGAGATGCTTGCTAAATGCTGAATTGTCTTTATGTACTTAAGACAATTACAGTATTGTTTTAATGGGGAAGTGTGCACAGATTCAACACATCCAACTTACAAATATATGTAGGCTGAGAATTAACTCTATCACACCAATTTATGTTTCTTACACTTGACTGTCATTTACAGAAATTGATATTTGATAATGTGAATAAGTGTGTTGTCAGCTGAGGTGATCGACTGATAAATCTGAAAACATCTCAGAAAACAGAGTCTGGTGTCTGTAGAATAGTTTATTTCTCTTCTTTTTAAATTTGGCCTAAATTCTTAAATGATAAAAATTTACAGTTAAAGAAGAGTTCTTAGGATCTTATATCTGAGACAAAAGACTCAAAATTTCAGGGTTTTTGGCAGGATGCATAGAAGAGATTCAAGATACATAGATAATATTTCTTCTCTGGGAATGTCTGTTTGATAGAGTAACTGTCTTTTTGTATAGTATGCCTGATGGGGTTATTAAATAATTTAAAAGGATTATGTTATCAGTAAGAAACTAATATTCTCGTGGAGATAGAATGAAATCCACACAATAGTTTACTAACAATACAGAAATATTTAATCATTCTTGTATTTGCCCTGAGGACTTAAAAATAAGAAGATTATTTGAATTGTGAATCCACTTATTGAAAAGGCTATTCTAAGGGGAAAGAAAGAGCGAGACTAATTTCTAACTAGTGTTCCACGGAGGGAGTCGAATGGGAACAAACTTTGTGTGAAAATATAAAGAATGTAGAAAATGTTTCCATTTGGAGATGTGTATGTATAAGTTTCCTAGGGTTGCTGATAGATACAAAGTACCAAAAACTGGTTGGCTTAAAACAACAGAAATATTCTGCTTCATAGTTAGGGAGCCTAAAACTCAGCATCAAGTTGTCAGCAGGACCATGTTTTATCTGATGTCTGTCTGGGAGACGCTTTCCTTGCCTCCTTCGAGCTGTGATTCTTGCTGCCAGTTCCTGGTACTCTTAGCTTGCTTCTGCAGCCCTGCAATCTCTGCTTCCATTCACACAGCATTCTGGCCGCCTGTGTCTGTCTCTACTGGCACTGTCCTCCTCTTATATGGACACCGGTCCACTCTAATGAGCCCGTCTTAAGTTGACTATATCTAAAGTACTCTATTTCTAAGTCAGGTCACACTCATAGGCATCAGCGGTTAGGACTTCACCATCACTTTTCAGAGGTCATAGTACAGTCTGTAACAGTATATATCTACTCAAATCCAGGAAGTGAATATATGCATGATTAAAGAATGAGGGATGGGGGCTACGCATCATCCGAGTCACTGTGAAGGGGCTGAAGGGTCAGACTGGGAAGGCTTGGTGCTCTTGATGCTTGTAGATCAAAACATTTTTAGTGCAAAATGGATACTTTTGACTTTTTTCTTTTAAAAGTGAATCGGAAAACACATAAGTGATGCATTCTAAAGAAAATGAAATTTTAGCAAATTGGAAATCTTAAAGCACCATAGTGCCATCGCCATATAGCCGTAAGTTTTCTGAAGCATTTGATACCATTTGGTAATAGGCAGCAGTGTAGAATAAAACTCTTAGCCAGCTGAGTACAGGCAGCTAGTCTCTGAAAGTAGAGTTGAAGTTGTAGAAGTTTCTGCATTCTTCATAAAATGCATATTGCCCAATTCAATATGAGAATGAATGTATTGTTTCCATAGAGTAAATTTATAGTTTTATCCTGGAGACTGTAACTTTTGCTTCCTAGAATGAAACATGGTAAATATGCTATGTCTGAATGATAGCATTAGAACATAACATATGCTAAGACAGTGTAATGAGCAAAGCTATGATGGGGTCGCATTCATACCATGGATTATAGTACACGATGCAACTATATATAGTGCATGATTACTATATGAGATAACTATGTCTTATAAATTAGTCAATTCATTTCTAAAATTGCTGCCATACAAGTCACTTGAGTCGTGTCCAACTCTGTGCGACCCCATAGATGGCAGCCCACCAGGCTCCCCCGTCCCTGGGATTTTCCAGGCAAGAACACTGGAGTGGGTTGCCATTTCCTTCTCCAATGCATGAAAGTGAAAAGTGAAAGTGAAGTTGCTCAGTTGTGTCCTACTCTTAGTGACCCCATGGACTGCAGCCTACCAGGCTCCTCCACCCATGGGATTTTCCAGGCAAGAGCACTGGAGTGGGGGGCCATTGCCTTCACTCTAGGTGAAAGCATTAATTTGCCAAGTTGATATACATGCCACATCAAAAGAAAAAATCTGGCCCCCATGGCTTCTGTAGTGGAAAGGAGTTCTTTTCATCAAGACTGCACATGAGATAGTTACTACCCCAAATAAAATTTGGCTTAAATTAGGATAGAAAATTACTTTACTGACAAAGGTCCATCTAGCCAAAGCTATGGTTTTTCCAGTAGTCATGTATGGATGTGAGTGTTGGACCATAGAGGAAGCTGAGGACTGAAGAACTGATGCTTTTAAACTGTGGTGTTAGAGAAGACTCTTGAAAGTCTGGACTGCAAGGAAATCAAACCAGTCAGTCCTAAGGAAAATCAGTCCTGAATACTCATTGGAAGGACTGACGCTGAAGCTGAAACTCCAGTACTTTAGCCACCTGATGCAAAGAGCCGACTCACTGGAAAAGACCCTGATGCTGGGAAAAATTGAAGGCAAGGGGAGAAGGGGATGACAAAGGATGAGATGGTTGGGATGGCATCACTGACTTGATGGAGATGAGTTTGAGCAAGCTCTGGGAGTTGGTGATGAACAGGGAAGCCAGGTGTGCTGCACTTCATGGGATCACAAAGAGTTGGACACGACTGAACTAAACTGAGGATAGCAAATAGATGCTGGGTATACAGAGTAGTGATGTCAGAACAGTTAATAATATTGGTAGCACTGTGTACCTGGAGTAGTGATGCCAGAGTAGTTAACAATATTTATAGTGAAATGATGTTATAACAGTAGACAGATAACCTCAGAAGATAATCTTGTTAAAAATGTGAACAAAGAGTCTGCATAAAATCATGTAAAACGGAACAGCCTTTTTTGGAAACATGATAAGAAATACATTGTGATGAGCCGATTTGGTTTTACTAATCCTCAGTGGAGGTAAATGGGATAAATTGTTGCCAAAACTCCTCATTGTGTGTTTTTTTTTCTATTTTATTTTATTTTTTTAGATTTATGTCCTTTTCCCCATCGTTACCTATTTCCCAAACCCCATTCTCACATCCCATGGTTTTTGCCACCCTCATTCATTACATTGTCCTTCTTGTTGCTATATCATCATTTCTCAGAGAAATGAGAAAATATATATAATCTATCATGCGAACTTGTATTGCAACTTCCTTTTTCTCTTCTGAAATATACTTCACTAAATGTTACATGAGACATGAATTTTATGTCTATTTTATTCCACAGTTCTTTGTTTCAAGAAACAAACAGACAAATCCATAAAATGAACTCAAGTAGAGGAGACTTAACTTTAAGGAGACATTTGGCAAGAGAAAACATCAGTAGATGCCATAGAAGATGAGCTACTGAAAGTGCTCTTGGGCCAGGAAGTAATCTTGTCCTCCGTCTTTCAGGACTGGATGCACCTGGTTCCTCATTTTCTCTGCTTCTGTCTGTCTCCTCTTTCATTCTACATCAGCTGCTTGGCCAGCCCTGAATCAAAGAGCCATTGGAGGTCCAGTTCATGTTCTTGATTAGCTACAACTCTCGTTCTCTTGGAAAGAACAAGAGCTAATATATGGTACAGAAGTGTCTCAGTTATTACCTCTTTTACTCATATCTCCAAACTGTCACTACTCTCTTCTTGGCTTGTGACTCCAAAAATATTAAGTATTTTTCAACACTAAAGAAATACAAACAGAAAAAAAATCATAACTTCTATTGCTCCCCAAAGATATTCCTGTTCCTGCCAAATTCTCAGGTTACATTCACTCTCTACTTCCTTAGACTTGTTCACTCTTTGATTCTTGAAACTTCCCTTCCAATAGTTACCCTCTCTCCTTCCTTATTTTTTTTTTTTTATATTCAAGTAGCTCCAGATGCCACTAGTGGCCAGCTATTCCTTGAAATTCTTCTGCATTGAAACTTTGGGTCCAGTAGGAAGAGTCAGGTAGACTTGAGTTCAGATTGCAGTTTTACCACATCCTGCCTTTAGGCACGCCATGTCAGCAGAGAGCTTAATACACAAAGTTAGATAGTGAAAAATATTTCTTATTCATATGGTGAAAGTGAAGTGAAGTTGCTCAGTCGTGTCCGTCTCTTAGCGACCCCATGGACTGCAGCCCACCAGTCTCTTCCATCCATGGGATTTTCCAGGCAAGAGTACTGGAGTAGAGTGCCATTGCCTTCTCCACGAATAAGGTGTAATTCACTGTAAAATGAAAAAAATTGAATGCCAAGTTCCAAAGTACAGAAAGGAGAGATAAGAAAGTCTTCGTCAGTGATCAGTGAAAAGAAATTGAGGAAAACAATAGCATGGAAAAGACTAGAGATCTCCTCAAGAAAGTTAGAGATACCAAGGGAACATTTCATGCAAAGATGGGCTCAATAAAGGACAGAAATGGGATGGACCTAACAGAAGCAGAAGATGTTAAGAAGAGGTGGCAAGAATACACGGAAGAACTGTACATATGGTGAAAGTGAAAGTGAAGTTGCTCAGTTGTGTCCAACTCTTTGCGACCCCGTGGCCTATAGCCTACCGGGCTTCTCCATCCATGGGATTCTCCAGGCAAGAATACTGGAGTGGGTTACCATTTCCTTCTCCAGGGGATCTTCCCGACCCAGGAATCGAACCCGGGCCTGCCGCATTGGAGGCAGACACTTTAACCTCTGAGCCACCAGGGAAGCCCCATACATATGGTAAAAGATCCCAATTAATATATAAACTTCAATTGCTATTAGCTGGAGAGGACAACTATCCATACATTTTTTCTTTAAACCCATCATTATAAAAATGGAAATTACCTAATTTCAGGTAAAACTAAAAAGAGAACTTTATGCATACTAAATGATAGGATGATCCATGAATCAGAAACCTAGTAATATCTTTCCTTTGTATTAGTTGGAGAAGAATCATTATTAGTTCATAGAAATTCCAAAGAAAAGGCATTTGCAATAATAAGGTCTGAAAATATGGTTTAAAGGTGTTATAGTGAAGAGGAGCAGACACTGTAAAACATATTCATGAAAACATTTTAGGTCTATTTAATCATGTTAACTTTTATCTTTAAGTTACATAGTCATAAATATGAAATCAGAAGGTCTAAAGAAGAAATATATGACAACCAACTCTTTTCAGATGAATACCTGTCATATCTTTTGGAAGACAAGATTATGTAAGTGTAGAGTTCTGTATAACAAGGAGCTACATCTGAAATTCAAACAGAAATGACTATAATAGAAAAGTAGTCTATACTTTTCTAATTATCGATAGACATTAATGAAAAAGCAATAAAGAAAGAATTTCTAGTGAAACAGAAGTACTTCATTCATCATCCTACCATCATGCCAATTATAAATTGTAAATTGGCATGTGGGCAGGAACACCACAGAGAGAGAGTTAAAGGAGATCTTACGGTTCATGTGGCTTCTGGGTTCTATTGTGTTTCCGTGTTTTTACTTCGGGTTGTGAGAATAGAGGATGGTAAAATCAGAGGCAAGAACAAAGACAAAAACTGAAATAAAGACACTTTTATTTTATTTTTGAGTTAGTTTGCAAGTCAGGAAATGATGGAAACATTGAGATAGCAAAAGAGCCTGGGGTTATCAAGAGAAATCTTCAAATTTTAAAAGAAAAGATATCACTCATAGTTTGAGATATAATGCCATTGACATTCCTAAAGCTGCAAAGAAATGCATTATTTCTTTGTCCAGTGTGTAAAGAGGACTATGATAAAATATTGCTAATATCTGAGAAGTGAGAAAGAATTAATTTGTAGCATATATGCAGGTATGTATTTGTGTGTGTGTGTGTGTGTATGTGTGTGTATCAGACAAGATTTTCACATAGAGACATGGACATAGCATGGCCTTTTCTGTGATGCAGTGATGGTTAGTTATGCCCAGCGGTGATCATGGTGGAAAGCTGCACTTGCTGAACTGTTGACTTCAGACATAGAACTTTCTTAAGCTGCAAATACTCTGCTTTACCAAAGCAGTGCAATCCATCCTGGTATTTTTTTTTTTTTCGCTCATGATAATCCTACATGGCATGTTTATGTGTGATCTTCATTTTACAGTGTCATTATACACTATTAAGGCAAATGCCAACACTATCATAATGATTTGGTTCTGTCACTCAATTTATAAGCAGATGATGCTCATTCTATACCCTCCTTGACGTGAAGGGAAGTCAGGCCGCCTCCCAGGTTTCCTCCCTCATCACCCCCTTGGATGTCTCCCCAGCCTCCCTCCCTGTCTTCTCACGGCAATGATAATTCCCTCAGGAAGGCCTTGCAGGCTTTTAGGTTCTGTTGATGATTACAGGAATAATTTATTTTCAAATGGATGTTAATCTGATAGACGTAGTCAAATTTTCCCTGAGCTCAGGCAGAAACAAACTTCTTCATGGCAAGTGTACTGATTCCGTCCACTATTATTGTGATGGGGAAGACAAATTATCCAATTACTAAACACACTGCTCTAGGCAATACAAAATAACATCCTGATTAATCTAACTACATAGGAGAGATACTTCTGTTTAGAACAAGTCCCCTAAAAACAAACAATATTGGATTAAGAATAAAGATGAGTCATATTTGTTTCGTCATACTTATGGATATTTGAATGATGAATAAGAGCCTCCTTAAGGTGAGAGACATTTATATAAATCTTAACATATTATATAGTTAAAATTACATTCAAGAGTACAAGTGTTAGTATATTTATGAAGTCATTCATGAGATAAAACACTAAAGATTTCATTCTGGCTCCTTCACACCAGTAAGAAACATTTCACTTCTTTGTCCTTTGTGCTTTGTATTTAAAAATGAAATATTACAGATATGGAAGTAAATGCTGAGATGACTATGTGGTCACTATGGCCATGTACTATATTTTATGCTCTGAAAGTCAAATGATTCAGTTATTTCTCTGGAAAGACAGCACAAAGCAGTACACATTTTCATGAGGGGGGTAAACATTTAAATATTGTCAACCAAATTATTAAAGTAATATTTTACCTTTAATAATGGACCTAATAAATCATTGGCCCTGTGAGAAATAAGGGCAGTAAAAGAAGCTAAAAATTAATTAACCTTCGACCTATGAGATCTCAGATGCTCTCATTCCTGCTTGCAATCTACCTGTAGTCTTTCAAGTTCATATTCTATGACCTTGACCTCTTCTGTTCATCTGCCTCTCCTATCCCCTGTCCTTGATTAAGAGATGACGGTCTTGACTGAGGTGTCTTGTGATTCTGAACGTGGGCCAGCAACATAATTCACATTTCCTTGATTCTGACATCATTTCCTGTTTCCTGCTGCCTCTTCACCTTGATCTCAGTGAGCTTCCAATCATATCCTATACACGTGGCCCCAGTTCCTGACCTGATTTCTTGTTGGATTGTTAAACTGAAAGATGTTTGACACAGAAGTGTGGCAGAATTGGCCTCAGGAACCTACATCCCCTGAGAGGGACCAAAGTCATTCATAAAATAACCTTCATTTTGCAGAGATGCAAAAGGGCATGACCTGCCTAATAATCACATACAAAAAAATGAACTCAAAGAATCAGTGAAGGCATGCCAGTGGAGCCCGAGAATGGGGAATAATGAACCCTCCCCTCCAGGAGGGACATCGATCGGAGCTGTCAGAGAGCAAGGGCTCACATGCACAGCCAGGTGACTTCAGTCAACTCAGGCCAGTAGGACTGTAAATGTCAAAGCAGGTCGCCTCATATGCAGAGGTCAGCACACTTTTTTTCTTTTCTTTCTTTCTTTTTTTTTTCTGGTGTGAGGCTTTAGTAATGGATGAGTCTTAGTCGAAAATGTCTGTCAAATCACCCACATTATGTAATTTAATTTTAGAAAAATGCAGTTCCAAACTTCCTTTAAATATTGGCTCTTCCACTTTCTGTGAAGGTGACATTGATGAGTTATTAAACGTGCTAAGTCACAATTTTCTCAAATGTAAAAAGAGAGAAAAAAAATTGTATCTATGTCACAAAGTTCATGATAAAACCCAATGATTTAGCCCACAGGAAATCACCTAGCATGTTCCTTGATAAAAAGTGTGATTAATAATACCTTTTTTAAACAGCAAGATTAGTAAGGCATCCTAATTAATATCCTAACACATCTCAAATAATACATTCATTTCCTCCATTTTTTTTTTTTTTTTTTAGAAAGAAGATGTTCATGTGTTTTGTCCTGAGATATTTGGTTTCAAGAAACAGAAAAGTACTCACACCAGACAGAGAAAACGGGGACCCGATGAAATGAGCTTTTATCTCTGTTCCCTCCTTTACAGCCCTCCTGAGGCATACTGTGGCTCTGATAACTGAGGGAGCTGCGACCAAAGTCAGAGAAGTTGGCTTTAGATAGACCCTTTGGGAGATGCTAACAGGAAGTGTAAAAGATCTTATTATCTATGATAGATGTGACAAGATGACCCCTAGTGACCTACATGCCCACTCCTTCATACCCTGTGGAGTCCATTGACTCTGAGCCCTTGGTCAGGTAACTTGCTATGACTGGTATGTATCACCAACAATGATCTGAGCAGAGGCTTGATACACACTGCACCCTGGGGCTTGCTATCTTGAAATATTCCATTATGGGACAAGTTCCATGCTGTAGGAAATCTAGGTGCTTCTTCTGAAAGAAAAAGATCCTGGGAGAGGTTCTGGAGGCCAAAACAGCACAGGGAGAAAGTGGTCACTGAGCCAGCTTCCAGGTGAATACAGTACATGAGTACATGACCTCGCCAGCATTGCAGCATGCCACAGAAAGACACCCCGGTAACTCACAGGGTTAGGAGAAGTAATGGACGGCTGCTGTGTTAAGCCAGTAAGTTTTGGAGTGGTCTGTTTCACAGGAATAGATAAACTGAGACCTTGTCTCTGAGATAATATGGTGGGGTACTGTGGTCAGCACCTCTCTCACCGTTTCTCCATCCTCAAGATGCTCAGGTTCATTTCTTGTCACCATGACAATTTGCACAGGAGGCTAAGCTTACAAATAATGGAAACTCAGAAGGAGAAGGTCTAAATTAAGCTAGATGACACAGAGGAGAAAAAGAAGAAGAATTCTCGATACCACAAAACCCATCTGGCTGTATCATAAATGGTAAACAAATGAAATGGCTCATGTGACCCAAGATGATTAAAGCAGGAGGGTTAAGTGAAGCCTCCTCCTTCGTTTCCTTTCAGTATCTTTAGTTCTGCGCTTCTCCTCGTGTGGCTTCAGCGTCAGGTGTCTTTCCCCATAGACAAAAGTGGATAACCACATAGCTCTTCCTTGACATGCAGCAAGAGGGAGAGACAGCCCCTTCCAAAACGTCAGGCACAACTTCTGTCTTCCTTGAATTGCTCTGAGCCGTGGAGGTAAAGGGAAAGCCATGCACTCAGTGACTTTGAGCTGTTACAGGTACATTACCAATAACCCCTGAGGCATAAAGGATGCCATTATCCTAATTGGATGAAAGTCACCAACTGTTAACCTGTAATAGGGATTAACGAATGCCCAAATAAAGATGTCATCAGAGCCCCCATTCTCTCTTTTCTGCTCAACCAAATCAACATATTAAAATCTGTTCTGTGTAGTCAGGTCTTTGCATGAATTGATAGGGTAAGATGCTTTCAGCTGCAAGTAACAGAAATATCTACTTCAAACTGGGTTAGACAATAGGGTTTATCTTTGAAACTAAAATGTTCAGAGCTGGAGCCAGCTTTCGGCACTGTGTGACTAGGGCTCAGCTTCTGTTTATCTTAGATTCTCTCCGCTTGCTTCTCTTCTAAGATTATTCTCTATATGGTTCTCACATGAGAGAACGGTGACAGTAGACTGGAAATGTTAGTTCCTAGTTTCAGACTTCCTGGGTTCACAATCTAGCTCAAGGACTGATTATACATGTAACCTTGTACATTTGTTTAACCTCTATATACTTCAGATCTCACATACAGATGATCTGAGCAAGCACAGAATTTATGTCAGAGAAACATTATGAGATTTAGATAAGCTAATTCATCTGATAGAATACATGGTACCTGGCATATAACAAGCACGTCATAAATTTTAGCTCTTATTATCATTATATTCTGTTGACATCCAGTGGGAGAAAGGGGATTCTCATAGTCATTAAATACAGATCATAAACTTGCCTTACCTTGGGTCATCTCTAAGCTAACAACCGTGGCATAGATGGCCAGTCAAAACCCCTCCCTTCTAAGTCACATTCATGACCTCAGGGGCTCTAATGGATATTGGAAAATGGCCTACTGCATCCATGGAGGACATGTCCGTTGCATATCCAAGTAACAAGAATGAGTTGCTACCCACTATAGTTATGAGCTTAGAGGAAAAGTGAAAGTGAAAGCCGCTCAGTCGTGTCTGACTCTTTGCAACCCCATAGACTGTAGCCCACCAGGCTCCTCTGTCCAGGGAATTTCCCAGGTAAGAATACTGGAGTTGGTAACCATTCCCTTCTCCTGGGGATCTTCCCCACCCAGTGATCAAACCTGAGTCTCCTGCATGGCAGGCAGATTCTTTACCATCTGAGCCACCAGGGAAACTCACTGAGCATAGAGGAAGTGAGTGAATTAAAGGTAATTGAACAGCAGTTCATAAATCTCCATCATCCTGCTTGCACTTTTTGGTATGGAATGTATGCCTTCAACTAAAAAATAGAAGGAGACCTGCACATTCCATGGTATTTTGCATCTGCTTAAGCAACTGTTCCGTTCATCATAGTGGGACTGCCACCTGGAGGCTTCCCAGGTGGCACAGCGGTAAAAAATGTGCCTGCCAATGCAGGATACGCAAGAGATGCGGACTCAGTCTCTGGTTTGGGAAGATGCCCTGGAGGAGGAAATGCAACCTGCTCCAATATTTTTGCCTGGAAAATTCCATGGACAGAAGAGTCTGTCAGCCTATAGTCCATGGGGTTGCAAACAGTTGGATATAACTGAGCGACTGAGCAAACAGTACTTTGTTTTAAAGTGGGAAGAATGTTGGCTGGAGTTATTGAAATCTAACTACATGTGAAAGAAAGCATCATGTAACCATACATGGAACATTTAACCAGTGTGTTTCATTGTTCACTTAGTTGTGCTAAAGAATGAAAGTGAACTCACAAGAGTGAGAATGGCTTTCAGAATACCTTCTCAAGGAATGCAAGTCTTACGGTGCTGTGCTCTTACTGCGGTAGCTGATGGATGAGTGTAAGTCTCATGAATGAATGTTTCAATCAAAGCTGGGAGGATGCAAGACTGTGGAGTCTGTTATCAGGTCCAGTCACTCACAGGATCTCTGACATCAGATTATAGGAAGGGGAAACAAGAAGTATGCTGACTATCGTAATGGACGGTAGACAATTTCAGAGCCTTTAAGGAAACAGAAAAGGTAAAATCAGGATACAAAGGACTCTAAAGATAGGGACTAAAACTTTGCCACTCACTCTCAGGGCAGAGTTACTGAGGCTGGGAACCTTCATCTTTTGCAAGCACTGCATCAGTGTTCATAAAGAAATGCAATAATAGGCAGAGTTACAGGTGTAATCACAGACTGTCAGTATCTCTCTCTGATGATGCAGAGAAACAGTACTGATTTCATAAATCTGTAGCCAGTATTGAATACCATACAGGTACTTTGTAAATGGCCCATAGAGTTTACACTACTACAAATGTTATCAATCTGATCCATGATCTTGGAAATCCATTTCACCTCTTTTTTATTCTTTGGACTTTCAAGGAGGCTAGGATATGAGTGACACACTCTGAAGATTGTTTTTATATTTTGAAACTAGACAAAATATGATGTGAACCCAAGTACATGGACAAAATATAATTCCAATTAGGATTCAGGTCAAACAGTTGTAGGCATCTGTCATTTGTATAACACTGTTTGAACAATGAGAGATGAATAAAATAAAAAATATCCAACTCACCTTCCTTCCCTGAAATAAAACACTGGACTCTAGAGATTAATTATATGTGTAACAGCAAACTTGAAAAGCAATGAATCCTGTTTTCGCCTCTTAGAAACTGAGAGTAAAATCAGCCTATCAAAGTCTCTGATAAGCTCCATTATACATTAAGTCAAGCAGATTCCTAATTTTAATGATAATCAGAAACTTGCTTGTGTGGATCATAGACAGGCATCACTGAAGCACTAGATTTGCATGGACATATGTGTGATGTGATGTTTGTTTTAAGAATGTGTATGTTTAATACGATAGGATAAAGTTGGTGTAGCAGTGGGAGGAAATGAGAATGAGACTTGGGAGGAAGAAGTTGATTACACTCCCAGATCCCAGGGAAGGAATTGGGGCGTGTCACAGAGGGAAGACACCAGCCTCCATCAGGAGGCAGAAGAGCAGGAGCAGCAGCAGGTTTCAGCAAGGCAAGACGAGGCGGCAGAAGCTGTGTGGGTCTGGCTCGTTCGAATGATAGCAGAGCGCTCTGGGATACCTGGTGGGTCACTCGTTGCCTGTTGCCCGATGCCTGGCCTTCGGGGTGCTTTAGAGAAGGGAAAGGATTGGCTTGGTGTGTGTGAGAGAGAGAAGGGTGGAGTTGGAGGTATGAACCCAGGACTGGTTGGTTTGCATATGAAAGGCACTCTCTTAGGTGAGGTGTTATCTTCTTTGCTAGCCCTGGGAAGAGCATCTCTCTCAAGCCAGAAAGGTTTCTAAGATGTCAAAGCATAATATACAGAAAAAAAATTTTTTTGAGAGTTTATAATACAGTATTCTGGTTCTTTCTTATCAAAGTGAATGACACCATGGCACCTGTTAAAAAAAAATAACATTGTGGCTAAAACATGAAACATTGTGGACGGTCATGCCTAAAAATTAAAATTTGAGGAATGTTTTACAGAAAGTGAGAGTTTATAGCAAATATTTAATTTTTAATACTTTTCATTGAAGTAGAGTTGACTTACAACTTTGTATTAGTTCCATGTTTACAGCAAAGCGATTCAGATGTGTATTTTTTTTCAGATTCTTTTCCCTTATGTGCTAAGTCGCTTCAGTCATGTCCAACTCTGTGCGGCCCTGTGGACTGTAGCCCTCCAGCTCCTCTGTCCATGGGATTCTCCAGGCAAGACTACTGGAGTGGATTATCATTCCTTCTCCAGGGGACCTTCCTGACCCAAGAATCGAATGGGCCTTTTCCCTTACAGGTTATTACAAAATATTGAGTGTAGTTCCTTAGCTATACAGTAGGTCCTCGTTTGTTACCTATTTTATCTATGCATGCATGCTAGCTCAGTCACCCAGTTGTGTCCACTTCTTTGCAACCCACTGGACTGTAGTCCATCAGGCTTCTTTGTCCATGAAACTCTCCAGGCAAGAATACTGGAGTGGGTTGTCATTTCCTTCTCCAGGGAATCTTCCCAAACCAAGGATCAAATTGTGACTCCTTTATTGGCAGACAGACACTTTAACCACTGAACCACCTTTGAAGCCCCGTTTTACGTATAGTAATGTGTTTATGTTAATCCCAAACTCCTAATTTATCCCTCTTTAATTTTTAATTAAAGTTTAACCTAATTTTTAATTCTACATTTCTTTGCTTTCATAGAGATTTTGAAATATATGTATACAGTATTTCTTTACATAAGCAGATTTAAGAAATCCTTGTACTTTATATAGAAGCAGGATAACATAAAAAGGCAATGAAAACAAACAGTCATTTTCAAAGTGTAATATTAATATTCACATTTCACTCTTGCTGATGAATTCTGATGATGGCATTTGCAACTCTTTATACTTAATCTCCCATCTGCAATGTCCTTCTACATAGGATGTAGAAACATACATTCTTCCGGCTTGGAATACCCCCCCACCCCATACTCACTGTTCAGTTCTTACTCCTGAGGGCCTTTGGAAACTTTTAAAAATTATGTTTCATTTCTCCAGGTCTTGCAACAATGTGCTTCTGTCTCTTTGCTTAGGAGATACACAGTTACAGGTCTTGTGATTCTGCTGCATGCTTATCTAAAAAATTAAGACAGAAATCCTCCTAGAGTAGTGGCCTCTTCCCTCTTGTGTAACAGCTTCAGCAATGCTACATTATTTTGCCCTAGTTTCTTTTGTGAATTAAAGAAACTACAAGTAATACAGAGGGAAACTTCCTTTTTGATGGTCAACCATTGATCACTTTCACTCCGCTCCCTCCTCCTTCCTCCTCTTCTGTATCTGGGCTGCTCCTCTTTCCTTGTTGCTGGCAGAAATTTCAAACCATGCAGATGCAAGCTGTTGTGTGAGCAGCTGTCCCAGCCTTACCTCCAAAATACAGTAAAAGCCTAGGGCAACAGCCGTGCTTCCCTTTTGACCTTTGGCCTGGCTAGTGCCTTCCGTGTTCCCCCTGTTAAGTCCCCTACGTCTAAATAATAAGGTAAAGTACCTTTCATTCCTCTTGTTGAGTACATGGTGTCATTAGTCTCCACATCTGAAGGAATTTTAGGTAGAGGTTGAACCTACCCTCTACAGTTCAGTTCAGTTCAGTTGCTCAGTCTTGTCCGACTCTTTGCGACCCCATGAATCGCAGCACGCCAGGCCTCCCTGTCCATCACCAACTCCCGGAGTTCACTCAGACTCATGTCCATTGAGTCAGTGATGCCATCCACCCATCTCATCCTCTGTTGTCCCCTTCTCCTCCTGCCCCAAATCCCTCCCAGCATCAGAGTCTTTTCCAGTGAGTCAACTCTTCACATGAGGTGGCCAAAGTATTGGAGTTTCAGCTTTAGCATCATTCCTTCCAAAGAAATTCCAGGGTTGATCTCCTTCAGAATGGACTGGTTGGATCTCCTTGCAGTCCAAGGGACTCTCAAGAGTCTTCTCCAACACCACAGTTCAAAAGTACCAATTCTTCGGCGCTCAGCTTTCTTCACAGTCCAACTCTCACATGCATACATGACCCCTGGAAAACCATAGCCTTGACTAGACAGAACTTTGTTGGCAAAGTAATGTCTCTGCTTTTCAGTATGCCAACTAGGTTGGTCATAACTTTCCTTCCAAGGAGGAAATGTCTTTTAATTTCATGGCTGCAATCACCATCTGCAGTGATTTTGGAGCCAAAAAAAATAAAGTCTGACACTGTTTCCACTGTTTCCCCATCTATTTCCCATGAAGTGATGGGACCAGATGCCATGATCTTCGTTTTCTGAATGTTGAGCTTTAAGCCAAATTTTTCATTCTCCACTTTCACTTTCATCAAGAGGCTTTTTAGTTTTTCTCCACTTTCTGCCATTAGGGTGGTGTCATCTGCATATCTGAGGTTATTGATATTTCTCCCAGCAATCTTGATTCCAGCTTGTGCTTCTTCCAGTCCAGTGTTTCTCATGATGTACTCTGCATATAAGTTAAATAAGCAGGGTGACAATATACAGCCTTGACGTACTACTTTTCCTATTTGAAACCAGTCTGTTTTTCCATGTCCAGTTGTAACTGTTGCTTCCTGACCTGCATATAGGTTTCTCAAGAGGCAGGTTATGTGCTCTGGTAACAGTATAGCATGCCTCAAATTAAAATATATGCATATGTGTATATTATATATAATATTTGTGTGTGTGTGTGAGTGTACCCTTTAGATGGGGCATAAATTGTCCATTTTGCCTCAGTGTCCACTCTCCTTTACGATAGGACCTGTGACAGCTGATGTTTCTTTGTATCATCTGTTTGGTCACCGTAATAAGCTTCTGTTTTTGGAAGCTGCAGCCATAATTGCTAAGAACCACAAATATAATCTGATGAAGTGAGAAATCTCTCTCACAGAGAACTGTCTGATTATACCCAGGTCAATAGTCTTACAACCTAACTCTATGAAAAAAATTGTTAAAAAATGCAGCCTCCTTTAATAATTTTATAGAGTATGAATTATGCAAAGTAGAAAGGATCCAAAATAAATTTGGTTAAGTAGTGTTGTTTCTTTGTAGCTTTTAGCATATAGACCCCTGGAAAAGGAAACGGCAACCCACTCCAGTATCCTTGCCTGGTAAATCCCATGGACAGAGGAGCCTGGCAGGCTACAGTCCATGGGACTGCAAAAGATTTGGGCATGACTTCGTGACTGAACAATAATAGATATGTGTTATATGGAGCTTAGTTATTAAAATAATTATGAAATATATTTCTAACAATGAAGTGATTCTGAAAGAAGTTTGCGCACAGTGTTGCTAATGCTTCTTGCTTTGAAAATATCAGCTTAGCTTAATAGAATAATAGATGTTTACTGTTATAATACACATTAGTTTAAAGGATTTTGTTTGAAATATTCTAGTATGAAATTTTCACAAGCGGTTATTTATCTTTAGAGTCAAATTTGTAATGAAATGTACACAAAAACTGTCATTGAAGATGCCTGGTGACTTTGCTGAAACAAGAAAGTTTGTCCCCATTCTGTCCTCAGTTAAAATGAGATTTGGAAAAGAATCTAGGTGAACAATTTCCAATCAAAACCCTGTGACATGCAATGAAATGTACAGCTATCCTGTATTCCTCTCAAGTGAAGTGACATATGTTCTAAAACCTGCTTTTGAGAGCTCACCATGCTCTAGACTTACCAAGTACTTTATACATATTAACCATGGTATTCTTTACAAGAACCCTACATTTTCCTCTACCCCTAGGACTGTAGGTCGACTGTTAATAAATGTTGGGGTCCCCTTTCATATATGTGTGTATGTGTGCTTTCCTCCCACTGCACCCCAATTGCTCAGCAAGGAGTATGCACCCCTCTATGACTCAACGAAATGACTTCTACATTCCATGACACTGGAAGAAAGCAAGGATGACAGCCTGCAGAATGGACAGTTGTTTGCATTTAAAATAAGAAGTTAAAATAGCCAAACATATTAAAGATTGCTAGTGTCACAACTCCACCGATTGCAAAGGCCTCTCTCAGAGTGGATATAAATAAATACTTTATTATAATAAATGACATAAATATATAGATAAATACAGTGTGGATATAAATAAAAAGCTACACTCACTTGCTTTCAGTTTGTAAATTTTAGGAGGTAAGAGACTTTAGTACAAAAATATTTTTAGGTCCTTTGAAGTGATATTCATAATTTGTGGATTGGATATTATAATTGAATTTCCCTCCCCCCCAAAAAAATTTTATACAGACAGCATTTGGAAACCGAATAATTCATATTTTATTTCACTTTTTTCCCTCGCCTTTTAGGTTAAATAGCCTATATTCACATAATACAGTTAACATCCATCCCTCCTCTTTCCTGACTTCTGGACTGTGTGTCTGCATTTCCCCGTTGCCGACACTAGATGGTGCATTCTCACATTTACTTCACTATAACAGTTCAGCTCAGCTCAGTTCAGTTTAGTCGCTCAGTCGTGTCCGACTCTTTGTGATCCCATGAATCACAGCATGCCAGGCTTCCCTGTCCATCACCAACTCCCGGACTTCACTCAGACTCACGTCCATCGAGTCAGTGGTGCCATCCCTGCATCCATGAAATGAAAAGACGCTTACTCCTTGGAAGAAAAGTTATGACCAACCTAGATAGCATATTGAAAAGCAGAGACATTACTTTGCCGACTAAGGTCTGTCTAGTCAAGGCTATGTTTTTTCCAGTGGTCATGTATAGATGTGAGAGTTGGACTGTGAAGAAGGCTGAGTGCCGAAGAACTGATGCTTTTGAACTGTGGTGTTGGAGAAGACTCTTGAGAGTCCCTTGGACTGCAAGGAGATCGAACCAGTCCATTCTGAAGGAGATCAACCCTGGGACTTCTTTGGAAGGAATGATGCTGAAGCTGAAACTCCAATACTTTGGCCACCTCATGCGAAGAGTTGACTCATTGGAAAAGACTCTGATGCTGGGAGGGATTTGGGGCAGGAGGAGAAGGGGACAACAGAGGATGAGATGGGTGGATAAGCTATTCTTCAAATCCAAATTTAGAAGATAACATGTGTGGATCTTGGCCATTAAATGTGTTTGGAGACTTAGGAGGAAAAGAGAGGTTTGATGGGAAAGACAATAAATTGAGGATTGTATATGTTGAATTTGAGGCACTTATGTGTTTTCCTGCTGAAATGTCCAAATTGTAAATGGAGAAGAATAAGGATGTTGGAGAAAAAGATTATGCTGAATGTATTGATTTCCAAGTTCTCAAAATGCAGGTAGACTTAAACCCCCGAACATGTATAAGCTCAGTTAGATGGAGTGTTTAAAGGGCTTAAAAGTGTGTAGGAGAAGGCAATGGCACCCCACTCCAGTACTCTTGCCTGGAAAATCCCATGGATGGAGGAGCCTCGTAGGCTCCAGTCCATGGGGTCACTAAGAGTCGGGCACGACTAAGTGACTTCACTTTCACTTTTCACTTTCATTCATTGGAGAAGGAAATGGCAACCCACTCCAGAGTTCTTGCCTGGAGAACCCCAGGGACAGAGGAGCCTAGTGGGCTGCTGTCTATGGGGTCGCACAGAATCAGACACGACTGAAGCAACTTAGCAGCAGCAGGTTGAGTATAGAAATCTAGGGAACACATATATGCAGATTAAAGGAGAGGCAATCATAAAGAAATAGAGCAAGAGTCAGGTATTACTGTTTAAGTTCAGTGTTTTGCAAAGCCAAAACAATTGTTTTAAGAAATAACAAAAATTCAACACTACCAAGTGAAATATAGATTCCAGTGCGATACAAGCTCCCCTGATACTCACTGGATTGAAAAAAAAAAGTTTAAATTGTATCATTGTAACTGCAACAAAAAGAGAAGATGTGGAATTCAAATACCAGTGGATTGAAAAATGAGATAGGATAAGAAGATAATACATTTTATTTTTATGAATGTAGACTAGTCTTTTTTAAAGATGTGCATGCAAAGGAAAGGTAAACTGGTTAGTAGCCAGATATATCTGTAAGATTTTAAAAATATTTTAGAAAACATTTACAAATAAATGCTGAAGTTGTTGTTGAGTCACTAACTTGTATCCGTCTCTTCTGTGACCCTGTGGACTGTAGCCTGCCAGGCTCCTCTGTCCGTGGAATTTCCCAGGCTGGGAATACTGGAGTGAGTTGCCAATTCCTACTCCAGAGGATCTTCCCAACCCAGGGATTGAACCCTCATGTCCTGCATTGACAGACAGGATCTTTACCATTGAACCGCCAGGGAAGCCCAAATGTCTGAAGAACCACTGGTAAATAAACTTGAGTGTTTAGTTAGCAACAGCATCACCTACCTGACTTCCAAACTTAAAAAAATAAATAAATAACATTTGTGGGCTACACAGGCAACCCATAGTACTCTGCAGGGTGCTGCTACTGCTGCTGCTAAGTCGCTTCAGTCATGTCTGACTGTGTGCAACCGCATAGACGGCAGCTCACCAAGGCTCCCGCCGTCCCTGAGATTCTCCAGGCAAGAACACTGGAGTGGGTTGCCATTTCCTTCTCCAATGCATGAAAGTGAAAAGTGAAAGTGAAGCCGCTTATTCGTGTCCGACTCTTAGCGACCCCAAGGACTGGAGCCTACCAGGCTCCTCCATCCATGGGATTTTCCAGGCAAGAGTACTGGAGTGGGGTGCCATTTAGATTTTATTATTTGTATTCAGTGTATATTCAGAATATTTGGGTAATTGTAACAAGATCTCAATGTTTGTTTGGCAGCAGAGATGAGACACAAAAGCATTTTTTCCCCATAACTATTGCTTTCATGTACAAGGAGTCATATACAATGATATTTCTCAAGCATAAGCCCCCATTACACTCCAAAATGCCCACAGAACCCACTTTGAGAATCATTACATTAAAAACATTAAACAACTTTTTGTGATCACTCGGTGCTGGTAATGTGCAAGTCCCCAGAATTACGTTTCTGCATTTGGTCATTGAAATAGTCAAAATTACACATATACAGCTTGCAGATCTGCTGTTGATTCACTCTTGCTCATTTGCAGTTGAAGAGACTGAGCTCCCGTCAATTTGAGTAAATATGCCAGGAATGCACAGTTAATTTGTAGATTCAGGATTTAGATTCAACTCTGACTCCAAAGTCTGCTATATCCCCTGTTTTATAGACACGTAGAAAATGGATTACAGCCTCACCCCTGTAATGTAACAAGCAGAATATGTCGTGTGTGTGTCTATTTAAACTTTTGTAGCCCAAGCTCGCCTATCTGAAGTCACCTGGCCACTAATCATTGTGAATATGACAATTAATAGAAAAAGAAGTAAAGCTGTATGTATGCCATTCAAATAAATCCCTAAATTGAGTCAAACTGCATGTGTTTATAGCCCAAATCTCAAAGTAGAAAACACTGGAGATGACCTGCAACATTTTGGGTTGCTACGTGTAACATGTTTCATATCAAGTGATAGTCTATTTAGAGAAGTGCAGTGGACTTTAGTTCTCTTCCTGTCGTTATTCAGACAGAGGTTGATAGCTTAGCAGCCTCCTGTTGTATGTGTGTGTGTTACAGAGGACAGGTTTGTAGTTGAACCTGATTGTTTCCCAAGCACCCTCTGGCCTTCCTATTTATAATATGTCAAATGAGATTGCCCAAGGTGTGAGGGAAATCTTAATTTCTCTTTTATTCAGGTTATATTGCTTGAGATTCTCTGGCCACAACTCAAACTGCACCAATAAAACATCTATACTTTTACTCCAGCCCACATGTCTTTTAATATTCCTAAATCCTCTTGAATGCTTTTCTGATTTTCACTGCCTTCCCCTTTTTGGATCCCTAACTATTAAAGGTTTTCACCTTCCCTCACTCATAACATTAAGCATCTTGCTACAGGATACAGATTATTATAAACTTCAGTAGAATAATTTAATATTTTGAAAAACAGATGGCTTTGAATAGACCTTGCTCATATTCTTTTCTGTTGGAGTCAAGTTTCCATTTGCCAAAATAAATATATATATATATAAACTACAAATGTATATATTATCACTCAGCTGTGTCCTGTTCTCTGTGACCCCATGGCTCCTCTGTCCATGAAATTCTCCAGGCTAGAATACTGGAGTTGACAGCCATTCCCTTCTCCAGGGGACATTCCCAGTTGAACCTGGTTTTCCTACATTGAAGGCAGATTCTTTACTGTCTGAATCAACAGGGATGACCATATAAATATACAAATATTTAGAAATGAATTATTGCCTCTTGTAAAGAAAAAATTTTCATGCATATATGGACATCTTGAAAAATTTACTTGTAATTAATAATAATTTATGCTCAAGTGAAATTTTAGCAGAAACTTAATGACTCAGGAATTTTTAAATAAGTGACCAAATAGTTAGATAAAACTAAGAAAATAAACATTTTACTCTGCATTAGGCACTCCTGACAAAATGTGTTTCATTAGAAGGAAATGCTGAGAAATATTTTATAAAGTGCATTAGACACTAAATTACCTTTATAATTATATAATGACCTTTACTTTCCTCATTGAAAGAGTGATTAGTAGTAATGTCTAGAAAATATATTTGATAAAAATATACTACTTTAATACTCTGAAAATAATGCAGATTATGAATATATGTTCTAATTGATTCAATGCCAAAATTATATTCAGAAAGAAACCATTTTATGTAGAAATTGATTCCTATTTAGAAAGTGGAAATTGTATATTACTAATTTAAATTAATATGAAAAGCTTATGAAACATGATTTTTTCTTTGAAATGTTATATTTCTTTGTGTTACCCCTTAATTGTTAGTTAAATGAAAGCTCCAGGAAAGGTATTACCAAAAAGTATTCTGACATTTAAAGAATGAGAATTCTCATAGTCATTTAATAGTGCATGTCTTCTTAAATAGTTTTAAAATTCTACTTCTGTGATCATTAATACTGATTTTTAATGTCAGTAAAAATTATATTTTTAAATTAAAGTTTGAATCTGAAAGGATAAATAGAATTTATTAGAAAATATAAAGAATTTGTGAAAATTTCTCATAATGTACCTTATTGTACATACATGTTTTTCTCAGAATGCATATATTAAGACAGAGCTCAGCAAAAGAATCCCATGTTAATGGTCTGTTCTCAAATCAGCGGACTATAGTACTGCCGATTATTACCTTAGTGGTGGTTAACAAGGTAGGTTATGAGAAAAAGGCAAGTCATTTATATTAGTGGTGGGTAAAATATACCAGAACAGAACCATTCCTGTCTTTAGTCTGATGCATGAAATGTCAGTACTCTATAACTGATATGATAGTTTGAATTATATATTTCTATGATAAGATTTCCATATTTCAAACAGCTTAAAATCAGTTTAATATATATCATTTCTCAGTTAATCATATTGAATGTTAAAAGTTACTGATATTACTATGAAGTATGCAAAGCTTTGAAGTCCTGAAGTGAAGTAGTCAAATTCTTTCTAAAGTAATTCAAGAATAGCAGTTTTATTAACTGTATACTTTAATTCTTAAAATAACTAAATTGTTCATTTGGCTTTTAAATAGTTTTTCCCCTAAAACTACATAGAAATAATTATTCAAAGATAAGTAAATTAATACATATGTATTGCTTTCAGAAAAGTATAATTACATGCTATGAAGAAATAATAGTTGATTTTGTGTCTCCATATATTATGTAAAAAATTAGAAATTAGACAATGTTGACCATCTCTATTTTAATTGCATAATTAAAATGTTCATGAAAACTTTTACAGAGCTGTTATTTACCAAGTCAATTTCATAATTAGATGTTGTATTTCACATGTATTGCAATTAACTTTATTATCAGTCTGACAATCAAATTATATACAGGTAGCTATTAGATAGTTCATGAAAGATATACTGACATAAATATTAAGAAAGGCAAAAAAAAAAGAAAATCTAAGCTTTTACTTCTTGCAAAAATACCAGTCATTAATTTTGAATGAGATTTTGTTATACAAACTCATCTTAATATCAGCCCAAGCAAAATATCATAAATATAGTAAGAAGCAATTAAAAATTATCTTTGTGATCCTTTCTACTTTGGTATTTTTAGCTTTTGGACGTGTTTGCCATTTTCAAGTCTCTATTTGATTTTTAAATTATGTACCTTTTGTAGTATGTGAAATGTTATTCTTCACCTGGGCAAATAACTGTTCTTTTGAAAAACAACAAAAATATAAACTGCTCATAATAATAATGAGCCTGATTGCCTAAGAATGAATCTTTCATGAATGCTAATCAAAAACTTCAAAAAAAGAACCCATGTGTAATGAAAATGCAATTGTCCTTGGTTGATTTTGAAGAGGTATTTTAAACAAATTGTTTTTTCAGTTAGAAGCCCAAGTTCCCTTTTTCTCTTCAAACTATGGTTATGACAATTCAGTCTGTTATTACAGAAAGGATTGTGAGGTTTGAAACTGTGTTGAAATTTCACCACTCTATCAGTTTACATGAGAAATTGCATGCTATGAGGTGGATGTTTTCTTAAATGTACTTAACTATTTAACTTCAATGTTCTTTGAATATTAAAAATAAATACTAAAAATATATAGAATAATTTGGGCATTTTTATTTATTTGAAAGCCTTTCTCTTAAAATCTGTTTATTGAATAAAGCATTTTCATTTAACTTTCCATAGAGACTATTTCAAAATGGAATATTGGTTTTTTTCCCTGCAATCTGGAATTTCAGGTTGTTTTTTATTCTACACAGTTAGTGTAATAATTAGTGAAGAATTAGAAAATTAATACAATGAATAAAATGCTGTAACATGATATATGATAAATTGTTTCTTCATTGTTGGAATACTTATAGTTTATATGTAACATTCTTCTACATAATTTTTAAATATTTATTGGCTATACAAGGTTCAGGAAATTTGATAGATTGAAAATTCCTTGCTAAGCTGGCATCATGATTTCCTTGATGAGCAGGCCTTCACTAACTGCTTGAGTTGCACTTGAATGGTTCATTTCTTAACATCAGCAGAAACTCTTGGCTGAAATACTGCCATAGAGTCAGGCAAGGTCATCTGTAAGTACAAGTGCTGAGGGACTAAGCAATAGATGCTTAAACAAAATGTGCATGAACACTTATAATGTGAATATACTAACAACGGAGAGAAGTTATTGGTAAACTGTGAGCTTCCCTGCTGGCTCAGACAGCAAAGAATCTGCCTACAATGTGGGAGACTTAGGGAAGGATCCCTGAGTTGGGAAGATCACCTGGAAGAGGGCACGTCAGTCCACTCCAGTATTCTTGCCTGGAGCATTCCATGAACAGAAGAGCCTGGTGGGTTGCAGAGTCGGACACGACTGAGTGACTAAAGAGAGCACATGGGTTTTTTAACTGAAGTATAGTTAGTGTGCATTATTGTATATTAGAGGTGTCCAATACACTGATTCACAATTTTTAAGGCTTATAATATTTCTAATTATAAAATATTGAGTGCAGTCCCTGTGTTGTACTACATATGCTTGTAGCTTAGTTTATACATAGTAGCTCGTACATGTTAATTTCCTACCCCTGTATTGTCCCTCTCCTTCTTCCTTCTCCCCACTGGTACCTACTAGTTTGTTCTCTTTATCTGAGTCTGTTTTTTTTTTTTTCTTTTTTTTTAATTTGTTAGTTTGTCAAATTTTTTCACTTGTGCATGTAAATTATGCAATATTTGTCTTTCTCTGACATTCTTCACAATATATAATATTTTTGAGGTCCTTTCATGTTGCTGAAAATAGAAAAATTTTATTCATTTTTATGGCTGAGTAGTATTTTATTGTGTGTGTTAGTGTATACACATATCAATCTCTCTCTCTACATATATATATATATATTTATATATATATATATATCACATCTTCTTTATTCACTAATTGGTTGGTGGACACTTAGAGTGTCTACATTTTGTAATAATGTAAATAATGCTAATGAACATTGAGGTATGTGTATCTTTTTGAAAGTGTTTTTGCCTTTTTTACGTGTTATACCCAGTTCTATTGTTCGCTTTTTTGGGAAACTGCTATACTATTTTCCACAGTGACTATGTCAGTTTACATTCCCACCAACAGCATACGAGGGCTCCCCTTTCTTCACACTCTCACCAGTATTTGTTATTTGTGTTCTTTTAGATGATACGCATTCTGGCAGATTTGAGGTGATATCTAATTTTATTGTTGATGTGCTTTTCTCTGAAGATTAGTGAGGGCTTCCCTGGGAGCTCAGTTGGTAAAGAATCTTCCTGCAATGCGAGAGACCCCGGTTCGATTCCTGGGTTGGGAAGATCTGTTGGAGAAGGGATAGGCTACCCACTCCAGTATCCTTGGACTTCCCTGTGGCTCAGCTGGTAAAGAATCTGCCTGCAATGCGGGAGACCTGGGTTTGATCCATGGGTTCAAAAGATCCCCTGGAAAAAGGAAAGGCTACCCACCCCAGTATTCTGGCCTGGAGAATTCCATGGAATGGGGTCACAAAGAGTTGGACATGATTGAACAACTTTCACGTGATTAGTGATGTCGAGCACGTTTCCATGTGTCTGTTTTCCTGTGGTTCAGACGATGAAGAATCTGTCTGCAATGCACTAGGCCTGGGTTCGATCCCTGGATCAGGAAGAGACCTTGGAAAAGAGAATGGCAACCCAATCCAGTATTCTTGCCTGGAGAATTCCCTGGACAGAGGAACCTGGCGGGCTACCCTCTATGGGATCTCAAAGAGTCAGACATGACTGAGTAACTGACACTTTCACTTTGGCCATTTGCAATCCCTGTCAAGATCTCAATAACAATTTGCACAGAATCAGGATAAATATCTTTTAGATTTATATAGAAAGACAAAGGGACTTCCCTGGTGGTCCAGAGGTTAAGAATTTGCCTGCCTATGCATGAGGCGTGGGTTTGATCCCTGGTCCGGGAAGACTTCACATACCGTGGGGCAACTAAGGCCTTGTGCCACAACTACTGAGCACATGCTCTGCAACAAGAAGGAAACACATATTTATAAAGTGGTTTCTCAGTATTATAACAGTTTTGCTATATGTTTATTCAGCATACCTAATTTGACTAAACAAACTATCACTTTTTTTTCTTCCACAGCTATATTTTAAGTT
Organism: Oryx dammah; assembly: GCF_014754425.2. Classification (NCBI taxonomy): domain Eukaryota; kingdom Metazoa; phylum Chordata; class Mammalia; order Artiodactyla; family Bovidae; genus Oryx; species Oryx dammah. The sequence continues at coordinate 10,173,116 of NW_024070191.1, forward strand.
ATGATCATATTGGCAATATTTCAGATCCTTCATGATTCTTCTTTCCTGGCAAATTAAATACATACTTAGTCTGAAAGTCACGATCCTCCACAATATAACCAAGCCTTTGTTCTTAGCCATTTCACTCTTTCTCTTACATCTCTCATCATCAGCAGAAAGCTGATTATCATTGTTTTTCCAATATATATAAACATAGTTGGCTTTGTTGAGTCAGGCAGTCTTGTGTCTAAGATTGGGCATCATTTCTTATAAGATGCACAGTTTTGGTTAAATACATGAATATGTCCAAATTTTTTTTTCATTAAACAAGATCTACTATTCCATTCCCAGGCTATTGGAATTTTAATCTATCTTCTTGACTTATACCTTTTCTTATACAGTCAAATTACTAATGAAGTTATGATTAACTAAATTACCATGTTAATATTCTCCTCTTAGGACCAAAACCACTTTTAAAAATAAATCATATAACAATCTATAGTATAAATAAAAAAACAACAACAGCAACAAACTTAACCTTTATCTGGTTTTTCAAATGGAATATGTGCTTAAACTGACATAAAATTAGTTATAAAGAAACATTCGTCTCTGTATATTTTTAAAATATATTGGTTTTCTAAATCTAACTGAAAACTGTTTGAATGCAAAAATACAATATTAGTTTTGAATTATTCCTTCTAAAAATTATGTTTAATCTACTTTTTGTGGTCAGTTGTTTATGCTTTTGAAAACTTCCCTTTCTAGTCTTTTAAATAACACTTAAGTGTAATTCTAAATGTTATTTTGTATTATTAGGATCACCTAAATGAGACCACAGATGCACCTAAAGCAAGTTATTTGTGCTAATATGTACTAATGAACTCATCTGCTGCCCTGTGCCATAATTCGATTTCTCCATCATCATCTTCTTTCCTGCCCCTGGCTTCTTATCTCTGCCTTTGATTGTTCCTGCTGTCTGGCAGCAGTATTGAAACTACAGTTTGAGATAAAAGATGATGAGGGAAGAAAAAAAGACGGTGATTTTGAATTGTGGAAATAGATGTAGATAAGGGTAAGCATGGAACTAATTAAATCATTTTGTCTTCTGGAGGCCTAAAGTTGCAATGCTTAGTTTAGTATATGCGTTGAATGACTTGTATATATTTGGCATCAGAGAACAATGATGGCCTTAGACTTAGCCACTTTGATGACATTTATTTAGAATCTTATATATGAGCTCTGGTACTAGAATACTCTGGGGATGAAAATTGGATTAAGACCCAGTCTATCCTCAAAAAGAGAGAGGACAGTTAACATGCATTGCTTGAGTACCTGCAGTCAGACTTTGTTGCCTATTTAAGAAGCTTAAAATTTACTGTCAGAAAAAAATGTTAATACTTTTTTAAAAAGTGAATAAGAACAGGGATAAAGGAGTAATTAATGAAAGCAGACTAAGGAGTTTAAATTTAGAGCCAAATTGAAATTTGATGTTAAAGTAAGAAAGAGGTCTGCCAAGGTGAAATTGCCGCAACATTCCCTGATATCTGGGGCATGGGATCCATGCCAAGTTAAGCAAACACATAAATAGCTCAAAAATGCACGACTCCTTCCCTTCTTGACTTTTCCCTTCTTGGCCCTGCCCCCTTCATTTTAAGTTTGTATATTTAATTAGCTTTGCTCTGCTACTGGACAAGTTTGATGTGTGATAGAGATTTCTCTGTGTCCTGTCTCTGCTACTTTCCAGCACTGGGACTTTGGAGAAAGAACCTGAACTACCTAGACCTTCCTTCCTCTTACTTAAAATGATATATAGACATCAGTTTCTTGTGGATTCAGTGAAGGCTAAACTAGCTACTTATGTAAAGTGTTCAAAAAAGCACTAGATACCATACTCTAAGGAAATATTGGCATTTATTATAATATATAATTTTTGAAAATGCATTTTTCTTCTTCACAGCTATCTTAGATTTTGGCCCCTCAAAAATGAAATACAGTAATTAGCTATAAAAATGTTAAAAAAATAATTTAAAAATTATTCATTTCAATTTGTATCTCAGGAGACCTTGTAGAGGTCCACTTATCCATATTTTGCTTGTCATTAGTAGGTTCTAGGGATTCTTACTTTTTGATATAGGAACTCAGTCACATATTTTAGTTGTCAAATAAATTATAGTACACTACTGATCTTGTATGGATTCTTTTCTGAAAGGTGTATGTATTTTTCTGTGTATTTTAAATTTTCTTTATTTAAAATTTTATTGCTAAATATCTGTTGTCTTCCTTTCTACCACCCTCTAAGTTCATCTTAAATTTCCCTTTTACTTAGGAAAAATTCTGTAATGAAATAGACAAGCAGTGTAATGATATTTTAAATGTCAACAACAGTATTAACAGGATGGTACTCAAACTGTGATCTGATAATTGACAACATCAGTGTCACCTGGAAACTTCTTGAATATTGAAATTCTTGGGTCACATTTCAGACATTGTGAACCAGCATCTCTGAGGATAAGGCCCAGGAATCTGTCTTTTGTCAGCTATCCAGATAATTCTCAAGCACAAGAAAGTCAGAAAAGAAATTATCTAACAGAAGCCACTAATAAAATATAAGAGATTCAATTTTGTTTACATGAGAATCCAAACTCCTGTAGAGTAAGTATCTAACACATTTATACTTAGTTTACAAGATATTCCTAGAATGTAATATTTCTGGAATTCAAAGCTAGATTTACTCATCTATTTATTAACTCGGTATTTCTCAAAGTATGATTAGAGAATTACCCATGTGTCAGATCTGGCCAGAGAGATTGTTGAAAATGTGATCCCTGGGTCCAGCTTATACCACTGAAGAAACTGAATCTTTATGAATAGGAAACAGAAATCTGCATTTTAAGCAATTTTCAGTAGTGTTTTTAGAAACACTAAAATAGGAAGAATAATTGACTGCTGTTGGTGACTTAGTGGTTTTGTTCAGTTCAGTTCAGTTCAGTTCAGTCGATCAGTCATGTCCTACTCTGCGACCCCATGAATCGCAGCACGCCAGGCCTCCCTGTTCATCACCAACTCCCGGAGTTCACTCAGACTCACGTCCTTCGAGTCAGTGATGTCATCCAGCCATTTCATCATCCTCTGTTGTCCCCTTCTCCTCCTGCCCCAAATCCCTCCCAGCATCAGATCTTTTCCAATGAGTCAACTCTTCGCATGAGGTGGCCAAAGTACTGGAATTTCAGCTTTAGCATCATTCCTTCCAAAGAAATCCCAGGGCTGATCTCCTTCAGAATGGACTGGCTGGATCTCCTTGCAGTCCAAGGGACTCTCAAGAGTCTTCTCCAACACCACAGTTCAAAAGTATCAATTCTTCGGCGCTCAGCTTTCTTCACAGTCCAACTCTCACATCCATGCATGACTACTGGAAAAACCATAGTCTTGACTAGACGGACCTTAGTCAGCAAGGTAATGTCTCTGCTTCTGAATATGCTGTCTAGGTTGGTCATAACTCCTTCTTCCAAGGAGTAAGCATTTAATTTCATGGCTGCAGTCACCATCTGCAGTGATTTTGGAGCCCCCCAAAATAAAGTCTGACACTGTTTCCACTGTTTCCCCATCCATTTCCCATGAAGTGACGGGACCAGATGCCATGATCTTCGTTTTCTGAATGTTGAGCTTTAAGCCAACTTTTTCACTCTCCTCTTTCACTTTCATTAAGAGGCTTTTTAGTTTCTCTTCAATTTCTGCCATAAGGGTGGTGTCATCTGCATATCTGACGTTATTGATATTTCTTCTGGCAATTTTGATTCCAGTTTGTGGTTCTTCCAGCCCAGCGTTTCTCATGATGTACTCTGCATAGAAATTAAATAAGCAGGGTGACAATATACAGCCTTGACGTACTCCTTTTCCTATTTGGAACCAGTCTGTTGTTCCATGTCCAGTTCTAACTGTTGCTTCCTGACCTGCATATAGGTTTCTCAACAGGCAGGTTAGGTGGTCTGGTATCCCCATCTCTTTCAGAATTTTCCACAGTTTATTGTGATCCACACAGTCAAAGGCTTTGGCATAGTCAATAAAGCAGAAAGAGATGTTTTTCTGGAACTTTCTTGCTTTTTCCAGGATCCAGCGGATGTTGGCAATTTGATCTCTAGTTCCTCTGCCTTTTCTAAATCCAGCTTGAACATCAGGGCGTTCACGGTTCATGTATTGCTGAAGCCTGGCTTGGAGAATTTTGAGCATTACTTTACTAGCATGTGAGATGAGTGCAATTGTGTGGTAGTTTGAGCATTTTTTTGGCATTGCCTTTCCTTGGGATTGGAATGAAAGCTGACCTTTTCCAGTCATGTGGCCACTGCTGAGTTTTCCAAATTTGCTGGCATATTGAGTGCTGCACTTTTACAGCATCATCTTTCAGGATTTGAAACAGCTCAACTGGAATTCCATCACCTCCACTAGCTTTGTTTGTAGTGATGCTTTCTAAGGCCCACTTGACTTCACATTCCAGGATGTCTGGCTCTGGGTGAGTGATCACACCATCGTGATTATCTGGGTCATGAAGATCTTTTTTGTACAGTTCTTCTGTGTATTTTTGCCACCTCTTCTTAATATCTTCTGGTTCTGTTAGGTCCATACCATTTCTGTCCTTTATCGAGCCCATCTTTGCATGAAATGTTCCCTTAGTGTCTCTAATTTTTTTGAAGAGATCTCTAGTCTTTCCCATTCTGTTTTCCTCTATTTCTTTGCATTGATCGCCGAGGAAGGCCTTCTTATCTCTCCTTGCTATTCTTTGGAACTCTGCATTCAGATGCTTATATCTTACCTTTTTTCCTTTGCTTTTCACTTCTCTTCTTTTCACAGCTATTTGTAAGGCCTCCCCAAACAGCCATTTTTCTTTTTTGAATTTCTTTTCCATGGGGATGGTCTTGATCCCGGTCTCCTGTACAATGTCACGAACCTCATTCCATAGTTCATCAGGCACTCCATCTATCAGATCTAGGCCCTTAAATCTATTTCTCACTTCCACTGTATAATCATAAGGGATTTGATTTAGGTCATACTTGAATGGTCTAGTGGTTTTCCCTACTTTCTTCAATTTAAGTCTGAATTTGGCAATAAGGAGTTCATGATCTGAGCCACAGTCAGCTCCCGGTCTTGTTTTTGTTGACTGTATAGAGCTTCTCCATCTTTGGCTGCAAAGAATATAATCAATCTGATTTTGGTGTTGACCATCTGGTGATGTCCATGTGTAGAGTCTTCTCTTGTGTTGTTGGAAGAGGGTGTTTGCCATGACCAGTGCATTTTCTTGGCAAAACTCTATTAGCCTTTGCCCTGCTTCATTCCGCATTGCAAGGCCAAATTTGCCTGTTACTCCAGGTGTTTCTTGACTTCCTACTTTTGCATTCCAGTCCCCTATAATGAAAACGACATCTTTTTTAGATGTTAGTTCTAAAAGGTCTCATAGGTCTTCATAGAACCATTCAACTTCAGCTTCTTCAGCGTTACTGGTTGGGGCATAGACTTGGATTACTGTGATACTGAATGGTTTGCCTTGGAAACGAACAGAGATCATTCTGTCGTTTTTGAGATTGCATCCAAGTACTGCATTTTGGACTCTTCTGTTGACCATGATAGCCACTCCATTTCTTCTGAGGGATTCCTGCCCACAGTAGTAGATATATAATGGTCATCTGAGTTAAATTCACCCATTCCTGTCCATTTAGTTCACTGATTCCTAGAATGTTGACGTTCACCCTTGCCATCTCCTGTTTGACCACTTCCAATTTGCCTTGATTCGTGGACCTGACATTCCAGGCTCCTATGCAATTTGCTCTTTACAGCATTGGACGTTGCTTCTATCGCCAGTCACATCCACAGCTGGGTATTGTTTTTGCTTTGGCTCCATCCCTTCATTCTTTCTGGAGTTATTTCTCCACTGATCTCCAGTAGCATATTGGGCACCTACTGACCTGGGGAATTCCTCTTTCAGTATCCTATCATTTTGCCTTTTCATACTGTTCATGGGGTTCTCAAGGCAAGAATACTGAAGTGGCTTGCCATTCCCTTCTCCAGTGGAGCACATTCTGTCAGACCTCTCCACCATGACCCACCCGTCTTGGTTGGCCCCATGGACATGGCTTTGTTAGCTCCTTTTAAATTTATGTAACAGAGTAATTCATGTGCAGGAAGTTATTTCTTAGCAGATATGAATTGATTCATTCACATACCAAGAAAAACCTTAACAATAAAAATATTTAATAGCTATTAATAGTACCTGGCAATATGTGTGTTTTTTTTTTTTTCTCATTCTTTTCTTGCACACATATTTCTTGTCAGCATCACAGAGTAATTAAGAGCACAGCCTCTGGAGTCAGGGAGCATTAGTAGGGGGCTGGTTTTGCCAGTAATATAAGCATGTCCTATATAAAGATAAAATAAATGTAAAGATAAAATAACTAAGCCACAGTATGTTCATCTTGAGAACGTAATGAAAAAGAGTAATTAACCCATGGGTTGCATGTGATGATATATTTTAGTTCTAAATTTAAAACACTTGTTATTCTGACTTCCTCTCTCCTGAATTGTAAACAGTGAAACTACTAAACAGAGTTATCTGGTAATTAAAATGCAGTATAATATTTGTGTCCTCCAATTATAGATCATCTTGCAGAGGCTGTCACAGAATACCAGTTAGATAGCCTCCTTATACCTACCCTGAATCTAAATCTTAGAGCCTGCTGATAGGCCTGCCAAGTTTAACAAACAGAAAGACTAGAAGCCCAGCTAATTTGAATTTCAGTTAAATAATGAAATATCTTGCATGTAGTATATGAGATGTACTTGATTAAAAGTTTTTCATTGTTTCTCTTAATTCAAATTTAATTGGATGTCCTTTAGTTCATTTGACGTGGCTGAACTAGAGAGAAGGTTGTTTCCACCACAGGGACATGTACCTAACCAACCTGATGAAAATGAGAGTCTATTAATATTTCATTATTTGGTCTTTGGGTAAACAAAGAAGACAAAAAGATGGGCCTTACAGCCCTCAGGGCCTTCTCATTGGTATTAAAACTAGAGTTTCAAGAAAAATGCCTCTTGCGACTATTCTGGTTTAAAGTCTTGAAAGTGTTCAGATTTAAAGTTTTGAGAGTGGTACAGAGAGGGAGATCAGCCCTCTGAGAAAATAGCAGACCCAACCATGCTTTCAAAAGAACTTCGTCATTTCCTAGAGTCCTGTCAATGAGCTGGGTCCCTCCTCCTCCCTGGGGGAAGGCTGGGTAAAGCATCGGAAAGAGTGCATATTGGCGCATCCTTGCTTGATTTCCTCAGAAAGCACAGGTCCTAGGAGACTTCGCTTTTAGGAACTGGAGGAGGAATATTGATGATAACAAATCACAATGACATTGTTGATATTTTAAGAGCTGACCCTGTCTTCCTTTTGGTTGGTGCTACAGTGAATGTGTAATGCTAAGTATTTCTTGATGCCTTGAATGTTTGCTATTTTATAGGAAAGAGGTTATGCTAACTATAACTTGAAAATCATGCTAACGTTATTTCAGACGGACCTTGTTGATCATGTGCTTTGTATCAAGTTGACTTTAATGACCAAAGGGTAATTTTAAAATATCAGGTTTACCTGTATCAAAATGACAGGTTTATCTGTCAAATTCAAATCCAACCACATATTCCTGGCAATTTCTTCCCTCCTACATTGTGTTAGTCGCTCAGTTGTGTCCGACTCTTTGCGACCCCATGGACTGTAGCCCCCAGGCTCCTTGTCCATGGAATTCTCCAGGCAAGAATACTGGAGTGGGTTTACATTTCCTCCTCCAGGGGATCTTCCCAACCCAGGGATCTAGCCTGGGTCTCCTGCATTGTAGGCTGATTCTTTACCATCTGAGTCACCAGGGAAGTCCTCTTTCCTCCTACCCTCTTCCATGTGAGTTCTTTAGTGTTACATACACATATTTCAGATTAAGACGTAAATTGTACTACCAATCTGTTCTGCCATTTTAGTTTAGCTTTATATCGACTAGCAAAGGATGATTGTCCTTAACCCTTGGATTTTGGTTTCCTAAAGCTGCCAATGAGAAAAAAGAATATCTAGATTATGCCTCGCAGAAAAATGCAAAATAAATAAAATCATATTCATAAACCTATTTGGGGTGAGTCCAACTTCAAAGATTCAGGCAAATATTAAACTGCCCATACATGTTGTTTTTGTCAGAGGTAAATGTAGAGAAAATCATCGTGAGAGAGGAGATAAACTATATTATAAATGCAACATATGTAGAAACTAACTTTTTAGAAAAGCATCTACTTTTTTTTCATAAAAGGTCATACCATCCACTGTTTTAAAAAATATGTTGTGTTCTAATAAATTATCTAAACAAATATGCTTTTGTTTTGGTTGTAATTTTCTTCATCTTCCAAAATTTGGCATTGATATTATTAGCAGTTTATTTTTGTAGCTTTTCTGGGAGGTTTTTTTTGCAGCTCTGGATTTGTTGCACCGCATGGTGTTACTTTGTTCTCTAAGCCTGCTCTGCTTGCTAAAATGTCCTGGAAAAAATGCCCTGTTCTTCCCTTGTCTTTGATTGAGTTATCCTTTGTTAGGAAGAGTGTGGTTAGCTTTCATGCTCCTTACTAGCTCCCAGCAGCCCTCCCCATAGACTGCAGCCATAGCCTTGCCAGGAGCCCAAGCTCCCTGCATGGAGGAGATCAAACCTCCACAACAGGGATTTTCAAGGCAGGTCGAGTTCAAGAGTCAGCTTGGAAAACACAGTCTACATCACATAAAGATGAGATGACTCACTGGAAATTCTTTTCTGTGGATTGTTTCCACTTCTAAAACTGAGTGATATATCAAGTTCAAATCCAATCCCATATTCCTGTCAATTTCTTGCCTCCTACCCTCTTCCATGTAAGTTCGTTAGTGATACATATACTTACTTCAGAAGAAGACATAAATTCCATTACCTCTCTGCTGTGCCATTTAAGGTTAGCTTTATATCTACTTGGCAAAGGATGATTTGTTTTATCCTCCAGATTAGTCTACATTGTACATGTAATATACTTGCATTCTAGTGAATTTGAATACTATGTAAAGGGGCAGAGAAGAAAATGAAATTTATCATTGGTCTTACCTGTCCCAACAAGCAATTTTTGTTATTTGGACATGTAAGTTCAATTGTGTCTTTTCTATTTGAATATTCTATGATAGTTATTTTCTCACATGACTGCAAAGTAGTTTTCAGTGGTCAGTAGTTTACCCTGCCTTCCACAGTGTATTTTTACCTAGTTTGAAAGTTGGCGGTCCTGGACATATACATTAATTTCAATTCTTCAGATATAAAGAATGATTATCATAAAAGTTCTTTGAGAATAAAATATTTTCCAATGTGTATATCTTTACTGTATATTCCTGGATGTGAATTATTTCATCAGATTATGAACTATTTACCTGAAGTCATTTGATACATGTTAAGAAATTACATTAGAAAAAAATTGAGAGCTTACTTCACCTAATCTTTGCATTATCTCTAAGTGTCCATATTAAGATACAAACCAGTCTTAGTCACTTTTTTAAATAGTTAAGTTGAACAGTTTCCATGCATTTATTCACTGTTTATATGCTAACTTTTTGTATTTGTTTATATAATATAAATACTCAGTAAATTCAGGCTTCATGATGTTAGGGTCCCTGTGCATTCATTAATTAGGGTTTTTGTACATAAAGTATTAATTTTTGTGACTGGGACAATTATTATCGCTCCCAACTCTTTCTTTGTTTATTGAAAATTGACTAATTTGCTATTGATAAAATCTATACTACTATTTTCTTTGTAATTTCTTCTAAAAATGATGTTTTGCACAAAAGTAACATAAGAGCAATACTCATGAGACAATTCAGATGTTAGAACATCTTTGACTAAAATTTATCTTGTACTAGTTTAAAATTTTTCATGGAAATTTAAAAATATACACATATATATGTGTGTGTGTGTGTGTGTGTGTTTTCCCTAAAGCCCATGTCGTTCCTTGCCTCAACAATATCAAGGTAGAATTTTTACACTCTCCTTTTTTGTAAGAATCTGTACCAAAATACATTTACAGAAATTATTCTGATATACTCTCTTAAATTGATGCCAGTTGAGTGTATTTCACAGTTTAAGAAACAAGGCTTCCATTGTAGGAATTTCAGAGTGCATTTTCACCATGTACCTTTGGAAATTAGACTGCCATACTGTTACCAAAATGCTTGCATCAAATTGTTTATCAGGTCATTTTCTCTTGGTATATAGAAGTAGCAAGCTTGGATAAAGTGGATATATTTTCAAAAGATAATAAAAAAAAAATGAGTGTGGAGTGGGTCTATTCCCAAGGAGAATTAAGGCAACTAGACTGAAATGTAGAAAAGTGAAGGAAACTGGCACAGAAGGAGAGAGAGAAAGATGATATCTGTTTTAAAAGATAATGGGAAACGGAAAAAATTTTACTATTCCAGAAATCTAAAGCCCATGGGAGCCAAATACCTAAACTGGGAAACTGCACCATTTAATACTTTCTGATTAGAAGGCACACTACATATTAACAACTGATGAAACTTTTTGACCCTTGCCCCTAACCATCTAGATAAGACTTAGGGATGACAGTCTGTACAAGCTCTGCATTCACCACCAACAGTTTTGAGCTAGTTTCCGATTTTTTCTTTTTTTCCCCAGGGGTTGCAAAAAATTTTGCTTCCAGCAAGAGAAATAAACAACATGTAACTGAATCTAGAAACCTAGCAGTGTCAGGCACAGCTCTGAAGTCAGAATGGTTACTGTAATTTGAGCAAATCTGGACACACAGCCAACATTTCTGCACTATCAATAAACTATTGAAAACTGAAAGGCTTAATGACTAATGCACCCATCAGAGGGGAGGTACACATGTACATACAAAATGAGGGAGAATAATTGGATAATCAAATGTATTTATTAGTCAAAAGGAACATGGCTTTCATGTTTTGTGTGCAGACTAATGCTTTGTACTATGTTTAGTTTACCCAGGTATTTATGATTAGAACTTAAACAAAAATCACTACTGAATTACAATCATTGTAAAATACTTGAAGGATAAACAAAACATAAATGAAATAACTGTAGATTTTCAAATAAAACCTATATGTTGTATCTAAATGATTATAACGGCCTTTAAATCATTTTCTGAGGAATTTGTATTGAAATGTAAAATTTAATTCCCCAGTGAAAAAACAAAGAAGTGTCTGCTACTTAGTGATAGCTCTAACGGACAGCTCAGATATCTCCAATACGGATCGCTCAAAATACAGGAAAGAAAAGCTCATATATTTCATTAGGAGTATTTGATATAGCATCTGTTTTAAAATTAGTTACTTCAATCGCATTTTAAAAATAAAATTCTGCTCCCAGGAAGATGAAAGAGGTGTATTTTTCCCTCTAAGTACAACTAAAATCACTGGAAATTACATGTAAAATAAACATTTGAAGACTTTGAATAGTGGAGAGAATTCAGACCAAATAATGACCTTGAAGGCTAAGGAAAAATCAGATAATCAGTTTCTGTAAATTATTTTTATCCCATATATTTAAGACTTGTTTCTAAAGTAGCATGCCACCCGGAAATGTGATGGGTGCAGACACATACAAACCCTTACAGAAGGTTGTGTTTTCTGGCAAAGGGAGACAAAGGGCCAGGAAAGGACAGATTGCAAGATGTAACCCATCAACTACAGCAAATGTCACAGACAAACAAAGTGTGGCCCCTCCCACTCCCAGCTGATGAAGGTTGACTGGGGAGCTCAGTGTTCCTTCCCCATGAGGCTCCAAAGAGGTGCTGCTCACCACCCTCCCTTCTTCAGCAGAGGTCATTTAGGGAGACACCCCTCTACCTCCTGAGGTGAATCAAAAAATCCCGAATGCAGAGCCCTATCAGGTGTTTGAGACAGACTCATTGAAAAATTAGTTCAATTCAGTCAGTTCAGTTGCTCAGTCTATCTATTTGTGACCCCATGGACTGTAGCATGCCAGGCCTCCCTGTCTACCACCAACTCCTGGAGCTTACTCAAACTAATGTCCATCAAGTTGGTGATGCCATCCAGCCATGTCATCCTCTCCTCCTGCCCTCAGTCTTTCCCAGCATCAGGGTCTTTTCTAATAAGTCACTTCTTTGTATCAGGTGGCCAAAGAACTGGAGTTTCAGCTTCAACATCAGTCCTTCCAATGAACACCCAGGACTGGTCTCCTTTAGGATGGACTGGTTTCCTTTAGGATGGACTGGTTGGATCTCCTTGCAGTCCAAGGGATTCTCAAGAGTCTTCTCCAACACCACAGTTCAAATGCATCAATTCTTTGGTGCTCAGCCTTATTTATAGTACAACTGTCACATCTATACATGACCATTGGAAACATCATAGCTTTGACTAGATGGACCTTTGTTAGCAAAGTAATGTCTCTGCTTTTTGATATGCTGTCTAGGTTGATCATAACTTTCCTTCCAAGAAGTAAGCGTCTTTTAATTTCATCACTGCAGTCATAATCTTCAGTGATTTTTGAGCCCAGAAAAATAAAGTCAGCTACTGTTACCACTGTTTCCCCATCTAGTTCCCATGAAGTCATGGGACCAGGTGCCATGATCTTAGTTTTCTGAATTTAGAGCTTTAAGCCAGTTTTTTTTCACTCTCCTCTTTCCCTTTCATCAAGAGGCTCTTTAGCTCTCCTTCATTTTCTGCCATAAGGAGGGGGTCATCTGCATATCTGACATTATTGATATTTCTCCCAGTGATCTTGATTCCAGCTTGTGTTTCATTCGGTCCAGCGTTTTTCATGATGTACTCTGCATATAAGTTAAATAAGCAGGGTGACAATATACAGCCTTCACGTACTCCTTTTCCCATTTGGAACCAGTTCCATGTCCAGTTCTAACTGTTGCTTCCTGACCTGCATACAGATTTCTCAAGAGGCAGGTCAGGTGGTCTGGTATTCCCATCTCTTTCAGAATTTTCCACAGTTTATTGTGATCCACACAGTCAAAGGCTTTTGGCATAGTCAATAAAGCAGAAAGAGATGTTTTTCCAGAACTCTCTTGCTTTTTCATGATCCAGCGGATGTTGGCAATTTGATCTCTGGTTCCTCTGCCTTTTCTAAAACCAGCTTGAACATCAGGGAATTCACAGTTCATGTATTGCTGAAGCCTGGCTTGGAGAATTTTGAGCATTACTTTACTAGCAAGTGAGATGAGTACAATCGTGCGGTAGTTTGAGCATTCTTTGGCATTGCCTTCCTTTGGGATTGGAATGAAAACTGACCTTTTCCAGTCCTGTGGCCACTGCTGAGTTTTCCCAATTTGCTGGCATATTGAGTGCAGCACTTTCACAGCATCATCTTTCAGGATTTGAAACAGCTCAACTGGAATTCCATCACCTCCACTAGCTTTTTGTTCGTAGTGATGCTTTCTAAGGCCCACTTGACTTCACATTCTGGGATGCCTGGCTCTAGGTGAGTGATCACACCATCGTGATTATCTAGGTCATGAATATCTTGTTTATATAGTTCTTCTGTGTATTCTTGCCACCGCTTCTTTATATCTTCTGCTTCTGTTAGGCCCATACCATTTATGTCCTTTATTGAGCCCATCTTTGCATGAAACGAAGAATCTGGACTTCTAACTCTGCCCCTACCAGTAATGAGGTAATGCCTACCGCCTTCTCCTGCCCACGTGAAATCAGAGAAAGCCAACTAAAACTGATGATTTAAATAAAAATGACCAAGTTAGAATTGAAAAATCATTTGTCATACCAAAAGGCAGGTAGACTAAAAATGAATATAAAAGGTAATCAACAGCTACACATATCAAATTAACCTTAAAATGTTGTAAAGCAGTCATGATAAAATACATGAAATACTTCAATGAGCAATTACAAATGGAAAGTGCCAGAAAAAAAAATAGAAGTTTTAGAGAGGCGTCAAGAGGGAATTGGAACACTTAAAATTTAAAAATAAAAAAAACTTTAGTGGAGAGGCATAGCAGCAGAATGGAGGAGACAGAGGAAAGTATCAGTGAGCTGGAAAACAAAATAGGATAAATTACAAATGCAAACAAGAGAGAAAAATTACAGAGTCTCAAAGATCTATGTTACTGTAACAAAGATATTGAAGAATAATTGTGTAACGAGTTCCTGAAGGAAAGAAGAAAAAGAAGCAAGGGTAAAAAATTTTGCTGAAAAAAAAATTAAAAAAAATGCAAATTTGGCAAGTATGTGAAACTGCAGAATGAAGAAGCTAAACAAATCTTAAAAAAGATAAATCCAAGAAATCCATATCAAGCATAATTAAATTCTGAAAACTATAGATAACCCCACTGACCCCTTGGTTTCAGATTTTGGCCCCCAGCCTTATGAAAGCATACATTTCCATGGTTTGAGCCACACTGGTGATTAGTGAGGGCAGTGCTAAGAAACTAACGTGCCAGTGATCCTGACAGTGATGGAAACCTGCCTCTTGAGATCATCAATGTCAATGATAAATGGACAGGTTGTAATATGGTATTGTGGTTTTGTAAGAGGTTACCATCAGAGGAAACTGGGTAATGGATATATGGGATCTTTTTTGTATTATTTTTATAACTGCACGTGAGTTTACAGTTATCTCCAAATAAATTTGTGATTAGAGTAATGAGTAAATAGAAGTGCGTTTTAACTCAGTCTCACCTGCACCACCTGGTTGAAATAGTACCTGAAGAGCATCTGCATTTGAAGTGCTGCTGCTGCTGCTGCTAAGTCGCTTCAGTCATGTCCGACTCTGCGACCCCATAGATGGCACCCCACCAGGCTCCCCCGTCCCTGGGATTCTCCAGGCAAGAACACTGGAGTGGGTCGCCATTTCCTTCTCCAATGCATGAAAGTGAAAAGTGAAAGGGAAGTTGCTCAGTCGTGTCTGACTCTTAGTGACCCCATGGACTGCAAGTGCACTTCACTCCAAATAATTACTCATAATGAAAGACAAACTGACTTAGTATCTTTGAATTATTCTCTTACATTCTCACCTGGAATAACAAATCTTTTAACAAATATTGAGAGCTTCACAGAAGAGCTATGCAGAGACTACTAATGACTAAATATAGGATTACATAGGTATGTATATCTCATATTTAAGAGAATAATAGCAACTTATAAGATATGTAAGTGAAATAAGATGAGGAATAAGTCACTGTATTAATAGAAGTAGAAAAATGAGGGTAGGAAAAATAAGAGGAAGACAAAAGTTAAGAAAGCACACAGAGTAGAAAATTTATACACTTAGTAAATTGGCCTGCAAGGTTTCTCAGAGACTAATACATAAATATATAAAAATATTTATGCAAGCATAAATTAGCCAACATCCTTATGTCAAAAAAATAAACCTTAAAAATAAATAGCTCAATTAAATATGTCAAGGTTAGCTGCAATTTAAAATTTCTATTTTAAATATATGCAGTACAATTTTATAAGTGATTATTTCAATTTGAGAAAGAAAAACCTGCTAAATACTTAAGACCAAATATGTTAATCATAGGTTCTGTGCATATTTGCAGGCTTTTGTTCTGGAATAAACATAAAATCTGCATAACTTTAGATTGAAATATTTTATATCAGTCTTAATAGCAGACAGTTGAAAGGCATAATCAAAGATAGAAAATGCATTTTTAAATTACTAAAAGAGGAAAGCAAAGACAATTTTAACTTAAAGTGTTTCATTTAAACACCAAAATATAGAGATAAATATCGCCCAATTTTATTAAGATATTTAAAATAAAATTGCAAAATCTATCTATGTAATCTGTAAAAATTGTTATCAGTACAAAAAAGAACCCCCAAACACCTCAAGGGTTTTGTTTTGCCAAATAGACCTTTCCAAACAGAAAGTGACTTTTTCATATTATTGTCATCTCTAATAGTTTTCAGCACATTACTCTGACACTTCTTGTCAAAGACAACCACAGGCTTAAAATAAAGCCTAGAGATTTTCATATTTATTATGATTACATATAATAAAAAGATATTCTGTACCATTAAGATCATATTAAGAGAAAATCGATGTGAGATACACATTTTTAAAAGTTAGATATATTTAAAAGAACCCTCACTTATTCAGCTCAGTTCAGTCCCTCAGTCATGTCTGACTCTTTGTGACCCCATGAACCACAGCATGCCAGGCCTCCCTGTCATCACCAACTCCTAGAGTCCACCCAAACCCATGTCCATTGTGTCAGTGATGCCATCCAACCATTTCATCCTCTGTCGTCCCCTTCTCCTCCTGCCCTCAATCTTTCCCAGCATCAGGTCTTTTCAAATGAGTCAGCTCTCTGCATCAGGTGGTCAAAGTATTGGAGTTTCAGCTTCAGCATCAGTCCTTCCAATGAACACCCAAGACTGATCACCTTTAGGATGGACTGGTTGGATCTCCTTGCAATCCAAGGGTCCCCCAGATTCTTCTCCAACGCCATAGGTCAAAAGCATCAATTATTTGGTGGTCGGCTTTCTTTATATTCCAAATCTCACATCCATACATGACCACTGGAAAAACCATAGCCTTGACTAGACAAACTTTTGGTGGCAAAGTAATGTCTCTGCTTTATAATATGCTGTCTAGGTACCCTCACTTTTTCAAGGCACTTGAACTACAACATAAAAATCAACATTGAAGAAAATGATCACTCACAATCTTACTTTAAAAGTAAAATGATATTTACCACAAGAAAGATTTAGAGCACAGATTTAGCCTTGCTCAATCAGTTAGGTTATTTTGGAAATGACTTGTTATCAATTTCTTTTCCCAGAAAATTGAGATAATATTATTTTTTTGAGAAAATGTTTGAGGCTTAAATAATACATTTAAAAATTACATGAGTTTTTAAGATCATTAATGTTAATATTATTTGAAAATCACAAGCAGTGATGTGAGGCTGGAATAAGAAAAGAGGATATTGTTGCTAAGCCATGAGATCGGAGTTGCTGGGGTTTGGAAAAAAAGAAAAGAAAAACACTGATAACTTTGAGGAAACCATTATAGGGAAGCTTGCCTTCCTGTTCACCAGCCTAATGTCCTTTACTTCTCTGTTATTAGGCAAATAAGGTCTATACCCTAGTCCCTTTCAGGGCCAATCTAGCCAGGTGATTGAGCTCTACATAACAGAATGTCACAGGAGATTTTATGCCTCTCTTCCAGGATTGGCCATTACATCCCTCAACCCTATACCTTTCATGCTCCTTTCCATCCTCTGACTGACTGTGTGGATCCTCAAGGAGGATGTAACTGTCAGATGGCAGAAGCCTGCTTCTCTGAATGATAATATGTAAATGAACACCAGAATTACCTGCAGTGAACCCTTATAGTAAATGAGAAATCAATTTTAATCATGTTAAACTGGCATATAACATAGATTTTGGTTGTACAGCAGCTATACTGCCCTAACTAATTACCATTCTGTAGGAGTACGAAGCACTAGCATATGAATAAGTAGCACCAATATCAAAGTCATGATAATGTTTTCTAATATAAAAACATAAACTACAAAAGGAACAAGCAACAACAATAAGACTTATAAGATATATCTCATACGCCAGGCACTAATGCTTAACTATGGTCAAATGTAAGTTGGAGGGTAAGTTATTTAATCCTCAGACAAGCTTTTTCAATAGTTCTTGTGGATTCCTGTTAATACTGTACTTTTCTTTAGTCTGACTCTCAGCTAGTCCTATTCTAGGAGATGGATTATTACAAGTAGCATTTCTTTTTACTCTCTTTTCTTTATCGTGCAATTTTTAGCAAAATATAAAATTACATTCTTTCTAATCTAGCGAACTAATAGTATTAACTGACATAATCTCAGCATTAGTGCCATCAGTAATGATCATTTATATTTATACTGCTTTATAACCGTTCATTTCTTTTGATCCAAGCTTCTCCAGTAGTCTGTCTGTAAGATTCACATCTCTTTCCTTTCTAAGAATTATTCAACCCTTGTTTTTCCACCGCCTTCAGGGATTCTAAGTAATCATACCTATTTTTACTTATTTTCTCTTCTATGAAAAACTAGGGCATAGAAAAAAATTGGATGAATTCAATCACAAAAATATGTAAATGTATTCTATAGATTGCTATGTCAGTGAAGAATAGATAATACTTGGTTATCACAAGAGCTTCCCACGTGGCTCAGTGGGTAAAGAATCCACCTACAATGTGGGAGACGCAGGTTCGATCCCTGGGTTGGGAAGATCCCCTGAAGGACGGCATGGCAACCCATTCCAGTGTTCTTGCCTGGAGAATCTCAGGGACAGATTCTCTACATGGAGCCTGGCGGGCTACATGTGGTAGCAAAGAGCTGGACACAGCTGAAGTGACTGAGCACATACACAGTTGACACAAAATTTTACCCATTAGAGAATATTTAATTTTTTTTAAAATTTAACCAACAATTAGAGATTCGGAGAAGGCAATGGCATGCCACTCCAGTATTCTTGCCTGGAAAATCCAATGGACGGAGGAGCCTGGTGGGCTGCAGTCCATGGGGTCGCGAAGAGTCGGACACGACTGAGCGACTTCACTTTCACTCTTCACTTTCATGCATTGGAGAAGGAAATGGCAACCCACTCCAGTGTTCTTGCCTGGAGAATCTAGGAAAGGGTTTTTCTTAGGGAGGGATCACCATAAATTAATTGAAAATAATAATGGTTGCTATGACTTTTTCCCAGTGAGCGTTTTATACCAGGCCCCATTCTACAGATCTTATATGCTTAACTTCAATGTTTCATTGAAGCATTTATTTTATAAATTTACAGGTAAGGTAGCTGCTGTACTTCAATCAATGCCGGACTGGATAGCAGTTTGATTTGTTGCCCCTTATTCTTCAAGCCAGGGCTCTTTTCTTGGCACTATGAAACCATGAAATACAATTTCTTCTCTTCTATATTGTCATATCATCTATGGAATTGATTGTTCTGTTTCTTTTGAATAACTAACAGTGTATAATCAGATTAGCATGGTGGTGGAGGTGGTGGTTTGGTCGCTAAGCTGTGTCTGACTCTTTGCCACCCCCTGGGCTGTAGCCTGCCAGGGTCCTCTGCCCATGGGGTTTCCTAGGCAAGAATACTGGAGTGGATTGCCATTTCCTCTGCCAAGGGATCTTCCCGACCCAGGATCGAACCCGCATCCCTTGTGTCCCCTGCATTGCAGGCAGATTCTCTATGAATTGAGCCAGCAAGGAAGCCTAAGGAATCTGTGATATATGTGGAAAATACATATATAAGTGCAGAGGATACAAAGATAAGACACTCTCAGTCTAGTTGGGGAAATTCATTTAACAAGTAGTAACACTGTGGTGGGATACATGAGTAAAGGTTAAATGGAAGAAACTTCAGAGAAAGTAGCGATTAACTCAATATCTGGATGTTCAGGAAGTTTCATGGTAAAGGCAGTGCCTGAGCAGAAGTTAGGGGTTACTGGCAACTCAGTAGGACAACAGAAAAGATGGGGACCTGGGGTGAGGATGAGGAGAAAATGGAAACAGAACAGTGAGCATAAGCATGGTGACACCATGGGCATACGAAGAAATCTGAACTTTATTCTGTGTGAGAACAATAACTAAAAAAAAAAAATTACTCAGAATAACCTGAAAAGATTTTCAATATAAGAAATTACTAGCATCAGCAGTAAGTATTGGAAGTGAGGAATGAAGAAACAAATTGGGTTATTGTAGTAGATCCGAGTGGATTAAAGCCAATTTGGTGGCTATCAATGTAGGTATCTGTTTTTACCATCTATCAATCCACAATTCTTCCACTGTATCCCTCAAATATTGGACTAAGAAACAGACATTCGACTGTTGAGAAGAAGACAGATTTTTGAGATATTGCAAATTTTTGAGATATCATGTGTGTGCTCAGTCATGTCTGACTTTTTGTGACCTCCATGGACTGTAACCCACCAGGCTCCTCTATCCATGGAGACTTTTAGACAATAATACTGGAGTGGGTTTCCATTTCTTTTTCCAGGGGGTCTTCCTGACCCAGGGATATTGCATTATTGGGTGGGGAGGGTGCATTTAAGACATTTTGGAGTTATGGAACATCCAGGTGAAGTTCTATGACAGGCAGCTAGATATTTAGATTTTTAACAAAAAAGCAGACATAAGTATGGGCCATGTAGATGGAGAGTAGGTTTTTAAA
The DNA here is from genome assembly GCF_014754425.2 of Oryx dammah. Lineage (NCBI taxonomy): Eukaryota > Metazoa > Chordata > Mammalia > Artiodactyla > Bovidae > Oryx > Oryx dammah. The sequence goes on from NW_024070191.1 coordinate 10,193,307, forward strand.
ATCATGGACATAAATTTTATCACCTCAGAGTAGAGTTAAGAGAAAGGACTGAATCTGATCCTAAAATGGGGACATATGAGTAAAGAAGAAGCAGTGAGCATCCTGGGAGAGGGTCATGAGGAGAACCAAGGAAGACATTCTCAAGCCTGCATTGTGAAGAGTATCAGAGCCCAGAGACTACAGGCAGTTTAAGAACAGTGTACACTAGCCTTATGAAACAGATCAATTTGAAAATGCTTGTTCATGGCAGTTATGGCAGAAGCTATATTAAAGTGGGGTTAGTAGTTAGTGGAAATATAGAAAGTAAAAATATTAATGTCTATTACTATTTTCAGAAACGTATATACCAGGAATGGAGTTTATTAATAAGGAATGTGGGAGAAAAGGAGAATGGGAGCCAGGAGCAAAGGGAAAGCTTTTGTTCTTGATCGTATTAAATATTTATTGGTGTGGGGATTGTTTATTGGCTTATTTGCTTGTTCATTTATGTTGATGGGAGGAGAGAATGAGTATCAAGAGTTTGCAGAAAAAGAGAAGCTGAAAATAAAATAAAGTCAAATGAGTCATGACTGAGGAATTACTTAGGTGAGCAGTGAGGAAATAGGAGGAAAAGCCTATTAAAGGGATGGTATGTGAGGGGCGCCCTTCTGAGATCAGAATGAAGGATAATGGTTGGAATTAGAGATTTTGGTGAAAGTATGTGATGGATGAAGTAGGATGAATTTACTTTTTTGGAGTAAGTGGTAATTCATCTATTGGAAATTAAGATGGTACTTGATAGTTTGAAGTCCAAGGCACTTAAATGGAGAAGGCATTGGTGAACCACTCCAGTACTCTTGCCTGGAAACTCCCATGGACAGAGGAGCCTGGTGGGCTGCAGTCCATGGGGTCGCTAAGAGTCAGACATGACTGAGCGACTGAGTGACTTCACTTTCATCCTTTGGAGAAGGAAATGGCAACCCACTTCAGTGTTATTGCCTGGAGAATCCCAGGGACAGAGGAGTCTAGCGGACTGTCATCTGTGGGGTTGCACAGAGTCGGACACGACTGAAGTGACTTAGCAGCAGCAGCAGCAAGGCACTTAAAAAAAATTACTGAATTACTCCTTTATTTAGCAAGTAACGTTATATTACATTACATGGTTGTACTAACTGCCTTCATGAATTTCCAAAAACTATCAGTATTTCAAAATTATTTTCTAAAAAGATCAGAACTTCTTTCAACCTATAATTTAATTAATATATCACCACATTTAAAAATAGAAATATCACAGGGATTATTCATATTACTAGTAATAATAAATACTTATATTAGTAACATTTTATTTTTAGAGAAGATAAATCAGTCTGTTTTCCATTTAGACCCATTTTCCAGCTATGGCTGAGGCCAGTGCCCCTTCCAGGGCCAAGGCCTACAGCTCCTCCCACATCTAGGGAAGGGTCAGGGCACTTTGTCCCGTTCGTGTTGGAAGAAAACAGTCCACCTCTTAAATAGCGCAGGGTAGTAGGGGTGGAGGGAACAAAACCCATATGTTCTTCACAGTTTTAAGTAGTATGGGAGTTTAGCTGCAGTTTTAACAAAATATGCATGTTTTCCTTTTATCCATATGAATAATATCTAGCCAAAAATAGATGATTTAGGTAGGTAGAGGTGTTTTATATTTTTAAATGTTACTACTCTTCATGAGGTTTATTTTGCTTCAGAATCTGGGCTTATTAATGCCATGGATGTCATGTTTATTGCTGTTAGGGTTATGACTAGGAGTTCGTTATTTGTAAAGAAGCTGAAAAGACTTCAGTATTTTCCTTATGGTCCAGAACGAGGTAACATAGCATTGGAACAGAATTCTACCTGGAACTGTGTAAGAATCCTAGAGATAAATATTTGGGATCACAAAGCTTTCAGAGTAAACGCTGGTTTATTCGTTTGTCTTCTTATCTGTCCTCTTCCCTTGTAAAAGTGAATAACATGGACTTAGATTAGCTTAGCTTATTCAAACTATGACACTTAAATCATAATAAAATAGAGTCTTTGCTCATTTAAAAAACAGATTTTATACAAGCATAATCTTATACTATTTTTAACACATTTTTCCAACCTACAGTGGCCTTCACTAATTGTTAATAAACACTAGATCCCCTGGAGAAGGGAAAGGCTACCCACTCCAGTATTCTGTCTTGGAGAATTCCATGGACTGTATAGCCCATCGGGTAGCAAAGAGTCGGACACGACTGAGCGACTTTCACTTTCACTCAAGGTATATTTTACAAACCCTCCAATCTGTGTGTGAGAGAAAGTCACCTTAGTTATTGCTATAAGCATTGCTCTGTAGGCTTGTTACAAAGTGACAGACATTGCCTTAATAATTGATTGTCAGTAAAACAGTTATAGAAGAATTTCCTTTGATATTGATAATATTTTAATCGAAGTCAAACTGAGAGGCTTTCCTTCAGAGGAATGTAATATTTTAATTTTTTAAGGACAACGATAGTTATATACCTTTACTGTAGCTCATTCTTTATTTTGCGGTATTAAATTTTGATATATAGACTGTTTTAAAACCAAAAAAACCAGTGTTTCCTTTCTGCAGCGTTTTGTAGTAATTATATCCTTCTGTATAAATCTTGGGTTTCCTTTAATTTAGTATGAAGAAAATACAATAAAAAGCAGAAAATAAGACAATATTTTTGACAAATAAATTTTAAAACATTCACACTTAACCTACTTTATTTATATCATTAGTTTAAAAATTTGACATAAAACTCAACATGAAGTGGGTTAGTGTAAGCCTGCTACTGAAAAATATGTGCAAGAGTTTGTCAATTTTTGTGAAAAGTTTATCCAAAGAATTATTATTTTTAATTTCTCAGAGACTGTCAGTTCCTTGAAAATCACTCCCTTCCTTAAAATCAAACACTCTTTTCAGCAAAAGAGAGAGAGTTTGTGGTTCTTAAATATTCATGAGGCACAATAGTTTCACAACAAATCAAATTTAATTAAATGATGCATTTCCTCCACTTACAAAAGGTTTATTAAAGGTTTATTTGCTCATGCAAATTAAAGTGTTAGAGTTAAAATCCACATGAAACTTGGCACTAACAATTAAAAAAAAATATTGAAAGATTTCTCGCCTCACTGCAATACCTTGCTATGTTGAAACGGCTCAGCTTGTCATTTAGAATCTTTAATGAAACCAGGGAGGAGGCTATTTATTTGCATAATAGGACATAATTTGCTGTGGTGAGGTTTTAATTATTTATAGGCTGTCTGAAATATTTAAAATGGCATCACTAAGGAGCATGAAGTGTTGGATAATGCCTTCATTTCAGCTTTCCTGCCGTTTCTTTATGGGTCAAGCGATTTATTTCTAATTAGCATACCAGGCTAGTGGCTTTAAAAACATAAGGACAACAAATTGGTTGCAGTCTGTTTGCAGCTTGAATAGTTGGAGACGGCCAAGGGTCACTGAAAGAGACAGTAGAGTTAAGAGATGAGGCCAGAAGTCAATCCAGCACATGGAAGTCACTGACTCAACGCAGCCACGCGTTCATTCCTGCACACTGTCTGCGGTCCACAGTAGTTTCTCTTTGGATGGTAGCAGGTTATAGCTAATGGATTTTATGTTGCTTGTTCTGTAAAAGATTTTGTAGCATTAACCTATTTCTTAATAGAAATGATGTTTGAGCAATACAAAACCTTCCCTTTCCATGGAAAAAAGATACAGTCATTATTCTGAGTGCAGAGAAAAATGCAGCAGTTTAGTGTAAGATTTCATATTTAAATATATACAGTCTTATTTGTATATAAGAACAAGATCCTATGGATAAAACAAGATAGTACGCCCTTTCAACTAAGCCGCGTAGAAACTAAGATATTTTATGAGAAGTTCTGAATTAGTAGAATGCACTAACATTAGTGTAAAATTATGAAATTATCATTTCTGTGCATTGTTTATATTACAGGTAAAAGGAAAGAAAAACCTACGTGGTATCATGCATAAGATCTATTCTTTTGTAATAATGGGATTTGCATATTGGTTGATTTCCATTTCAAAAATCTGTAACTTTCTTTGGAGCAATTTAAGAACTGGCACGTTTTAGACATCATTGCAGAATTAAGAGAATGTTTATGCGAGGGTTCATTATGTTTCCATGATGATCTTGATATTCTCATCATCATGCATATGGATTTGAAGTGGTGATTGTGCCCTGTTAACATTCTCTCATCTGTCACCTTTGGCCTCAAAACATGGAGAGAGAGATTGTTTCCAGATGTCAAAAAGCAGCCGTTGGGCATCACAGGGACTGTTCTCTGTGCCTCTTTAAGTAGTAGGCAGATGCTCTGCTTAAAGTGAGAATTTTTATGATTATCACTCACATGACCCAGGTGATTGGTCAAGGCTGAAAAAGTCTCCAGTCTCAGAGTGAACATTTGTGAACTTTGTCTTCAAAGCAAGAAATAATTACAAGGAATTATTTTATAGTTCCTGAATATATTACCATCACTTATCAAAATAATTTTTTAAGTCTTCATTGGACACAGATAGTGGTACTCAGGAAAACAGCAGGTGACGAAATTTAAGGAAATAATAGTTTTATTATTAAAAAGTTTATAATCTAGCGAGGAAGTGAAAACTGATGTGAAATTGAAATGTTCATAATCATCAGTATACATTAAAATTAATTATATTTGTATGATCTACAGATACAATTTCAAGTAAAATGCTGATCAGAATCAAGCATGGTAGAGAACCAATAAATGGTTTAGGGAAAATAAGATCCATGGTAGAATGGGAGAATGCTGGGTTTGAACAGATTAAGTTATTTAAATTTGTCAGAGTAACACTAATTTTTAAGTGCACTTTTTTATTAAATTGTAACTTATTAAGTCACCCTTTTTAATGGTAAAAGTCAACTTATTTATTTTATAGGATTCAAACTAGTTAGTTATTACTTGAAAAGCATGAATTCTTCATATAAGCAAAAACTGTAGAAGTATTGGGGCTTCCTAGGTGGCTCAGTGGTAAAGAATCCACCTACCAATGCAGGAGATGAAGAGAGGTGGGCTTGCTTCTTGTATCAGGAAGATTCTCTGGAGTAGGAAATGTTACCTGCTCCAGTACTTTTGCTTGGAAAACTCCATGGACATAGGAGCCTGGTGGACTATACCATGGGGTCACAAAAAGTCAGACACGACTGAACACACACAAGACAAGAATAGACATATTGGTTGTTGTATGAGATACCGTAATTTAAAAAAAATCTATTAAAAAGATGGATAAGAAAAAATAGACATTTTAATAACAGTTTTAGCTTCACAGCAAAATTGAGCAGAAGATACAGAATCCTTTATACTCTCTACCCTTAGTACCTACAGCCTTCCCACTGTCAAATCCCAAAGCAGATGGTACATTGTCACTATCAGTGCGGCTATGCTGACACATCACAGTCACCCAACTCCATTAGTTCAGTTTTGATGTTGTACTTTCTATGGGTTTTGACAAATGTATTGTCATAGGTATCTACCATTATATCACACAGAATGGTTTCTCTGCCCTAAAAATTCTCAGTTTCTGCCTTTTATCCCTTCCTCCACACTAACTCCACTGATCTCTTTAATGTTTCCATAGCTTTACCTATTCCAGAAGGTCATAGAGAGTTGATCCTTGAGCAACATGGGGGTTAATGAGTGCTAATCCCCCACATAGCCAAAAATTTCTGTACAGCTTTATAGTTGGCCCTCTGTATTTGCAAAATACTGCATCTGTGGATTCAGCAAACGTGGAATCTTGTAGTGCTGTATGTATTTAGTGAAAAAAATCCCAGTGAAATTGAACCTGAGCAGTTCAAACTCCTGGTGTTCAAGGGTCAATTGTAGTTGGACTTACTCAGTAAGTAATCTTTGCAGCCTGGCTTCTTACACATTATAATGTGCATTTAATATTGCTCTATGTGTTTTCATGGCTTGATGACTTATTTCTTTTGAACACTGAATAATTTTCCATTGTCTAGATATAGCACTATTTATCCATTCACCCACTGAAAGATGTCTTTGGAGATTATGAATGAAGCAACCATAAACATCTATCTATGTGCAGGCATTTGTGTGCAGACAGAAAAACATGTTTTCAACTCATTGGGGGTATATACCAAAGAGAACACTTACTGGTAGGATTTTATTCAGTTTTGTTAAAAGTGAAAGTGAAAGTTATGTTGCTCAGTCGTGTCCAACTCTTTGCAACCCCGTGGACTGTAGCCCACCAGGCTACTCCATCCATAGGATTCTCCAGGCAAGAATACTGGAGTGGGTTGCCATTTCCTTCTCCAGGAGATCTTCCCGACCCAGGGATCAAACCCAGGTCTCTCGCATTAGAGGCAGATGCTTTAACCTCTGAGCCACCAGGGAAGCCCTTTGTTAAAAACAAACAAACAAACAACAACAACCAAAACCCCCCACCAAACTGGCTTCAAAAGTGGCCCATTTTGCATTCACACTAGCAGTGACCAAGAGTTCCTGTTGCTCCACATCTCCATCAGCATTTGGTGTTCTAGGAGTGGTTTGGGATTTTTTGGGTTTTCATCATTCTAATAGTTGCATAGTGGCATCTCCTTGTTTTAATTTCAATTCCCTATTGAGATAAAATGCTGAGTATCTTTTCATATGCCTATTTCCCATTTGTATGTCTTTTTTTGTGAGCTGTCTGTTCCAAAACTTTTGCCCACTTGTTTCAGTCAAGTTGGGAAGTTTCTTAGTGGTGTGTTTCACAAGTTCTTTGTATATTTTGGCTATGGGTTGCCTTCCCATTCTTTACCTATTTTGATGATACGTTTATAATGAAGTACCCAGGGCATTGTACTGAAGAAATAATAATCTTCCAGAATATTTTCTCTGCAGTCTGAGAAACCTTGTCAGACTGCTGAGACCTTGTTTTGTGGCTCATGCCTATCACCCCAGAATTGAAACATACCTAGCGGGTATGGGGAGAGAGAGCAATATCTGAATTGTATGTGGAGATACATTTAGCCACAAAGGACCTTTCCCTTCAGCTGAAAAAAAAAAAAAAAAAAAAGAGAGAGAGAGAGAGAGAAAATTAGTGTAGGGCTTATTTCAAGAAGCTAATTCTGATAGTGATGCATTAAGAAATAAAATTGGCATAACTGGGTTGATCTGAGGACTTCTGGCTATTTAAGGTTAAGCATAACCAGCATTTGTCAGGCAAAATACTAGGCTAGGTAAGATCCCCAGTGCAATCACCCAAGGGAGCTAAAATCCAAAGGACTTCCTCTAAGCTACTGTTTCATCCAATATGTGGCCATTGGAGCAAGACTTCTTTTTCTCCTTAAAATAAAATCAGCTTACTCCACATTTCTGAAAAACACATAAGCTGTTTTTCATAATCTAGTGACATATATGATCTGTGTGAAAGTCTACATCTGATGCTACTAGGTTAGACACTGAAAGTTAGTATCTCATTCCTGACTCTTTGTGACCGACCCCATGGACTATAGCCTGCCAGGCTCTTCTGTTCATGGGATTCTGCAGGCAGGAATACTGGAGTGGGTTGCTGTGCCCTCCTCCAGGGCATCTTCCCAGTCCGAGGACTGAACCTGGGTCTCCCACACTGCAGGCAGATTCTTTACCATCTGAGTCACCAGGCAAGCCTGAGTCCCAAATTAAGGTAAGAATAAATACAGTGAGAAAGCACACACACACAAAAAAAAACCCACAACTGATCACTGGTGGTTGAAGACGTGTGTGTGTGTGTGTGTGTTATTCAGAGAGTTAACACTTCGCTTATTAATGATAAGAGACCTTAGACACACCTTGGAAGAATTAAAAATTAGGAGTGATCTGCATCCATGTAAATAGTATAGGAAAAAAACACACTTCAAATCCACAAATCTCCCTTTCTGACACCTTCACTCTTAATGTATTTGGTTTTGTAGAATATGTTTACTTTTATCAAAACGACCTCAAATTTTACCCCATTGTTTAGAAGAAGAGTGGTGTGGAATCAATTATGTACTGTAGTCATGAGATACAGTCATTTTACTGTTGCATACGCATAAATGTAAAGAATTTATTTCTCAACTTTGGGACAAAAATGCCAGTTAAGCATTGACATGATATTGATGTAAATTTTCTTGGTAAGTTTTCAGAGAGAATTTATCATTTGATAATGAAACCAAACAAATAAGTTCTTAGTTAAGTGATGTTAGCCAGAATGGAAGTGGCATATATATTGAACACTTACAGATCAGCTGTGATAATCAGCTGATTAAAAAAATGTGAAGTAACAGGTTATAATTTCTATTCATAGAATTGATGCTGATATTTAATTTTTGCAGTTAGATTATTTATATTATTTTGTTTCAGGTCATTGAGAAAAAAATTTCTCTGCAATAGTTACAAATAACTATTACTTGCATGTGTGTATAAGTGTGTGATTTTTTAATATGGTCACTCTGAATGAAATTTTCAAACCATGTGAGATGTCAGAGTACTTGTTATAGAAATTGAACTTTGTAGATGGAATCAGTGAAAGTAAATGAAATATGAATTCTTATCTTGCCAGAAATCCTTCTTGCACTTACTTCCAGTTTTTAAAACCTGAATTCCTTTCCTTTTTGCTATTTTTTTTACTATAGATTAATTCTACATTCAACCATTTTTATTTATGTTTGTATTAAGCAAAAAGTTACTTTAACCTTAAGAAATACTTCCAATCTCTATCACAGTTTAGAATTGCATTATATATACAAACAATTTTATATAAAAGCACAAATCAAATATAGTCACTTGATGCATTGTACTTTGACTTTGTCATTGCAGGTTATTGTTTAACATTTTTTGTTCCTACACGTACTACTCTTCTACATGTACTACCCACATTATTCCTTCTTACAACTGCAGATTCCTGATGTTGACAACGTGTGTGTTCCTGCCTAATTTTTTCTATGCTTGTCCTATCAGGTATAAATGTATACACGAGACAGGTATAGGGCACTAAAATGAGTTTGATAAATTGACAGACTCAGAGTGTATATGAGTTTACATTTTGCTTTCCTTCCTTAAATGTACCTTGTAGAAATCTTTCCAAGTCAACTTGTTTAGTTTCATTTTAATGGCTGCATAATATTCGATTCTGTGGATGAGCCATAAGTTATTCAGCCATTCCTCTGTGTACATTCATTTTTGAGCCAGTTTTTTTTTTTTTCCCACTAGGAACGATGTTGCAATAGAAGCCTTTTGCAAGCATAATGCCATAATGGAGCTTTTATTTTCATGTCATGTTTTGTAGAATTGCTGAATCAAAGAGAATATTTTCTTAAATTTTCTTTTGGAATGCTTTCCTCAAAGATTGTGATAATGTTCATCACCAAGGTGTGAGGCCACCTTTTCTCCCTTATTCTTGCCAGCATGCTTTAGCACTTTTGATTTACTTTCCAAGTAGTGACAAGAAAGTGATATTCCATTTTGCTTTAATTTGCCTTTAAGTAGCATCTAATGTGTTTGGATATCTTTTTTATATTTGCTAATCATTTTGATTCGATTTTCTATAAATAGCTTATTCCTGGATTTTCTCTATTTTTCTATTAAACCATTTATATACCTTGATCAGTTTGAAAAGACTTTTTGTATTACATATATTATATACTTATGTATATACCCTCTGTACATATGAATATATTTTCCCAAAATTTTTGCTTGCATGTTACATTTGTTTATGACATCAGTTGCCATATGGAAGATTTATATTTGTTTACACACATGTATTTACAGCAACTTCTGAGTTTCCAATTGTAATTAACAAATTTTCCAGCCATTAAAGTAGGTGTGTAGTCTTTCAAATTTTTGTACTACTGAGTTTGTCATAAAGATGTATCATATATGTATACATGTAACCCACTCCAGTATTCTTGCCTGAAGAATCTCATGGACAGAGGATCCTGGCAGCATAGAGTCCACGGGGTTGCAGGGAGTCGGACACAACTGAAGTGACTTCGCACAGGATGCATGTGACTATATATAATATATATGTATTGTTTGACTATACTGAACACCCCTGTTTGCCACTTCAGCTTAATTATTATAGCATTTTCTCCCAATAACATCTCATTTGTATACAACTGCAGGTGGTTAGCATCTTGCATTTTTGTGGTAATAATTCTTTTCCTTTTGTTATAGCTTTAAAACATATATGCATATTTCTGAATAATGTTTTGTTATTTCTATATGTGACCTTGTATTAATGAATCCAAGCTGACTATATTGCTCTGCACATTTTGTTTACTTTTATATTTATGGAATGTGTCCATTTTTATGAATGTAGCTACAAATTATTTTTCCTCTTTTAGGATATTAATATTTAAATATACTATTATATATGTCTTTGAAGGATTCTAATTGTTTTATTTTCATAGTTCCGCTTTAATCCATCTAGCATTTAATTTTGTATACAGTAAAAGATAGATACCCTTTTATATTTCTTTCCACATGAATAATCAGTTCTGTAAGCAGCTTATTAAAGAATTAATACCTTTCCCACAGCGTGGAGACATCAGTTTTGTCATATATTAAATATTTGGGGCTCTCATTTCATATTTTCTACTCTATTTATTTGATATTTTTAGATATCCCACATATGTAAGATGTAAATTTAAAGCATAGTCTGGATCCTTGTAAGGAAAGCCCATATCTCCTATGGACACATGCACACAAACATACACACACACATGCACACACATAAACACACAGATACACAGAGAGACACATGCGTGCACACACAGACACATATATACACATGCATGCATGCACACACATATGTGCACGACCTGCAAACACCCCACACAGACACACACAGACATGCACATTCACACACATACACCACTATTTTCAGAACTATTTTAGACAGTTTTTCTCTTCCTGAAAATATCTTAAAATAACTTACAAATACCTGCGACCGCAAAACTTGTTCTGACTCTAACTGAAATTACATTATTCATATGCTGAAAAAGAAAATTCATATACTGAATGAGGTTAAATTCATTTCCAAAATAGATTCTACTTGGTAATAAGGTATTATTGTTTTAAGGCATTTTTGTTTTCATTTTTTAATTAGACATTTTGCTTATATGATGAGTATAGTTTTTGTTTTCATTTTTAATATAGAAATGAATTTGATTTAATCTTGTAATGAATTTAAGAACTTTCTATGTTTTTCTAAATTCAAATGCATTGTAAATAAAATGGAAATTAAGGCTTCTTTGAGAATGATAGCAGCTTCATCTGAGAACCCAGCTGCTCTTAATGCCTTTTTCAATAGTAGGTATTTATTCTCTTCTGTGCTCTGGTAATAGAGCTGTTCAAGTGTTCTAATTCTTCTTGAGTTAATATTAGAAACTGGGAACAGAAACTGTCCATTTTCTCTAAGATTTCAAATCTGCTGTCATCAGAGTGTATTGTATTTTCTTCTGCTTCTTTAATCTGTCTCATATTTGCACTTACTTATCAGTTCTCATTCCTAATATTTCTGTTTACCTCCACTCTTAAAAATATTCATCAGGCTTGCAAAGTTTTGATCTTACAAACACATTTTAGACTTTATATGTCCTTCCTGCTGTTTTTTTTTTTTCTATTTCACTTATTACAAGCTCTAGCCTTATTAATTCTTCTACCTTGTTTATTTCATTATACTCTGTAGCTCTCTTTCTAATTGCTTCTATTTGTATTAAGTTCTATCTTTTTATCTTTCTTTTTTAATAAAGAAAGCATTTAAGGCCATGCATTTTATTCCTAGGACAGCTTTCACTGTATCTCATCAGTTTTGTTCAGAAGTGCTAGCTTTTTCATTACTGTGTATCTAGTTAATGATTTCCTTTTGATCCGAGAGCAATTTAATCCAGTTTGTTTTTGTTTTAATTTTCAAGTAAAAATGTTTGTTCATTTATAAACTACTTTTTTTAAAAAAAAAAGGTGTTAAGATTTTGTTTATGGCCAATTATGTGATATGTAAAATATTATGTAGACATAGAACACACAGGCTGGCACACAAATACACATGCATATACGTTGTTCAGAAGCTGCAGATTTCTATATTTATATGATAAATCAAAAGCCTTGAGTGCACTGCTCATTTCTTATCCTTTGTATGTTAAGTCTAGTAGGTCTTTTAAATTTCAAGAGAATTTTATTTGAGCTTCCACATGCATTTTATTTCCATCATATGCTGGTTTACAGATGATGCCATGCTGTTTGGTAAATGCAAGTTTGTTGGAGACACATTTTTCTTGTCACACATGCCTCCTTTTATCCCTTTACAGTTTTATTACTTATAATGTACAGTGTTTTTAAGATTATGACTTTTTCTGAAAACATCATCACAACTGTTATTTTCTTTTTCTTTGCATTTGTAAGGTATTTTTATATCACCTTTACATTTTGAGGGCTTCCTTGGTGGCTCAGACCACAAAGAATCTGCCTGCAATGCAGGAGACCTGGGTTCGATCCTTGGGTTGGGAAGATTCCTTGGAGAAGGGAATGGAACCCACTCCAGTATTCTTGCCTGGAGAATCCCATGGACAGAGGAGCCTGATGGACTGTAGTCCATGGGGTCACAAGCTGGACATGACTGAGTGACTAACACTTATATTTTCAATCTTCCTTTATAGCATTAAATGTTTTTCTTATTAAAAAACACAGCTTGCTTTTTAAAAATTTAATATGACAGTATTGGATTTTTAAGGGGGCAAATTTCATCATTGATTTATAATGACTGATTTACATAGATTTATCCTTTAAACCTTACCTAATATTTATTAATAAATTTGTATTGTTATTTCTCCTTTTGTTATTTTCTAAATTTTACTTTAGACTCATTTTTCAGTTCAATGTATTCATTTCTCCTTATTAATTTGGAAATTCCATATATTATTTTTTATATTATATGATTATTTCCCTCTTCTTTTCATTCCTAATCATATATGTAGGTATTACTATATATTATTTTTTGAAAACAAGATCATATTTCCCCAGAAATATTCCGTAATCCTTAAAGCTCTACTATCTTGCTACTCTGCCTTACCTCAGCCCCTAACTTTACCCAGAAGAGACTAGTGGAATATGTCAGGCTCCTTCTGTCCATGACCCCCGCCCCTGGACTCCCTCTACCAATGAAGCAACTGGCTCCTCACCTCCCTCCCACTTGAAACCTTCCCCGTACCAAGGTTTACTTGGCTTCTGTAGTATATTGTGCTCTGGGTCATAGTTAGACTTGGCTTTGGAGTATATTCTGCTGCTTGATTATTTTGTCTTTATTGCTTCTGCTGCACATTCTTAGAGCAGCCATCAGTGTGTGTGTGTGTGTGTCTGTGTGTGTGTATGTGTGCATGTGTGCGTGTATCTGTTGGAAGGACACAAGACTCAGGGCTGGTGATGATTGCTTCTCTTTTTGAGTTCTCTGTTCCAGACCATTTGCTCTTTGCTTATCCTGTTCTCTATTACTGTCTTCAGATGAAGTACCTATGTGGTTCACTTTTCAAATTCTACATTTTTAAAACTCTTACTCAGATAGGAAAATGGTATGGTTTTGATACAGGATTTCAAGTTTCCAGTTCCGTTACCTCAGGAGACTTACAGATGCTTTGCTACTGCCTACTGGTTCCAGATTCAACGAAGGATAATCACAATGTGATTCTTTTCATTTGGGGGCTCTTCCTTTCTCCCTAGATGCCTGTAAGATTTCTGTCTGCACTTACAGCTCAGTAATTTTTCTATAATATGTCCAGGTGGGGGTTTCCATCAATCCAGTCCATACTGTGGGGAGCTCTTTCAACCTGCAGACTCAAATCTTTCTTCACCTCAGGAAATCTTCTCCTGTTCTTTGTTTAATTAATACATCTCCTCAATGTATCTTTTTCCCTTCTGGAATGCCTATGATTTATATGCTAGATTTCCAGATCATATCATTTTAATTTTTTCTCAAGATTCCTTTATTGTTTTTCTCTACATAGTACTTTCATATTCTCCTTTTATAAAAAAAACTTCCAGTACATTTCATTCCTATTCTATGATTTATGTTCCATATTGTTATTTGGACAATCATGGTTTCATAGGTATTGTTTTCATTTGTTTACCTTTGCTTTGTTTGTTCTGCACTTGAATCCCCTTAATAATTTTGTTAGTTTTTCTGTGAACGTTATCTTTTGCCTTGGAGAGGACCCTTATTTTGCTAGTTGCTTCTTCTCTTTGTTCTAAACAATCTCACACTCTCTGCCTAGAGTTCCGTTGGTGGGCTATTAACGTTCATCCTTGGATCCCCCCACACTCTGTGTCTAACCCACCTAGGAGAAGCTCAGCAGCAATTTCATCAAGAAAAGCAGATTTGGAGTCAGTAGGAAAAAATAAACTATTTGTGTTCAATTCACCATCTTACCAAAATCCTCTCTATTGCTGTCTTATTACTCTTGAGATTGAAATAAAACCTTGAGTCTTTGTTATCACTCCTGATAGAAAATGTTTCTTTTTCAGTAGAACATTTAGAAAAATATCAAAAATCAGTAAAAAAAAAAAATCATTTAAAATGAACAAAGCAAAGCAAAACCTTTATTTGATTATGGCTAGCACTGACCTGCATTCATAATACAAATCCTTCATTTTTGGTGTCCTTATTTGGTGTATGCAAAAGACCAATTGGGGCTGCCCAGGTGCCTCATTGGTATAGAATTCACCTATGAAGCAGGTGACTTGAGTTTGATCCCTGGGTTGGAAAGATCCCATGAAGAAGGAAATGGTAACCCACTCCAGTGTTATTTCCTGGGAAATCCCATGGACAGAGGGCCCTGCGGGCTTCAATCCATGGGATCAAAAGAGTTGACCACAACTCAGTGACTAAACTGTCAGCACCTAGAGACCTATTCACACCCACACACACCCACACACACCCACACACACCCAAACTAGACCGTTTCTAGGAAACTGAAGTAAATACCGCGTAAAAGTTTTCTGTACCTTAGACTTAGAAAAGAACCCGTTAAATGTTTTCACATATTCTTAATAAATAGATGTTATATAATCTCTTTTCCAGAGGTACACTTCTCTAATTAATTGGAGAAAAACTAAGAAAACATGTCATTGAAAGGTAAAAGTGTTAGTCGCTCAGTCATATCCAACTCTTTGTGACCCCATAGACTGTAGCCCACCAGGCTCCTCTGTCCAGGCAGGAATACTGGAGTGGATTGATGTTCCCTTCTCACTAATTACTAAATATGATAGCAGCCCTGATTTATTAAATTTTATCTTGAGATTTTTAATCTCAAGATTTTAATACTTAGCAGTGGGTTTGTGTGAGGTTAGAAACTTTAGTCCTGTCTCAGAATAGGAGACTTCTAGTGAATTAACTAAATGGCCACCAGTCCAACTGAAGCAGCCACACTTAAGCTATGTTCACATATACGAACTCATTTACATCTGGCCCATTTCTATGGAAATAAAATTCTAGTTGCTCTTGCTTCCCTTTCCTTCTTATTCAATTAACAATATAATGTTTCTTGAAAATACTAACTCTTTTATTTTGGGAAATGCTACACTTAAAAGGATTTTACTTCTTTTCTACATACAGTTAAGTGACATCTTTAAACAAACATGGCTGTTAGCTATTATGTTTTATTTTTGGATTTGTTTGGCACATTTGCTGTATTAAACTGCAGTTCCATGTCACTGTGTTAAGTTCCTTCCTCCTGGTTTTATTCCTTTATCCAGTTGTCTTGAATGACAGTCAGAGCGTAAGGCTCTTGTTCATGTCCATCGTTCCTATCTTCCCCTCTCCAGTTCTGATGTTCTCAAACAGCAGTGTAGAAAATGCAAGAAGTGTGAAAATAAGAAAATATCTCAAATATAGAGATCTACCAATATAGCTTATGAGGCAAAACCACCTTCAAATCACAGCAGTAAATGGAAATCAAACAAGAAGTTGTTTTCTGCAGGGCAAGAGCTAACTTAGGGATAGAAGATAGGACTAGCGCTGATGATGCCATCAGCAGGGTAAGTTCTGGGACATCAACTATTGTTCTCATTATTATAGGAGCTGAATTTACTGGATATTTATAATGCACCAGGTGGTGGGTTGAAGTGCTTCATAATTTTCCTCACTATAACCTTATGAAGACGCTTGATAATTTTATTTGCTGTTTCTTACAGAAGTGGCAAGTTCATACCTGTTAGGAACACTAAAATCTCAATTAAACCTAGAGACCCTTGATCACTGGTCCTGTCTCATAACCAATATACTACTTTCTCCATCATTTTTAATATCATCACCAATGATGAAGCCTGCATCGTGGGAGACTTGGATTTCATTCTATCACACTGTAATTACCATGGACAATGCAGTAAGGATGCATAGAGGGAAAAATACCAGTATTCACTCACTGTCTTCCAGTCTCGTAGTCCATGGTAGGTGAGTGAAAACAGGTACATTTTCTTGATGGCGAGAAGTTGGTATGGTTAAGACCACATGGAGAAGTATAAAGTATCAAGGGAAGGGAAAATAACACAAAATGTACTTTTCATCTGACTTAAAAAAAAAAAAAAAGACTTCAATTTTGAACATGAACGAGTGGCTGCAGGAAATTGCCTTCCAGATTTTCCCAGATGGGCTGCAAACGCGCGGCTTAGATCGAGCCACTAGTGTGTTCTCTGCCACACCCAATCTTCTCCCTTAACTTCCCCAATTTAAATATGAGTTCAAAGGCGTGTATGTGTGTGTACCATATACCTTGTTTCATTGTGTTTTGCTTTATTGTGCTTTGCAGATATTGTGGGGAAATTTCGTTTGTTTTTCTGTGTCTGTTTGCTTTTTTTTAATTGAATATTTTTATAAGTTGAAGGTTTATGGCAAACCCTGTGTAGAGCAAGTCTAGTGGTATCGTTTTCCCAACAGCATTTTTTCACTCTGTGTCTCTATCACATTTTGGCAATTGTCAAAATATTTCAAACTTTCATTTTTATTATATTTGTTATGGTGTTCTGTAATCAGTGATCTTTTGTATTACTATTAATATGTCATTGTTTGGGGGTAACAAGAACCTCACCCATATAAGACAGAGAACTTAATCAATAAATGATGGGCGTGTACTGACCACCTCACTAATCAAATGGTTTCCCATCTGTCTCCCTCCTCTCCAGTCTCTCTATCCCCTGAGGCACAACACTACTGAAATTAGGCCAATTAATAGCCCTACAATGGCCTTTAAGTGTTCAAGTGTACAGTCATACCTCTTTAATGTAAATTAAAATTATTAAGTTATAATGAAGACTAGTGAGGAAGGCATGTCAAAGGCTGAGATAGGCTTAAAGCTACGGTTCTTGCACCAAATGGGTAGCCATGCTGCGAATGCAAAGAGAAAGTTCTTGAAGAAAATTAAAACTGCGCCTCTAGCATGCATATGGAGGAGGCAATGGCACCCTGCTCCAGTACTCTTGCCTGGAAAATCCCATGGACAGAGGAGCCTGGTAGGCTGCAGTCCATGGGGTTGCTGAGCGACTTCACTTTCACTTTTCACTTTGATGCATTGGAGAAGGAAATGGCAACCCACTCCAGTGGAGAATCCCAGGGACGGCGGAGCCTGGTGGGCTGCCATCTATGGGGTCACACAGAGTTGGACACGACTGAAGCGACTTAGCAGCAGCAGCAGCAGCATGCATATGGATAATAAAACACAAAACAGATCTTTTGCTGATAGGAAGACATTTTTTAGTGACCTGGATAGAGCCTCAAATCAGCCCCAACATTCCCTCAAGCCAAAGCCTCTTCCACAGCACAGCCTGAACTCTCTTCAGTTCTGTGAAGGCTGAGAAGGTGAGGAAGTTACGGAAGAAAAGTCTGAAAGCCAGCAGACTTTAGTTCATGAGGTTTAAGCAAAGAAGCGGTCCCCGTAATGTACAAGTGCAAGGTGAAGCCACAAATGTTGTTGTTGAAGTTGGAGAAAGTTACCCAGGAGATCTAACTCAGATCATGAAGGTCTCGCTACCTTCTTGAAGGTAGCTACACTAAATGACAGATTTTAAACGTAGGCAAAACAGCCTCGCATTGGAAGGAGATGCATCTAAAACTTTCATAGCTGAAGAAGAGAAATCAATGCCTGGCTTCAAAACTTCAAAGGACGGGCTGACTCTCTGGTCAGAGGTTAATGCAACTGGCAGCTTTCAGATGAAACCCGTGCTCATTTCCCATTATGAAAATCTTAGGGCCCTTATGAATGATGCTAAATCTATTCTACCTGTGCTCTCTAAATGGAACAGCAACGCCTTTATAAGAGCACATATGTTTGCAATATGATTTACTGGATATTTAAAGTCTGCTGTTAAAACCTACTGACCAGAGAAAAAGGTTCCTTTCAAAATATTACTGCTTGGTGACATTGGACCTGGTCACCTAGGAGCTCTGATGGAGACGTACAAAGAGGTGAACGTCCTTGTCCTGTGTGTGAACTTGCACTATGCGGCTCATGAATCCAGGAGTAATTTCTACTTTCAAGCCTTATTATTTAAGAAATATATTTCGTAGGGCTATAGTGACCATAGAGGATGGTACCTCTGATGAATCTGGGCTAAGTCAATTGAAAACCTTCCGAAAAGAATTTACCATTCTAGATTCCATTAAGAACATCTGTGGTTCACAAGGAGTCTAAATATCAACATACACAGGAGATTGGAGGAACAAGTTGATTCCAGTCCTCAGGAATGACACGGATGGGTTAAAGACTTCAGGAGAGGAAGTCGGTGAAGATAGGGGTAGGAGTAGCAAGCGAACTAGAAGCAGAGCCTGGAGATGTGAGTGGATTGCTGCAAGGTCAGCATACAATTTAAATGGAGGAGGAGTTGCTTCTAATAGAGAAGCAGGAAAGTGATTTCTTGAAGTGGAATCTACTCGTGGTGAAGATACTGTGAAGATTGTTGAAAGGACAACAAAGGATTTAGAATACACCATAAACTTAGTTGATAAAACAGAGGCATGATGTGAGAGGATTGACTCCAGTTGGGAGGGAATCCCCATTGTGATTAAAATGCTATCAATCAGAACTGCAGGCTACAGAGAAATCATTTGTGAAAGGAAGAGTCAATGTTGCAAATTCATCATTGTCTTATGTTAAGAAATTTTCACAGTCGCTCAAAGCTTCAGCATCCACCACTCTGATCAGTCCGCTATGATCAGCATTGAGGTAAAGCCCTCCACCAACAAAAAGATCATGACTGGCTGAAAGCTCAGATGATGGCATTTTTTGGCAAAAAGTCATTTTAAATAAAAGTATGTACATTTTTTAGACATAATGCTGTTACACATTCAATAGACTACAGTATTTTGTAAACTTAGCTTTATATGCACTGGGAAGCCCCAGCATCTTTGACTTGCTTTGTTCCAATGGTCTCGAAGTGAAGCCCCGGTATTTTCCAGGTACACCTGTATGTATATTAAAGCATATATGTATAAATGAATGCAGACACATTATTATATATATATTACATGCATACATATGTGTGAAAATAAATGGATGAGTGAATGAACGTGTGCATCACAGTGTAAATAGCAGTTCCATATCTATACTAAAGTTGTCATTGATTTCAGGAAGACTTTATGACTGTTCAGTAGATTTTCATATCTCACAATAGAAATCCATGGCATGAAGGGTTCTTTGAAGAGTCTAGTACTTACTAGTTATGAATTAAATAAGTGCTTAGAATGCTGCAGATAATACATTTTTATTATCAATCCAATTAACTTAATTGCTTTTATCCTAAGTGTGACACTTGTGAATAATTACAATATGACAGTTTTCCCACACAGTACTCTTTTTTTTTCTGATGGTTTTTCTTCTGTATGGAAGGTATTCCTGAAAACGGAAAGACTTTTTAAAATGCTGACTTGGATTTTAGTGTTGATTATGCTCAGTGATTGAAGTGACATTTTTCCCATATACTTGTCATCCTTGGCACTTATGTCCATCTTCTGCTTTTGGCTATCACTTTTATATCAATTATAGCAGAGCTTTATTTACAACTGTCTGAAATGTTCTATTGTCACCTAGCTGTCTCTCAGACATCCTTAATATAACCTGTCAAAATTTCAACTCATCTTATACGGCAGACTTGTTTTTTGTTTGGCTAAGTAATATAATTCAAGCCCATTAAGAAATGGATTTATATTTTTTGCCTGATGTTTTTATTTTCATGTCATCTCTATCAGATATGTAGATGTTTTTCTTAGTGATTTCCTTTTTATTGAGATATAATTAACATATTAGTTTCAGGTGAACGGTATAATGATTTGATATATGTATGCATTGCAAAATGATGACTACAATAAATCTAGCTAACATTTGTCATCATGTGTAAGTCTGGCTTTTTTATTCTTGTGATGAGAACTTCTAAGATCTATTCTCTTAGCAGTTTTAGCACCTTTCAAATATGCAATACAATAGTTTTAACTGTAGTCTCCGAGCTGTCCATTAGATCAGGATCACTTACTTATCTTATAATACGGACTTTGTACCTTTTTCTCCCTTTACCATTTTACCTCCCCTCCTGCTACCTCTGGCAGCCATTGATCTATTCTCTATATCTACGTGCTTTTTTTTTTTTTAAGATTCCACATATAAGTGTGATCATATGATGTTTGTCTTTGTCTGACTTTCTCTGTCACTTAGCATAAAGCCCTCTATTCCATTCATGTTGTCAGAAATAGCAAGATTACATTACTTTTATGGCTGGATAATATTCTCTTGTATATAGATACAACATTTTCTTTATTCATTCATCTGTTGATGTACACTTAGATGTTTCCATTACTCAAGTTCATTTTATCCCAGGGAATTCCTACTCTTCCACCAGTGTACATACTTCTGCACCCCCAAGTACTGTACTTCCATTGGGTTTAGACTTTTTTAGGCTTTATTAAGTCTAAGCAATTAATAACCACCATACCTTTAGGAAATTTGTAGCAGGAAAATATATTAAAACAAGGAAGTAGACATATGAAACTTACAGGAGATCAAATCACAACCAGATAAAAGCTTTTGTTAAAAAGCTGTGAAGTCTATTCTCAAAGTTGTAATGGTAGAAATTGAATCCAGTTAAAAAAATAGAGGTGGCTATAAAAGGGGAATATTCATTAAAAAATCAACAAAGAGCTGTTGAGAATTTAAAATATGATAGGTGAACTTCTAAATTCTAAGTGAAAATGTGCAGGAAAATAGAATAAAATTAGAAGTTATATTAGATAAATTGAAGCAAGGAGGTTCAATAACAAATTAGTATCATTCTAAGAAAAGAAAAACAGACTGTGTATAACGTTACAGTGGTGGAGCATAGAAAGGATTGGAATAGTGAATAAGAAATAACTGTTACAAAAATTTTATTTTAGAACTAAAGGACAACAGTTTCTAGATTGACTAGGGTCACCAGTTACCTAATACAATGGTTAGAAAAATGTTTTCCTCATGATACATTATTGTGAAATTTTGGACTCTCACAGGTGAGGAGAAAATCCCAAAGTTTCCAGAGAAATTATAGACCCCATGCAAAGGGTTGGCCTTCAAGCTTATAGTTACAGGCCTTCTTAACATCACTGATGTATAAGTGACTGTGGAAAAAAGTGTCTTAGTATATATCAAGTAAAACAGTTACTAACCTGGAATTCCATACCCTGCTAACCTATTAAATGTGAAAATAAAATGAAGCTACTTCTCAGCTATACTGGTTTTGAAAAATGTTTCTTCCCCTGAACACTTTCTCAGGAGATGATAGGAAGATATTCTCAAGCATAAATCAATAAATAGGAAAACATCGGATGCAGGAAATGGAACTTCAACCTAGGAAGAAAGAGGAAATAATTACATCTCAGGATGGTGTTTGGGGAATACTAAAGTGAAATGAAGGGGATTTACAAAGTGACATTGTACAGCATGCTTTAGAAGCAATGGAATAATCTATTAAAAATAGTAAAATTAACAGCAGCAAAGACAACAATAATGATAAGTGAACTGATTACTCCTGGTTTTGACCATGTTTTGACTACAGTTCTGTCAGAGTGTTCAAGAAATACTGATGAATACATAGAAAAGCAAATCAACACACACACACGTACAAATACAGGATCTAGAGCTTCCCTACTGGAGAATGCCCTCAAAAACAGTGACATCAGAGAAAAATTGGAATCTTGTCCATGGTTCAGTTTTGAAAAATAATACTGGCTTAAAATTGTGATGGAACTCTTAAAAGACTGTGCAAGTGAGTATATATGTGTGTTTTATTTTGTTTCAGAAGGAATAACTGTTATATTTATTAGAAAAAAAAAAGAGTTAAATGCTTCTTTTTTCCTCTTAGGAAGGTACTACCTACTATCCAAAATTGAGAAATCAAGAATAGCACGTTGAGCACATTTTTTAGAAGTATTATGATAAATATCATACCATGAAATCAGCCAACTGTTTAGAGTGGTTCCCAGATTTAGGCAGCTGTGTCTTACTAGACTTCAAGTGTATGTGGTTTGTCAAGGTATATATTTATTTGATAACAATGCAGATGAATTGTTAAATGACATAATAGAAACAAGGAAAGGATCCAGTATGTTTTCATGAGGACCAAATTAGCACATATTCAAAGTTTGACCTGAAACTAACTTGACATTTTTTCCTAATTTAGGTTTTGTATCAACAAATGCCTTTCTAAGCCTGTTTTTTAATCTAGTGAAAGGATAAATTAATAGTGTAGAAATCTCTCATCTTAAGGACATTGTAATATTTTCTCTAAGGTTTTAAAAGTGAGACCAACATTAATGTGTGTTCAGAGATATGTACAGAAATGGGACCACGCAGTTCCCCACTCAGATCTTCTCTGCTGCATCCACCTTTCATTCTTCATGCAACACCCTGGCTGCACTTTCTTTCAATTCTCTTTCAAATTATCCACTTTACTCCCATCCCACTGAGATCTTATTAAGTGAGTGTTGAACTGATCTGAGAAACAAACTATTTTATGTAAGATGCACAGAGGAGCTAATTATAGCTCAGTGACTTTATATTGTAGCATGTATGCATTCTGGCAAGTTGGCCACTGAAGGAAGGGATCTAATGATAAGAATTGCAAGGGCTAGGACTGTCCAGGACCTATTTCTGGCCAATGGGTCCCTCAGACCATCCCTCTCGCTTTCCTGTGCATGGGCCAAGTGCCCTTTTGTAGTGTGATTTTTCCAACACACACCAGAAGAGATTTCCAGTCCTTGTTTGTTTTTAATAAAGATAGATTACTCTGTAGTATTTTTTTTTCCTCATTAAACAGTCAAGGACTGTTTAGTCTTTTGAACTTGGATGCTTTAGGCAGATGCACTGTGAAACTTCATAGCAGTCTCTCTTTTTTGGCTGGGCTGTTTATCAAGTGATCGTTTATTCATAGATACTTAGGCACTCACGTGTCCCATGTGAGGCACTCACAGTACAGCATCCCTAGACCCTTCTACAAAAGCAGGAGCTCAGACTGAACATCAAGAGATGGTGAATATACATAGTGTGGCCTTAGGTTCCATATTTAATATGAGAGTGTATGTTGTTCAGTTGCTAAGTTGAGTCCTACTCCTTACAACGCCATGGACTGGAGCACTCCAGGCTTCCCTGTCCTTCCCATCCGCCGAAGTTTGCTCAAATTCGTGTTCATCGAGTCGGTGATGCCATCCAACCATCTCATCCTTTGTTGCCCTCTCCTCTTTCTGCCCTCCATCTTTCCCAGCTTTAGAGTTTTGGGGTTTATTTACTATACTTCTTTTCCTGACATTTTTTTAGGCTTTTAAGTTTTATAGAAATGACATTTAAAATATATTTTTAAAGAGTTTTCTTTTTTTTCCCTCAAAATATTTCCATTGCCTGTTTTTTACTTGGTATCTACCAAACACATATGAACTTAACTATCAACCTTGTTCTATATGAAAGATTACAAAGGAATCTACTTACCAGAGGGAGGGGACTTTTCTAAACTTTATTTGAAACATGGCTGCTAATGTGCTGGGCCTTTTAAAAGTCTAGTAGTATTCTATTGGTTGTATGTGAAGCTTGATTATTAAAAAAAAATCCTTGTGTCTTCTGGCTAGCAACTGTTTATGATATGAACAACTCTTTCTTTTTGAGAAATGATATATTTTTGAAGTAAAGTTTTATGATAAAATAGAAAGGTGATGTTTGATTACTATATTTTATATATTTTTTGTGTCTTAAAGATGAGAAGCTGATCTTGGGAACAGGATAGGACAAAATTCAGTTTTGCAGAAATGGAGCTCAGGAAATATTTCAAACTTAAACTCCCTAACATTCTAGTCCTCCATATGACATATTCTCAAGTATCCTTGATTTTCATAATGTCCAACTCAAAGCCCCATAAATCAAAAGAATCTGGGCCTAAAAGTTTCAATGCTCAAAATTATAGACTAAATGATAATTAAATGGCTATTTGTCAGTATACTTTGTTTCTCTTAATAAATATAAGAAATCATAGTATTTATACCTTTATTACAATATGATGTTATGACACATTGTTTAGGTGGCAAATTTTTACTGCTGAGTTTAAACATATTTTTTTGTTTACAAATCAAAAGTGAGTTTTAATTGATGCAGTGATAGTCATATGTAAAAGGTAAACATGACTTAGCAATAATATTCCTGTCATTTCAAGCTATTTCTTTTTTTACATTTACTTTAGACATTTGGGAAATTAGCAGCTAAAAGTATTCTGACATAGGTCAGAACTGTGCTCTGTGTGTGAGTGTCTGTGTGTATGTATCCTGCTATTGTTTTAGATTTTCCAGCTTGAGTAGATAGATCATGCAATGAACTGGGGGTCTGTGTCTCCCAAATGTCATCAGTTGAGATCTAATCTCCGGTGTAATGGTATTTGAGGTGGGACCTTTGGAAGGTGATTTGGTCTTCAGGGGAAAGCCTTCCTGTGTGGGATTAATGCATTTTTTAAAAAAAGGAACTTGACTTTCATATAAATGTTTAGTGGCGTGAGATGTATGTGTAATATATTTGCATCTGATAGAAGGGATCTTAGCTCTGTACTAATGAGGTAATATTACATAACTGCATTCCTTTAAATATTAACTTTAATAATCACATATGATACTTATGCAGTTTCTTTGTAAAGTAGTTCTGGGTAATTATGCCAATCTGATTTGAGATTAAGCACTATCAGAAATCATAGGAACAAAAGGATATTTTTACAATAATTC
The DNA here is from genome assembly GCF_014754425.2 of Oryx dammah. Lineage (NCBI taxonomy): Eukaryota > Metazoa > Chordata > Mammalia > Artiodactyla > Bovidae > Oryx > Oryx dammah. The sequence goes on from NW_024070191.1 coordinate 10,218,577, forward strand.
ACCAAGCTATTCCCAAGGACACAGTTTTTGGTATTTTGTTGATTTTTTTCAAAAGCTAGATTTTGCTGATCCAAGATATATTTCTCCAACTGAATAATTCACATTCTGATTTAAAGTTCATTTCCAGTATCAATTTCTTTGCAAAGCTCTCTCTGTCCCATTTAAGGTTGTTTAGTTCGCTGAGCTTCTTTGCTTGTTTGTGGTGCAGCAGATAAACTGTCCTGATACACTAACACTGATCCACTGACAGTGTGTAATTATGCAATGTTTATAACTTTTGTTTTTGTTCCCTTTGGATGTCTTTCTCCCTGACTGCATGAGAGTAGGGATCCTATGAACTGGTAGAACTTAAGGGCTAGTTAATATTTGTTGAGTATCTAAATGAGTGAATGGATAATTAAATGAATGAACAGATGGATAAATAAAATTTACTTAAACTTTAATTTGAGACTTCAAGAATATGAAGCATATATATTTATAATAGTTTAAACTTTTGATATGATGTATTAAAACAATTGTGTTTCACCAGAAATATGTTTACAAATGATACAAATGGTCTCCTTGAAGTCTTCTTAGAAATTTAAATGTCACTAACTTGTTTCAGTTCAGTTCAGTTCAGTTCAGTCGTTCAGTCGTGTCCAACTCTTTGTGACCCCATGAGCGGCAGCATGCCAGGCCTCCCTGTCCATCACCAACTCCCGGAGTTCACCAAACCCATGTCTATCGAGTCAGTGATGCCATCCAACCATCTCATCCTCTGTCGTCTCCTTCTCCTCCTGCCCTCAATCTTTCCCAGCATCAGAGTCTTTTCAAATGAGTCAGCTCTTCACATCAGGTGGCCAAAGTACTGGAGTTTCAGCTTCAGCATCAGTCCTTCCAATGAACACCCAGGACTGATCTCCTTTGGGATGGACTGGTTGGGTCTCCTTGCAGTTCAAGGGGCTCTCAAGAGTCTTCTCCAACATCACAGTTCAAAACCATCAAGTCTTCGGCCCTCAGTTTTCTTTATAGTCCAACTCTCACATCCATACATGACCACTGGAAAGACCATAGCCTTGACTAACTTGTTTACATTTACATAATTTGAAATTAAAGCTTGATATAGAAGTGTGGTCAGATTCCATATTCCAGTTCCAACAAGGACTCTGTGGACTGTAGCCCACCAGGCTCCTCTGTCTATGGGATTCTCCAGGCAAGAATACTGGAGTGGGTTGCCATTCCCTTCTCCAGGGGGTCTTCTTGACCCAGAGATTGAACCTGGGTCTGCTGCATTACAGACAGATTCATTACATCTGAGCTTCCAGGCAATCCAATAAGGAACTGACCTACTCTTAAATCTATATTGTGGAATAGAAATAATGCCATATTTAAAAAGAAATTTTTGAGGCAAGTCTTTTCCAAATAATCATGTATTTTGCTTTTATCCATAGATAATTTTATTGTTAAAGAGTCATACAGACAATGCACAAAACAGATGTACATTTTAATGAATTATGTTCATATATATGCCTGTGTCACCATGGTCCCAGGAAGAAACATAGTGTTGTTATACCAAAGGTGCCCACCAACCACAACACTCTTTACCCTGCCTAAGAATAACCTCTGAGTTTTAAAATAACAATTTATTTTCTTTATATTTGCAGACCCAACATTTTCAATCATCCTTTTTAACCTGAGATTATATCACTCCTTACTACAATTTGGTCTTGCAGGTTTTTGAGACTTGTACTAATGGAACCAAACATGGCCCATCTTGTTTGTACATTTGGGGTTATTTTTTTACTAATTTATAATATTCTGAAATAAAAGTGTACCATATTCATTCTTTCCATTTAACTGATGAATGTATGAGTTCCTTCTAGTTTGGGGCTTTTATAAGTAATGTTGCAAATACCATTCTTGTTGATGTGTTCTGAAATACATGTGAACCCATTTTGGAGGGTATGTACCTGTAAGTCATAGGGAGTCGTCATTGCCTCTAGTGAATAAGATCAAGCTGTCTTCTAAAGTGGTTGTATCAGTCTTCACTTCCATGACCAGTGCCAGAGAGGGCTTTTTGTTATACATTTTTGCTTACATGGGGGCATCTCCAGTCCTTTCTGTTTTAGCTCTTCTGGTATGCTGCTGCTGCTGCTGAAGTCGCTTCAGTCGTGTCTGACTCTTTATAGCCCCATGGACTGCAGCCTACCAGGCTCCTCCATCCCTGGGATTTTCCAGGCAAGAACACTGGAGTGGGTTGCCATTGCCTTCTCCATCTTCTGGTATATGTGTTTTTTATCTATTTTGCTTCTTAAGTTCAGGCTAATAGTACATGGTAATACATATTGAAGTGTTATTACATTTAGCCAAGCATCCGTTTTTACCTTTTTAAATTTCTCTAATGTTTAAATTAGGCTAATACTCGTAAATTACTTAATATCCAGCACTTAATAATTAAGCAAAATTATTTTCTGAAACACTTCTTCTTTCATCTATTTTTGCCTTTGCCAGATCAAATACCATCATTTAGAGTATAAGCATAAATTAGAAAGTATCCTGTTAACCTCCAAGTGAGTTATTTTTATTCAATGAGCATCTTTCTCCGTTTCAAAAGGTACTTTTTTTCCCAAAGTAAATTACTTCATTAGGAAAAAACAGTTAAATACACAGCACCTGTGTATAGTTTCTCATTTTTATTTGTCATAAAATATGTTGAAATGGAAAATATTTGTCTGAATTTTCTTCCCAATGCATTTCTTGACATTATGAGAACCAGATTTCGTAAACATTTTTCTATTGATACTTCCTCAATGTCTGGTGATTCTTGGTTCCCGTTATACCTGAATTAGGCAATATTAAAAAGTTCTAATCTTTATAGGTGATAAAAATCTTGTTCTTAAGCAGACTTTGGAAGAGCTAAATGTAATTTTCTAGGAATGCAAAAAATATTAAAATGAGGCAGGATTTGCTCTGCAGCAGCTTTTCCCAAGCCAGGCTTTCTACGTTTCTCAGAACAGTGACTTCAGTGTTTTTGCCGATTTGTTTATAAGATAAACAAATTTGTTAAATTTGGTAATATTTTTAGCTGGTTTTTGCCACAGGGTAAACATGTGCCTGTCAGGTCTTCTGCAAACCCGGATAGAGAAACATTGGTCAAGAGCTGTTCTTAGTTCCGCAGTTCACTAGAAACTTCCAAACATGCTGACCTTTCTCTCCCAGTCCTGTAGGTTCCACCCCTTCCTTCTGTTCTCTCCCCTGTTTGTATTTTCTCTGCTACAGCTTCTTCTGCTTAATTTTGGAAACTGTCATGTATCCACTCATATTTCATCTTCTGGAGATGCCTTGGAATATCTTGTTCTTGATATTTCCTTCTTGATTCCTTTTGTTGTATAGAAATTTATCTTTTTCCTCTTTCCTGTCACTTTAATGAGATTTTATTAAGGAAAAGCAATAAACTCACGTTCTGAACATATCTTACTGGTTTCGAACAGAAACTCATTTATTTGTTTTACCATTGGTGGAAAACTTAGAGAATCAGACAAATGTCTTCTTCAATCAGCATCTTGTTTTACCCATTAGTATTCACAGATAGGACCCTTGTCACATTTCTTGGCTTAATTTTGTCATATGCAAGTGGATTATGTATATTTTTTGCATTTTGTCATATGCAAGTGGATTATGTATATTTTTTGCATTTTGTTTTGAGAAGTATACCAACAAGTCAGAAGGGACAGTCAGTTTCTTAAGTACATTCTGCACTGATTTCTTTTGCCAGTTACATTTTGTTTTGTATTCCTAATGAACACATTTCATTTTAGTCTATGCTGAACAATGAAAGCATGGGGATTCACCAAATTTTAAACACTTGTCCTCAATCATCTATTAAATCTTCTGGGGCTAGAGCCGTTTGAGGCTGGTTTCACTTTGATAACTTTCTCATTTTTTTTTCCTCATTTGGCTATGCTCACATATTCCATGAAAGTAACATAAGGAGCTATTCTTGGGTAAAAAGCTTGTGCAGGGTGTATATATGGAGTACATGGAATAAAACATGAAGCAAGACCCCTGTACATACACGTGTGTACACTCTGAGTTTTCACACATGTTCTTTCTCTCTGCGTTTCCCTCTTTCTTTCCCAACTTCTCCTCTCAGAGGTGATGGTTTTTATCCTTCCTCTCATTTTCCTGACTGTGTGTGTTCAGACACTTCAGTCATGTCTGACTTTGTGTGACCCTATGGACTTGACTTAGTCTACCAGGCTCCTCTGTCCACGGGATTTTCCAGGCAAGAACACTGGGGTGGGTTGCCATTCCCTCCTCCAGTATCTTCCTGACCCAGGGATTGAACCCGCATCTTCTGTGTCTCCTGCATTGCAGGCAAATTCTTTACCACTGGGCCACCGGAAAAGCCCCTCCTTCTCCTGTACATTTCTATATATCAGTGTTCTTCTGTGCTCCCCAGAGTCGTTCCAATTACATTTCCCTTACAGGCTGACTTTGAAGAGCTCTCCATGTCTCTTTGTGTAACCTTATCTTTCGCTGTCATACTTCTTCATGTTTATTGGCATTTTATTTTTTTGTGATTTATGGCATTTATTTTGTGTTTCCGACGTATCTTGCTTCTTGTTTGTTGCCTTTTATATGTAATTAGGTGTTTCAGTGTCACTTGTCTAGTCTTTTGAAATTTTGTACCTTATTTCTTGTTCTCTAAAGAATATTGTTATATTTAACAAAATTAGTGTCTACAGTTAATTGTCGTTTTTGTTGTCTGCAATCCCAGTCTGAACATGCTTTCCTTACTCTCAGTCCAAACTCCCCAGTTCTGTTCTAGGTGTCATATGGGAATGAACAAAGCCTTGTGGCACCATTTTTGTTTTAAGTTCTGTACTTCAGTTTTCCCTTTACCTGTCGCTGTTTCTTAAAATGGAAATGTTCCTTTGGGCAATGAATCTTTCTGTTTCTCCCCTGCAAACCTGTTTTGTTGGCATCCTTTTGAAGACTAGTTTCCCAGAGAATTGAATTCTATGTTCAAAACACTTTTTAATAAGAAATTTGACAGTATCATAAGTGTCCTATATTGCTGAGGATAATTTTCATAATTCTGAAGCAAATCTGTTTATTGTTTCTCTGTCATATTCTTGGTTTAACTTTTATCTTTTCCTCCCTAGTCATTATATTCTTAAATACTTCAGGATTCTTACATTTTTTCAAAACTTCTTTTCTCTGCAAAAATCTTCCCATTGTTTTTACACTTTAACAGCCTAAGTGGCCTTAAAATGACTAAGAACCATTTTCCTCTTAAATATTTTAAAAACTCAATTGTCATGCAGCATTTAGAGATAATTTTATGCCTTTTTGTTCATAACACCTTTTATAGCTTAAGTATTTTCTCTGCTTATATGAGGATGAGCATTTCTCTCTTCCATTAGGATTTTCCCCAAGTATGCCTAGACTTGAATCCCTTTACATTTATTTTGCTTTTCCATGAGCCTTTTCAGTTTGCCAACCACAATTTTTTTTTCTTTTCGTCCCATTGACCTTGTCTTTAGCTGGCCTTCCATCTTTTATTGCATCTCTTTTGTTTGTCCTGCTTTCTTCTTTTATAAGACCTGTAATTAGAGGCTTCAAGTTCCACGGCTTGTCCTGCATGCCGACTCTGCTTTGTCAGTAGCTCCATTTCTTTTTCCTCTGACTTTATTTATTTATTTATTTAAATTTTATTTTTACTTTACTTTACTTTACAATACTGTATTGGTTTTGCCATACATTGACATGAATCCACCATGGGTGTATACAAGCTCCCAAAAGAGTATTTCTTAAGTAAATCATCTAGTTCTGTTTCAATTTTTTGAGGTGTCTTTTCTACTCTAATCAATCGTTCAATTAAAGAAATATCACTGTTATTCAGACACACACACACAGCCTTCATCCATATAAATACTGCCTGGACAAGGACAAAACCAAAAACTGGCTGACAGAGGTGAGAAAGTATAGCAATTTATTAATGTACATAATTTTCTACTTCCATGCTCAGAATCAATTCCTGTATAACATCCAGTTCAAGATTTTAGGCTGGGATTGATAGTAATAGTTTCTGAATATTCTCAGGCATTTATTTAACCAAACATTGTGAAATATTAGATGTTTTATTGCTCTTGATGCTTCAAATGGCTAATTTTATCTAATGTTCATGATAATATTTCCATCTCCAATTTATATATATGCAACTTGTCAAGGGACACAGGACTGTTTTTGGACTCCAAAGTGTTTTATTTCAGGTTATCCTGGTTTGAAGAAAATTTAAAAAAAAAAAATGATGCTTATTTTAAAAAAGCCTACCTTTAGAAGGATAAATATACACAATAGCCAATTTTAAAACTTTCCTATAATTTAATTTACAACTGAGATTGTAAAATATTTTCAGCTTTTACTAACTTGTAAGTTAAAAGACACTCACTCCTTGGAAGAAAAGATATGACTAACCTAGACAGCATATTAAAAAGCAGACATTGCTTTGCCGACAAAGATCTGTATAGTCAAAGCTATGGTTTTTCCAGTAGTCATGTACAGATATGAGTTGGACCATAAAGAAGACTGAGTGCCGAAGAACTGATGCTTTTGAATTGTGGTGCTGGAGAAGAAGAGTCTCCTTGAATAACAGAGATCAAACCAGTCAATCCTAAAGGGAATCAACCCTGAATATTCATTGCAAGGACTGATGCTGAATCTCCAATACTTTGGCCACTGATGCAAAGTGCCGACTCTTTGGAAAAGACCCTGGTGTTGGGAAAGATTGAAAGCAAAGGAGAAGGGGTAGCAGAGGATGAGACGGTTGGATGGCATCACCAACTCAATGGACCTGAAATGAGCAAACTCCAGGAAGTAGTGACGATCAGGGGAACCTGGCACCCTGCAGTCCATGGAGTAGCAAAGAGTCAAACACAACGTGGCAACTGAACAACGGCAGCAAAATACATAATTTAGATTTCAGTATTACAGACTTTGTAGAAAATAACTAGCCAGGAGGCACTTAGTCTGAATACTTGTAAATACCTATGTTTTAAGTATCTAAGCTTGTTTAGAAATTCACTAAAGAACCACTGTGCATAATTTTAGCATTGGCATTTAGCATTGGTAAACTTTCTTCAAAAGATTAAAAGTTATATAAAGTCCAGCAAAGCAAACTTTACAGACAGTAAGAATGCTGTAAAAACTTAATAGGGGGAACTGTAAGTGTCCTACAAACAAATATTCTTTTAAACATCTTATTTACTCTTTTAAAATAAAAAAAAAAGGAATACATATTTACTGAACTCTACCTTATAAGCTCTATTAGAAACAAACTTATAAGATGATGGTATGACACTCCTTTGCTCTCATGAGAAAACAGAGTTTCTAAGGAATAAATGACTTTGATCAAAATTAATTGGATAATGTTATTGTTCAGTCGCTCAGTCATGTCTGACTCTTTGTGACCCCAGGGACTGCAGCACGCCAGGCTTCCCTGTCCTACACCATCTCCCAGAGCTTGCTCAAACTCATGTCTATTGAGTCTATGATGCCATCCAACCATCTCATCCTCTGTCGTCCCCTTATCCTCCTGCCATCAATCTTTCCCAGCATCAGAATCTTTTCTATTGAGCTGGTTCTTCACATCAGGTGGCCAAAGGACTGGAGTTTCAGTTTTACCATCAGTTCTTCCAATGGATATCCAGGGTTGATTTCCTTTAGGATTGATTGGTTTGATCTCTTTGTTATCCAAGGGACTCTCAAAAGTCTTCTCCAACACCATAGTTTAAAATTGAATAATGAATGACCACTAATTTTCAAGCCTGATGTATGTCATCTCTCTCCATCAATCTTTTTTCTTCCTCACATAGCAGTGTTTTAAAACCTAGAAATCCAAAATATTAAGCTTAACACTAATACTTGACTCTTCAATCTCACTTAAAATAGAAAGATTTCATAAAAGTATTTAAAATTTCATAATGCAATTATATAGATTAATAAGAGCTAATATTTACTAAGAATCTATTTACCAAAGAGTTATGATTATTACACTGTAAAAGGTCAGTTTTCATTCCAATCCCAAAGAAGGTCAATGCCAAAGAATGCTCAGACTAGCACACAGTTGCACTTATTTCACATACTAACAAGGTAATACTCAAAATCTTTCAAGCTACGGTTCAGGTTCAACAGTACATGAACCAAGAACTTCCAGATGTACAAGCTGAATTTAGAAAAGGCAAGGAACCAAAGATCAAATTGCCAACATCTGTAGGATGATAGAAAAAACAAAGGAACCCCCCCAAAAAAACCCATCTACTTCTGTTTCATTGACTGTGCTAAAGCCTTTGAGTGTATAGCTCAAAACAAACTAAAACAAATTCTTAAAGAGATGGGAGTATCAGACCACATTATCTGCCTCCTGAGACACCTGTATGCAGTTCAAGAAGCAACAGTTAGAACTGGACATGGAAGAAGGGACTGGTTCCAAATTGGAAATGAGTACATCAGTGCTATATACAGTCACTCTGCTTATTTAACTTATATTCAGAGTACGTCTTGTGAAATGCCCGGCTGGATGAAGCACAAGCTGGAATCAAGATTTCAGGGAGAAATGTCAATAACATCAGATATGCCGATGACACCACCCTAATGGCAGAAAGCAAAGAGGAACTAAAGATCTATTTGATGAGTGTGAATGAGGAAAGTGAAAAAGCTGGCTTAAAACTCAACATTCAAAAAACGAAGATCATGGTATCTGGTCCCATTGCTTCATGGCAAATAGAAAAGGAGAAATTTTTCCTTAGTCTCCAAAATTACTGTGGACAGTGGCTGTGGCCATGAAATTAAAAGATGTATGTTCCTTGGAAGAAACCTAAGATAAACCTACACAACATATTAAAAAGCAGAGATATCACTTTGCTGACAAAGTCTGTATAGTCAAAGCTGTGGTTTTTCCTGTAGTCATGTGCAGATGTAAGAGTTGAACCATAAAGAAGGCTGAACACCAAAGATTAGATGCTTTTGAAATGTGGTGTTAGAAAAGATTCTTGAGAGTCTCTTGGACAGCAAGGAGATCAAACCAGTCATTCCTAAAGGAAATCAACCCTGAATATACATTATGCTGAAGCTGAAGCTTCAATATTTTGGCCACCTGATGTGAAGAGCTGACTTATGGGAAAAGACCCTGATGCTGGGAGAGACTGAGGGCAGGAGAAGTAGTGACAGAGGACAGGATGGCTGGATGGCATCATAGAATGAATGAACATGAATTTGAGCAAACTCTGGGAGATAGTGAAGGAGAAGGAAGCCTGGCACGCTGCAGTCTGTGGGGTCGCAGAGTCAGACATGACTGAGCGAGTCAACAACACCACCTATTTACAGTTAAGGAAATGGAGACACAAAATTTAAGCAGTATTCCTAAGGCTGTGCAGCCACTAAGCAATTGAGAATGGATTCAAATCACGGAGCTTGGCTCCTGATTGAAGATTGGGAACCATGACAAAATATTGTCTTTATGAGAACACTCTACCAAATTATTGCCAAACTGAAGTTGTTAATACCTTATCTTCTTCTTTAATTAATATTATGAAACTGGAAATGTAATAAAATTCTCAGCCTCATTTATCATCATTAGGCAATTACAAGCATGAACTTAACGTCTAGCCTCTCTGTTAGTTATTACATGAGTGTGTACTTAATATGTTTAGGAGATGCATAACAGTTAGTGCCACCATGCATGTTACCTCTAATAGCATTCTGAAAGTTATTATTTTCATTCAATACTTGAGTACCCACACAGAAGGTCCATGATGAGCAGATAAAGAACTTGTGCCAAAGCATAAACAGACACAAGACTTAAATCATCAAGAAAGTCTTACAGAAAAAAAAAAAAAAAATATATATATATATATATATATACATATAGGTTTACTGATAGAATTGATTCATATCAGGCATCTTACATGGCACCAAAGCTCCTTACCTCACTGTCTGCTCATCACACCACCCACACAATAGTAGCTTTCTGTGGACCTCACTGGAGTGTTTATAGTTGACTTTGAAAATGAGGTGATTAGGGATGCCTCCTGTCCATGCAGTGGCATATAACTTTCAATTGGTCCCCTGTATATAGGGCTTCTCTGTATCTGAGATTTAGCATGTACATATTTTACCAACAGTAGATCTTATAACACTGTAGTATTTACTGTTAAAGAAACTCTACATACGAGTGGACCCATGCAATTAAAAGCCCTGTTATTCAAGGATCAGTATATTAGGAAATGATAGATCCATTTCATTTTTAGGTTTTACTGCCAAATTGCTCCCTATCTTGTTTACCAGTTGCACTTCCACTGGAGTGGGTGGTATTTTCAGGCACCTACCCCACATCATTGTCACTTAAATGTCTGTCAATCTTTTCGATGAGAATTGCTGTCTTTTGTTAACTTGCATTTACTTTATTGTTAGATCCTTCATATATGGCCACTAATACCTTCTTTCCATATATCCATTTACCATTTGGGTGTCTTTTTTGATGATTTAACTTTTTTTAAGTAGGTAAACATTTTTCCACTTTTGCTGCTGCTGCTGCTGCTGCTGCTAAGTCGCTTCAGTCGTGTCCAACTCTGTGCGACCCCATAGACGGCAGCCCACCAGACTCCCCCGTCCCTGGGATTCTCCAGGCAAGAACACTGGAGTGGGGTGCCATTTCCTTCTCCAGTGCATGAAAGTGAAAAGTGAAAGTGAAGTCGCTTAGTCATGTCCGACTTTTGGTGACCCCAAGGACTGGAGCCTACCAGGCTCCTCAGTCCATGGGATTTTCCAAGCAAGCGTACTGGAGTGGGGTGCCATTGCCTTCTTCTTTTCCACATTTATTGACATATAACTGACATATAACATTGTATAAGTTTAAAGTTTACAACATGATGATTTGATATTTGTGTGTGTGTGTGTATACAGAGCTCTTCCCTTGTGGCTTACATGGTAAAGACTCTGCCTGTAATGTAGGAGACCCAGGTTTGATCCCTGGGTTGGGAAGATCCCCTAGAGCAGGGAATGGCTACCTTCTCCAGTATTCTTGCTTGGAGAATCCCATGGACAGAGGAGCCTGGCAAGCTACAGTCCTGCTGCTGCTGCTGCTAAGTCACTTCAGTCGTGTCCGACTCTGTGAGACCCCATAGATGGCAGCCCACCAGGCTCCCTCATCCCTGGGATTCTCCAGGCAAGAATACTGGAGTGGGTTGCCATTTCTTCCTCCAAAGCATGAGAGTGAAGAGTGAAAGTGAAGTCGCTCAGTCGTGTCCGACTCTTAGCGACCCCATGGACTGCAGCCCACCAGGCTCTTCCATCCATGGGATTTTCCCAGGTGGTCTCAAAAAATCAAACACCACTGAGTGACTAATACACTCACATACACATATATACAGAATATACACATATACATGTATTTGTATACACATATATGTATGTGTGTATATATAGTTTATATACATTGTATATATTGTACATTGTATGTATACATACATTGTATATTTACATATACTCCAGTATTCTTGCCTGGAGAATCCCATGGACAGAGGAGCCTAGCAGGCTACAGTCCATGGGGTCACAGAGTCAGACATGACTGAGCAGCTTCACCTTCACTTTCATACAATGTATGTAAATATATATGTATATATATATATATCTTGAAATTAAAAGGTTTATTAAAAGACGTAATAAAGTTACTTAAGACATCCTTCACATTACAAGATTACTTATCTCAGCAACTTTCAAATACATAATACAATATTGTTAACTGTGCTCCTTGTGATGTACATCAGCTCCTCAGAATTTTTTATCTTGTAACTGGACATTTGTACCCTTTGGCAAGACTTCTGTTTTCCCTTCCCTAAAGCCCCTGCAAGCCACATTCTGTTTCTGTGAGTTTGCCTTTTTCAGATTTCATTTATAAATGAGAATGTACAGTGTTTGTTTTTCTGTGTCTGAATTCTGTCACTTAGCATTGTCTGCCCACAAGATAATCCATGTTATTGTGAATACCAGGGCATCTTTATTTTTATGGCTAAATTAACATTTTGACATGCCTGTGGGTGTACTCATGTATGTGCTGTGTGTATGTCTATATCTCAAATTTTCTTTATCTATTTATCTATCAATGGATACCAAGGTGTTTCCATGACTACTGTGAATAATGCCGTAAGGAACATCAGAATGCAGCAACTTCTGATTTCTTGTTGATAACTTATTTCTCTACTAAATTTTGTAAAAATACTCAATATCTATTTTATTCAGAATCTTAACATTTTAAATTCATTGTTAAAACTTTCAAAAGATATACAAAGAAATTTCTTTCCAATTTATAATTTGGAGAATACAAGATATGTATCAGGCTTTCAGTCAGTGGTTAAGAAAGAGGCATTGTTGATTCCACTTCCAGAGATAGCAAGGTTACTAGGAATATGGTCCCTAAACTTCCAAAGTGAACTCAAAATTGAATGGAAGATAGAACTGTTGAAAGATTAAATTACAATGCATTAAACCCATTCCGTTAAGGATGGTGTTGCAAAATTTGCTTGCCTTCACAGGATGGTCTGATCTATATTTGAAGGTGGGTGGGCTACAGTCAACAGGATCACAAAACAGTCGGACGTGACTTAGTGACTAAATAATAAACAGCAACAACAAAATCATTTCTAGGTTGAGAAGTGACGATGAGTTATACAAGTAGAGGACATAGCATTTGCAAATATGATGGAGACAGGAAATGGCAAAATGTAAAAGGGGTGGTCGGGCAATGTGATCCGAAAGAAGATGATATAGCAAAAGATGAGAATGGGACCAGATTGTAATGGCCTTTTCATTCAGCATGCTCTCACTTAGGGTTCCCTGGTGGCTTAGTGGTAAATGACCTGCCTGCCATGCAGAAGATGTGGCTTTGATCCCTAGATCAGGATAATACCTTGGAGTAGGAAATGACAACCCACATCAGTATTCTTTCCTGGGAATTGTCATGGACAGAAGAATCTGGCAGACTACAGTCTATGGGTCACAAAAAGAGTCAGACACAGCTTAGCAACTAAACAACAATTTCTGTAGCTGTTGTTAAGTTTCCTATGTTTATGTATTTTTGAAAACAGCACTTTTTGAAATAAAAATATGGTACGTTAATTCCAGTTCAAATAAGATTTTGTGAATGATCCTAAGAACTCATAAATAAATATTGTTTTGATAGTACAATCATTTAGCAAATTTAGATAACTCATTAACTACCTTGTAAACCACAATCCACTTCTATGATTTGGATACTTCCTCTAATTATTAGAAAAAATTCTTCTTTGCCCACCACTTAAAATCTTTGTCAAATTCTTTTCTCTGCCCCTTGAAGATTAAGATTTTTTTTCTTGACCTTGATGATTAGGGACATCTCTCATATTGGAGACCATTACTGGGTCTACAACCGCCTGAAATTCTGAACACTTGCTTAGGTCAGCCCTCAGACCAAAAGGTGTAAGTTTTCTTCTGCCTTTGTTCTTTTCACTGCTTAAGGTCACCAGAAATAGAATGGCCTTGATATTTGGGGATGAGGCTTGAGAAACACATTCATCATACTTTTAAACCTCAAAACCATGTTATTAGCATAATCACCATATACTTTCTGATTCAACACAAGACTGTAACAGCAGTCATGTTTTATCATTATCAGGAATCACTTCAGTTGGACAGTAAATGCTTACAATTGCATACTCTGCTTCATGATCACTGAATCTCATTTTGACTGAATAAAATGTGATTATTAGGCAATTTCTGAGTTACAGTCCAGCTCTCACCTACCTTATATGGCTGCTAATTGATTTACCAATACTGTTTGCTCTCATGATCTTGTATTTCTTATAATATCCATTAGCTTTATCTCCCGGTTTTATAATAAGTTAACTTTACTTCCATAGAAGAGGTTAGGTAGTTAATACGAAGTTGACCTTATTCTGTTTGGATTTACTCCTATTTATGGTGCTTGCATTCTAGAATTTGTTTCTCTGATTTTCATGGCAATATGGCTGTATCCAAATTCAACAAAAGTATAAGCTAATGATTTTATATCTAATATAAATGTATATGAATAGGTAAATCAAATTTATCAAACTTGAAAAAAAAAAAGCTAATGGGGAAGTCTATATTTGAAACATGAAGGAAATACCATGCTTTCCCCTGCTTGACAGATGATTTTTGGGGATTGAATTAATTTTGTTAAGCAACTGTAATTAAAGATCAGTGATCTGAAAGAGCTAATTACCCAAGATCAATGTTGATGGTATTCTAAGTTTGTTCTATATCAGTTGCAGAGTGTTTATGTCATGAGACATTTTCTCTATCAGCATACAAAAAATATGTGCATTTTTTACTAATGTTTAAAAACTGAAATACCATCCACTAATTTCATTGTTGGCAAATGCAATATAAAGCTGAAATTTATTTCAATTACAATTCTTTTCCCACACGTTAAAGCTATTTTAACCTTTAGCGGCATACAATTATTACAGAATAGATCATTTTTAATGATTCATTATGTATGAGGTCATTTGACAATGCAATTAGCTTTGTGATGAAATTTCTATTCTTTTGATCATTCTGTACCTATAATGAATGGGGAGAGTTTTATATCTAATTTCCTGAAATTAGAAGCTTAAAGATAGAAACAGGCTCTTGTATTTAAATGAGACTCGAAATGACTAGATTGCATTAGTCCTTTAGATGTGTGCCCTAGACTGGCAGAACTTTGACTGTGGTGTTACTGTTTTTTTTTTTTTTCCCCTCATTATTCATTCAGAAGCTCCACTGATACTGTGCTGTCTGCTTCCATCATCACCCACATTTTCAAAATGTGCTTTTAACTGTGATCTGGAGATAAAAGAATAGATCTTGCATGTTCTCAGGAATGACATGCCTCAGCATATAATGCAAAAGACTAAGAAATGTGGCCAAAAAGCTAGAGTAGAATTTCTGAAAACCTATACAAGTATTATTGCACTGCGCTATAGGAACACTTGCTTGGGGTCATACTTTTTTTTTTTAAATTGTTGCCCAGACATTTACTATATATACATTTTAGAGTATATTCTTATATCTAAGCTTTTATTTTGCATACTGGTTAATCAATGAGGCATAATATTTTCAATTTCAAATGGATTTCAAACCAAAAGCAACGTTTATAGTTAATGAAATTTACATGGGTTTTTATTTTCCATCCAGTAAATATAAAAAGAGATCCATTGATGTTAAAAAACAAAATAAAATGAATTTTAGATCTATTAAGATTTGGTTAAAGATAAAACCATAGCTGAAGCACATTATATATGTTTTTGTGATTTAATACTCTCAAGATACTTTTTCTGGCTCATCACAAGAAACCATAGTTTTATATTGAACTGACTGATGGCTTATGAAAATTTTTTAAAGATAAACTTGTTTGTGGATTAAGTTTTAATTTGGGCTGAATTTCACACGCCCCCCCCCCCAAAAAAAAGACTCCAGTGGAACATTTTTATTGCAGTTGATATCAAAGTTATACAAACATAATTTTTATGAGCAAGTTTGGGAAAACTGGTAAATAGGAGTATAATTCTTTTCATAAACAGAAACAAAATTTATTTATACTTAATACATGTTTTAAAGTGAAATTGCTGTTATAGGACTCATGAATTGGTATGTAGGATAAGCAAAAAGTAAAAATTTCTTGATAAAGTATAGTCAATTCCTCATTAAGAATGGTTATAAATGGAATTGGTACAACAGATAATTCTAGTCATTTCACATTGGATTTTGAAATGTTGCAATTACAAATTCTTGGCCTTATATATAACTTTATCTGATATTTTAGAATTCTTATAAGGCCACCCTGGGATATTAGTTTATGGCCTGACATTCCAAACTTCAGAAGTTGGCCACTTCTGTAAGAAGTAGATATGGGTTCTTGTTTTTCTTTCCATTAACGTGCTCTTATAAGATAGATTAGATAATAAATAGATAAATAGATTGACTACCTCTCAACATATATAAACCAATAAAAGTGAAGACACATTTTTTAACTGGAAAAACATAGGAATTACCCTGTATAAGATAGATGATTTAGAATACAATTTATAGTAAAATCAATGTTCAGAATGAAATATTTTGTAACATTTTCTGCCTGCAGCATTTCCTGATGTTCTTGATTTTAAATATCAATTATCAAGTTCAGTGACTCAACTTGTCCAATGCTTTATGACCTCAGGGACTGCAGCACACCAGGCTTCCCTGTCCATCACTGACTGCCAAATTTACTCAAACTCATGTCCATCGAATGGGTGATGCCATTCAACCATCTCATCCTCTGGCATCCCCTTCCCCTCCTGCCTTCAATCTTTCCCAGCATCAGGGTCGTTTCCAATGAGTCAGCTCTTTGCATCAGGTGACCAAAGTATTGGAGTTTTAGCTTCAGCATCAGTCCTTCCAATGGATATTCAGGACTGATTTCCTTTAGGATGGACTGGTTGGATCTCCTTGCACTGCAAGAGACTCTCAAGAGTCTTCTCCAAAACCACAGTTCAAAAGCATCAATTATTCAGCACTCATCTTTCTTTGTAGTCCAACTCTCACATCCATATATGACTACTGGAATCATGATAGCTTTGAAGAGATACACCTGTGCAGCAAAGTAAAGTCTCTGCTATTTAATATACTGTCTAGTTTGGTCATAGCTTTTCTTCCAAGGAGCAAGTATATTTTAATTTCATGGCTGCAGTCACCATCTGCAGTGATTTCAGAGCCCAGGAATATAAAGTCTCTCACTGTTTCCATTGTATCCCCATCTATTGCCATGACATGATGGGACCAGATGACATGATTTTCGTTTTCTGAATGTTCTGTTTTTAGCCAACTTTTTCACTCTCCTCTTTCACTTTCATCAAGAGGCTCTTTAGTTCTTCTTCACTTTCTGCCATAAGGGTGGTATCATCTGCCTATCTGAGGTTATTGATAATTCTCCTGGCAATTTTGATTTCAGCTTCTGTTTTACCAGCCCAGCATTTCTCATGATATACTCTGGATATAAGTTAAATAAGCAGGGTGACAATATACAGCCTTGATGTACTCTTTCCCTATCTGGAACCAGTCTGTTGTTTCATGTCCAGTCCTAACTGCTGCTTTTTGACCTGCATCCAGATTTCTCAGGAGACATGTCACTTTGTCTGGTATTCCCATATCTTTATGAATTTTCCACAGGTTTTTGTGATTCACAGTCAAAGGCATTGGCATAGTCAGTTAATCAGAAGTAGATGTTCCTGGATCTCTTGATTTTTCGATTATCCAATGGATGTTGGATTGTCGAAGCCGAAGCAGAAGATATTTAGAAGAGGTGGCAAGAATACACGGAAGAACTGTACAAAAAAGATCTTCATGACCCAGATATTCATGATGATGTGATCACTAATCTAGAGCCAGACATCTTGGAAAGTGAAGTCAAGTGGGCCTTAGAAAACATCACTATGAACAAAGCTAGTGGAGGTGATGGAATTCCAGTTGAGCTCTTTCAAATCCTGAAAGATGATGCTGTGAAAGTGCTGCACTCAATATGCCAGCAAATTTGGAAAACTCAGCAGTGGCCACAGGACTGGAAAAGGTCCGTTTTCATTCCAATCCCAAAGAAAGGCAATGCCAAAGAATGCTCAAACTACTGCACAATTGCACTCATCTCACATGCTAGTAAAGTAATGCTCAAAATTCTTCAAGCCAGGCTTCAGCAATACGTGAACCGTGAACTCCCTGGTGTTCAAGCTGGTTTTAGAAAAGGCAGAGGAACCAGAGATCAAATTGCCAACATCAGCTGGATCATCGAAAAAGCAAGAGAGTTCCAGAAAAACATCTATTTCTGCTTTATTGACTATGCCAAAGCCTTTGACTGTGTGGATCACAATAAACTGTGGAAAATTCTGAAAGAGATGGGAATATCAGAGCACCTAACCTGCCTCTTGAGAAATATGTATGCAGGTCAGGAAGCAACAGTTAGAATTGGACATGGAACAACAGACTGGTTCCAAATAGGAAAAGGAGTATGTCAAGGCTGTATATTGTCACCCTGCTTATTTAACTTATATGCAGAGTACATCATGAGAAACGCTGGACTGGAAGAAAGACAAGCTGGAATCAAGATTGCTGGGAGAAATATCAATAACCTCAGCTATGCAGATGATACCACCCTTATGGCAGAAAGTGAAGAGGAGCTAAAAAGCCTCTTGATGAAAGTGAAAGAGGAGAGGGAAAAAGTTGGCTTAAAGCTCAACATTCAGAAAACAAAGATTATGGCATCTGGTCCCATCACTTCATGGGAAATAGATGGAGAAACAGTGGAAACAGTGTCAGACTTTATTTTTTGGGGCTCCAAAATCACTGCAGATGGTGACTGCAGCCATGAAATTAAAAGACGCTTACTCCTTGGAAGAAAAGTTATGACCAACCTAGATAGCATATTCAAAAGCAGAGACATTACTTTGCTAAGGTCCGTCTAGTCAAGGCTATGGTTTTTCCTGTGGTCATGTATGGATGCGAGAGTTGGACTGTGAAGAAGGCTGAGTGCTGAAGAATTGATGCTTTTGAACTGTGGAGTTGGAGAAGACTCTTGAGAGTCCCTTGGACTGCAAGGAGATCCAACCAGTCCATTCTGAAGGAGATCAACCCTGGGATTTCTTTGGAAGGAATGATGCTAAAGCTGAAGCTCCAGTACTTTGGGCACCTCATGAGAAGAGTTGACTCATTGGAAAAGACTTTGATGCTGGGAGGGATTGGGGGCAGGAGGAGAAGGGGACGGCCAAGGATGAGATGGCTGGATGGCATCACTGACTCGATGGACGTGAGTCTGAGTGAACTCTGGGAGATGGTGATGGACAGGGAGGCCTGGTGTGCTGTGATTCATGGGGTCGCAAAGAGTCGGACACGACTGAGCGACTGAACTGAACTGAACTGAATGGATGTTGGCAATTTGATCTTTCATTCCTCTGCCTTTTCTAAATCCAGTTTGAACATCAGAAGTCATGATTCACTTACTGATGAAGCCTGACTTGGAGAATTTTGAGCATAACTTTGTTCGCGTGTGAGATGAATGCAACTGTACAGTAGTTTGAGCATTCTTTGGCATTGTCTTTCTTAGGGACTGGCATGAAAACTGACCTTTTCCAATCCTGTAGCCATTGCTGAGTTTTCCAAATTTGCTGGCATATTGAGTGCAACAACTTAGCAGCATCATCTTCTGTGATTGAAATAGCTCAACTGGAATGTATCAGGTCAACTTTGTTGGTAATGATGCTTCCTAAGGCACACTTGAGTTCCCATTCCAGGATGTCTGGCTCTAAGTGAGTGATCACACCATCATGGTTTTCTGGGTCATGAAGATCTTTTTTGTACAGTTCTTCTGTGTGTTCTTGCCACTTTAATATATTCTTAATATATTCTTGCCATCTTAATAGTTTCTGCTTCTGTTAGGTCCATACCATTTCTGTCCTTTATTGTGCCCATCTTTGCATGAAATGTTCCCTTGGTATCTCTAATTTCCTTGAAGAGATCTCTAGTCTTTCCCATTCTATTGTTTTCCTCTATTTCTTTGCATTGATCACTGAGGAAATCTTTCATATCTCTCCTTGCTATTCTTTGGAAATCTGCATTCAAATGGGTATATCTTTCCTTTTCTCATTTGCCTTTAGCTTCTCTTCTTTTCTCTTTTATTTTTAAGACCTCCTCAGACAACCATTTTGCCTTTTTTGATTTCTTTTTCTTGGGGGTGGTCTTGATCACTGCCTCTTGTACAATGTCATGAACCTCCATCCATAGATATTCAGGCACTTTGTCTATCAGATCTAATCCCTTGAATCTATTTGTCACTTCTACTGTATAATCATAAGGGATTTGATTTAGGTCATTCCTGAATGGTCTAGTTGTTTTCTCTACTTTCTTCAATTGAAGTCTGAATTTGGCAATATGGAGTTCATGATCTGAGCCATAGTCAACTCACGGTCTTGTTTTTGCTGACTGTGTATAGCTTCTCCATCTTTGGCTGCAAAGAATATAATCAATCTGATTTTGGTCTTGACCATCCAGTGATGTCCATGCGTAGCATCTTCTCTTGTGTTGCTGGAAGAGGGTGTTTGCTATGACCAGTGTGTGCTCTTGGCAAAACTCTGTTAGCCTTTGGCCTGCTTCATTCTGTACTCCAAGGCCATATTTGTCTGTAACTCCAGGTGTTTCTTGACTTCCAACTTTTGCACTCCAGTCCCCTATAATGCAAAGGACATCTGTTTTGGGTGTTAGTTTTAGAAGGTCTTGTAAGTCTTCATAGAACCATTCATCTTCAGCTTCTTCAGCATTATTGTTTGGGGCATAGACTTGAATTACTGTGATATTGAATGGTTTGCCTTGGAAATGAACAGGGATCATTCTGTTGTTTTTGAGATTGCATCCAAGTACTGCATTTTGAACTCTTTCATTGACAGTGATGACTACTCCATTTCTTCTAAGGGATTCTTGCCCACAGTAGTAGATATGATGGTCTTCTGAGTTAAGTTCACCCATTCCAGTCCATTTTAGATCACTGACTCCTAAAATGTTGATGTTCGCTCTTGCCGTCTTAAAATTGAGTAATTTTTGTAGGAAAAAAGATCTTTAGAACATACGTATGCCCAATACTTATTCACTTGAGATAATAAATACCCACATTAAGTAGTGAAGGTGAAGGTGAAGGTGAATTCACTCAGTCATGTCTGACTCTTTGCAACCCCGTGGATTGTAGCCTACCAGGCTCCTCTGTCCAGGGGATTCTCCAGGCAAGAATACTGGAGTGGGTTGCCATCTACTACTCTTCTACATTAAGTAGTAGATAAATATATAAATGAACCGTAAATTGAGGCATTGCTAAATTTTTATAAGGCTTGTAAATGTCATTTCACTGTGTGCTATTAGTATAATTGGCTAAAACTCAGTTTATAAAAGTTATATGATTTTTTTTTTTTTTTTACAAATTAGCCTCTGGAAAAACCTATTTTTTTTCTATTATCTAATAATTAAATAGTCCCTTTATTCTCAAAATTTTGGATATACAAAGGCATAAACATACAAGTTGCAAGACTACTTTCAATATTTTAACTTTTATATTTTGTCCATTCAGTAATGAATGCTATCTTCACAGACCTAGTTGTTGCCTGAAATAATTAAATATATATTTCTCTAAAAGGAAATGTTATAATAAGTAAAGAAATAATGGAAGTACTTAAAGACATTTCATCAAATAAAAAAAGTGTTACGCACAAAAATGTAATATGTAGGAAATAGAATTTATATATTTGTTTTACTCTATTTTTATCCTCAAATTATCTGTTAGTTTAATCTTTTGTGGTCTTTCTAAAATAAGGATTACTAGGACCTTTGCTACATACAAAAAATAATCAATACTGAAATAATATTTAAAACTCTGTACTAATCTTTATTGCACTGTAATCTCTTTTTGAATCTTTTAGCAAATGCAAACACAGAGCTTAATTAGTTGAGATACTACAAATCTCCAAGTAAGCATCACATTGATGAGCGGGAGAAATCAGCATTGATGATCATTCTTTAGAGAATGAGACATTCATGAATTGACATTTTAAAAAATTCTAGTTAATGTCTCTAAAATACTATTTTGCACTATATTATTTGTAAGGCAGGCTTTATTCTAAAAAAATTAATCATATATTGTTATTAAACAAAAGTCTTCTGTGTGTGAACGTAAGACTGCTCTTATTGAAAAGGAGATTTTAACAGACTAGGCACACTAAAAAAAAGTATTAACGTGATTTTGTAAGAAAAGATTAGGAGCCATTCTTCTCAGTAAAAGCCAAATCCACATGATCCTTTACTCAAAGCTTTCACAAAATTATCTTTTGTATTGTTTCACGTGTGTGTACATGTGCATGCGAAGTCCCTTCAGTTGTGTCTGACTCTTTGCTACCCTATGGGCTGTAGCCTGCCAGGCTCTCGGTCCCTGATATTCTTCAGGCAAGAATACTTGAATAGGTTACCATGCCTTCCTCCAGGGGATCTTCCCAACACAAGGATTGAATCTGCGTCTCTTACGTCTCCTGCATTTGGCAAGGAAGTTCTTTACCACTGAATCCACCTGGGAAGCCCTTGTACTTTTCCAACAGCTGCCAGGGCAACTCATTTTGAAAAATAGGAAAATAATTAATGGCAATCTTCCAGTGAACCAGTGTTCCAAAAGATAGTTTTTCTGTGTTAAAAGAGTGACAATTCATAGACTCATTACCCACTTGCAAATGACTTTAATGAAATAGTTAACTGACTTGAATTTCTTGTATTTGTTGTTTTTGAACAAATACTCATCTTGATCATAGCTTGAACAATTCTGAATACCCATCAGACAAGTTACATGAAAAGTGTAACCAATAGAACTGGATCTTACATACCATTATCTTCAGTTCAGTTTAGTCGCTTGGTCATGTCTGACTCTTTGTGACCCCATGGACTACAGCATGCCAGGCCTCCCTGTCCATCACTAACTTCCGAAGTTTTCTCAAACTCATGTCCATCGAATTGGTGATGCCATCCAACCATCTCATCCTCTGTCGTCCACTTCTCCTCCCGCCTTCAATCTTTCCCAGCATCAGGGTCTTTTCAAATGAGTCAGTTCTTTGCATAAGGTGGCCAAAGTATTGGAGTTTCAGTTGCAGCATCAGCCCTTCCAATGAACACTCAGGACTGATCTCCTTTAGGATGGACTGGTTGGATCTCCTGCAGTCCAAGGGACTCTCAAGGGTCTTCTCCAACAACACAGTTCAAAATCATTTATTCTTTGGTGCTCACGTTTCTTTATAGTCCAACTCTCACATCCATACATGACTACTGGAAAAATCATATGCTTGACTAGATGAACCTTGGTTGGCAAAGTAATGTTTCTGCTTTTTAATATGCTGTCTGGGTTGCTCATATCTTTCCTTCCAAGGAGTAAGCGTCTTTTAATTTCATGGCTATAGCCACCATCTGCAGTGATTTTGGAGCCAAAAAAAGATAAAGTTTCTCACTTTATTCTCACTTTACAAATAGATGTTTCCCTGTCTATTTGCCATGAGGTGATGGGACCAAATGCCATGATCTTAGTTTTCTAAATGTTGAGCTTTAAGCCAAATTTTCACTCTCCTCTTTCACTTTCATCAAGAGGCTCTTTAGTTCTTCTTCACTTTCTGCCATAAGGGTGGTGTCATCTGCGTATCTGAGGTTATTGATATTTCTCCTGGCAATCTTGATTCCAGCTTGTACTTCTTCCAGCCCAGCGTTTCTCATGATGTACTCTGCATATATTAAATAAGCAGGGTGACAATATACAGCCTTGACATACTCCTTTTCCTATTTGGAACCAGTCTGTTTTGTTGTTTCATGTCCAGTTCTGACTGCTGCTTCTTGACCTGCATGCAGATTTCTCAAGAGGCAGGTCAGGTGGTCTGGTATTCCCATCTCTTTCAGAATTTTCCACAGTTTGTTGTGATCCTCACAGTCACAGGCTTTGGCATAGTCAATAAAGCAGAAGTCGATATTTTTCTGGAACTCTCTTGCTTTTTTAATAATCCACCTGATGTTGGCAGTTAGATCTCTGGTTCATCTGCCTTTTCTAAAACCAGCTTGAACATCTGGAAGTTCACAGCTCATGTATTGTTGAAGCCTGGCTTGGAGAATTTTGAGCATTACTTTACTAGCATGTGAGATGAGTGCAATTGTGCGGTAGTTTGAGCATTCTTTGGCATTGCCTTTCTTTGGGATTGGAATGATAACTGACTTTTCCAGTCCTGTGGCCACTGCTGAGTTTTCCAAATTTGCTGGCATATTGAGTGCAGCACTTTCACAGCATCACCTTCCAGGATTTGAAATAGCTCAACTGGAATTCCATCACCTCCACTCTCTTTGTTTGTAGTGATGTTTCCTAAGTCCCACTTAACTTTGCATTCCAGATGTCTAGCTCTAGGTGAGTGATCATACCGTCATGATTATCTGGGTCGTGAAGATCTTTTTTTTGTACAGTTCTTCTGTGTGTAGTTACCACCTCTTCTTAATATCTCATGCTTCTATTAGGTCCATACCATTTCTGTCCTTTATTGTGCCCATCTTTGCATGAAATGTTCCCTTGGTATCTCTAATTTTCTTGAAGAGATCTCTAGTCTTTCCCATTCTATTGTTTTCCTCTAATTCTTTGCATTGACTGCTGAGGAAATCTTTCTTTTCTCTCCTTGCTATTCTTTGGAACCCTGCATTCAAATGGGTATATCTTTCCTTTTCTCCTTTGTTTTTTGCTTCTCTTCTTTTCACAGCTATTGTTATGCCTCCTCAGATAATCATTTTGCTTTTTTTGCATTTCTTTTTCTTGGGGATGGTCTTCATCCCTGTCGATTATACAATGTCATGAACCTACATCCATAGCTCTTCAGGCACTCTGTCTATCAGATCTAATCTCTTAAATCTGGTTCTCACTTCCACTGTATAATCATAAGAGATTTGATTTATCCCTGACTGATCTAGTGGTTTTCCATACTTTATTCAATTTGTCTGAGTTTAGCAATAAGGAATTCATGACCTGAGCCCTACTCAGCTCCCAGTCTTGTTTTTGCTGACTGTGTAGAGATTCTCCATCTTTGACTGCAAGGAATATACTCAATCTGGTTTAGGTATTGACCATCTGGTGATGTTCATGTGTAGAGTCTTCTCTTGTGTTGTTGGAAGAGGGTGTTTACTATGGCTGGTGTGTTCTCTTGGCAAAACTCTATTAGCCTTTGCCCTGCTTCATTCTATACTCCAAGGCCAAATTTGCCTGTTACTCCAGGTGTTTCTTGACTTCCTTTTTGCATTCTAGTCCCCTATAATAAAAAGGACATCTTTTTTGGTGTTAGTCCTAGAAAGTCTTGTAGGTCTTCATAGAACCATTCAACTTCAGCTTCTTCAGCGTTACTGATGGGGGCATAGACTTGTATTACTGTAATATTGAATGGGTTGCCTTAGAAATGAACAGAGATCATTCTGTCTTTTTGAGATTACATCCTAGTACAGCATTTAGACTCTTTTGTTGACTGTGATGGCTACTCCATTTCTTCTAAGGGATTCTTGCCTACCTTAGTAGATATAATGCTCATCTGAGTTAAATTCACCCATTCTAGTCCATCTTAGTTTGCTGATTCCTAGAATGTCGATGTTCACTCTTGCCATCTCCTGTTGACTACTCCAATTTGCCTTGATTCATGGACCTAACATATTGTTCTTTATGCATTGGACTTTGCTTCTATCACCAGTCACATCTACAACTTGGTGTTGTTTTTGGTTTGGCTCTGTCTATTCTTTCTTGAGTTATTTTTCCACTGATCTCCAGTCGCATATTGTAAGGATTAGCATAGTCCTTACATAGGACTGGGAAATAGACTCTTGGAGGGCACAGACAGAAGCCGGGAAGAAGGAGTCATTATCTTAAAGCCCTGGATTAGTGATCTCATGCTGTATGTTTTCTTAGGTGGCAAGGACATTTCTGTTTCCATGATAATGAATCCTCTCAAACAAGGTCTTGACAGAGAGAGTTTAAGAGCACATCTCTTTTAATAGAAAAATAATAAAGATTTGATATCAAAACTACTGACAGATCACTTTGCTTGAAGTGTTCAACATGAGTTGGCTGTTGAATTATGAAAGCTGTAAAGAGCAAGTGCCCCAAATGGAATTCCCAGCTGCTAGTTGAAATTGAAGAGGTTCTAATAAAACATTGATTATGTGTCCTTAACTCTCCTGACTGCTCTGGCCTGGACACCAGCAGCCAGGCAAAGCATGAGAGTTCACTTTAAAACTGGCTTTAAACTGGCTTTAGCATTTCAATTCCTGTTTGTTTGTCATATTGTGGACATTCTTGATTAGCTTCTTCTCTGGTAAGAAAGGATTCTGTAGGAATTATGACTTGACAGCGTCCAGTGGGGAACCATCTGAAGATTCCAAAATCCCATTGAAAAGGAAAGAGGAAAATGAGAGAAACAGAGAAAGATTATAGTCTGCTTAATTTTAAAATCAAGAGAGCCCCACTAGCCTCATTTGGAAAAGTTATGTCACAGTCAACACAAGGTATAACACAAAGCTGGACCAAGAAAAGGGAAAGTTTGAAAATAAAAGAGTCACCTTCCCCAAAAGCTTCTAATAGAGGGACGCTTTTCCTTGCTACTTAAGATGCAGAGATAGTAGGAGCAAGGGTCGGGCCTGCCAGGGGTAAGGCTGAAGACAAAGGGGCTAAGCACTGTTGGGGTAGGAGAAATAGTTTCTCCTCACCGCTTTATCTGATGGAGCCAGTCAGGAAGCCCTTGAGAGCGATTAGAGGTGGGTCAGCAAAGGACCTCTTGTCACATGTGAGGTCACACATCTCGAGCAATCCCAGGGCACTTGGCTGTTGGAGCAGAGTGAGCGTGGGGTGATGGTGGACCTAGAGGAGACTGGATTCCAACCTGAGCCGACATGAATGGGTGTGACTGAGTGTGTGTGGTGCATGTCCATGTGTATTGGAGGAGGGAGATCAGCCCTGACATGCAGCACTAAGTTTCCCCAAGAAGAGAGAGTGAGTTGTATCATGGACGCCAGATCAGAGTGAGATTGAAAAATGACTCAGGAACAAGTTTTTACATCCAGCTTCTCAGTCTGTTTGTATTCACATCCATTCAACAAATATTTATTGAATGCCTGCTGTGTAAGGCATTGTTCTTGGCTATGATATATAGTGGTATTAATACATAGAGAGGGAAAAATATGGGCATCCCAGGTCACGCAGTGGTAAGGAATCCTGCTGCCAGTGCAGGAGATATAAGAGACACAGGTTCAATCCCTGGGTGGGGAAGATCCCCTGGAGAAGGGCGTGGCAACCCACTTCAGTATTTTTGTCTGGAGAACCTCTGTGAGGTTCTCCTCACCTAGGAGAATATTGCTGGTAATGAAGAAGAAAAGAAATATATGTGACTTTGAGCAGGAAGAGATTCCATGCACTAGAAATTTGTTAATTTGCACATTGGCAAACTGCAAACACAGACTTCAATATGAAAATGAACCCTAGTGGACTTTTACATAGAAGTGCAAATTAGGGAAGCGCTTCGAGTTCTGTCATGTATGAGGGTGAAACATATGGCATTCTGCTCTCCACTGCAAAAAGGATAAGAAATATATATATTTTTTCTAACGTTAGCTTAGAGGCAACTAAGCATAGCACAGCACATGTACGGTTTCTGGTCCTACTTTAATTTTTTCTTTTGTAAGAAACAGATACTTTATTGGGGGGGGCTGGTTATATTCATCACTTTTAATACAACTTTTATAATACAGTTTCTTGAGAGTAGACAAATTTTAAAAGTATCTCAACGTTCAGTTGTTTGGCAAAGAAATGTATTTGAGAACCAACAATGCTTTTCCAGTGTTACGAAACATAGGTGATTCTTGACACTTTTGCCAGTTAGGGGAGATATTTCTACTAAAATTGTACATTAGAAATGAGAAGGATATGAAATCCATATTTTTGATGACTACTTGATATCAGATGGAGAAAAAATTTAAGAAGAAATATTGCTTTTGTAAGAATTGCTGCTATAAAGAAGGCCAGGCCAATTCTTGTTTCATTAAATGGTTCCCTTTATATGCACTTATTTACATTTGTCATATTTGATTGCTTACTACATGCAAACAGAACTAAACATGCTAAAGATATAGGAGTGAACTAAGCAGATCTGTTATATTTTGTTTGAAGACACGTGTTCAGTTCCTAATTTCAAATTAAGTATAATTGCTGTACATGGTTTAACATAGAAATTCAGGATAATGTGAAAGTGTAACAGAAAAGAATTCCTTCAGGACTTTTGAACAGAACACTAAAAGATACACAGGAATTTGCCGAGCATAGTTTGGAAGGGAGGAGAGCAGGGAACTCCAGGCAGAGGGAACAGCGTGTACAAAACTCTCAGGCTCGGAGAAGCTGGCTCTTCTAAGGACACGAGAGAAGAACCCTTGGACAGAAAGCAGAATGTGCTCTGCGAATGGCCTGTAGAATGATGCAGGACTTCATAAACTGTGTTGAGAATTTTGGTCTTTATGTAGTGTAAAGAGAAGCCACTGAAGGATTTTTAGACATAGCAAAAGCTAATAGACAAAGTTGGAAATACCTTAGGTTTATATGGTGCAGTGTTAACATCATAAACAGCGGAGGCCCTAAAAACAGGAGGGGCTTTTCTCAAGTTTACAATGGACATTAGTGTTGAAGATGGATTTTCCCAAAATTTCTCAGAATGTTTTCAGTGGAGGCTTATAGCTACAGGTAAAGAGATCATGACATCTTTACCTGCACAGATGAGTTGCACTGGGAGGAGGGTGAAAACAGCCGTCCATTTATGGAAAGATTGATAATGAGTGTTGGGTAATTATTGAATCAAAAGTGATGATAATATCAAAGAATGCTTTGTGTTAAAGTTCATGCATATTAGTATCTAAGGTCTCTCTGTCTTTTCAACTTGGCTGATGAAAAGAACAGAAAACAAAGCATGTAGATATAAATTATCACATATCTTCCCAAAGCAAATTTTGATTAATGTCATTGTCAAATCGGTTGAAATACTTGGAAATTCACAAGACCTCCTTCCTGGTCTGTTGATCATTGTGAGTCATCAGGATCATCGGCTTAACCCCTGTCTGCACTCTGGTCTGCAAGGCAGATGCCCTGGTCGTCTTGGACCATGGTGATCGCTCTGTGTAAAGCTATAGATTTGCTGAAAGCTGCAATAAGATTGCACCTGGAAAGCACTTGGCACAGACCTGGTGTGTGTTAACTACACAATAAATGGTGGTCAATGTGATCAGGGATGATAATGTTTTTATCACAATCATCATCATAAACACAAAAACCTTCTCTGAGCTCCACACCCTCCCCCCTCTTCATAATAAAACTCTTTAAAAAACAAACAAACAAACAAACAAACAGGTTGATGCAGGAGGAAAGCATTGACTGCAGTAATAAGGAAGACTTTTGTCCTCATCTTCTGAAATTAACCTGCACAATGTCATGGGGAAATGGGTTACTTTTACATTACCTTTATAATGAGTCGAGCAACCATGACCTTCAGCCATGAGAGCTACTGCTTCAGGCAAACTTGCCTCCTCTTTCCTAAAAAATTCGCCTGTATCCTAAACCTCAAGTGAGTTTCTGCTCCCCTTTCATCCACATCTGAAGTTTGCACCCTGTTCTGCCCCTCTCTGTCCCTTACAATTCTTCCCATATTTAGTGCTGTGTTCCCTTCTATTGAAAATGTCTCCTACCACCAAGGACACTGACTTGTCTCCAGACACTGACTTCTTGAAGAAATGTCCATTTGCTTTTCTAATCTAGATTATGCTACTAAATGAACATTCCACATGTGGGACATGTCTCTTTCCTAAATGTCACACCTTATTTCCTCATGAGCAGGGATTGTGGCTGCTTCTTCTACCTCTTTGTATTCATACTCTGAATATCCACTGGAGACTTATTTTATTTTGAAGATTATAAATGTAAAGAGTATGATTATCTTATACATATTTAACTGATGGATAATCAAGTCCCTTCTGCTCCAGCTTTCTCACCTGAAAAATGGTGGACAGTGAAGGTTACTCTGATCTGGTAAATGCAAGGCACTGCTTATTGCTGCATCTTGTCATTCAATACCCGTGTAACTTCCACACAGACGCGAAAGTAAGTGAAGCAAAAGTGTTTGTATTTACATATCATCCACCCTTGTGAAGAGAAAACTATTCTTATAAACCCCCCAAAGAGAGTTTTTCACACTTTTCATAACTAAAGTGCATGAAGTCAGTAAAGTCACAAGTAAACAGAGAGCTTGTTCTTTTGAGAACAGCATCTTGGGGTTTAGTCTACCAGATCATACTACATATGCAAATGCTGCTTGAATGCAATTTAGCTGCATGCTAAGCAGCACAGAAATCTCAAGGGTCAAAGAACTGAGAATGTTTGCAGCATGAAAATCATAGAGGCAAATGTTTGATGTACAGATGTGTGTACCAAAATAGGTCACGGTTAGATGAATACATTTATTTTATTCAATCCCTTATTTGGAATTGTTTGCTAGGAATTTTTTTTTTGTGTGTGTGTGATTTTGGTTTCAGTTCTACAGTGAATTTAAAATGGTATTTCAGAGTAAATATTAGCCCCAAATATCGCATATGTTTACTATGTGGATGGTGGGGGATTTATAGCAATCTCTAGGAACACAAGAATAAATGCAGTCTGGGAAAAAGAAAAGGATATGCTTTAGTTTTCTCTCTCTTCCTCTCTCTTTCTGATTAGGTATATTTCTGAATTCTGAGGGACCTGTCCTCTGCCATAAGTTTCCCCGGAGTTATATTGTTTTTCATTTTCTGGTTGAGGAACTTAGTTGTGTTAACTTCCTCGCATGTTTCTAGATTGTAGTTTAAATTCTGACTTGTGATATGTTGTTTTACTAAAGTGTTTCCCATTTGTAAAATGTAACCAACTATATAACCATCACTGTTAGGCAAAAATTTTGAAATTTAATATTAAATTATTTTGTGTGTGTGTGTGTGCTGACTATTCTTTTTTTAAAATAAATTTATTTATTTTAATTGGAGGTTAATTACTTTACAATATTGTATTGGTTTTGCCATATGTCAACATGTATCTGCCACAGGTATACACATGTTCCCCTTCCTGAACCCCCCTCCCTCCTCCCTCCCCGTACCATCCCTCTGTGTCATCCCAGTGCACCAGCCTCAAGCATCCAGTATCACACATCGAACCTGGACTGGCGATTCATTTCATATATGATATTATACATGTTTCAATGCCATTCTCCTATAATGAATACAACAGGCATAGTAAATAAGCATATTCTAAAAGATTAATAGCCAGAAAGTCAGTGACACTAGAAGTTTCCAGTATGTTTAGTATTAATATAATTTATTATTTGATTTATTCATTCACTAAGCATTTTTGAACTCTATTGGGTCCAATATTATGATGGGAACGGAGATATGATCTTAACCAAGACAGACAGTCCTGGCTCTGGGAAAGGTGCCACCCTGAAACCCCAACTGAGTATTCAAGGATAAAAACAAAACAATCTAGAGCTAAGGGGACATAATTCAAATGTTCATAAAGAGAAAAAAAAATCGCATATATGGAAACCTCTCTTCATTTAATTTATTAGCCCCATTATTAAACTGACTTCTCATCAAGCATTTCCCTAGAATTTCATGTTGATTGCAGCATTTGGAAAATTCAAGCTCTCCTGTGATTATATAGCTGACAAATATAATAAAAGGCATTCCCTGGTCTCTTTTCCAACTGAGTACTGAATTGCCAATATATTAGTATGTAGAGTCTAAATATGCCCTGAAATGGATCATAAAAATACTAAAAAATATTAACTCAAAACATTTTAAAGCAACAGAAATATTATTTAAGTGACCAAACTAATTATGGAATAATCTCATTATTTTGAGGAAATGAATTGTATGTAATGTATTACAGTAAAATTTTGAGATAGTTTCATAAACTGACATTTTTAAGGTGAATTTTAAGTGCCCTTGACTATTCATATTTTTCTAGAGAAAGAATATATTCTACTAGAACTATTCACATTTGGCATAGGATATATTTTTACTCATTGCATATGTTCAGACTTTTCAGATTAAGAAAACATAGGTGATCAAAGCAAATATCAATAAACATAAATCAGGTTAATCTGGATTATTTTTACTTTAACCATATACTCATAAAATTAATAAAAGTTTAAAAATGTTATTAAATGTTGGTTGACATTCATATATAAAATTATTAATTGGAGTTATTATACCTCTAACAGTTGTTCATACATGCTGTGAGATAATGTATGGATTAGAGGATATTCTAGACAAATACAATTTATACATACTTTATATATACATTTTTTCTATGTGTATGCTATATAGGTAATAATTTTCAGAAGTATATGTTGGTTTGTGGTTTATTATTTCAGTTGTTTCCTGTGATTATTTTGTTAAGTTGGTTTCTATGATGTATAATTTACATCAGTAGAATTCACTCTTAGTTGTACAGTTTAATGAATTCTAACAAATGCATATGGTCATATAACCCCGACGGCAATCAATCAGTCAAACCGGTGAACCTCCTGGTGCCCTTTCACAGGGAGTCCTTCGCTCTGGCCACAGAGATGTGCGTTCTGTCCCTGTTATTTGGACATCTTCAAAATTACTTGATTGAAAGTGAAAGTGAAAATGTTAGTCACTCAAGTCATGTCCAACTCTTTGCGACCCCATGGACTGTAGCCCACCAGGCTCCTCTGCCCGTGGGATTTCCCAGGCAAGAATACTGGGGTGGGCTGCCATTTCCTTCTCCAGGGGATCTTCCTAACCTAGGGATAGAATCCAGGTCTCCTGAGTTTTAGACATAAGGTACATTATCATTCATGTTCATGAATTTTAAAGAGAAAATTGTATGTTCATAGATAGCTTATTGTGCAGTATTGCTTCTCTAGGGACTTAGAAAAACTACAACTAGTATCTTTCCTTCAAATGTTTTTATTTTCCACCTCACCTGACAGTTGATTTCTTCCTGTGTTTTTATTTTGCCCTTTTTTGTTGACAAGCATGCATATTAGCTGATTTCTGCTTCGTTGGCATACTCTTCCAATATTGTTAATCCAATCATACACAGATCTTTTTAACTTCTGGGTATAAATACTCTGAACTCTGAACTGAAACAGACTCTGGCCATCAGACACATAATGAAAAAATTCCAGCATTTTAAGTACTTAATGTCATACACACATTCTGTGGGGCAAACAGGTTGACTGATTTCTTACACATTTTTGGACAAACTTTGACAGAAACAGACGTTCTCTACAAATCTTTACCAGACAGTTATAGCAATGGTAGCCAATCTTTTAGCATCTGAGTTTTTTTTTTTTTTTCATGTACTCAAACTATGTGTGGCAAACTTAAATGGATTAATAGGAATAAAACAACCTTAAATAAATAGAACAATTTTTAACCCAAAATCCCTACAGCATGATAATATACAGGTACTTCTATATAACAACCTATAGTTATTAAAATGTTTGTTTGGTAGCTTTTCATCTCTGTGTAATGCTTGAGGAGAAGAGATGTTTTACTTTTATTGCTAAGCAATACAGTTTTTGCCTTTTTCAGTGACCTGGTGGTCTGACTTCAGTGATGATGCTCTGCCCTTTTTATCCCCCACACCTCAGTGCTCCATGACTAGACAAACATTATTAAACTGTATGTTCACCACTAACATATATGCCTTTTGCATAACTTTTATATTTTGCCAGTGGTCACCTCGCTGGTGCTGTAGGAAAACCATTCAACTGGCCGTAAACAAGAGTCAGACCTTCGCCTTTGGTAGTTTTCAGTTACTTAAGGTTATTGAATAGCTACAAACAGCTTAAACAAGCAAAGATAGTCTACTTAAAAGGAGAACATTTGGTTCTAGTTAATTTTCTCAAGATTTATTTATTCATTTAAATCCATTATTAATTGAACATTTACTAAGATCAGGGATGTAACAGTAAAACATCCCTCATTTGGGTTACATTTCAGTGTGGGAAACAGAAAAGAAAAAGTAAAATAATGAGTCAATAAATAATGCAAAAAGGCAAAATGGTTGTCTGGGGAGGCCTTAAGTAGCTGAGAAAAGAAAAGAAGCTAAAGGCAAAGGAGAAAAGAAAAGACATATCCATCTGAATGCAGAGTTCCAAAGAATAGCAAGGAGACATAAGAAAGCTTTCCTTAGTGATCAATGCAAAGAAATAGAGGAAAACAATAGAACTGGAAAGACTAGAGATCTCTTCAAGAAAATTAAGAGATACCAAGGGAACATTTCATGCAAAGATGGACACAATAAAGGACAGAAATGGTATGGACCTAATAGAAGCAGAAGATAGTAAAAAGAGGTGGCAAGAATACACAGAACTGCACTAAAAAGATCTTCATAACACAGATAACCACAATGGTGAAATCACTCACCTAGATTCAGAGGTCCTGGAATGTGAAAAGTGGGCCTTAGGAAGTATCACTGTGAACAAAGCTAATGGAGGTGATGGAATTCCAGTTCAGTTATTTCAAATCCTAAAAGATGATGCCGTTAAAGTGCTCCACTCAGTATTCAGTGGAAAACTTGGAAACTCAGCAGTGGCCAGAGGACTGGAAAATGTCAGTTTTCATTCCAATCCCAAAGAAAGGCAATACCAAAGAATGTTCAAGCTACAGCACAATTGCACTCATCTCACACGCCAGCAAAGTAATGCTCAAAATTCTTTAAGCAAGGCTTTAACATTATGAGAACTGTGAACTTCCAGATGTTCAGCTGGATTTAGCAAAGGCAGAGAAACCAGAGATCATATTGCCAACATCCGATGAATCATCAAAAAAGCAAGAGATTTCCAGAAAAAACATCTATGTTTTCTTTATTGACAATGCCAAAGCCTTTGACTGTGTGGAGTACAACAAACTGTGGAAAATGTTTCAAGAGATGGGAATACCAGACTACCTGACCTTCCTCCTGAGAAATCTGTATGCAGGTCAAGAAGCAACAGTTAGAACTGGACATGGAACAACAGACTGGTTCCAAATTGGGAAAGGACTATGTCAAGGCTGTATATTGTCACCCTGCTTACTTAACTTACATGTAGAGTATTTCATGCAAAATGCCAGGCTGGATAAAGCACAAGCTGGAATCAAGATTGCTGGGAGAAATATCAATAATCTCAGATATGCAGATAACACCACCCTTATTGCAGAAAGTGAAAAGAACTAAAAAGCCTCTTGAATAAAGTGAAAGAGGAGAGTGAAAAAGTTGGCTTAAGCTCAACATTCAGAAAACTAAGATCATGGCATCCAATCCCATCACTTCATGGCAAATAGATGAGGAAACAATGAAAACAGTGACAGACTTTATTATTATTATTCTTATTTTTTTTGGCTCCAAAATCAGATGGTGACTGCAGCCATGAAATTAGAATATGCTTGCTCCTTTGGAGAAAAGTTATGACCAGCCTAGACAGTATATTAAAAAGCAGAGACATTATTTTGCCAACAAAGGTCCATCTAGTCAAAGCTATGGTTTTTCCAGTAGTCATGTATGGATGTGAGTTCAGTTCAGTTCAGTTCAGTCGCTCAGTCGCGTCCGACTCTTTGCGACCCCATGAATTGCAGCACGCCAGGCCTCTCTGTTCATCACCATCTCCCGGAGTTCACTCAGACTCATGTCCATCGAGTCCGGGATGCCATCCAGCCATCTCATCCTTGGTCGTCCCTTTCTCCTCCTGCCCCCAATCCCTCCCAGCATCAGAGTCTTTTCCAATGAGTCAACTCTTCTCATGAGGTGGCCAAAATACTGGAGTTTCAGCTTCAGCATCATTCCTTCCAAAGAAATCCCAGGGCTGATCTCCTTCAGAATGGATGTGAGAGTTGGACTATAAAGAAAGCTGAGCACTAATGTACTGATGCTTTTGAACTGTGGTGTTGGAAAAGACTCTTGAGAGTCCTTGGACTGCAAGGAGATCCAACCAGTCAATCCTAAAAGAAAAAAGTCCTAAATATTCACTGGAAGGACTGATGCTAGAGCTGAAACTCCAGCCACTTGTTGGAAAAGATCTTGATGTTGGGAAAGATTGAGGGCAGGAGGTGAAGGGGATGACAGAGGCTGAGATGGTTGGATGGCATCACTGACTCATGGACTCATGGCATGGACTGGTTGGATGGACTCACCGACTCATGGCATCACTGAACTCATGGACATGAGTTTGGGTAAACTCCAGGAGTTGGTGATGGACAGGGAGGCCTGCCATGCTATGGTCCATGGGGTCACAAACAGTTGGACACAACTGAGCGACTGAAGTAAACTAAACAGAACTGATCACTGCTGTTGGTGGACAGACATGGTAGAAAAACCTATGTCAGTATGGGATGATGAATGAACTCTGTGTGTGTGTGTGTGTGTGTGTGTTAGAGAAAGAGAACCCAGACACTTTTTCTTGAATTTTCTTGTAAATATAGTAAAGAAATGAGCTGTAACCTGTTTAAAGACTGGATATATTGGAGCATAATTTGAGCATATTTAGAATCATTCAGTGCAGAGGGGGAGCTTAGTGAAGGAGGTAAGGCAGACGTGTTGAGGAGGATGGTTCTCAGAATGAAGAGAAGGGACTTGGATTTGATTCTTAAAGGAGTAAAGTAAGATGATATTAATATAATCAATAAAATAATTTTGCCTTAAAATATAGGTAGATTTTCTTTTGGCATTGGGAGTACGCATGGAGTTTTAACCTCTGGACTGCCAGTTAAATCCTGATAGATGTTTAAATAGATTGTTTATTTTAATGTAGAGGAAAGACAAAGGTTTGAAAGGAAACTTCATGGATTTGAAGTCCAGGTCTACCAGAAGTGTGCTATGTGGGCCTGGCCTTGCTTTCACTAGACTTTGTTTCATAGTTTAGTGATAGTACTTATAAGTTACTTATAAGTTAAGTGACTGAACAGACTGAAGGTGTCTACCAGTTAGCATTGGATTTGTAGTTACACAGTCATATTTCCTGAGTTTAATACCTGCATTCACACATTTTCTTAATTAAAGTGGCTTGGTCATTTTGAAACATTAATAGAACCTTCAAAAAACTGCTGAATTCATAGAAGAGGTGATTTATGTACAGGTTTCGGTTTCTTTCAGTGAAACACACTTCAGCTGTCCTATTTTCAAGTGATACCTTTAGGTTGGTGCATCTCTCTAGTTTGTTAAATGACAATTTACAATAATGTGAAAAGGTCTCCTATTCTGTGCACCTAAAATTTATGACCATATTTAGTTGGCAGCTATGAAAAATCAGCAAAAGCCATAGCACTTTAATTAAGCACATTTTTAAGTAAGGGCACTGCTGTGTGAAGCAAGAAAATAGATAAACCATCTGTGGCTACATTTAGACTTTGCTTAAGATACCAGGCAACTCTTGCTCTACATCAAAATAATTTCTTATATTCCTTTTAATAATTTTTCAGGATTCTTAAAAGCATTGTATTTCCAATACACATTTTAAAGGTTCGTTTGTGATGTAACACATACAAAGGTAACATTACAGTATCCTAACTTTCTAGTCAACTGTTTATCACTTTCTCATTCCTCTGTACAATCTTACTTTTGTTCGTTGCTAATTATCCTGTATCCATATAAAGTTTTTTTTTATTGTGATTGGAAAAACATAGAATTTGCTGCTTTTTTTCAATTAAATATTGCATGAATGATTTTGACTTAAAAAATAGTGTACCTGTGTTTTCACATATGATGGTTTATATGATGATCTTGAATTAGGACTTCCCAACTTTTTCAAGAACATTTTTGTGATGTAATTTCTTGTTGTTACATGATGTCAAACCGTAGACTATTAAGGACAATCATGGGCTTCCCTGGTGGCTCAGACAGTAAAGACTCTGCCTGCAACTCAGGAAACCCGGGTTCAAGCCCTGAATCAGGAAAATCCCCTGGAGAAGGGCATGACTACCCACTCCAGTATTCTTGCCTGGAGAATCCCATGGACAGAGGAGCCTGGTGGGCTACATCCATGCGGTCGCAAAGAGTTAGACTGAGTGAATAACACACAGCACAAAGGACAGCCATGGGCTTCCCTCTTGGCTCAGATGATAAAGAATCTGCCTGCAGTGTAGGAAACCTGGGTTTGGTCACTGAGTCAGGAAGATCCCCTGTAGAAGGTAATGGATACCCATTCCAGTATTAGATAGTGCCATGCACAAGGAAGTCTGATGGCTAAAGTCCATGGGGTCTCAAAAAGTTGGACATATGTGAGCAACTAAACACGCATGGACAGGGACAATCATATGTTTATAAACAATTGCCAAAACTCTCTCTCTCTCTCTCTCTTTATATATATATCCATCATCTATTTATTCTGATTTTCTGCTACTCCCAAAATACAGTCAATATATATTTACCTGGTCTTTGTGAAAAACGTTTTTAAATGTATACCCTTGCTTCAGTATCTCATGCCTTTTGCATCTCAGCTTAACAGTTACTTACCCTGACAGTTTTTCCTTTAGAGATTTTTTTTGTCTAGTCCTCCTCATCCTTTTCATTTTATATTCACACTTTCTTGCTTCATTTCTTCCTGTTCGTGTTTGTTGTTTGCTTTAACAGATGTTATATTCCTTCCTTTATTTCTTTTAGTATCCTAAATATACTCATTTCTAAACTCCTATTCACACCTATATATATCATTTTACAAATTCCTAAATGATTTCATCTCCAAATTATTGCTTTTCTTTCCCTTTTTATTGGCATACTCTTTTTCATTTGTCTTCAGATTTTGGCTTGCAAGCTCATGTTAAGTTGAAGTTTCTCTCTGCATCAGAGCCTGTGCTTTTATATTTACGTCCAACAAAATGTCCAGGGCCCATCTCCTAGAGTCTTACGTTAGTGTTAGGTAAAAGAGCAGAGTGTCTAACAGGCTTTTTAATGGCGAAGCACTCCCAGGCGGGGTTCCCGGACCCAAAGGAGGCAGGTTGAGGAAGTCCGCCCCCGACAGTGTTGGGGTGGTTTTTATACGTTCTCCTTGCAAGGGATGGTCAGGCTAGATGGACGGGGGTTCGGATAGGTCACCAGGCCGAGGAGTCGCGGGCTGACAGGTCCTTCTACGTGGCTGGGGTGGGGCAGCTTTAGCTGGTGAAGTGTGCTGTCATTGGTCCCCAGGATCTGGGAGGCTCCTTCCCTTAGGGACTTCCACCTCCGGAGGGAGAGAGAAGAGGGGCGGCCCATCATGGCCCCCAGGGTCCGGCCTTACAGTTGGTAGCTTTGGCACTGCGGTTGCTCACCCAGAATGTGAGGATTAGGTACATTTCCACTGAGGTACATGTGGAATGAGGTACATTCCCACTGAGGTACATGTGGAATGAGGTACATTCCCATTGTTCCACAAGCTACATGTTCTTATTGGCTCTGCCGCTCGCTTCTGAATTGTATTTTTGCATCATGAAGGTAATTTTTCATCATGAAGATAGTTTGTTAAGTGTGATTACATGTTTTAATTTTTTAATTGCATTTTTAAAATCTATCCTGCATTAATTCAGAGTAGAGAGAGTAGAGTAATGGAGTGGGGTATCAAACATGACGTTGCTGTGCTATTTTTTTTCCTTAAATTCATTCAATTAATATTTTTATTAGGTATTAGCTATGAGGAAAGATCAGGGTCTAGGCACTGAATTAAACAAGTTCCTTGTTCTTAGAAAATTAATTTTTGGAGGATAAATATAAAAAGCAAATTCAAATAAGTATTAGGAATTAAAAATAAAACAGGAAATAGAGGGTGAGAAGTGGGGGCTATTTTTAGCATGTTGGTAAGGAGAGAACTCTGTAACAGTGAATATTGAAGTAAAGATAATAGAGTAGTAAGGCAGGAGGTATCTGGAAAAACATATCTGAGAAGGAGAAATCAGCAAATGCAAAGGCCCTTTTAAGGAACAGCAAAGGGTTAGGTTAGTTTCCTTATTATTCTAAACAATCATTTCTATTAATGTAGCTTAACAGCTTTTTTCTCAAAATTTCATTCAAAACTGACTGGTTAACTAAACTTCCCAAAGTGAACTTAAGTTGTGCTGTGTTAAACTATTATCCTGTGCTTAAACAAATTACTTTTTGATTCTAAGAGCTCCAGATTTCTTTTGATTCCTGTTATTGCTTTAATCTTTGTAATATGCCAGGCTCTATTCTGACATGATTCTGTTTATGTTTCTTTATTTTTTGCGTATATATTGTTGTTTAGTCACTAAGTCATGTCCAGCTCTTTGCAACCCCATGACTGCAGCATGCCAGGCTTCCCTGTCCTTCGCTATCTCCCAGAGTTTACTCAAATTCACATCCATTTTGAGTCGGTGATGCCATCCAACTGTCTCATTCTCTGTCGTCCCCTTCTCCTCCTGCCCTCAGTCTTTCCCAGTATCAGGATCTTTTCCAGTGAGTTGACTCTTCACATCTGATGTGCAAAATATTGGACCTTCAGCTTAAGCATCAGTCCTTCCAGTGAATATTCAGGTTGATTTATTTTAGGATTGACTGGTTTGATCTCCTTAAGTCTTCTCTAGCATCAGAGTTTAAAAGCATCAATTCTTTGTCACTCAGCCTTCTTTATGTGTGTGTGTGTGTGTGTGTGTGTGTGTAATATATCATATCTTTAGTGAAATGCAGTTTACAAAGTATCACATATTTAAAACGTTTTATAATGTAAGTATAAACACATGGTACTGATATTATTAAGTAAAATGTAAAGTCTAATCTATTATTTCATTATGAAATTCAATAGTAGATAACATATTTTCAATTGCTTTCAGATTTGTTTCAACATTTTACAGAACTCCTGTTTCTTAAGGAGTTCTTTATCTGATGGACTCAAATATAAAAATAATATAGTTATATCGAAGACGTAGCACAGCAGGGAGATGAGCAATGTGGATTTTGGAGACTGACTGCCAGGATTTGAATTTATCACTCTCTTGGCAGAGAGAACATAATTTCTTGATCTGTAAGATACAGATAATAACAGTGCAAATCTGATAGAGCTATTATAAAGATTAGATAAACTAATGATCATAACTTTTAAAAAATCATGACATAGAAAGTACAGTAAACATATTTGTTAAAATCTAAAATCAGTTCAGTATCTGACCCAGTATTACAAGTGACAAGGCTTTATATTAAATTTAGAAAGTCTATAGTATTTGTAAACATTAGGTTCCACTTTTTAATTTATTACTGTTTGTTTTAGTTATGAATATAATGGTAAACTTAGAATTATGATACAAATGTTCAGTGATAGCCCATGCTATTTAAATAAACATAAAGTAGTTTATAGGGTGATTACCATTGGGTTTCGTTGTCTATCACATGATTACAGGTTGGTGACAATTTCTCTAGAGTCAACCCAAAGAATTAGTTAGTTAATTTTATTATGATGAATGAACTTGCGTGTAAGAAAAATTTTTAAATTTGTCACCTGTAAATACATGCCCTTTTTAGTAAAGTCATACACAGTGATTGCACCTAAATTTGGTGCCTTAACTGAAGTACTTACTTGTAAAGTAAATAATTTTCACTTATCTTTTCTTAGAATACATATCAGTAACACTGACATCAAAAGGTTGAGCTTATTGAGAAAGAGAAAGAGTTGAGCCTTTGAGAAAAAGTAGTGGTCTATAGGTTTCTATAATGAAGCTATAATACTGGTAATAACCAAGGTTATAATAGTGATTGTCTGAGTGATATTAACTGTCTTAAATCTCCCAGATTGATCTCTTCAGCATTACAAAGAAAGAGTTGGTCCATTTGAATTCCAAAATTCCTTCCACCTAGGACACATCTAGGAAAGAATGAGAAGACTCAACATACCAATTTAGCTATGTTATAAAATAACAGTAAACTATTCCATATCTAAAATTTTGAATACAGACCACATAATAAATTAATAAGTCTTGATAAATACTAAAGCCTCTTAAATTCTTTAATGATCATACAGTTTTAATGATAGCAAATATGTTCTGAAATTAATTCTAGAACAATGGAATATATT
Source organism: Oryx dammah (assembly GCF_014754425.2). Lineage (NCBI taxonomy): Eukaryota > Metazoa > Chordata > Mammalia > Artiodactyla > Bovidae > Oryx > Oryx dammah. The sequence goes on from NW_024070191.1 coordinate 10,260,282, forward strand.
AGGTTATAAGAAAACAAAAGATAGATTTAATATCTGATATCTAGACTTTAGCCTAGGAGACTTTTATTTATTTTAATAGACTTTTTTAAGAGAAACCTTGGTCCACAGTGCAATTAAGCAGAAGGTACAGGGATTTCCTATGTATTCCCCTACTCTACACATGCAGAGCCCTCCCCCTTATCAATATCATTTACCAGAATGGTATCTTTTACCAAAGATGAACCTATGGTGACACAGCATAGTTACCCAAAGTCTACAGTTTGTCTTAGGGTTGACTCTTGACGTTGTACATTCCATTGTTTTGGATAAACATATGGCAACAAACATCCATCATTGAAGTGAAAGTCACTCAGTTGTGTCCAACTCTTTGTGACCTCACGGACCTTAGCCCACATGCTCTAATATCATAAAAAGTATCTTTACTGCCTTGAAAATCCTATATGCTCTGTGTATTCATCTCTTCCCCTTCCCAGTTCCTGGAACCACTGATCTTTTTACGGTCTCCATAGTTTCGCCTTCTTCAGAATGTCACCAAGTTGGAATCAGATGTTATATAACCTTTTAATTTTGGCTTCTATCACATAAAGAAATGTATTTAAGTTTCCTCCATGCCATTGTATGTTTTGGTAGATTATTTCTTTTTAGTTCTGTGTAATATTCCATTGTCTGCATGTTCCACAGCTTATCCATTCAATTACTGGGACATACCTTGGTTGCTTCCAAATTTTGCCACTTATGAAGAACTCTGCTGTAAATATCCATATGCAGATTTTTATGTGTATATACGTCTTTGTTTCCTTTGTGTAAATTCCAAGGAGTAGAATTGCTGGGTCTTATGATAAAATGTGTTTAGCTTTGTGAGAAACAGTCAAACTGTCTTCCAAAGTAGCTGTACCATTTTGCATTCTCAGCAGCAATGAGTAAGAGAGTTCCTTTTGCTCCACATCCTCACCAGTATTTGGTTTCATCAGTGGCTGAACTTTGGCCATTGTTATAGGTAATGGTATTTTATTGTTTGAATTTGCATTTCCCTGATGAAGAAATTTTTTAAAATGCAAGAGCTTATGAGAAAATGAATGAATCTGTGAAACCAAAAAAAAAAAAAAATGGTAATACAATTTATATGAATTGTGATAAGGCCTGACAAAAAGCAACACAGGTAATGATGATTCATAAAAAATTTAAGTGAATTGAGGGTTTTTGGTTTCATGTTTCTTATTTATAAATTTATGTGCTTGTGATTAATTGATCAAATATTTCTACCCTGAATATTTTTTCTTTCTACAAGTCAAATAAACTCATTGAACATTGTCCACAATCACTTACATCTTGATTGTTCTCCTGTACATTGTATTCCTCATACTCAGTGACAGTTAGGGTGGGGGTATTCTTTTTCCCTTTTATGTCTGTATTTGTTTTTATAGAGCCAGCTTGGATAAGGAGACAATTTTAATTATGGTAGATATTCCTGGGGGCAAAAAGAGAAACTTACCAATTAAAGGAAGGATTCACTAAACTCTGAGGTTGTTCAAAATAACCAGATAGAAAAATGTCAAGAAAGTCAAGCCCATTGAACAAGATGAGGATTAGCCAGAATTTCTAAGTGATTATTGGTTTTCATAAAATTAGTCCTGCATCTCCCGAGAAATAAAACTCTGGCCAGTTCTACTCTGTGTTAAGAAAGTTGATAATTGGTCCCTACTGATTTGAGGCCACATAAGGCTATATTAAATTTCAGCATCAATCAACATTGAGTCAAAGTGTTTAGTTATTTTTGTGGAGTACATTTGAATTATATTGCTTCTGTCTTTATATAGGGGATGTGTTATCACTTATGGAACAGTAGTTTATGTTGTTCTAGCAAAGAACTATTTCGTTGTAAAATATTCTTTACTCATGATCTTCAGCAATATTTTATATACTTTGTGTGTGTGTATATATATATATATATATATATATAAACTAACCCAGAATATATTATTTTTAAATGTTATTTAATGTCTGAAATAGTTCTTAAAGTCTAAATAGCAATTAGGGTGTCTTTTTTTTTTTTTATAGAATTTTGTATTAGTTTCTGATTGTTGCCATAACATTTTCCACAAATTTAGTTGATTGGAAGAACATAAATTTATTATCTTCCAGATTTGGAAGTTAGACATCTGAAATGAGTCTCACTGAGCTAAAATCAGTTGTCTGTGTTCCTTATAGACAGTATAGGAGAGAGTCTATTTCTTTACATTTCCAGCTTCTAGAGGCTACCCATATTCTTGACCCCTTTCTATGTTTTAAAGCAGCAATGACTGGTCAGGTTTTCCTCACATCAGCTCACTCAGGTCCTGCTTCTTCTGCCTTCTTCTTCCACTTCTATGGGCTCCTGTGATTGCATTGGTCTCACTCAGATAATTCAGGATTATCTCTTATCAGCTGATTACTGACCTTCATGCTATCTGCAAACTCAATGTAATGCGATAGCCAGGGATTAGGATGGAGACATCTGTGGGAAACCATTTTTCTGCCTACCACAGGTGTCTTGTTTGGAGATATCTGTAAGAAATACGTAGTTAACCAATGTAGTAGTAGTTTAGTTGCTAAGTTGTATCCGACTCTTAAGACCCCATGGACTGTATCCCACCAGGCTCTTCTGTCCATGGGATTCTCCAGGCAAGAATACTGGAGTTGGTTGCATTTCCCTTCTCCAGGGGATCTTCCTGACCCAGAGATCGAACCCAGGTTTCCTTCATTGTAGGCAGATTCTTTATCAACTGAGCTGCAAGAGGAAGCTGTAAGAATTCAAGGATATAAATTCTATCATGAAGGTTTATATAATCAAAAGGTTTATATTTCTCACATAACAATAAGACTGGTGATGGGAAATCTGACATACATTCCACATTGGTATTAACATCACAGATACTTTTCGGCTCCCTCCATCGTTGGATGTGTGTGTTCACCTCTATTCAATGTGTCCACATTCTCAGCAGGAAGAAAAGGCAAGAGGAAAGATCAAGAAGACATGCTGTTAAACACACACACACACACACACCAAAAAGACTTCCTAGAAATCCTAGTGGTGCTTGGAGTGCCTTCTGACTATAGGCCACAACCAGGTCACATGGATACTTCCTACTGAAAAGTCACCAGAAGAGAGCTCTGCTTTGATGTAGGCACTTTGTCACTCAGAACAAAAACTGTTAGTAAGAACGATAGACAGCAAGGATGTTGTGTCAGCAGTTAGCGGCATTTGCTTCTTCACTTGTAGACACCTGATAGGAATATTTCATTGTGGCCCTTGGGAAAACACGTTATCTATAGTAAGAGTGCCTGGAAAATAGGTGGAAGTTTAATACAAAGAAATAACCCCCCAAAGTTAAGAAGTCTTTTATTTTCATACTTGATATACTAATTATCTTAAATGTAAAATTCTTTAAGTTAGTAAATTATTCTCAAAACCTGTGCTCCGTATCTTCTGCTCCAGTGATTCCTGAAACAATAGTGTGCAAGAAAATCACTGGGGAACTTAATTGAAATTTTAGTCTCCCTATTTCTACCAAAGATACTAATTCAAAAGATCTCATACAGGTTGGCATTTAAAAAGGAAAAAAAAAAAAAAAGGCATCCCAAGTATTTCCAATGCAGGTGGACTACAAACTCTGCGTTGACATTGTTTAAAAAAAATTCCCAGTGAGCCCACCTGCACTCAATTTAACATGTATTTATTGAGTACCTGCTATGGAATCTGTACTATACATCATGGAGGATATATAGAAATGGAAGACCTGATCCCTCTTCTTAGCGAGCTTCCAGCTTCCAGGGAATCAACTGCATAGATGCATCTCCAAGTGCTATAATGTGAGAATAATCATGAGCAGAAGAGCAAACAGCCTAGTGAGCTCATTTTCCTGCAAAGTCTCTAACATGATTAATGCTTGACATGTATTTTTATGATTATCTGATTGATTACAGTCTTTACCACTAGAATATATGCATTATGAGAGCAGATAGCACATTTTCTCACCATTGCATTTCCTGTAAGTAGCAAAATACTTAAGTCTTTGTAGGAATGCAGTCATATGTGGTAAATATTGGTCAAATTAAAATTGTGCTGTATGTGCTCAGAATAATGTTGAAACAACTTCAAAGAAGTTAATTCTGGTTTATTAATTTCTCTATTTAAAAATCTTGCAAACTCAGTAGATTAAATACCATAATGGCAGTCTTATAGCCATTATAAGTATTGTTACAGTATTATAACTATAGCTATTAAAACACACACACAACTGAAAAACCCAGACACCAAAAATGGAAGAATCACTCTATGATAGAATTGGTAAAATCCCTGGTTACTAATCATTGCACAACTTTACCTTCTTTTACATTTTTGAATCACACTCTTGATTCAATATTTGTTAGTATTTCTTAAGTGTCTTCTTGGATAGTAAGCAGTATCACTTATAAAATATATTAAATCATTGATTAATTTTTTAAATATTAATGTAAGTCAAAAGTCAGCCTAGTATAATTTTTTCAGGTTCACATTGAAAATTAGATGACTGAGTTATGAAACCACAACATAAAATCTTTGCCTTTTATAACAAAAATATGTATCTTTCAATGACTTCTCTTATTTCTTTTTTGCCCCCATCCCTTCTTTACCATAAAAGCCATTTTGAAAAATTAGTCAGCTTAAAGGATAGTGACAATGATAAAAGGAAAAAGGCCTATCATCTAATAATAAAGATGAAAGATATTTAATATGTATAGTTAAGAGATATGATGACAAATGAGGAAACGTGATAACTATATATAAATACTTACAGTGGTATGCATAAAAGAAAAGGAAGATTTAAGCTGGCTAAGGTCTTAGAACAAGAAATAATGATCTGAAGATTTAGAAAGATAAAAAATTTAAGTATAATGAAAAATGTTTCTGTCGTTGAGAACAATTAGGAAGAAGAATATTCTTCCCTGTGGACATGAGCACTAGAAGTGATCAAAACTAGACAAGATAAAACCTTTGGGGACTTAATAGAAAAGACATTTTATAATGTCCTATTTCCTGATCTGAGTAGGACTTTCTTCTATAATATATCCTTAATCATTTGAAGAAGAAATTAATGATCCATGAAATGGGAACTCTTATTTCAATAGGTAGGTTATTCCATAGACTTTGAAAAGATCTGTGATTGAGGCCGAAACTCCCATTACCTCCCTTGGTCCTCTATTTCTAAGTCAGCTGCTCTTTCCTTCCAAAATATCCATTTTGTCCTCTATATTCTGTCATGGGAATGATTAAGGACTTCTTTATAAAAGCAAGCAAATGTAAAAGTTTACTTTATTTCACTTTATCATATTTTGTATCTATCTATGTTTCTATGTATCTACCTATCTACCTACCTATGCTTGTTTCTCACTAAATATTTGTTATTCTCCAGACTGAATAAGGTAATGCTATGATGTGTAATAGAGTATAGGGACAGATTCACAATGATTTCTTTCAAACTACTTACTTTAAGATCTCCATAGTGATTTTAATATTATTGTGGCTTTTATGTTAAATAGTTTTGGTAAAATGACTATCAAGTTTTCTGAGTTGATTAATGTGAACACACAAATATAGAAACGTGTATATGTCTCAATGTATTATCAATCTATAATTGCTTTTACTTTTATCTTTCCCCCCCCACAGTATAGAGCATAGTGTATTTAGTTATCTGAGAGCCAAAGAGTAATGTATATTTTAATTGTCTTCAGTGTTTTAAAAATATTAACTTCATAATGGTGTGTAGGTTGAAATAGTGAGTAACTCAATTAAGCATTCAGCTTCCTAAGATGATGCAATGGAAGTACATGGGTAAAGTCAGAAAATGTGTTAGCCATGGAAACAGAGCAGACAGGGGAATTTTATCTTTATTTCAAAGAACCATAGAATCATGGGATTGATTGTCTTTGGGAGATCTTTAGCCAAAAAAAGAATCAAATAGAGCTCCAAGCTCTAGATTTGTTAACTGGTTAAGATAACTAAGGGAATATGAGGATAGGAAGTTGAATTGGGGAGGCGGATACCTCTGTTTTGATATTTGGATATTTGCTTTCATTGTATATGAAAATGAATTATTTGGAAATAGCTATTCAGAATATTCCATAAGCATTTGTTTGGCTGTTGACTCTATTTAAGCATGAATTTAAATTATTACAGTCTCAATAGTTCTCCAGATCCTAATTACTAATGACCACAAAGACAGTCATTTCATATACTTCTATTTTATATCAAAGAACTACATCTCTATATATGTATCTATACATATATTATCAATGTGTATACAAAATATATGTAAATAAAATGTGATTCTTTTATATAAAAGATGATATAGACTTTTGATATATGTTGCACTTACCAGACTCCTAGTTACTATCAGTCTTTTAGAATCCGGCTCTAGCCTTTAATTGCAGAATTCCTGTAGATTTAAATGGCTAGTATATCATGGTTCAGATGGCCCTTGGAGATTGCAGCAGTTGAGGGAATGAGTGGCTTCCCTCCGTTTCAGTACTCGGAGGGCTCGATTCTGAGTGCTGTTGATCTGAGGTCTCCCGTTCGGAATGCTCCTGCTCCCTGTAGCCAGCCCTTCTTTAGTCTTCAGTCAGCCCCGTGCCTCCATCTTACCCTGCCTTCTGCTCATCAGCCCTGGAGAGAAGTACATCTGGTATCTTCTTAGAAACTCTAGCCATCCTCTTCTCTTTTTCTTGAAGGAAACCAAAAGTAAAAAGAAGAGAAAACAGAAAGGCAAAGCAACAGAAATTCATCTCTTCTGTAGTAAATGCAAGGTTGTCCAAACTCTCTAACTGCTGTTTGCCTCATAGAAGGTCCAATGATGACCCACCTTATTATGATTGGTACTTACCATACTATCATTTTCATTTTGTTCAAAAGACCATCTTTATGTTAAGGCCCTTTGTATTGAGTCTTAAACCTTCTACTAATTTTAGTATAACTGTAAATTTTTAGATATATCCATTTATTTTTCTTTAGATATTTCACATAATTTGTATAATTTTAACACTTAGAAATAAACCTGAATGTAACATCATACAACAGACTAATAAAGACTAGATTTTAAATTCCAAGGTATATGCTGAAATAACCACAGATATACTCAAAGGCATCATGTTTGACAATTAAGTTAATGCATAGTATATGAAAGATATCATAAGATTTCACTTCTTTGAAAGCTGCTGATTGCTATTATATTCTTCAAAGCACAAATCAATTAATTTGTACTTAGTAAAATTAATATGGTGAATATGATGTAAAATATTCAGTAGTTTCTATAATATTTAAACCTGTGCTAAAGAAGATATATTTAAATATGCATATATACACACAGAAACAGACCTTTATGTATTACTGTGGTATGACTGGTGGTTTCAATTCCAAAGCATTGTTACATATCTACTTAGATTTTTCTTTAGTTAAGAAAAAACAAAAAAGCTGTCATTTGAAGGGTTGTCTTAAGAAACCAGGGAAAATCTGATAGAAGTTGAAATCATGAGTATTTATCATGTGATAAATTCTTTTATGAATGTATTAAGAAATTAAAGATTTGTATCAGACTCTGATAAAAAAGAAACAAATATCAGTCACACAGTATGTTTAGTAAGAAAGTACAAATGTTATCTACACATTAGTCACTGGTAAGATTTGTTTTTCTTAAAGAAGATCCTACAATTCTTGCAGGTGGCAATTGTTCATAGGGTTTGGAAGTGTCATTTCCTCTAGTTAGATATTGTAGTATATTTTCAGATTGCTCTATAAGAAATTCTGAAAATAACTTTTAAGCTCAAAGGTAATTTATGAGAATTCACTATCTTTTTATCTTTGCATCAAAATTCTGATTTGAAGAAGTCATATTAATAGGATGATAGCTTCTTATATCCTCTCTCAAGCAGATCTTTTGGAGGGAGTGAAATAATTGAAGAAAACAGACACAGATAAAGTGTTCCATTTATGGAGAGAGAAACAGAATACAAGAAAAAAATCAAAGCAGTCAGTGTTAACCTGATCCTTTAAATATTTAGCTTTTCAACAAAAGGCATTTGGAAATTTTAACCCTACTTACCATTATCAATCTTTAAAAACTAAGTGCATGAAAGTCTTTAAATAAAAGGTTTAGATCTCTATTAATTAGATAAAATTTCATATATGAGTTGTGAGAAAATGTTGGTTATGTTGTTTTAAATCCCTAAAATGTCATAAATAGAAAAGTAAAGATAATTGTGAAACCATTTATCAAAAACTGTTGGGGTCCACAAGGATAATTACTTACACTGTTTGCTACTCCGTAGGGATAAGAATGAGGACATGAGCCTGAATTCCAATCTTCCTCTGACCTTTTTAATCCAGATGGATTGTGTGAGTTACCATATATGTATATATATATATACACATACATACATATACATACATGTATATAAATATTGTTTCTCCATTTGCAAAATGAGTAATATCCCTTTTTTTTGTAACTGTTACACATTTCTATCAACAGATTAGATATTTAAATTGAGTTTCTTTATTATTTTATTACAATAGCTACTTTCCAGTATAATCTCCCAGTCCTGTGGATATTAGAAACTTCATATCAGAAAATCAGGGATTCACATCACATCTGTTCTGCCAGATTGCATCTAAATTCTGGTGGGTGTGAGGCTAGCCAGTTTTAGGACCTGTGGTCAGAGCTGATCCTTGGAATGGTCTCTCTGCAGGACATACAGGCAGAGCTCAAGAGAATTCCTAGGAGCTAGAGTTGAGCTGTCTCTGAAAGACGCTATAGTTCCACCATTAGGAGTTAAATAGTAGCTCAGAAGTCTTTTGTTTTGCAAGACTTTCTCTCTCCCCTTCCAACAATATTCACAGCTGCCTTGGGGTCCACAAGACTCAACTCATTTGACCCTTGATCCCTGTGTTTTAGATGGGGTTCTCTAGAAATGACTCTATGACAACGAAGTAAGTAGAGAAGGGGAACTGGCCTTGGGCAGTGCTCCCAGGAAATATATGAAAGTGAAAAAGACAGGTGGGCAGAGGAAGCTGACCTGTATGTAGTGTGATTGCAACTGATTCTCCAGAGTACTCTGCAGCTGGGATAGACTCCAGAGTTCTCCCAAACTGGGAGTGGGAGGCTGACTCTCCCAGCCTTCGTCAGTCATTGGCCACAGTCTACCCCTTGGGAGGGCAAGTAATAAAGGGAGAGGCAGTTTTCTGTAGCTGGGGGCTGATCTCAGTGTGGGACACAGTTGCATGTCCTTAGAGGCTGACATTCCTAGCAGCAGGGGGACAGGCACATTAGCTGGAATGAAGAGATTTATGGGTTCCCAGTGTGTACAATAGTACACTCCCTGATCTACTCAGATCCAATGAGCCTTGAAGCAATGTGTCCCACCTAGGAAGAGCTTCTCCAGGATTCTTGTGCCTTGGGAAATATATAAGAAAAGTGAGATTGCAGACTTTTCTGTTTGTTTCCCTGCTATAACCGCCCCATCAGAATGGTGACTGCAACTTGATCAATGTTTAATAGGTATTTATCCTTTATATGAGTGAATCAGTGAAATCAATGAAATGAGTCAATGAGTGAATCTATGAACTCAAATGAAGAGCTGCTGAGATATTTCTGTTTCCATTGGTCTTTTGATGATTAGTTCACATGGTTGTTGTAGAAACCTGTCTCCCCACTGTGGGTCCTATTGCTGTCCCTAAACCTTTCTGAGCTGTTTGGGGAGTGACTCTGAACTGTCTTCCTGATGACTGTGGCTGTGTGCTGCTCTGGCATCGTGCCGAACGTGGGGGTTCTGGGAGCCTGCCAGCTTTGTGGCTTCTCTGCAGGTCGGAATTTGCTTTCCCCTCATTTTCCTCCTTGCCCTATTTGCTTTCCCCTTGCCTTTGCTCCTCGCTTATCAAGCCTGGAATTTGGTCTTCATCTTGGTTTGTATCAAGAACTTAGCATTACAAAAGCCTGAATTTTTGAATTTGAAGTGGTTTCATTTTCCATCTTTCGTCTTTCCCTTGGTTAAGGCAATGAATTCGACTGGATGAATTGGTGGAAAGTGACAGGGTATACAAAAATGCAAAATGGGAAGGGACAGCATAGAATTGCAAAATCTTATCTCACAGTGCTCCTGATACAGTTCTTTTACATTTAAACAATATAATACATTTAAGATACTGGTTTTCTAGCAGTAGTAGTAATAATAGCAGGAGTATTTAATATCTTCTTTAAAAAATCTGAAGCCACATGAAAATAATAGCACTGTAATAACTTTCCCCCCCCCCGTGGTCATGATATGTGTTAAGTTAAAAACAGAATTATGAAAGCAAAAAAAGAAGCAATTCTTAGAAATAAAGGGCATGAAATAGTTTTTTGTTTTTGTTTTTTTTTCTTGAGACTGCACATTTGAGAGTAATGAAGTCAGTAAAAACTTTCTAAGGCAAAAACCTCAAAGTTTCATTAATGTATTGAAGATTTAATCCAAGAGCATTTTGTTCACTATGTAACGGAAAAAGCCAAAAGTTTCATATCAGGTACATTTAAAGATAAAAACATGAGAAATATGTTTTTCTCAATTGATTTAATCAATATTCTAGTAGTGTGCATTTTCTGATGAAGTCTAATTTATCTCTGAATGGCTGCCCATGGATTTTTTTCCAGGATTGCTATAAATTAGATGTTATAATATGAAAAATTATACAAATCACTTTATATGTCATTATTAATTGGGTGTTTCTCTAGCAGTCAGGCCAGGCTCATTTGTTGGAGTGGAATACCACTGCTTAATGTATTTAATAATGTCTTCTAAAGAATGAAATTACTCACAAGGGAGAGCCTGAAGAAAAGATCAATGAACTTATATTAGTGTAAATCATCACTGATTAATGAATGCAACATTGGGGATTGAAATTTACTTAGAATTTAAACTTACTGCCAGTTTTGCAACTTTAAGCAGGATAAGCATGCCAAGTATTAAAAACATAAATTATAATAATACAATATTATACCTGATAAATTTCTGACAAATTATAGTTAGAATTAGAAACTTAGGAATTAAGAAATATGTATAACATTGATATGAAGTATTGATTTAACTTTGAGTATGGACTAAAGTCTACATAAAAGGATATCTTATATACTTATCTCAGCATTTAATCTGCAGGAAATTAAGATAAAAATGACTGCTTTACAGTGGGAGCTAGCAGCTATAAAGAGATTAGTGTAGTCTTCAAGTTTATCTAAATTATCTTATACAACTAGCTCATGCTAAGAGAAATACACTGATAAAAGCATTTAGTTTTTATTTAATTAAAAAGTGGTTAAATGGTGAAATAAAGGAATAAAATATCTGTTACTATGTTTCAGTTCTTTTAGAAGTAATAATAACCTCACCGTTGTATTATGTTGGTGTAAACGTAGTTGCAGTTTTAGATCATGAATTTTAAATCATTATAACCAGGCTCAAACATATATTTATTAATCAAAATAGGAACCATTAAATTCATCACATTTTTGCCAATGAGAAATAAGCTTGTTTATTCCTGTAGCATAAAAATTCATGCTTTGGAATTCAACAGACTCTTAGAAAAAACTTTCTGATGGTTATGGAAGCATTTTTGCTGCAAAAAGTTGTTGAGATGCTTGAAGGAGTGGTAGTCAGTTGGAGAGAGGTTAGGTGAATATGGCAGTTGAAGCAAAACATTGTAGGGCAATTCCTTCAACTTTTGAAGCATTAGTTGTGCGACATGTGGTCAGGCATTGTGTTGGAGAAGAATTGGGCCCATTCTGTTGACCACTGCTGGCTGCAGGCATTGCAGCTTTCAGTGTATCTCATCAATTTACTGAGCATACTTCTCACATGTAATGGTTTCCCTGGGATTCAGAAAGCTGTAGTGGATCAGACTGTCAACAAACCACCAGTGATCATGACCTTTGTGTGTGTGTGTGTGTGTAGTGCAAGTTTGGCTTTCCAAAGTGCTTTGGAACTTCTCGGCTCAACTACTGAGCTGGTCATCGCTGATTGTCTTATAAAATCCACTTTTCATCACACATTACAATCCAATTGAGAGGTAATTTGATGTTGTTGTGTAGAATAAAAGAATTTCAAAATTACAGGTTTTAAAATTTGCATTCAGCTCATGAGACACTCACTTATCAAGCTTTTTCACCTTTCCAATTTGATTCAAATGCCAAATGTCTATAGAATGGTCAACATTGAGTTCTTTGGCAACTTCTCATGTAGTTGTAAGAGGATCAGCTTCAATGGATCCTCTCAGTTGGTTGTTGTCAACTTCTGATGGCCAGCCAACGTTCTCCTTATCTTCAAGGCTCTCTTCTTTCCAGAACTTCTTGAACCACCAGTGCACTGCATGGTTCAGCAGCAGTTCCTGGGTGAAACACATTGTTGATGTTGCAAGTTTTCTCCACTGCTTTATTTCCCATTTTGAACTCAAATAAGTAAATCACTCATATTTGCTTCTTGTCTAACATCATTTCCCCAGCATAAAGTAAATATAAAATAAACAGCAAGTAATACATCATTAGCAAACAAAATAAGATATAAAGTGAAAAATGTGCATTAAACTGATATATAACATAATCACATTTAATAATGTAATCCAATATCAAATGGAAAATTTCAACAGTGCAAAAATGACAGTTACTTTTGTAAAACCTAGTAAATGGATGGGCTTCCCTTGTGGCTCAGCTGGTAAAGAAGCCTCCTGCAATGCAGGAGACCTGGGTTCAATGCAAAGATGGGCACAATAAAGAACAGAAGAGGTATGGACCAACAGAAGCAGAAGATATTAAGAAGAGGTGGCAAGAATACACAGCAGAACTATACAAAAAAGATTTTCATGACCCAGATAATCAATGGGATGATCACTCACCTACAGCCAGACATCCTGGAATGTGAAGTCAAGTGGGCCTTAGGAAGCATCACTATGAACAAAGCTAGTGGAGGTGATGGAATTCCAGTTGAGCTATTTCAAATCCTAAATGATTATGGTGTGAAAGTGCTGCATTCAATATGCCAGCAAATTTGCAAAACTCAGCAGTGGCCACAGGACTGGAAAAGGTCAGTTTTCATTCCAATCCCGAAGAAAGGCAATGCCAAAGAATGCTCAAACTACCGCACAATTGCACTCATCTCACATGCTAGCAAAGTAATGCTCAAAATTCTCCAAGCCAGGCTTCAGCAGTACATGAATCCTGAAATTCCAGATGTTCAAGCTGGATTTAGAAAAGGCAGAGGAATGAGAGATCAAACTGTCAACATCCTTTGGATCATTGAAAAAGGAAGAGTTTGCAGAAAAACGCCTGTTTCTGTTTCATTGACTATGCCAAAGCCTTTGACTGTGTGGATCACAATAAACTGTGGAAAATTTTTCAAGCGATAGGAAGACCAGACCACCAGACCTTCCTCCTGAGAAATCTGTATGCAGGTCAAGAAACAACAGTTAGAACAGGACATGGAACAACAGACTGGTTCCAAATAGGAAAAGGAGTACGTCAAGGCTGTATATTGTCACCCTACTTATTTAACTTCTGTACAGAGTACATCAGGAGAAATGCTGGACTGGGTGAAGCACAAGCTGAATCAAGATTGCCAGGAGAAATATCAATAACCTCAGATATGCAGATGACACCACACTTATGGCAAAGTGAAGGAGAACTAATGAGCCTCTTGATGAAAGTGAAAGAGGAGAGTGAAAAAGTTGGCTTAAAGCTCAACATTCAGAAAACCGGATCATGGCATCCTGTCCCATCACTTCATGGCAAATAGATGGGGAAACAGTGGAAACAGTGCCAGACTCTATTTGGGGGGGCTCCAAAATAACTGCAGGTGGTGACTGCACCCATGAAATGAAAAGATACTTGCTCCTTTAAAGAAAAATTATGACCAACCTAGACAACATATTCGGAGAAGGCAATGACACCCCACTCCAGTACTCTTGCCTGGAAAATCCTATGGACAGAGGAGCCTGGTGGGCTGCAGTCCATGGGGTCACTACTAGTCGGACACGACTGAGTGACTTCACTTTCACTTTTCATTTTTATGCATTGGAGAAGGAAATGGCAACCCACTCCAGTGTTCTTGCCTGGAGAATCCCAGGGACAGGGGAGCCTGGTGGGCTGCCATCCATGGGGTCACACAGAAGCAACTTAGCAGCAGCAGCAGACAGCATATTAAAAAGCAGAGACATTACTTTGCCAGCAAAGATCTGTCTAGTCAAAGCTATGGTTTTTCCAGTGGTCATGTATGGATATGAGTGTTGGACTATAAAGAAAGCTGAGCACTGTAGAATGGATTCTTTTGAACTGTGGTGTTGGAGAAGGAGATCCAATCAGTCCATCCTAAAGGAAATCAATCCTGAATATTCATTGGAAAGACTGATGCTGAAGCTGAAGCTCCAATACTTTGGCCACCTGGTGTGAAGAACTGACTCATTTGAAAAGTTCCTGATTCTGGGAAGATTGAAAGCAGGAGGAGAAGTGGATAACAGAGAATGAGATAGTTGGATGGCATCACTGATTCAATGGACATGAATTTGAGTAGGCTCTGGGAGTTGCTGATGGACGGGGAAGCCCTGCATGCTGCAGTCCATGAGATTGCAAAGACTAGGACACGACTGAGCGACTGAACTGAACTGAACTGAATAAATGGGTAGAATGACCGTCTCATCAAAGTGAATAGAATGACTCAGAGGAAGGAGCAAGTCTGTGTTCTCTGGACTAGGCGCTTACATCTGAGAAGCAATTTCTTCTGTAAATTTTTCCTGCTCTCTCCTGATATTCTCAAGGGTTGTTGATCTTGAATATGGAATTTAGCAGTTTTACAGTGAGAATATTGGAGCTTGATGGTATCACAGGAGACAGTTGTCTTTTGTGAGGAGTAAGATACTGCATCCACAAGTGTTTTAGGATGACATTTATTGCAGTGGTTGAAAATTCTGTACCGAGTGGGCAGCTTCAAGGAGATGCTCATTTATTAAAACACTTCATGGTCAGGAACTCTGATGAACCTTAAATATGTTACACTTTTCTTTGGTCATCATAAAATTAGTATAAAATACTACAGTGGTTTCCAAAAACACATAATTATTCCTTTCAACAGAACAATGCCAGTTCAATTTTTTTTCATTGTCAGAACATAAAACAGCAATGACAGACAAAATTATGAGTGAAAGATAGTTATTTGAGATTTATGTTTTACATAAAACCTATATCCCATTGAAAGAGATTGAACCATCTTCCAAAAGCCTAGTTTAATCTACTAAAACCATACAGTGTGCTTTAATACTTTATTTTAGAACTATAGTTACACAATAATAGCACAGTAGCATGATAAAAATATCCAGTCCTAAACTGAATTTCTGACCCTCATCTCTTTGGAGCTAAAAACAAAGCATTTCTCATATCTAGATAACTATCTATATTCACATGATCTGATTCAGTCAATATTTATGACTTCACCCTAAAGGAAACTTTATAATCATCATGTGCACTAAATAAAAGAGAACATTGATAAATACTTAAAAGATTTAGTGAATATGAGTATGAGTTTGAATATAGGTAATTATGAATTAAGTGCTAAAATTATTAATTGTTAAATTTAATTATTTTGAATTAGGATTCTTAAAAAGATTTTATTATTTCAAGTAGGTGTACCAGAAAAACAGTCTCTTTCTTTACTAAATCAAATAAACTAAGCTTTTTATTTTGGACTGTACCTAAATGTTGACCTAAGTTATGATGAACGAAACAGGAACAATTCTAAGCACATCAATAATGTGAATATATTTAGTAGAGAGGGTATTTATGATAATGCTGTCATTGGAAGTGTCTCAAATATTAATAGAACATAGCTGAACGATACTGACATATCTGTATATTTTCACAAAACAGTAACAAAATGGAACTGGAGAAGATGTATGTTCTTTGCCTAATCTAAAAATATTTAAAATGAACTTTAAAAATTTACAGTTTTTAGTTAACATGGATAATTAATATAACTGAGAGTTTTAATGAATTATATTCAGTTTCTGATATTTCCCCATTTTTGTGACTTTGGAGAAATATAAAATGAATTTGATGCTTGATTTAAAGTACTTTTTTTGTGTACCTTGGATCTAAGAAGCCCAAATAAATTTCTTACATTGACTTATGCTTTATTAGATGCTCACCTTTGAAATGTGATGGTACATGGCAGAGTGTGATTTTTTGAACCACAATTCATTCAATCATATATGTGTATGTGAAATACCAATTAAAACAAATATTTTATGGAATATACTAAAATAAAGCATTATTTTATCTCTTAAGGTAAAAGAAACCCATAGTAATTCTATTTTTATGCCTTTTATATTTACATTGCCTTAAAATGTGATTCATTCAAAATTAAGTATGGATTTTCTCTCTCTCACTCTTTGGATCCTAATGAGCTCAGGATTTTTAATATAAAGAAAAGAACATTTTGAATGTTCTTCACATTTTGTCCTTAGCTTACTCTTTCAGGATTTCTGCTGTCATATCTCCATATGTGCACCAGTTGTATATTTCCCTGACACCTTTGAATTGAGTATTGTCATATTGTCATCTCCATTAAGAGAGAGAAAGGGCTAGGTTTCAGCCCACAATGGACAAGGACTCAAGTCCTCCTCTTTATCTTATTTTTATTCGTTTGTTTTATCCACTACACCACACTGGACTGGATGAGATATAAAAAGAGATGGTTGCTGAGTTGTCTATCTCGATAATATCTAGCTTAAAATTTATTGTTAACATGACTATTTGCCTTTACAATATAATCATATTCTGGCAATATATTGCTGCTGTTTGGTCACTAAGTTGTGTCCAACTGTTTTGTGACCCCATGGACTGTAGCCCACCAGGCCCCTCTGTCCAGGGGATTTCCCAGGCAAGAATAGTGCAGTGGCTTGCCATTTCCTTCCCTAGGGGATCTTCCTAACCCTGGGATCAAACATGCGTGTCCTGCATTGGCAGGCAGATTCTTTACCACTGAACCACCAGGGAAACCTGAGCAACATATTCTATTCAGTCTAACATGTATCTGTGGCTTCTACTTCTGAAAGAAAAGTAATACAAAATCAATATTACCATTGAGTTGGTCTATTTTTGAGTGGGTGCCAGGGCTCTGAAAAGTAGTATAGAGGGCCAGAAAAATAGGGACTTCCTAAAAAAATGTGTAGTTCTATTTTTACATGACTTAATTAAGGGGTTCATCTCTCCCCAAGCCCTGTTTAAATTATGATTCTCTAATTGAGATAGTTCTCCAACATAGTCATTCAGATTTAAATCCCTTGCAATAACATCACCCCATTTCATTTTCCTCAAAACTTTCCCATTCTAACAATCTCATATTTAAAAGAATAAAAAAAAAAAGAAATCTCAGTTTTGTTTCACCTTAGATATGATGATAAAATTTCTTTCCATAGATTCAGACCTTGAAAGTTCATTCAAGGTTCTTTTAAGATTCTAGGAGCAACATCTATTCTCCCAGAAGTCTTCAAATGACATTTTCATGCAAGAATAAAATCTCCTCTTGTTTGTCAGATACTAAATAAAATGGTCATTGAAGGAATATCTACGTTTCCTCAGTCTTGCCATGGAAGAGTGAACAGATGGCTTAAAACTGTGGGTAACATTTACCCCTCCTTACGTAGTTCACTGAAGTCATATACAAGTAATGCATTTTCCTCTTTCTTGACCACCCCATGACCTTTCACGGGCCCTTTTCATTGAAGTTGTTACTCTCTTTGCTTCTATGTCCTCACCCTCTAATCTAGGAGTAAATTATGTTCCCAACTTGTCTTTAAATATCAGATAAAGGATAATTTCCATCAGAGATCTCATGTCCTTGCCTTTTTAAACATCTGTGTGTGTGTGTGTGCCTGTGAGATACTTTCTGTGCTGCCCCATAACACTTTGTACATGTCTTTTTAGACATACATTCAGTCCATAATTATGTTCCAGTGGCTCATCTGCCAATCTGTCATACTGTTTTCTCTCTCCTGCTACATTGTGGCTTTCTAGGAAAGAATGGTCTCCAATTTGTCTTATTATTCTCAAACTTGTAACATACCGCCTGACAAGTGGGAGATACTTAAAAAATACTGAGATGTGAATGAGTGGCCGGCTGACTTTAAATCACAGTTTAAAGCCTTTAAGTTCTTTTTCATCATTTAAAAAAAATTATGTTCTTTGTATCTTGTAATTTGTTTGGACGTATTTTTAGAGAGCAGGGATTCTTTCTAAATTTGCAAGTTATATATGATGGTTATTTTAACAAGTCAGCTTTAAGATAGATAGCACATTAAAATCAGCTTCAGCATTTACCTGAAAGAGGTGAAAAAGGTTAGAATGTTTCAGTAACAGAAATGAGCACTTTTCTTCTCATTTGTGAAAATATGCTTACAGTGATCTGTGTTTGGTTGTTTTTTTTTTTTTTTAAAACCTGGTCCCTAGCTATATGCCATGACAATCCAATATCAGTTTGAATGGATGTTTTAAACTGAGCTTAATTAAGTGCTCTGTAGGAATGAAGACAATAAAATGTAGGATAAGGCAAAAGAAGCAGTGCTGCTTTTTTTTTTCCTTTCTGCAGTTTCTTCCTCAAGTTAAAACAAGGAAAACAAAAACTATTCCTGCTCTTAGTTATTTCAGTAAAATATTTAGTGTTTTTAAAGAAATGAGTAAAACAATTTCTTTTTATGTTAGCCAAGGTTAAGTTTTAGAAACAAGCAAACAAAAACAGTTACACATTACTTGAGGAAGTTTCATAAAAAACAAAGTATAAACCATTAAGATAAACTAAAACTAAACTCATATACCTAAGATTTTATAAATAGTGTTAAATAAAGCAACAATTTATGGTAGTTAAAGATTTAGGAGAAAGATGGTAATATTTTTAATCATTTTCATCAATCATGTTTACATTTTTTCAGCTCAGATGATGTTAACAATTTACATAGGCTACTATGCTCCAAATGTTTGGAATACAAAATATCGGTTCATAAAATATTTATAACATACTTTTAGATGTGATAATATGTGTTTACACTTTAAAAATAATAGTGCTCATATCCCAAAACATATAAAGTGGGGAACAGCCTAGTTGAACATGTGCAGTTTAGAGTTAATATTAAATTCAGTAAATATTGAGTGTACACTGTCTTAGACATCTGAGACTTCTCATTGAAGTTTCTGATCATATTCTTTGTCTCATTTAATTTTCACAAAAACTCTCTGATGTTGTTATTTCATACTTAACTGAGCCTGGGGAAGTAAGGTGAAGTCAGATCTGGCTGACTTGAGAATTTATACCTTTCACCAGGAGAGGTGCTGTGTCTTTGTGCGATTTAGGAAATATAGTCTTGTGGTCGCTGTCCTTGGTGCTAGAAAGTGAAAGTAAACAACAAAACTAGAACGAATGGGCAAGTGAATGAGTGAACAGCTAGACATTGAATGCAGGGGAGGTGGAACCGAACATATAACGATATTCAAAGTTAGAGAATAATATCTAGAAGAGAGCTCTGGGAAAGAGCTTAAAAATAAAAGAAAGAGGGAATTTGAAAACTAATTGTTTAATAAACGTTAGAGAAGCAAAGTTTAAAAATAGAGGTTGTTGGGTATGAAAAGCTGCAAAAGAAAGCTGAGAGAGAGATAAGGAATTAGTGTTTCTCTATCAGCCATCAAGGGGCTCTCAGAGTGATGTACAACCTGTAATTCTAATTACAACAGGAGATCATAAGGAGGAAATGGTAAAATCACAAATGTAACTGCCATAGATTTATCTTAAGACTGGAGTTTCTATTTTTTATATCAAAATATTGTAATTGAGGTTAATCATAGATGGAGTTTGAGCATGCAGCTTCAGTGAATAAAGACTGTTATTATTCTGATCAAAGTTTTAAAGGAAAAAAACCTGTCATCTTATAGTAGAGATTCACATTAAATGTAGTTCCCCAAAAATCAGGTAGAGATGCACAGAAAGCATGATTCTAGAATAGTTTTCCTTTATAAAATGTGTTCCATGTAAAAGCAGTCCTCATTTATTTTAAAAAGTAAAAAGATTTTATGATTAATAAAATACAGAAAAACTGTTAAATCAGTCTAGGTAGAAATTTTATCTTAAATTTAGACTTTTCGTTAGGCTGATGTATTATTTTGTTGAAAATCATCACAAAACAGACATTGGGAAACAGTTTTATAAAGGATAATTGGGGTGAGAAGTAAGCTGATGGCTAGTGAACCAGTAGACTATGTGACCCTACTGGATCAAATGGAACACCACAATATTTAGAGGGAGAGGTTCCGTGGAGGACTTCTGATTTCAATTCATGTAACATTAAATATTATCCTTGAGAACTTCCATTTTATTAATATGATTGTATAATTGTGAGTATGCAGATGAGACTCAAATTAATATTGTAGGAATAAATTCCCACAGGAAATAGTAAAAGGCTAACAAGATATGTCAGAATTCTTTTTTAATATAAATTTATTTATTTTCATTGCAGGTTAATTACTTTACAATATTGTATTGGTTTTGCCATATGTCAACATGTATCCGCCACAGGTATACACATGTTCCCCATCCTGAACCCCCCTCCCTCTTCCCTCCCCGTACCATCCCTCTGGGTCGTCCCAGTGCACCAGCCTCAAGCATCCAGTATCGTGCATCGAACTTGGACTGGTGATTCGTTTCATATATGATGTTATACATGTTTCAATGCCATTCTCCCAAATCATCCCACCCTTTCCCTCTCCCACAGAGTCCAAAAGACTGTTCTATACATCTGTGCTTCTTTTGCTGTCTCGCATACAGGGTTATCGTTACCATCTTCTAAATTCCATATATATGCGTTAGTATACTGTATTGGTGTTTTTCTTTCTAGTTTACTTCACTCTGTAAAATAGGCTCCAGTTTCATCCACCTCATTAGACCTGATTCAAATGTATTCTTTTTAATGGCTGAGTAACACTCCATTGTGTATATGTACCACAGCTCTCTTATCCATTCGTCTGCTGATGGACATCTAGGTTGCTTCCATGTCCTGGCTATTATAAACAGTGCTGTGATGAACATTGGGGTACACGTGTCTCTTTCAATTCTGGTTTCCTCGGTGTGTATGCCTAGTAGTGGGATTGTTGGGTCATAAGGCAGTTCTATTTCCAGTTTTTTAAGGAATCTCCACACTGTTCTCCATAGTGGCTGTAGTAGTTTGCATTCCCACCAACAGTGTAAGAGGGTTCCCTTTTTCTCCACACCCTCTTCAGCATTTATTGCTTGTAGACTTTTGGATCGCAGCCATTCTGACTGGTGTGAAATGGTACCTCATTGTGGTTTTGATTTGCTTTCTCTGATAATGAGTGATGTTGAGCATCTTTTCATGTGTTTGTTAGCCATCTGTATGTCTTCTTTGGAGAAATGTCTATTTAGTTCTTTGGCCCATTTTTTGATTGTGTCATTTATTTTTCTGGAATTGAGATGGAGGAGTTGCTTGTATATTTTTGAGATTAGTTGTTTGTCAGTTGCTTCATTTGCTATTATTTTCTCCCATTCTGAAGGCTGTCTTTTCACCTTGCTTATAGTTTCCTTTGTTGTGCAGAAGCTTTTAAATTTAATTAGGTCCCATTTGTTTATTTTTGCTTTTATTTCCAGTATTCTGGGAGGTGGGTGATACATCTTTAAAATGTGTCATTTATATGAATTTTTATGAATCAATTTCAAGAGGTTAGCTGTATGATTAATAATTACAAATATAACATACAAAATGGATTTGCTCTAATTAGGCTTCTTTGGTTGTTTTAGACGTAATTCATCCTGGCAACATTTATTGAGTCATAATATTTATAAGTAAATACCTGATTATATGCACTTTTCTGAAAGAAGAAATCAGTGAGAGTATTTAAATTATATTTGTGTTACTTTAACTGCTATTTTAGAGAAAATTATTTAGGCGAAAGTTTAATTAAAATACAGAGATATACAATTGTTTTATTTCTTCAAATAATTAGTGAGCGATGGATTAGGTATTGAGAAAGCAACTGGGAGGGAGAGAGGCCAACTGCCTTATGGAGATTATATGATATTACAAGACACCAGTCCAGTTCAGTTCAGTTCAGTCGCTCAGTCGTGTCCGACTCTTTGCGACCCCATGAATCGAAGCACGCCAGGCCTCCCTGTCCATCACCAACTCCCGGAGTTCACTCAGACTCGCGTCCATTGAGTCCG
Organism: Oryx dammah; assembly: GCF_014754425.2. Taxonomy (NCBI): domain Eukaryota; kingdom Metazoa; phylum Chordata; class Mammalia; order Artiodactyla; family Bovidae; genus Oryx; species Oryx dammah. Next base: position 10,282,578 of record NW_024070191.1, read on the forward strand.
TGATGCCATCCAGCCATCTCATCCTCTGTCATCCCCTTCTCCTCCTGCCCCCAATCCCTCCCAGCATCAGGGTCTTTCCCAATGAGTCAACTCTTCACATGAGGTGGCCACAGTACTGGAGATTCAGCTTCAGCATCATTCCTTCCAAAGAAATCCCAGGGCTGATCTGCTTCAGAATGGACTGGTTGGATCTCCTTCCAGTCCAAAGGACTCTCAAGAGTCTTCTCCAACACCACAGTTCAAAAGCATCAATTCTTCGGCACTCTGCGTTCTTCACAGTCCAACTCTCATATCCATACTTGACAACTGGAAAAACCATAGCCTTGACTAGAAGGACCTTAGTCAGCAAAGTAATGTCTCTGCTTTTCAATATGCATTACCAAATAGTGTGATGTCCCATCACAATTATGTATTTTGAGATGTTAAGCATTTTTAATATATATTTAAATCTGTTTTCCCTTCAAATTTTAGTGAGATATAATTGACAAACAACACTTTGCTTGTGTGTTTAAGGTGTGTAGCATGATGATTTGACTTACATACATTATGAAATGATGACCACCATAAGTTTAGTGAACATCCGTCATCTAATATGGATGCAAAATAAAAGGAAAAGGAAAGAAAATATTTTCCTCATAACAAGAACTCTTCAGCTTTGCTTTCTTAACAGCTTTCAGGTATAACAGACAGCAGTGTTAACGATTGTTATCATGTTGCATGTTACACCCCTAGTACATATTAATATTTATCTTATAACTGAATGATTGTAGCTTTCGATCACCTTCATCTAATTCCTCCTCCTCCACCCCCTGCCTCTGATAACCACAGACCTGATCTCTTTTCCTTTGAAGATTAGTCCGTTTGTTTGTTTTGAACTGTAGCTGACCTACAACACTATGGGAATTCCTGGTGTGCAGCATAGTGATTTGATATACATATTTCTACACGTTTCAAAATGATCACCACTACAAGTCTGGTAACCATCTGTCACCATACAAATATACTGCATTACTGACTCTTCCCCCCACTGTACATTTCATACCCAGGATTCATTTGTCACTGGGCACTTGTCCCTCTGAATGCCCCTCACCTGCTTCTCTCATCTCCTCACTGCTCTTGTCTCTGGCAACCACCTGTTTTCTGTATCTATGACTCTGCTTCTGCTTTACGTTTGTTCACTTATCTTTTTTGGTTTCACATATAAGTGAAATCATTTGGTATTTGTCTTTCTCTAACTTATATATTATTAAGAGATGCCAGCAATTACCAAATAGTATAAGTAAAAGGAGTCTGGTGGGTTACAGTGGCAAAGAATTAGATTCAACTTAGCAACTGTGTTGCACATAAGCACACACACATGATGAGTACTACTACAATTGTGTAGCGAGATAACAAGCATTTTTCATGCATGTAAATAGTTTTTTTTTATTTATTGGCTGCACCACAGAGCATTCAGGACCTTAGTTCCCCAACCAGGGTTTGAACCCATGTTTCTGCAGTGGAAGTGCAGAGTCTTAACCACTAGGACAGGGAAATCTTAAACAGTTAAATTTAAAATTAAAGTTAACTGCATCTATGTATTGTGTATGTGTGTGTGTGTGAAAGCCAAAAAGCTTTTCTGTTTTTTTTTTTTTTTAATTTTTGCATCTGATCCCAAACACTTCCTCACACAAAAAAATACATAGCCGTATTTTTTAACTGTAATTTTCATTGTAAGGAAGGAAGAGAGAGAGGGAGGGAGGGAGGAAAGGAAGGAAGAAATCAACATCATCTGTATTCCTAAAGAAAGTGAAAAAGCTGAGAGACAGCATGCATAGTTTGGGGCAAGGAGGCTGATAACTATCTGTGTTGTCTTTGTAGCAGTGTCTCTTGTGGGGATAGTTTTGGACTGTGTTAGCTGCAGCAGGGACCCAACAGTACAGAGGATTTCTAAAGGGGCTTCTGTCACAGTCAATAAAAAACCCACAAGAATTTGGTTTCTTGATCTTATGTTTTGTTTGTTTGTTTTGATTTCTCTTTAACTATAAAGGAAATTAAGTGGACTCTATCCCCTTTCCCTCCTGGGTACAGGTTGCCATATTTCAGTTTGATAAAAGACTGTCTCTCTTTCACAAGGCTGTAGTATCTAATTTGTCAAACAATATATTTTGCAATTCTTGCTCAAACATTTGTCAAAGAATGGACAGCTTTGAAATAAAATAGTACAAAAGGGAAAAGAGCAGGGTGATCTGGAGAGAAACACAGGGAAAAGAAAAATCATTTACCCCAGTTGTTTGTTACTCATCTGTTTACTTGTATAAGCATCCTTGGTACTCTAGTTTTTCATCCTATTTCATATCCACAATAGGTAAAATTCAACTGAGGGCAATAATAATTGATCTTCTTTTATTGGGTACAGAATCAAACACTGACAATTTCCTGGTTACTACCTGTAAAAATGTATGATTATAGATCAGAGGATAGAAAATTATGTAATTACTGATCCTAAGACACACAGCACACAGTAGACTTAATAAATAATTTAAAAAACCGAATTATCAATTAACTGGATCATTAAAAATTCTACACACTTTTTTCTTTATAAGATCCTCAGTGAGCAAAAATTAACATGAAAGGAGCATAGAACTTTTGCTACCTAGAGATGAACTTGCCAAGAGTAAATTGCCAGGAAAGCATATTGGCATTTGAGGGCAGGTAGAGAAAGGGGCGGCAGAGGTTGAGATAGTTGGATGGCATCATCGACTCAATGGACGTGAGTATGAGCAAATTCCAGGAGATAGTGAAGGACAGGGAAGCCTGGCATGCTGCCGTCCACGGGGTCACAAAGTTGGACATGACTGAGCAACTGAACAAGAACAGTATTTGAGAAACATGGTTTGAAGTCCTATCTGTGCAAGACACTATGCTAGATGGTGAGAATATAGAGATGAACATTGTCCACATCTGAAAATCCTGCAGGCATACTGAGACATGACCACAAATAACTCAATGTAAGGCAGAAGGTATAAGTTCAAAAACATGAAGGTGATGTGGAAGAGGAAGGAGAGGATTCGTTAGGGCTCAGCATGTGGCAGGCATCGTCTGATCTGCTTTCCATGCATTCCCTTATTTAACTGTCCCAACACTGGAAGATTAGTATTATTACAGTGTCTATTTTACAGAGGAGGAGATTATACCTAAGAGACACTATCATTTTTTGAAGTTCACACTGTTGCTTAATGGTGGGATCAGGAATGAACCTTTGATTTATCTGACTCCAGTTCCTCTAATGTATGTAGTTATAGATGTTCAGTAAGTTTATTGAATGCATGAGAGAAATAGAGTGGTACACAGAGATTTGAACATAGGCTAAGTTGTTTGGAAAATTGGAAAGCAAGAGGAGAACAGGTGATTTTAATGGTTTAAACAGGAATGGAAGGATGCATAGAACAGAGAAAGGGAAGATATAATTGTGATTCTAAAGATCTAATGGGCCAAAGAACTAAATAGACATTTCCCCAAAGAAGACATACGGATGGCTAACAAACACATGAAAAGATGCTCAACATCACTCATTATTAGAGAAATGCAAATCAAAACCACGATGAGGTACCACTTCACACCAGTCAGAATGTCTGCGATCCAAAAATCCACAAGCAATAAATGCTGGAGAGGGTGTGGAGAGAAGGGAACCCTCCTACACTGTTGGTGGGAATGCAAACTAGTACAGCCACTATGGAGAACAGTGTGGAGATTCCTTAAAAAATTGCAAATAGAACTACCTTATGACCCAGCAATCCCACTACTGGGCATACACACTGAGGAAACCAGAATTGAAAGAGACACATGTACCCCAATGTTCATCGCAGCACTGTTTATAATAGCCAGGACATGAAAACAACCTAGATGTCCATCAGCAGATGAATGGATAAGAAAGCTGTGGTACATATACACAATGGAGTATTACTCAGCCATTAAAAAGAACACATTTGAATCAGTTCTAATGAGATGGATGAAACTGGAGCTGATTATACAGAGTGAAGTAAGCCAGAAAGAAAAACACCAATACAGTATACTAACACATATATATGGAATTTAGAAAGATGGCAATGATGACCCTGTATGCAGGACAGCAAAAAAGACACAGATGTGTATAACAGACTTTTGGACTCAGTGGGAGAGGGAGAGGGTGAGATGACTTGGGAGAATGGTATTGAAACATGTATAATATCATGTAAGAATCGAATTGCCAGTCTATGTCCGATGCAGGATATGGCACGCTTGTGGCTGGTACGCGGGGATGACCCAGAGAGATGTTGTGGGGAGGGGGGGTAGGAGGGGGGTTCAGGTTTGGAAATGCATGTACACCCATGGTGGATTCATGTCAATGTATGGCAAAACCAATACAGAATTGTAAAGTAAAATAAAAAATAAATAAATTTTTTTAAAAATAAATAAATAAAATGAAAGTCACTCAGTCATGGCCTACTCTTTGTAGGCCACAATACTGAAGTGAGTGGCCTTTCCCTTTTCTAGGGGAACTTCCCAACTCAGGAATTGAACCCAGGTCTCCTGCATAAAAGGCACATTCTTTACCAGCTAAGCCACCAGGGAAGCCCAAAAATACTGGAGTGGGTAGCCTATCCCTTCTCTAGGGGATCTTCCTGACCCAGGAATTGAACCAGGGTCTCCTGCATTGCAGGCAGATTCTTTACCAGCTGAGCTACTAGGGAAGCCCCTTAAGATCTAATTTTGGAAAATTAATGGAAAATGACAACAAACGAAAAACACGATTAGGAGAGAAGATGGCTTTTCTTTTTTATCTGTTGCATTTGAAGTTTAACTGACTTGGCCATGGAGTCGTAAAGGCCATTGTTAAAGAAAATTACTTATTACTAGGAGTATCTAATACTGAATTATCCATTGACTTTTGAGGGGAATGGAGACATATAGTGAATAGCATAAAAAGAATCTCACAAAATGTGGCCTTTACTTTTTTTTCTCAGTTGAATGACTGGCTAGCAAGTGAGACCATTTTCAAAAAAATCATGCTCTAGATATCTGCTCTCTGTGCATTTTAACCAGCCTGCCTATTTTAAAAATTGGTATTATTTCTAATGAACACTTTAGTGTCATTATTTCAGAAATATGAATGTCAGAAATTAGCATCAAGTCTAAAGTTATTGCCTTATCTTAGGGCTTCTTAGAGAAAATTTAAAATGAATAACATTTTCTATGATTAACAATATCAGCATTTATGGAATTTTTCAAGAAAACATTTATGGTTTATTATTATTTATAGCAAAGTAAGCAAAATTGCTTCTAGCTATGCTTTATGGGTTGCAATATTATATTTGGATGTAAATAAAAATAGGAAGGCTTGTATAATATAATTTAACTAAAGAGTTGCTAATATATTCAACTGTATTAGTTATTAACAAAGGAGAAAATACAATGCTGATTTCATAGTTTGGAAGTATGTCCCAGTTACCCAAATTATCTTTTCCTCAGTTATATAATTAGAATTGCATTAATTAAATATGATTATATCCAGTCTCACCTATATATAATCTTTCACACGGTTGCTTTTTTTTTGAACAGTAATGTAGCTGAGAACACTGGTTCTCCCAAGCTCTATAAAAGAAGCATCTCACGTACCCTTTTCCGATTTAGCCAAAAAAGCCTTGCCTGGCATCACCCCACACCAGGCAGTGCTACTTCAGGGCAGAGGAAGGAAGGGGCTGAGGCTCCTCTCTGAGTCTATGTCTTCTCCCCAGTGGCTTGCGGTTTCCCTGTGTGAAGCCCTGTGAATACCAAGATCTTTGCAAGTTGGTTTTTAATCGATTTGAGTATTAGAGGACTTGCTGAACAGGGGCTTGGCATCTATGGTTATGTTGAATATTTAACCCAGTTATAGGCTTTAGCTGATTTGCATATTGTTGAAAAACATTAAAGTTTATATTATCTCATCAGTCCTTGTTATTTCCCAGTTTGGCAGAATCTGAGATGGTTACCTCTTGGAAGTCACTGGAGAACTCTCACTTAAATAAGTAAGAGTATATAAGGGCCTCTATATGAAGCACTGCTTAACTTTTTTTTTTTAATTTTGATTGATGTCATTATATTGAGGACATTGCTCTTCACATGCTAATAACTAAATAATTACTGAAGAGTTTAAAGCTTATATAAAAACAAGACTGCACCAGGGTGCCTCTGTTCATAGGGTGCCTCTATTTTCTGAATTCTGGCGACTCCTAGTTGCAGAGGACAATCTCTTAGCCTTCCTCCACCACCCACAGTTCAATTCCCCTTTGCCTGTAGATCTAATTTCTGTCTTCACATCTCCCTCTACCTACAGGCTTTTGCTTTGAATTATTTCCCTTTCTCCCAGTGGATAACCTATCAGAACCCAACAATTCAACAATAGTACATTTCCTAGAGTATGAATTAGTTGATATTAAATAGCACTATTTTGAAGACACAGCACAGTATGTCTGGGAATTCACTTTTCTTGATTTGGCCTTTAAACTTCTGCCACACCATAACATAAAGGTACACGCCCCCTAGCTGTCTTTCAGTTAATATCCAATTCGTAATCCTGATCTCTGGGCAAACCTTTCAGAAACAGCATATAGAATTATATACATGTATTTCCTGAGAACACTTAATTTTTTAGAACTAATGCAGTTATATTTTTACCGTGTATTTAAGAAAAATTTAATTTCTTAATGTCTTAGAACAAGAACTTTATCTTTGATTTTCCTTTCCATAGCCTAAGGGCCTAATTATATTTTTTAACAATTCTCTTAAAGATTAATATGAGACTTCCCTAAGATAAAGGGAAAAATATTGAAAGTTTTCTCAATATCTCTCTTATTTTCCTCTTAACTCCTTGGGTGCTTATTATTTTTATTCATCATTGTGAAATCTAATTGTTAATTTCCTTATATTACTGTTTAAAATTTCATGAGCTAGTTTGGAATGGTAGCAAAGAAGAATTTGGGGTTGCATGTACTTAATTTCAAACCCTAAAGCTGCTGGAGATTATCTGGGATGCAGTAAGCAATAGATGTATCTCCTTTCATTCCAGTAGTTCATCATTTATTAAGCAGGGAAAATAGCATCTACTTCTTAAGGCTGATGTGGATTAAATGTAATGTACATAAATCACAAAGCCTACTACCTAGCAAATGGCAGCATTTAGTAAATGGTGGCTCTAGTTATTGAGGTTATTATAATTTCCGTATTTCTCATTATGGAAATAAGTGCTCTTTAAAGACTAAGTCTGTCTTATATTTGGTTTATGTCCTCTACAACACCATAATACTACTAGCCACACAGTAAAGAATAAATGAATACATGAATAAGGTATTTTCAGAAACTCTTCATAAATCTCGTTTAGCAAGTGAGTAAAGGCAAGGTGAATATCTCATTTTATTGTAAGTGGTTTTTCAATACCACTCATCATTAGGATCAGGTCCCCTGAGGCCACTAGCTATTGACCATGACCCTGAAGCTAACAGAGCTTTATCAAGAGTCTTTTGTTTTACGGTGCTGTGATATCTCTTCGGGAAGTTTGATTTGCCAGAATTTTTAAAGAAATCATCAATCATGTATGTTCTTCTGTATCCAGTCTTGATTATGTAACACTTCTTATTGTACTTAATATTTTTATGTACCAAGATAATGCAAGCAGTATATTCATTATGGTTCTGCAGAATAGTTTAATCAGGACATTGAGAAATGATTGCTTTCACTTCAGTTGCTGCACTATCAAAAATAATTACATTTCTCAACTTATCTCCACATCTCCATGAAGCTTTCCTTTACCTCCTAAAATTAATGAAATTTGGCTTTGTACCAAGACAGTAATTACACTATTATTAATTGCATGCATCTGGAAATAATTCAGATTTTTACCCCTTCATGACTATGATTTCGAGTGTCTTTAGAAAGTTGCCTTGGAAAATGTTGTAAACTCTGCCTCTCAATTATTCATCACGCTTTTCATCAAGCTTCAGTTATTTGGATATCTGTGAAGGAGAATGCAAACTATCCAGATTTTAAAGATCTGTAGTTTTGGGTGAATGGGGCAGGTGTTGCTGGTAAAATTCCATGGAGAGCAGACACTAAAATTAGTGTGGACAAAGTCCAGTCAATCGCCAGCACCTGTGGATGGCAAGACAGCGAGATTGAGCAGGGGAGGTTTCCAGCTTTGATGAAGTCAATAGGTCTCACCTGATTTCATAGGCATTTTGATGCTTCTTTTCTAAATTGTTTTAAGTTGGGGGTGAGTCAACCACGCCTTTATCCTTCCTCACTGACCAATCATAGGATGCAGGTTGTTTTTGGAAAGGGGGCGTGACTTTGGGTATGACAGCTCTTCAGCTGAAGGCAATTGCAGGAGAAAGCGGATAGGCCCAGGGCAGCCAAACCAGCAGCTGGGGGTATAAGTCTTTCCATCGTGGAACTGAGTCAGTTTGGTTCAGTTTGGTTTTCTTGGTGGTCCTACGATCAGCAAGACTTCAAGAGAGATGTGAGTAATTCTCATGTTGCTTTTAAGAAGAAAATGGCCACCCATTCCAGTAATTTTGCCTGGAGAATCCCATGGACAGAGGAGCCTGGCAGGCTATAGTCCATGGGGTTGCAAAGAGTCAGGCATCACCGAGCAACTATCACTTACTCAGTCTTTTTACAGTTTGAGTAAAGAATGAAGGCATCTTGAAACTTTTCGATACCGTTTATTGTCTGACCATTTAGCAAAATTTTAGGCCTATTTTATTTTTCAAAAACCTCTTAATTACATAAATCACTTTGGGTAATTATTGCATGATCCTTAATTCCTTACACTTACTCAGGTGTTGGTTACTTCTGACTTAGAAGTACAATATTGCCATGTTTAAATAGAGTACTGTGGTAAATGTTTACCAGGTTCAATGTTGATATTTGATAAGTATGAGCTTTTTCTCCTGGTACTTCTGCCTCTTACGTCTATGCCAGAAGGTAAGTCTGGCTTAAAAATTTTCATATTATAACACAAATTTTTTCTCATGTTAACTGTGAAATTGAGTGAGTGATATGCACGGAAAATTGGGTTAACTTTTACATGTCTACTGCTGCGGAGCATGCTTAAGTGGATCAGTAGTTTTAAGCTAAACCAAATTTACTAAAGGTGGACTGTCTTCTAGCATTTACCATCTTAGAAGATTAGGAAATTCTCCAGTTCATAAGTGTTCAAGATACTGTGCAGCTGGAAAGCTCATGGTGTTAAGGAGAGCCTTCTAAGGCTTTTGGGTCATGGCCATAACGTAAAGGATCATTGTGTCTGCTTTAGCTCATGGCGTTTAGTAGCACAATAAGTGCATATGTATTTAAGTCAGAACAGGAGGCATGGGTATCTTTTACATGAATGTAAGTTGTTTTAAGAAAATCATTTGGTAAAATAGACTAATAAAACCTAATTTGGGTAATAAAATACACATGAAAGAGAAATAGAACTGTCTTTCTTGAATATCCTTCAGTTACTTCAGAACTATTCTCTTTTAAAGGAAACAAAATTATTGCCCTTTCATTGCAGCCTAAAAGGCTTTAAAATTATAAACAGTATTGCAGCTGACTGAATTGTTATCCTAATGTGTTATACATCAAGTCTCTGAAGATTCACAATGAGAGGCTTTTATAACTGAAATCCAAATGTTATGTACAATGACAATTTAAATGCATGTGCTCTCTTTAGAACTGACTTGAAAGCATACAAGTCTTTGATTAAAAGGAACATTACTATGGGCATGAAAGATGATTGCGTATGTGTGCATGCTCAGCTGCTTCAGTTGTGTCTAGCTCTATGCGACTCTATGGACCCTAGCATGCCAGGCTCCTCTGTCCATGGGAGGACTCTAAATTTACTGCATGATAAGGTGACTCTGATTTTGACTGGCACTTAGGATATTCTTATTCTTCCCACCATAAAGGAGAAAAAGATCCAACTCAACTTCTGTTCATACTCCGTTCATGTTTTTAATTAAAAAAAAAAAAAGAATAATCCAGAGATCAACTAGATTTAGTCTTTGAAAGCATCGTTTTAAAAAAAGCATATTCTTTATAAACACCTCTAGTCAGCTGGCATTAATGCCAAGTCATATTTCTTAAAATTTTACTAATCCTTTCCCTCACTTCCTGTCCTGAGAAGTGCTACTAAGAGTAGGAGGCTTTCCCACATAAACCATAGTCTAGAGACATCATTGGTTACCTGTGTGAGCTCACACACAGGATTAGACTAGGATTGTTAAATCAGACTCAGGAAAACCAGGTATAATGCAAAATCAAATTGTACTAATAACTTCAAGGAAACAATTGCTCAATAGCATTAGCAAGAAGAGTTCTGCAGCTGCTCATCCAAGCATTTTAATTCTTACATTCTACAGAAGTGATAGGATAGGATAGTTTAGTCGCTCAATTGTGTCTGACTCTTTGCAAAATGATATGGGTATTGGAATATAAATAAACTGATCAGTTTTACTTTATCTATCCTCTCTGACATAGGACAGAGTTTGCTAGTGAAATTTTTAGATAAATAGTAAATTCTTATTTTACTTACAAATTTCAGTTTTCCTCATTATTCAGTACATCTTAAATTTGCAGCATATGAACTTGGTTATGCTAAGTCATAGGTTATCTCTGTTAATGTGGAAATAGAATTTTGGCAATGATTTCTGTCTTCCGGAGTTCTCCTAATATTAGACATCTTAAATTTTTAATATTTTCAAAATATTATATGGCTAATGTATTTTATGTAATGTTTGTAGCATTCAGTTAGAGATCTTGGAATTTCATAAATGTTGGTGCTATAATTTGGAAGTAAAAAGACTTGTTCTAATGAACACTTAGCAATTTTCATAAGGAAAAACAAAGGTTTTCAGTCCAAATTAGAGCAATGAAATATAATGCTTTATCTTAAAAATACTTCAAATGACAATTATGAACCTAACCACACATCAGTAGATGATTCTATATTTATTTTCTCTACAAGATGTCAGGAGCTAATTTATTCAGTAGAGACTTTTATTTATTTATTTATTTTTTGCTGTTTTTCAAATTTATAAAGTAGTATTTCATTTGGTAATGTTTATAATTCAGTTTAATTGATTGCAACCTTTATTTCACCTCTGTAACATTGCCACTCAACTGTTGAATAAAATCTTAATAACATTTGGTGGAAAGAGAATCCATATTCAAATGCAGCTTTTTAAGACTCTATTAGCTGAACACAACTAAAAATAATGAAGTCTCATTTCCAAAACTTCTCAGAGGAGGTTGTCAGGTTGAATAAGTAGAGATTTTATTTGATAATTTTCTGAAGATAATTATAAGCTCTAATTTCCCTAAAGCTGAATATTAATCAAGAATTAAAATGATCAAACCTGAGCCCTACGTGGGACTATTTCATATCTGTTGGCAGATAATGACAGTTGATAGTGACCCCACTGAAGATGGAGAGCTAGGCTGCTGCGCTTGACATAACATAACAGAAACGTCACATAAATGCAGCTTGAACCAGTCTGGGCCCAGTGCTCAGAGGTCCAGTCAAGCAAAGAAAACTGAGCAAAACAGTCTCTAAGGTGAAGAACTAGAGACATTGATATAATTGACAATGTACTGAGTTAACTGAGGAAGTCTTTACTCATTTTTTCAAAACAGGTATACACTGATTCAGTGATGTTGCACAGCCAAGCAAAGGCCTCATCAATTTTGTTGTGAAGATAAGGCTTAATGATAGGGCCGCTCACATGAACACAACCAAGTGGTCAGTGCTCGTGTCTGGAGCCCAATTCTTCGGTTCAGCTTTTAGCTCTTTCACTGACCACGTGATGAATTTGGTTTTGTTTCTTACACTCAGGTCTCCAGCCCAATATCCATTTCACCTCCCTGATGTTAAGAAATCTTATATTTCCAAATGATTGAGTTTTTCTCTCCATTAAGTTGAGCAGGCTCCTGTATGAATGATGAAAGCTTATTTCAACCTTGGACATATTCTAAGAGACAGTGGCAGAAGTGAAAAGCTTGTCCTTTACCTTTCTGCCCATCTGTTTCAGTCCTAATGATTGGAAGATGGGCAGGAATTACTGATCAGTGTTGACTGAGCATAACTTTGGTCCCTGTCTCCGTCAGTACTGGGTTAACGTATCTGGAGCAGCATTAAGAAGTAGCTTGAGCTGTGGAGCATAATCGCGTGGGCAGGATACAGGCAGTGTTTATGTCTTTACATAATTGAAGGTAAAGCAATTGAAATTAACAGATTGAACATGTCAACTACATTTCCTGAAAGTGGGAATTTTTTAAATGGGCTTTGGTTACATTTTGGGTTTGTGTCAAGTATTAGACATTACCCTGAAGCAAAAGAAAATAAAATTCAAGCAGGCATTTTTTCAAAATTGTGCGAATGATCTCATCACAAATTTGCAGAGAGCAAATAAGGGAATTCTAGTTCTCACAAAGACACTTATGCAGCCCATTTTCCTCATTTTGTATCTGAGGAAAAAGATACATCAGTGCTAAGTGTCATTCCCAAAGAACCACTGTGTTTATTGCCATTTGCCTGATTTAAACACTAAGGAATTATAGGTTCAGTAAATGTTCCATTATGTTGCATCAATGAATGGATCCTGATTGCCTGAACTCAAGTCTTAACTTCTCTATTTTTAACTTGAAGAAAATTAAAATTTCTGTATCTTGGTTTTCTCACCTATAAAATGGGAATAATTTGATACCTTCTACATAGGATGATTTCGTAAGAGTCAAATTAATCCATACAAATCACTTAACAATAAACATTTAATGTTGACTAATATTATAAATTACAATCACTTGATAAATTGATACCTGTCCCTGTATGAATGTATGAGAGCTTCTCAGGTGGCTCAGTGGTAAGAACCCGCCTGCCAGTGCAGGAAATGCAAGTGACATAAGTTCAATCCCTGGGTCAGGGGTCAGGAAGATCTCTTGGAGGAGAAAGTGTCAACCCACTCCAGTACTCTTGCCTGGAGAATCCATGGACAGGGGTGCCTGGTGGGCTACAGTTATGGGGTCACAAAGAGTCAGACACAACTGTGCAGGAATGATTGTTGTTTCATGCTTATATGTTACTTATTGTTTCTTCTGAAATACTTTCAGTTAGCTAATAGCCCTTTTAATAAGGTTAGCCATGGAAACCATCTCAGAAAGGCACTTGCTGTTAGTAGAATCTACACTGTTACTCTTCCAAGGAATATGACTAGTGCGGAATCATGGACAACTAAAGTGCACGCTTGGTTTGGTAATTTTCCCTACAAAGCAAGTGGCCTATTGGCAGTTGTAATTATTCTGTCTGAACTGCATAACAGGAAAGAATGTGTACCACATCGAATATCATGGTGAAATGTGAGTTTTTTCCTGTGTGATGTTTTATGACTTAATATTAGTAGAATATAAGAACTCTATTGTGCAAACGCAATAAAAGTACAATTGTAGATTTTTGCAGAATACAGTCTTATGTAAAAGTGAGTTAATAAAAATGATTATCAATTAAATGGGCAATTTTGTTTCAAAATTATGTGAGATTATATAATAGTGTAATTGACTTACTCTTTAAATTGAGAAATAATTGTTTATTAGCAACTCTTGGATCTAAGATATTGAATATTTTAAACAATGCATGCATGATATGGGAAAAATAAGTTACTTGCAAAAAATGTTAATTTTGCTTACTTGCAGTACTAAGTGATTAAACAAAAAACTTAAAGAGGCCCACATTATTAATGAAATTGCATTCTATCCTGTTGGAATTTTGAGTTTTACATCTTTATAATGAAGTATCATTCATTTATGTCTTCCAAAAAACATCTTTTATGGTTTAACAAGATAGATATGTTAGTCCTAGCCATTATGCTTCTTAAAGTATTTTACACACACGTTTTTATCTGAAAATTTTTCTTAAGGTCTTAATTATGGTTATCCATGACACTTTGTGTTTCTTAAGTATAAGAGTTGTAGCAGTATGTAGGTTATTTGAGAGAACAATATTTAGTTTTGTATTAACTTATATTGCAGTATAGTTAACTTAGAATGTTAGTTTCAGGTGTACAGCATAGTGATTGGATTTTTTAAATTACACACCATTCAAAGCTACTATAGGATTGTTGACTATAGTTCTTGTGCTGTTCATCACATCCCTGGGACTTCCTTATTTTATAACTGGTAGTGTCTACCTCCTCTCCTTCATCTATGTTGATATCCTCCTCCCCACCTCCCTTCCTTCTGGAAATCATTAGCTCTCTCTGTGTGTTTGTTTCTGTTTTGTTGTATTTGTTAGAACAATATTTAGACCAGTGAAACCACTGCTCAGTTTTAACAGCTCACTTGGGTTTGTGTGAAAAATCTTGCCTTAAATGCAGATAAACTCTATGGTTTAATCTGCCATGAAATCAACTATTGTGAGGCATAAATAAATATTGAACCCACACTGTATGTGTGTATTTGCTCTTTAAATATCTCTTCATGGGTCTATCCAGCTTAGTAAGTGCTTTCTTTAGTAGAAAGTTCTTAGGTTTTGATTCCCTTTCCTAAAGTTTCTTCTGGGCATATACATTGCAATTGTTATCAATAAGCTGCTTAGACTCGCTGATCTAAATGAACATAAAGCTCATGATTTGGACATAGCTTTGGTGCTTCCCTGGTGGCTCAGTGGTAAAGAATCTGCCTGCCAATGCAGGAGACGTGGGTTTGATCCCTGGATTGAGAGGATCCCTTGGAGAAGGAAATGGCAACCCACTCCAGTATTCTTGCCTGGGAAATCCCATGGATGGAGGAGCCTGGTGGGCTACAGTCCATCAGTTGCAAAGACTCTGACATGGCTGATCAACTAATGCTTTTACAGTGTCTTAAGTCCATCATGAATATCATTCCAGAGCTCTTAGAATGAGTTACAGGAGGAGCTGGGATCTTGTCACAAGGCTCCCGACGACTGCTGTTACTGTCTGACATACACTCCTCTGTTTGCTTAGAAGCATTTTCTTGTGTCTCGGTGTGCTTTTCATTTATGTGTTGCCTTTTTCAATCACTTTCAGTGAGTTGTGGTCTTTCAAAATACAGTGCCTGTTTTCCTCCATAGCATGACTGTGAATCCCATAGTCATTGCTTCCAGAAATTGAAAAGATAAAATTTCTTACTTTTTCCTGCACATTCTGTGTCTTCCTAAGGTTTAAAGCCTGGTAGGCAGCATTCTCTGTCACAAATCTGGTGAAATCACTGATTTCAGAGATCACATGGGTTTCCTTGAAGAAACAGAGGGCCTTTCATGTTGTACTTTTCCCACCACTACAAGGAGTTGTTCATTTTACTAAACAATGGCTATTCAGTTCAGTGGCTCAGTCATGTCCAACTCTTTGCGACCCCATAGACTTCAGCATGCCAGGCTTCCCTGTCCATCACCAAATCCCAGAGCTTGCTCAAATTCCTGTCCATCGAGTCAGTGATGGCATCCAACCATCTCATCCTCTGTTATCCCCTTCTCCTCCTACCTTCAATCTTTCCCAGCATCAGGGACTTTTCCAGTGAGTTAGTTCTTTGCATCAGGTGGCCAATGCATTGGAGTTTCAGCTTCAGCATCAGTCCTTCCAATGAATATTCAGGACTGATTTTCTGTAGGATTGACTGGCTTGATCTCCTTGCAGTGCAAGGGACTCTCAAGAGTCTTCTCCAACACCACAGTTCAAAAGCATCAGTTCTTCAGCACTCAACTTTCTTTATGGTCCAAGACTCAAATCCTTACATGACGACTGGAAAAACCATAGCTTTGACCATATGGACTTTTGTTGGCAAAGTAATGTCTCTGCTTTTTAATATAAGTTAACACAGTTGAACTCTTATAGTAATAAGGAATTTTGGATCATTATTAGAAGATTAGCATCCTCATATATGCAGTTCACACTGGTAATGAAGAAAAATTTAGGGAATAGGGACAAAATTTAAAAAAAAAATGAGTTGACTTATATTGGAGATTTTTTTAGCTCTATCTCCCTCTAAAGCTATAAAGTGAGATCTGACAAGGGCTATTGCTTTAAGTAGCTATCACTTCAAGGCTTACAATAATTATTATTACTCTTTTTTTTAAACAATTCCAAATATTGCTGGCCTGCCTACACCTCATTGTGAGAGTATATAGCCTAAAGGTATGGATACAGGGAGGCATGAAAAATTGAGACCATTAATAGAGTTAATCTACAAAATTGTACTAGTAAAGGGAGCATTGAGAAGTAGAAGAAAGCAAGGTGTGGCTCTTGTCACAGGACCTGCAGGAGGGAGACCATCTGAAGACAGGAATTTAGCTCTATGCAAACTTGCCACTGTCTGCAGCTTACAAGGGCTAAATTATTTATAGGTTTTTAAAAGTATACTCAGAATTTTTTTTAAATCGCCTTTCAGTTCAGTTCAGTTCAGCTCAGTCATGTCCGACTCTTTGCGACCCATGAATCACAGCACTCCAGGCCTCCCTGTCCATCACCAACTCCTGGAGTTCAGACTCGGGTCTATCGAGTCAGTGATGCCATCCAGCCATCTCATCCTCTATCGTCCCCTTCTCCTTCTGCCCCCAATCCCTCCCAGCATCAGAGTCTTTTCCAATGAGTCAACTCTTCACATGAGGTGGCCAAAGTACTGGAGTTTCAGCTTTAGCATTGTTCCTTCCAAAGAACACCCAGGACTGATCTCCTTCAGAATGGACTGGTTGGATCTCCTTGCAGTCCAAGGGACTCTCAAGAGTCTTCTCCAACACCACAGTTCAAAAGCATCAATTCTTCAGCGCTCAGCCTTCTTCACAGTCCAACTCTCACATCCATACATGACCACAGGAAAAACCATAGCCTTGAGTAGACAGACCTTAGTCAACAAAGTAATGTCTCTGCTTTTGAATATGCTATCTAGGTTGGTCACAACTTTTCTTCCAAGGAGTAAGCATCTTTTAACTTCATGGCTGCAATCACCATCTGCAGTGATTTTGGAGCTCCCCAAAAATAAAGTGTGACACTGTTACCACTGTTTCACCATCTATTTCCCATGGAGTGATGGGACTGGATGCCATGATCTTCATTTTCTGAATGTTTCTTTAAGCCAACTTTTTCACTGTCCTCTTTTACTTTCATCAAGAGGCTTTTGAGTTCCGCTTCACTTTCTGCCATAAGGGTGGTGTCATCTGCATATCTGAGGTTATTGATATTTCTCCCGGCAATCTTGATTCCAGTTTGTGTTTCTTCCAGTCCAGCGTTTCTCATGATGTACTCTGCATAGAAGTTAAATAAGCAGGGTGACAATATACAGCCTTGACGTACTCCTTTTCCTATTTGGAACCAGTCTGTTGAAATGGTATTATTTTATAATGTGTGAATCAATTTATATAATTCTATACAGTTGCCCCATTGTTATTTCATTTAATTTCACAGCATTTTCTTTTGTGCCACTGAGAATTAGATTATTCTTGAAACTAAATCACGTCCTCAATACAAGATTAAAAACTCAAGAAAAATAACATGGCCATTTTAATCTGCCCTTTAGCTTCCAAACTGTGGAATAATGGGAATATGCTGGAAGGTCCAACTGGATGACCTGGTCTCAAGTCAGTTTTGCAGTGTAGTCCTCAATATTTTGCGTAAGACAGGAAACAACAAAATATGTTCAAATGGTGTCTCACAGAAGTTAAAGAATGCCAGCTTAAAAATGTAACAAGGGAATCAACAAAAACACCCTGTATTTACTGTTAAATATAAAGAAAGTAGAAATTCTGAGGGCTTTTCCCCATAGGGAATTCCATAGAAAGAGATTAATTACAATGATTAGATATTAGCTTACAATATAATTTTTAAAGAGAATGTATATTTTCTTAAATATAAATTAATTGTATTGCATCAGAATACATAGTGTTTAATGTTTGGTTAGTTACTTATCACATTAGTTAATATTTATAACTTTTAAGCAGTATCGGGTTTAATGTTTTGTACTTCATTGTCACTCGGCATTGGCTGACTATAATTAAGTATATTAAGGAGAAGGCAATGGCACCCCACTCCATTACTCTTGCCTGGAGAGTCCCATGGACGGAGGAGTCTGGTGGGCTGCAGTCCATGGGGTTGCTAAGAGTCGAATATGACTGAGTGACTTCACTTTCACTTTTCACTTTCATTCATTGGAGAAGGAAATGGCAACCCACCGCAGTGTTCTTGCCTGGAGAATCCTAGGGACAGGGGAGCCTGGTGGGCTGCCGTCTATGGGGTTGCACAGAGTTGGACACGACTGAAGTGACTTAGCAGCAGCAGCAGGATTGGTTAAAATATGTAATTGCTAGTTATAATGAATTTAAGATTTACAAGAAGAGGAGGAGAGAGTGAAGAAATTAGAGATAAAAGCAGAAAATTTAACAACAGAAAATTATAAAATTCCTGGTACATAAAGACATGAGGAAGTGACTTTTGAAAAAGATATCAAGTAAAAAATGTAGATACTATGAATTTATAAAATGGAGCCACATACATAAACTTTGTTCAGCCTGAAATTTTACAGGATAACTCATTCTTTAAAGAAAGGAATTAAGATACATGCTCTCTGAAGTTGTTGCAGGTTAACAGGCTATGATTGTCTATAGTTCTATTCAATATTGGAATAGTTCTGCCTGAATCTTTTCAGAACCAGCTGCCATGGAACCAAGAAAGCTGGCATCACCTGTGTGTTCAGCCCTATTCATCTCCTATTGACTGGTCTCACTTCTGGACCAACAAGGAGAAGGAAAAAGTCAGAGTGACAGTCTGTCTGTAGAATTGTAGATTTGAAGAGGGAATGAAGAGACAATGAAAGAAAAACAGTGGTGACTAGAAATGGGTGAAAGTCAAAGGGTACAAACTTCCATGGACATAATTCTCAGCATGGTGACCTCAGTTAATACTGTGTGTTGTATATTTGAAAGCTGCTGAGAGAACACAGTTCTTGCCACATACACAGGATGACAAGTATGTGAGGTGATGCGTTGGCTAACCTTAATGTGGTGGTTTGCAGTGTACACATGTGGACAGTCATCGCATTGTGCACTTTAGAGTTAAACAGTGTTCTATGCCAGTTCTGTCTCAAGCTAGGAAAGAAAATAGTGGCAGTTGTGTATACATGGTTTTTACCAAAAGTCAAATTCTATATTTCTCCCTAATCTAGATGACCGAGAAAACTGGAAAGATTTAGGGACCTTAAGTCTTAACTTTCTTCTCTGCCTCTTGCAAGGTATGAAATGTTCAGTGATCTATCTATCCAAGATTCTTTTTTAAAAAACTTTAATTCAGCACACAGCTTCCCAGTTAGATGTTTTTTTTGTTTGTTTGTTTTGTTTTGTTTTGTTTTGGTGGGAGGGTGTGGGTTGACGAAACTTCTAGCATATATGCAGCTTAGCATTTGTTTGGAGACTGTCCCGAGGGGGACCCTATGCAGGGTTCTGGAAGTCCTTCATGGCATAGCTCACTTCCCTGGAGTGCTCAGCCTCATAGTTTCCATCAGCCTTGGCTACCCCCAGTTCTGATCTCTTCATCCTCTGCTCAGTGAGAACTGTGTTCTTTTTGGAGTCACTTGTTTGCAATGGAAACTTTAAAGTGCCTGTGGGCAGACAGGCTGAGCAATGGTAAGGCTTACGCTGTGGTTTCTCTCCCTGTGGAAGTCCTGTGCTGTTTGCCAGAATTTGTACTCCTTGGTTTCATATAGCACATCCAGTTTTAGAGCTGGTTTCGGTAGGAGTGCTTGTCCTGTGCCTGATCATAAATGATAGCAAGGAGGACAAAGCTGCATCTTAAATTCATATCTAAGTGTTTTTACTTTATCACACTCAAAGGGTAAAAAATAAGAAATACTATTCTCTTCTTTAATTTTTCTATGCATGAAAAGAAAGCTACCTTGTTTAATACCTTTTATTCTTTGCAAATGGATTAATCATCCCTCCTGAATGCTAAGGCAATGTAAACATTCATGTTTAAGTATTTGTATTTCCATCATACAACTTATGTGGGAGCCACTTTTCGCACTGCAGTCAAAGTTAACATGAAATAGTAATTCATTTAACGGAATGTCTGCATCTGCTTTCACTGTTAGCTTTAAATTTTCCAAAGGGCACCTTAAAGAAGCAGTATCTCTGTCAGGACAAAATTATTTGTCTTCATATTCTAAGCAATTTACCTTTCATCTTTTTTCTTGACTGTTGAGTTTGTTTCCGTTTTAGGGAACTCCTGTTAGGTTATGACATTCCTCTGAATTTTCATTTCCTGTTTTTGTGTGTGTGTGTGCGTGCTTTTTCTCCATTGTTCCCTTACAATTAGTATCGATCACTTTCACCTCTAGGATATTTATATTTCAAAAGTACATCTTCTGATTGAGCATCTTTCTAATTAGCTCAAGTATTTTCTTTCTGCCCTTCCTCACATTCAGAGGCATCTGGCTAAGAACCAGTTTTTATAGACTTCAAATCTATTTTACTTAAGATAATTAATATTTTATTTTTCATTTTAAAATTACCACTACTGATTTACTTAGAATTATAATTTCAGCAAGCATATCTTTTTTGCTTTTGGATATACAATACACATCTTTCCCTTTGATCCTGAAAGTGAGTACTGTCTACTAGTCCTAGGTATTACATTCGTAAAATCTCAATATTTCATTTAATTTTCAGTGTTGACTACAGCAAACACTAGGCATCTGAGACCATTGACTGCACTTCTTTAGTGATGTGGGGAAGTGTCAACGTGGCTTTTGCTTTGCTCACTTTAATGACCTTCTTCCTCTGCTTTAGCTCCTACTGTCCTCTTGTTCCTGGGTTTTTCTCTCTCCCTCTCCTACACTTCTTTACATTTTCCCTTGGTACCTTTTCTCTCCACCTCATTTAAGCCTTATAAGGACATGCTCTACTTTTTAAGTAATGTGAAAATTGAGACATAAGTGTGTTGCTGAAGCTACGCTCTGAATAATTAAGAAAACAGAAAATTAAACCCAGTTCTGATTCCTGATGCAAGGGTCTTAATCACCATGATGTATCATCTGCAAGCTGAAGCTAACATATGTAATGGTTTTTAAATGGAATAAAAGCTGTCCTGGGTAATAATACTGCTTCTTCACAGATTAGTGAATCTAATTGTCAAAGCTTTCCTACAGGTTAGACATTGTAGTTAAAAATGTTGACACTATACAAAATAAACTATTTAGGAATATAGAAAATCTTACTTCATAATAAAATACTGTAAAACCGAGACACTGGTTCAACTTTATTTATTTATTTATTTTTTAATAATTTATTTTTTTTTACTTTACAATTCTGTATTGGTTTTGGCATACATTGACATGAATCCACCATGGGTGGTTCAACTTTAAATTTTTCCTCCTCCTAACATTTGAATAAGGGAAAATCTAGTCATCTAGTCAATGAAAACTATGCTGTGATTACCAGTAGTACTTTGTATCTCACGAGAAAACATTTCAAATATGTGGGGGAGAAAAAAAAAGAACAAGAAACTTGTTTCATCCAAACATCCATTCATCTTCCTGTTGTTACTCAGTGACAATATAACAATGAACCTAATTTCACTGTCTGCCTGCCGGAGTCCAGCCCCGGTGGATCCAGAGAATTCGAAGGGTGGACGGCGTCGGCGAGGAAAACTTACTTGTTTAGAGATATAAGATTAGATTAGGAAGAAAATAGATTAGGAAAAAATAGATTAGGAAGAAAACCTGGAGACAAGAGGTTTGCACCATCTACGTAGGGCCACCAGCATCTGTTTGAATATCGGAGAGTGCCCCGCCTTGGGCTGTCTCTCTTACAGATCTTAGAAGCCTGGACAAAAAAGTAGACATGATGAGCCTCCCTGCTCCAGGTGGGAATTCAGCCGGAAAAAGAATGACATGGGGAAGCCCAGCATCGGTGCAAGACTCCAAAAACTTTATTTTTCAAAATCAGCTTATATACCCCAAGTTGTACATAAAGAAATAGAGTTATGCAGGGGCAGAGTCCTGACCCTCATTGAGACAAACAAAACTTTCTTTTTGCATACCCTCCCATAAACAAAAGATCCCAGGTGGTCTACATTATCTTCTGGCCAAGAGGCTTGTTAACATGTTTATGGCTTTCTTCCTGGATAATTGTCCAGAAAACTCCTTTTCCCTAGAAGTGTTTCCTCTTTACTCTGCATCACCCTCAAAGTACAAAAAAGTTACATTCCTATAGAACAAAGGTGTAGTGGGTTATAACAAAGAAGGTACTTAACTCAAAGATCTAGTGTTGCTAATACCAGGTCTACTACCTGTTTTTCTATATACCAACTATACCTAAAAATAAAAGATATGAGAATTTGACAGCAAGTATTGGCTCAACAAATGAAACCTTTAATCAGTCCTATTCTAATGATTTTGATTCCTCAGAAGCCTCGACATTCCTAGGATGTTTTATGCTTCCTGTGCCCCCCACAGTCGGGAGGCCTCAAACAATCATATGTGCAGCTGTACGAGTCCTGCAGGCAGGCTAGAAAGCCATCAGAGGGGTTTTTGGATTGAAACACTCATATTATGCCCAGGAGATTAATTATCTAAAAGCTCTAATTTTTTCCAGAAAAAGGTGGTGGGGGGACAGTCCCCTGTTAATGACAGAAGAGTAGGTGGAAAGTATAACATAGTAAAGCAGGCAGATTCTAGTCTTGGTGGGTGGATGCTCAGGAATTTCCAGGGGGAATCCCTGAAGCCAAACACGTCCTTGCGTTTTGTCAGGCTTCCTTCCACATGACCTTGTCACGGGTGGGATTCCTCACGCTGGCTCCCTACAGTCTGCCCTTAGTGAACTTTGAATTATAATAAACTCTACAGAGAGAAGTTCTTTATCCATGTAGAAGGGATAATATATCTCTAACATTTTATTAAATTCTTCATAATTGATATTCTCTTTTAACCAGAAAATAAAATATGTATTTCCTCAGAATATCCTGAATTTATCACATTTCGATTAGGAACTCTGGCTATGGCAATAATTTTTGTTCATCACTGTCTCCAGTAGGGATAGCAAGAATGCTTTTTTAAAGTCTGAATGCTGTTGATCTTTAAGGTTGGCTACTCTTCCAGGTGTGAGCAGTATTTATGTACCTTATTCTAGATCTTTGAGATGGTGGAGTGGGATTTATCGTGAAATAAGCAGGCATAGATTCTCTACAGAATTTCATGTTTAGCAGTCTGTGAGGCTCTTGATAAGAGGTTTCAGCACAAAAGAAATTTCATAAGAAACCTAAGGACAAAAAAAAGATTCTCCAAAATGTTTATTATGACATTGTGCTTCTCCATTCTATTTGTGAACTTTATTAAAGAAAATGAACATAACTTTTTCTTAAAAATTAGAACAAACTAACTGAGGTCTGAAAAAGTTTTAAACAAAATGATTTGTAAAAAGACTAACCTCTTTCTACCAGAAAGTAGTATGCTCTGACCTTTAAGGGAACCCTGGTGGGTTTATCAGAAAGCTTTTTTTTTTTTTAATGAAGGTGCAGTATTGAAAAATGAACATGATAATGATTGTTTAATGATACTAACACAACACATTTGCAAAATGAGAGAAAAAGTGGGAATCCCTGCCAAGTGTGGCTTCCTTAAGAGAGGATCACAAAAATATAAATAAAGAAGACAAAAATAAAATAATCCTCTGTCAATAGTCCACAAACCATTTCTCTAAAGGGTCCGGTAGTAATATTAGGCTTTGGGGGGTATGATCTCTGTTGCAAGTACTTAACTCTGCCATCTCTATGTGAGAGCCGTCATAAATGAGGTGTGAACAAATAGGGATGTCTGAGTTACAGAGAAACTTCACTACCAGCACTGCAATTTGCTGTGTTTGGCTTCATGGGCTAGGGTTTGCTGACCCCTCTAATAGGTAGATGTTAGCATTTTAGATAATGTAAATGATGGGAAAATTATTTGAGGATGTTGGCTTAGCAGTTTTATAGTTCACATCATTGATATAAGCAAACAGTAGAGAAATTTAGCAGTTTCCCAGACGAAGGGCATAAAAAGTTGAAATTAGAATAAATAATACAGCAGGCTGTTTTAACATTCCTTTAGAGGTATGTTTTGTTTCTGTCTTGTTAATATGTCTATAAACCATTTTTGCACATTTATTTATGCAGTCTTTTCTGTTTCATTCAGAAAAGAACAACCACTCTTGACTTTGTGTTTTTAATAATGAATAGTGCAATTACCATATGGTCTTAATTATTCAATAAAAATTTAATACTTATATTGCAAGGATTTTCCCTCTAGGAGAGGATTTAGTGACTTTGATAATTTCAAATGAAGTATTCCAAGAAAAAAGCTATAAAATAATAATAGTCACCTTGTAGATAAGCCATATCTGTTTATCTCAGCTTTAGAATACAGTCAAATCACTGTTAATTCTCTTGTCAGCAAATTTATTTGCTTTAGTAGTTGGCTTACTTCTAATAATACTGTATCTGTAGAGATTTCATTTTTAGAGATTAGTTGAAAAATAGCCATATTTAACTTACATATGTTAACGTGTGCTACATCTGTTGATTATTTAACACTTCAGTCAAATAAGTCAAAAGTCACTTACTCACCATTCCCAACACCACTTTTCACTTTCAGATCTTTATTTCATGATCGTTGTCTCCTATTTTCTCTTAACTTCTTGAACTCCTTAATCCCACCTGCCAGTCATTCTTACAGAATGACATAAATGAAGGAGGAAACCTTTGCCTGGCTTTCAAAAATGTCCAGTACTTACACCGATTTCCCTGTTACATTACACCTCCTTCAGCAGCCTTCCTCCAGAGTCTCCTTCCTTCCTATCTGACCTTTGAAATCCTGTGCATTAATGGAGGTCTAGGTTAGAGAGCATCTTTGACAAGATTCCCTTCCCTAATGACTGTCACGTGTTCATATTCTATTTCTCTCCAAGAATAAGACTAGTCCCTAGGCTGGCATCTCAGCTGGGAGGAGGCCAAGACCCTGTCCTAGAATCCTGCTGCAGGAGCTGAGTCCCTGGTCGCCACAGAGGAGGGACTGGTAAGCCCTAACTAGGAAACCGCAGAGCATCCTGTGACCTACCCAACGGTCCCTCTGTGGAGTGCAACATCGGGCTAAGGAATCCTTAGCTGCCTCAATAAGTTCTTTTTCTAAGAGCTTGCAGTGTTTGGCCTGGTCCTGTCCTGTTGTTTACTGATGTATTGCCAAAGATTTATAGACAGTAGATACCCAGGATAAATTAGGTTTGCATATTAATAGTGATGAAAGCACAACAGGGAGTTGGGTCTGGCCCGTCTCCCTTGGAGTTGGACCATTTGGCAGTGATGGATGAACACCGTAATCAAGATCTCCTGAGGCTGGAAACAAGGTGGAGAAAACAAAGGCTGGTGAAGAAGCGCTCTGGTTGGAGCCCAGGTAAATGTCCAGAAGCCTCGTGTGTTTTCCTCTCCACAGCCTGACGTTAGGCCTCTCTTCTTCTCCTACTGGAGTTAGAAGCTGTCGGCTACAAATTGGCCCTTGCTATTTGCACTTGCCATCTATATCTACAAGGATTAGATCATGTGCTGCGGCAGCTGCTAATTTTCAACACCTCCTGAAAGAAGTTCAGGGTAGAGGGCAGAAATGAGGCATTCTGTGCTCTAGAAAAACTGGCAGGAAAGGTCTTCAGATAGTTGGATATTTTTAGGAGCTGATTTTATTTTTATTTTTTATTTTATTTTATTTTTATTTTTGCTTTATTTTACTTTACAATACTGTATTCGTTTTGCCATACATTGACATGAATCCACCACAGGTGTACATGTGTTCCCAAACATGAGTCCCCCTCCCACCTCCCTCCCCATAACATCTCTCTGGGTCCTCCCTGTGCACCAGCCCCAAGCATCCTGTACCCTGCATTGGACATAGACTGGCGATTCGTTTCTTACATGATAGTATACATGTTTCAATGCCATTCTCACAAATCATCCCACCCTCTCCCTCTCCCTCAGAGTCCAAAATTCCACTCTACACATCTGTGTCTCTTTTGCTGTCTCACATACAGGGTCATCATTGCCATCTTTCTAAATTCCATATATATGTGTTAGTATACTGTATTGGTGTTTTTTCTTCTGGCTTACTTCACTCTGTATAATTGGCTCCAGTTTCATCCATCTCATTAGAACTGATTCAAATGTATTCTTTTTAATGGCTGAGTAACACTCCATTGTGTATATGTACCACAGCTTTCTTATCCATTCATCTGCTGATGGACATCTAGGTTGTTTCCATGTCCTGGCTATTAGAAACAGTGCTGCAATGAACATTGGGGTACACGTGTCTCTTTCAATTCTGGTTTCCTCAGTGTGTATGCCCAGCAGTGGGATTGCTGGGTCATAAGGCAGTTCTATTTGCAATTTTTTAAGGAATCTCCACACTGTTCTCCCTAGTGGTTGTACTAGTTTGCATTCTCACCAACAGTGTAGGAGGGTTCCTTTTTCTCCACACCCTCTCCAGCATTTATTGCTTGCAGACTTTTAGATCGCAGCCATTCTGACTGGTGTGAAGTGGTACCTCATTGTGGAGCTGATTTTAAAAGCCCAGTTCTCCTTTTATTTAGAAAACCACTAAAAGCCTTCATGGTAACCAACTGTTCCTTGTGACTAGCAAAACTTCACGAGACTAGTAGAAACCTTCTGGAAAAGTATTTGCTTGATTGCATGCAATCCCTCTTCACTAAAATCACGTGTATATTGACCTTCCCCCGCTACCGGCTGTTTGGAACAGTTTCTCAGCTCTCTGAAGTGCTATCTCCCAGACTGCAGTATTCATTTTGCCCCTGATAAAACTTAACTTGCAGTTCTCATGTTGTGCTTTTTTTTTTTTAAGTTGACAAGGAAATGCCAAGCAAAAGTAGTCATCAGTTGCTTTGTTAGTGGCCCTTCTCTGGGGAAGTCAGTAAGATTTGACACCATCACTGACTTTGAGAAGAGTATGAGACAGAGGCAAACTTGTCCAATTAGATATATTTATTGTAGAATTATTCATCCAGGAAAAGTTATCTAATAAAATTACAAAACAAGGAGAATCCAAGATAATTATCCACCTTACCTAAAGCCATCCTTCCTAGTAATACCTAACAGATATGCATGCATTTCTTGGGGGTAAGAGTGGAAGGCCACAGTTCTTAACCACTAGGGGTCCCAGTGGTGACACATTACTTGCCTTGTAGGGATGGACCCTCCCTTTCTCCTCCCTTTCCCTTCTCACCCACATCCCCTCGAGAGCTTCCGGGCTCATCACTAGGTTGGGCCATCTGTGAGAGCTCTCCTCAAATTAAGATGCAGAGCTTCAGTGTTGAACCTGAAAATGTCCAGAGAAGAAAGGGATATATACACCCTTATGGCACGAGCTTCCTTCATGACTCCGATGGTAAAAGTATCTGCTTGCAATGCGGGAGACCCAGGTTCGATCCCTGGGTGGGGAAGATCCCCTGGAGAAGGAAATGGCAACCCACTCCAGTATTCTTGCCTGGAAAATTCCATGGATGGAGGAGCCTCGTGGGCTACGGTCCATTGGGTCACAAAGAGTCGGACATGACGGAGCGACTTCACTTTCACTTTCACAGCAGAGCAAGGACCACTGTATTATGGAAGCTGACCGAACCTTAATTTATGATGACCACGTGCTTTCTGTTACCATAAATATGTAGATAGTTGTGCATCTTTAATATATGCAAAGTAGGCAATTCTATAGTATTGATTCCCTGTGTGATTAATCACGTCTGGTTCTGATGCTGGCTGTGGTTTTAGTTAGATGGAAATTAGGCAACTCTAATATGCTGATTCCAGAGACGAGCAATGGACTTCCCTAGAATCAGGTGGCTCTTGTTGGAAATGATAAAGTGTTAAGGCCAGAGCAAAGACCTGGGATTCTATTTAATACACACTTGCTCTAAGATGTCAAAACCTGAATCCACATAGAAACTGGAGCTTACCTAGGACTTGCTTTAGGCTTTAATTCTGGTTACCTCTGCTCTCCTCCCCTTCTTTTCAGCGTCCCAGGTTAGCTGTTGATGACTACAAATTTGTGTGGCTTTCTTCTAACATGGGAGCCCCTTGGGAGCTAAGACCACATTTTAATCAATTTTGTGTACTTCTGTAAAGTTGAAGTGTCTTGCATCATTGATATCTTTTTATTACATGCATGCTTGAATATATAAAGTTTAAAATAAGCACTTTTCTTTAAACATGCATTGAAAAACACAGTCAAATTCCCAGTTGAAAAAGTTTCCATTGTGATGTTATTTGAAGTAGACACTTCTGTTCACTAGCAAAGCCTAAAATGGATTTCAGGGACTTTGAAAGACATCCAAGTGCTGAAGTTTGCAGCTGCATATCATTATTAGTGTTGGTATTGTTGTTACGGGAGAAGGCAATGGCACCCTATTGTTGTTACATTTTATTTTGTTTTCAGAATTTATTTTGGAAATTCAAAATCAGACGCTTTAACCTGAGCCACCAGGGAAGCCCCAAAATTATCTAGGTAGATGAAAAATAAAAATATATTCAAAAATAATGAGAATAAGTGTAAAGATAAACAGTAAAATAATCGAAAAATTAAGTGAGCTACTAAGGAAAACATTCAGACATTAGAGTTTGAAACCAACTAAAATCAGGTTTAAAATTAGAGGCAGAGACCCCCTTCTCTGTGCATGAGGAAACAGTTAGGATAGTCTGAAAAATACTCTAACCTGAGTGAAGTGAATTACGTTAAGGGTGAAAAAGGATGAAAAATAAAGATGAAGGTTAAAAACAGTGCCAGTTAACTTCCCTGCAACCCCCAGAGAGAGGTTTGACTTAGGTTGTGTAATTGAAATCACAGGGACAGTAATAAACACATCTCCATCACCTGCTGACTCTAATTAAATATCTCTGGATCCATATCCTTATTGAGGAAGTAACATATTCCCATCCAAACCAGGATTTAAGTTTGGTTATCCATAACAGGAATGTTTCTTGGGGAAAGCATTTCCATCAGGTACAATGTCAGTTTGGCAAACACTAAGTTGTTTGATAATTTGAGGGAGAAACAGACTCTGTGCCTATTACAATATGGAGAGATTCTTACTTTCTTAGAAGCAGGACGTTCCTCACCTCCCCAGGGACCTGTTGCACGGAGGCAATCACTCAAGGCAATGCTTGAAGAATAGCAGCTGGTCTGGGACAGTGTTTACTTAACCACTTTATTTTTGCTGAGTGGTGTGTACTAAATAGAGGCAGATGCTGAACAGTCCAAGATAATAGAAATGATTTTTAGAGTCTGTATAAAGGAAGAGAGGACAGAATATTAATGCAACAAGCCAGGGAAAGGAGCTATGCGGAGTATAAAGATGCCTTGTGGGGAATCTGATGGTGTTTCTGCTGTGTGCAGGGAGTTCTCTTCCCTGACACCCATGGAACGTGTGATTAAAAAATCTGTATCTAGTTTAATGTTCGTGGAGGGAAGATATGTGCTGAGTATAGCTTCAAAGTGAGTCTAGTGGAGGGGCCTAGGACACCACAATTGGGTTGTAGGGAAACAACCAACTCTCCCACGTGCAGGATAGATACCTGATGAGCAGTCTACAGAGAGATACCGCGAACAGGTCCTGTGGACATGGTGCAAACAGTGGAAGAGCTTGTCTGAGGGGCACGTGATAAGCTGATCTTTGGTAGAATTGGGTGGCACCCCAATTCAGGCAAACCTGGAAGGTTGTAAGAAATGGGTGAAAAGCACACAAGTGTTTTTGCCTTTCCAGGCTTAAGAACTGTCACACAAAGCGAGTAAAATGATATCTGTGGGTCTCTTTGATCTTTGTTATTCAGAGTCCCACTTTATCACATGGCAGTACAGGGATATTGCAGAACTCAGTTGATCCCCTTCCTACACCAGTCCCAGCAACTTCAGCCCAGCCTACGTGGCCAAGTTCTACCCCCCTGCTCCCCAAGCAGATGCCTCTTGGCCCCTTCTCAGGTCAGAGGAAGTACCCGAGGAAGGGGTTCGAGCAGGTCCTAGAAGCTGCCACAATGGTCTTAAGGGATTAGGGAGCATAGACATAGTAAGCTCTGGACAGTCATATCCCACTTGCCCCGTATATCCCTTGCACTTTGGAAGGGGTGTGGATGAAGAAAGGAAAGAACAGGCCCTCTAAAGGGCAGAGCCCAAGGTAGGGGTGTCTCTCATGTGGTCTGTGGTTGGAATGAAACTGTGTGGCGTCCCTGACATCTTGAGGTTATTCTGGAAGCAATATGTAGGTCACTGTGGAAGGGGCTGAGTCGGCAGGCATAAAGACCAAGGAGCTACTGTAGTAGTCTAACGGACCTCATTTAGGGAATGGCAATAAAGATAGGAAGGAGTGGATGGACACAAGAGATACTTAGGGGTGGTGTGTGAGCTGTTGAACTCAGTGACCAACTAAATCCCATAGTAGGAGGGAGAAGTTGGAAACCAGGATGAATCTGAGCTCTCTATGTAGTAAGGCCAGTAAATGGAAACATTGTGTTAATTTAGAAATCTCACTGATATACTATGCTGTCTCAGACATTAAAGAAGTCCAAAATGAAAATCTGGAGTATGATTATAATTTCATAACTTGCTTTTTGTTGAATATAATGAGAACTGATTACCATTGTTTTTCATAATTTGCCTAAGGAATATATTCTTTGAAACACATGTTTTGTGTATATATATATAAATCTAAAAGAAACAATTGTATAATTTACTATGGTTTGGATATTTTTGAATCCCATAAAAACGTAAGCAGTTACACTTATTCAAAATACTATTACTTTAAAATAACAAGGCTAAATTCCTTTTATTTAGTTTTCATTTAGTTCACTGTGTGAATATTTTCCTGAACCCATCTTGACCTCTTAAAACGTAGATGACATTCTTTCAAGTTGAAATATATCCAGTTTGATCAGGACTCTATGAAATAAAAGTGAACTGTGTTTAAACCAGGCCTATGATGATAACTACTGAATTGGAAAGAAATTGTTTAATTATTTATGTAAATTTAATTATGCCAGTTGAAGTAGAGGCTTGTCATAAATATTAGTCAAACAGAAGATAGTTCTTTGAATGGCATTGCCTCTAATAAAGCAACATAAACAGACTAAACTAATTAGGAACTAAAATGCATAGGCTGTGAACTTAACATGAAATTTTCACTTATGATATTATATAACTTGATAGTTTATTATTGCTGCTGTTATTAAAATAAACCCTCCTTATAGCACTTATAATGTTGGACTCCTACAGATTACATTATAATGAGGGTGTGATGCATTTTGATTGAGTTACCACAAGGGAGAAATTTAATTTAATTAAAATGGTCTTCATTAAAGTATTGCATTCAAGTGAAGTAATTACATGGCACATACAGTATGGAAGAAATCCTGCTGTTTAAAAGGGAGAAAATTCACAATAGACCAGCCATGATATTATTAAAGAGCACCTTTCTAAATAATTAACCTCTGACTTCACTATAATGATATAGCAGACAGATGAACCTTGCTTCATGCTCTGGTTTTTAAAATACATAGCATCTTACATGTATAAACCTATATAGAATTTATATATATAAATATCTATATATACATATATAGGTATAGTTACATATATGCACAAACTACTATATATAAAACTGAAACATATATCTATTAATAATTATACTCAAGCAATTAATGTTAGAACATACACATACCTATTATAAAATGTTTGAGACATGTTCTCTGCATCAGTTCAGTGCAGTTCAGTTCAGTTGCTCAGTCGTGTCTGACTCTTTGTGACCCCATGAATCGCAGCACGCCAGGCCTCCCTGTCCATCACCAACTCCCGGAGTTCACTCAGACTCACATCCATCGAGTCCGTGATGCCATTCAGCCATCTCACCCTCTGGTGTCCCCAATCCCTCCCAGCATCAAAGTCTTTTCCAATGAGTCAACTCTTCGCAAGAGGTGGCCAAGGTACTGGAGTTTCAGCTTTAGCATCATTTCTTCCAAAGAAATCCCAGGGTTGACCTCCTTCAGAACGGACTGGTTGGATCTCCTTGCAGTCCAAGGGACTCTCAAGAATCTTCTCCAACACCACAGTCCAAAAGCATCAATTCTTCGGTGCTCAGCCTTCTTCACAGTCCAACTCTCACATCCATACATGACTACTGGAAAAACCATAGCCTTGACTAGACAGACCTTGTCGGCAAAGAAACGTCTCTGCTTTTGAATATACTATCTAGGTTGGTCATAACTTTTCTTCCAAGGAGTAAGCATCTTTTAATTTCATGGCTGCAATCACCATCTGCAGTGATTTTGGCATAGCCAACACTTATTAAATATATTTGTAATTTTTAGGTAGTTTATTCATATATTAAAAGATTAAAAAATGTAGGGAGTGGGTGGGTAGATAGGTGTTTTAAAATGTTAAGTTGTTGAAAAATTGCTATGGCCATTACAGTAGCCTAAAAATAA
Organism: Oryx dammah; assembly: GCF_014754425.2. Lineage (NCBI taxonomy): Eukaryota > Metazoa > Chordata > Mammalia > Artiodactyla > Bovidae > Oryx > Oryx dammah. The sequence goes on from NW_024070191.1 coordinate 10,315,106, forward strand.
CTTTCCCAAGTTAATAATATTTTACATAGAAAGGTAAGAAAACCTGACTTTAGATATTCAAGAGCATGGAGTAAATGATGACCTGAGTTATTACTACATTTTACTTTAGATTCTCAAGAGTAGTGAAATAAAGCCTATGAAAATTATATTTCTAAATGAATCTGTTGGTTAACTGATTGCTGAATTGGGTTGATATATAGCATTTTGTTTGCCTTCCTTTATCTCTTGGTCCCTTTGTCTGTGAATTCTTCCTTGTTTCTTTAGGCACCCTCTTGCACTTATGGAATCTCCTTTCCTGGGTCTTTCCCCACTATTTGAAGAGCCCTATATTAGTTCTTTGCCTGATATATCTTTATTCATTCATTAATATATTAAGCAAAATTAAAGTTTGAGAGTTTGAGTTTAAAACTCAGCTGAATGACATTGCAGCAGCTCTGAAGTTTTATGGAGTAACAGTTTTTTTTTTTTTTTTCTTTAAAATTGACACTTGTGCTTGACCTATCCTCAGCTGGCATAAATTTCTTTAAGATAATATTATGATTCTCCACTTCCACTCATTTCTGTTTCCACTGTTATGATTACATGAATAATCTTCAAACCTATTCTCTTCTAACTAGGATCCAGAGCATAGTTCTACAAACTTTCTTGCTATTGCTAGTCAAAAATATATAGTAGCCATGTTAAACATGGCTTAAATCTAGTATCTTCTCCTTTCGCAAATGTCACATTTTCCCTCTGGGCTTCTTTCTTGTCCAATAAGATCATTATTAACCAGGTAAACCAAACTAGAACCTTAGTTTTCTGTCTACCATCGAATTGTTAATCAAATGGCCTTCATAGTGCCTATCAAATGGGTAAATGAATCTGTATGTACCTTATACGTTTTTTTTTTTGTTTTTTTTTTTTTTTACTCTTTTTCCTTTCTATACCTTTCCATCCCCACTAATGGTGCCTGACCCTAGGCTTTTAGCATCTACTGTGAGGACTGCTGAGGACACCAGCGTCCTGAATGAGCAGCTGGTGCATCTGCATAGGACCTCGTGCCCAGAAAGCCCTGCATTTGGGTTTAATGCTGAGATCCTGTCTTAAAATTCTTTATTTCATCTTGAGTTTGTGTTTCATGGTGAAGTCCAAAGAGATAATGGAGCGCAGGCAAGGTAATTAAAAAAAAATTATAACTTATCAAAAGGAAAACTGAAGGAAAAAGCTACACTTTAGTGCATTTCAAGGCACTTTTATCCTGCTTTTTGAGCAAGACCCCTGCCTTCTGAGCTTGTACTGAGCTCTTGGTGTAGTTCGCCCTGACTCGGGTAAGCTTGTCACTCCTTGTCTCCATTCTGGCCTCCCAGTTCCTTGGTCCATGCGTATGTTCACTCTCACATCAATGGCAGCAGCCTCATGAACTGTGCACGCCAGCCTCTGCCCACCTGCTCAACACTTAGACATCACTCTTCTGCTTACAGCAGGCAATCCCTTTTTTCTCGGGCCGTCTGTAGTTTGATCTCTGGTAGCCTCGGCCTGCAGTGGCTTGAAGCACGATTTCGGTTCCCTAGCCAGAGATTGAAGTCGGGCTCCTGCAGTTGAGCTCCAAATCCTAGCCGCCAGGCCAGTAGGGACAATGGCCAGTGATGAGACCGTGGTCCGTTAGCTTCATAGAAATGAATTCCCACAAAGAGACAGAAAGTAGTCAAACAAATAAAGTATTTATTAGGAGGAAAAAAAAGTATGTGTGGGTAGACAGATGGGGCAGGCTCAGAAAAAATTTGCTCCCTTGCGGTTGTTTGAATCACTTATATGGAGCATTTCTTCCAGGTTTCCTTTTGGCCAGTCATCTTATTTGCCTGGTTCTGAGTCTGTATTTGGCTTATCTCAGGGTCCTCCCCCATGTGTGTTCAGCTCTTAGCCAAAGATGGATTCTAGCCAAGAGGCCTGTGGGTAAGTTGACATCACCTACTATGGGGTGGTGCCCCTTCCCTTTTGACCTCCGAGAAACTTCTCCACATGTATGGTTGGGAAGGTCTCCTTGACCTCGAGAATGAGAAATATGCAGTCTTTTATCTGGGCAGGGCTTAGCTCCTTTCTGCTGTTGTTTTCATCTTGGACTAACCTTCCACAAGCACAAACTCTAGCTTTTCAGCCTTCATCTGTCTCCTTCCTCGGTTTCTCTCACCATGCCCTTGCTCATTTACTTTTATGACTAGATTTCTATCCCTTTCCCTGAAGCCACCTCTTTCTACCTATTTAAAAAAAATCCTCTTTAACCTGGAGCTCCTTGCTAAAATCCTGCTTTCCCACTAGTATATCCAGTGCCTCTTGCATTTTTCTTGCTTTCCTTATATGCCTTCCCTCTGTGGTGCTTATTTAATGACCTGCCTCCCTTGTGTATATATGCCTTAGTCCTCAAATGCAGAATCCGTACATGATAATTACATGTCCAGTTCTAGAAAAATGCTTTAAAGTACATTGGAGTTAAGTGTAGCTGCTTGGACTCTACTTCTTCATTAATAATTAATGATGTTTCATTGTTGAACAAAGGAAGCCCAACTCTTTTATTTGGCTCAAAAAATACATACCAATGTTAAAATACTGAAAAGACAGAAATAGATTGATTTTTTACTGTAAATCCTACTTTCATTTGTTGCCATCAAATGGCTATGTTGATTATTACATTTCATCTAATGATAATCTGATTACCCCTTTTAAATACATACTTGTTTTCAAAATGACACAGCTGAAGACTTGAGTGACCCAAGTTATATATTTCTGTGTAAAAATTCCAACATACCTTTGTGAAAGAGTTGGTTTTAATGTATTATCTATACACTTATAAATATTTTAATTTTTATATTGTACATTATTTTTTGTATTTAAAAGATAATTATTTTTGATAAGATTTCCCTGAATAACTAGATGCAGAATAATTATTTTGGTACAAGAGATATATTTGCAAAGATTCATTGCTATTACAGCTATTTTACAGTTAGAAAATAGCCTCGATACATAGGTGCCTATAACATTTCCTAAGAAACATGATATAATATACTTGAGTTTTAAAAGTGCTTGTATTAATATATATTTTCACCAAGTCCTGGTAAAAATGTCTGTTTAATCACTTGAAGTCTCCATTTTTAAATTCTCGTTTATGGCATAAAGATTTGAAATATGCAAGCTCGATTTTCTTGTTGCTTTAATGTGTGTGGCCATTAGGCTCTGGAAGGCAAGCAGAGTGCACGGGAACTGTGTTTTCTCCCTTTGTACACATTCAAGAATCCCTCCCTTCAGACACCATTTAGACCACAGGAGGCTTAAAAGCTTTTGTGTTTTCTAAAATGTTGTTTGCTACTCAATTCCTTAAAAGTTAGAATTCAAAATAAAGTTATTTCCATTCACCACACAATATTTTCCTTCCAGTGTTCCTGGAATAGAGTAGAACGTTTTATAATATAGTGCCAGTATTTCAGATGAAAACTAAAAAAACAGGTTGGATTTACAAGTGAGTTTATAGGATAATTGGGGCGTTGATAATAATTAAATTTTAAGGTGTGTGAAGAAAGCAACTTGCTGGTTTGAAGATCACTTTAGAAAGGAGAATGTTGTTTGAAACTCTTGAAATTGTGTCAAGTGGATAATTTAGTGGTGTTACCCTTATTTTTCAGGGAGGGTTCAAGAAGCTTGTAGAGCTTGCTCAGACTTAAAGTGGACAGGCTGGAATTCCAATCCAGGTCTTCTGACACAGGGTCCAGCTCTGTCTCTGCCATTGTTCCTCAGGGCTAACAGTTACTAGCGATGTTTTCTTCCCTTCTTCTTGTTTTCTTACTTAACTGGCTAATTTAGCAGTGCTTCAAGAATTGATTAAAATATGATGAGAATAAAATCTGGAAGTTTAACATATACTTAAGCTTTCCACAAGTACCATATCCTTTGCACATAATAAATGCAGATTTCCTCAGGATTTTTCCAAAAGTGTATTGAAAAGATGCTTTCTGATAATAGTTTTAATTCAGTCTGAAAATAATTTCTTATATCACATTATAAGAGTTATAGTTCTGGCATGTACATTGATAAATATCGTATTTTTAAATCTTGACAACATGAATATCTGGTGCATTCACTGTATCTAGTCTCTAACCCTCAATTCTTCTTCATTTATAAACAGGAGATTGTAATAACTGCAATAAGGAATAAATGCAATAATACATACACATATAACACAATTCTTGACAAATAAGAAATTCTGAGTAATACTCCATTGTGTATATGTACCACGGCTTTCTTATCCATTCATCTGCTGATGGACATCTAGGTGGTTTCCATGTCCTGGCTATTATAAACAGTGCTGCGATGAACATTGGGGTACATGTGTCTCTTTCAATTCTGGTTTCCTCAGTGTGTATGTCCAGCAGTGGGATTGCTAGGTCATAAGGCAGTTCTATTTGCAATTTTTTAAGGAATCTCCACACTGTTCTCCGTAGTGGCTGTACTAGTTTGCATTCCCACCAACAGTGTAGGAGGGTTCCCTTCTCTCCACACCCTCTCCAGCATTTATTGCTTGCAGATTTTTGGATCGCAGACATTCTGACTGGTGTGAAGTGGTACCTCATTGTGGTTTTGATTTGCATTTCTCTAATAATGAGTGATGTTGAGCATCTTTTCATGTGTTTGTTAGCCATCCATATGTCTTCTTTGGAGAAATGTCTATTTAGTTCTTTGGCGGGCTGGTACACGGGGATGACCCAGAGAGATGTTGTGGGGAGGCAGGTAGGAGGGGGGTTCATGTTTGGGAACGCATGTACACCCGTGGTGGATTCATGTCAATGTATGGCAAAACCAATACAGAATTGTAAAGTAAACTTAAAAAAAAAAAAAAAGAAGCTTATGGAAGTTTTGAAAAAAATAAATAAATAAGAAATGCTGAGTAAGTCATACTTTTAAAAGCCTACTGACCACAGCAGGAAATGATGCCAGCTAACACAAGAGTCAAGATCTAATAAACACCATTTTGCACTCATGCTCAGTTGCGCCCAACTCTTCTCAACCCTTTGGATTGTAGTCCACCAGGCTGCTATGTCCGTGGGATTTCCCAGGCAAGAACATTGGAATGGGTTGCCATTTCCTCCTCAGAGGGGTCTTCCAGGGATCAAAGCTGCGTCTCCTCCCTCTTCTCATCAGCCATCGGGGAAGCCTTTATTGGATGATTCAAATAGATGCTTTATTTAATCTTCAGTGCACACTGTTTTGTATCTGACTTCCCATTTCTTTTTAAAACCTCTATTCAAATCAACTTACCAAATGTAAATTGAAAGTCAAACTCTATGTGAATTGCAGACAATTTTTTGCTATATGAACCAAACTGGCTCAGAGGTTAAAGCGTCTGCCTGCAGTGCGGGAGACCATGGTTCGATCCCTGGGTCAGGAAGATCCCCTGGAGAAGGAAGCGGCAACTTACTCCAGTATTCTTGCCTGGAGAATCCCATGGAGCGAGGAGCCTGGTGGGCTACAGTCCACAGGGTTGCAAAGAGTCAGACACGGCTGAGCTACTTCACTTTCACCAAAAAGCTTATATTATGGGAATTAGTATCAATATATTATATATGAAAAGGACGTTCTTTCATACACTGTTAATCTATTGTCAAGTTATTTTTATGTGTATTATGTCTTAAAATGATACACATGAGCGTAATGGCACTTGAAAATCAGTAACATCAAGAATTCTGTAAGTTTTAGAATCTTCTGGTAAACTGACATTTAATTTCTTTGTACTTTCTTAATATTTTACCCACACTAAATAATTCATATTAATAAAATGAATATTCTTTTAAAAATAAATTTCTATATCTAATTGCATATTCTACAACATTCTTGAAAATTTTTAATTTTCTAGCTCAAAATGCTGTTCATTCTTGTCTAATTACCTTTGGCTAATTAACTGTGATCTTCCTTAATTCTTTGATCACTGAGTATAGACACTGCAACTTGAGATAACTTGTTACATTTTTGCTCAATAAGTTAAAAAGCAAAGGTGAGTTTTAATGAAGGATCAGGATCTTTCTGTATACTCATTTCTTGTCTATCAAGAAAGTGAAATTATGTATACCTTTCTAATTACGTTTTTTGTAGCTGTGCTAGCATTTTTCCTGTTTACTAGTCAGAAGATAATACTTAAAACCACTAAAAAGATTACTCTACAAATCCAACTTGGAGAGGAAAATGTGGTCCTTTTTCTTTTAATGTTTTTGATAATTTCTTCTCTTTCAAATAACCTGAATTTATGAATGATGTATCTTCTGAGCTGAACTTGCTCAGATACATCTTTCTGCCCACCTCTCTCTAATGTTCAAGATGTCTGTAGTAGAAATCCCCTATAATTTGTTGGTTCTTAGAGGATTTCTTTTCCCTAGAGTCTGATCTAGCATAACTTCTTAACTTCTTAATGTTACCTATGTCTCAACACCTAAGATCGAACTCTTCTATGAACTGATTTGTATATTTAATAGAGAGGTTATAGAGCAAAAGCAACTTGTACATCCATTGGACTGCCTCTAAGAACCTGAGAGAAGGAAAGCTCGTATTTTCTTAATGAAGCATAGGTGATTTAAACCTATTGATGAATGTAGGTGGCAATTTTTTTTACAGCAAAGTGATTCAGTAATACATATACATATATAGTCTTTCGCATATTATTTTCCATTATGGTTTATTACAGATATTGAATATAGTTCCCTATGTCATATTTCTCTTTATATAGCACAGTCCTATCTTTTAACCAGAATCTCCAGAACATCCTTGTTCATAATTTATTAACCATATGGGCTGCTATGTTATTACTTATTCTTTTTCTAAATCATAGTAGCTCAAATTAATCTTTTTGATTTTTGTGTCTTTTAAAATGAGAAATTTTTTTCTCATTAATTCCATTACATTTTTCACCATTTCATAAATACCTCATAATTCCTTTAAAATAAACGTATAATGGAGGAGACCCATGCATTCCCTTATAATTTAAATGCACGTTTCCCACTGCATTTAACATGGGGTCTTTTTTTACTGATTGTAGCTCGGTTGGTAAAGACTCTACCTGCAATGCAGGAGACCCAGGTTCGACTCCTGGGTTGGGAAGATCCCCTAGAGAAACAAATGGCCACTGCCTCCAGTTATTCTTGCCTGGAGAATCCCATGGACAGAGGTGCCTGGAAGGCTATAGTCCATGGGGTCACAAGAGTCGGACATGACTTAGCAACTAAACCACCAACCACCACAGTTATATCTGTAGCCCCCCTGGATGGCCAAGGATTATTCAAGACTGCTAGGACTGAGATTTCTGCATCTGTAGCACTGGCTGCTTCTTTTCATTCTTGTTATTTCAGTTTCTTCTTGTTGTCCTGCTCCATCTGCCTCCGAGCGTGCTCTCTGACTTCCAGGGTTCTCAGCTTCTTGCTTCAATTTACTTTTCAATGAAACCCTGGGCAGCCTCCATTGTTTCCTGCTGGTGCTCCCCCTGTTGCTGCTGCTCTGAGTCGCTGGGCTTGGCTCCCTTCCCCCAGCCCCTGTTTATCAGGAGTCAGCTGGCTGAGCTGTTGTCTGGAGTGCTGTGGATTTCCTGCCAGTTTTGGCACTAATTCCCTACTGATCTTTTGTTACACTTTTATCTCATTTTCTATGGAGCTCTGTCTTCAGGATTCTAGCATTATTTTCTAAGACCCATTACTAAGAGAGCCGGTTTCCCCAAAATACTTAATCTAGAATCTGTTCAATGACTATCTTTTTTTAGAATTGACCAAGAGTGAAGTCTACTAGGAAAAAATATCTGACAAGATGTTTATATAAATATATACTATACCTTGTTGCTGCAATGTTAGTGTTTCAATCCAACAGTTTCCCCTAGTGACTAGTTAAGTAACTGTCTCTTTTCACAGACTTTACTTTTGATAACCTGATGGTAGTTACCTTAAAGAGAATTGGTATTACTCACCAAGTACATTTTCAAAATAACTGTCCTGGTGTTTCCTTATCTGATCTAGTAATTTTCTCTGTCATTATGATTTGAGTACTATAAGGCTCTATTCTAAAGAGTAGTGTCCACTTTCTAGATCTAAGGTAAATTTTTTGTACTGATTTTTTCCATCTGATTGTCACCTAAGAATTGGGAGGGATTCATGCAAAGATGGGCTCAATAAAGGACAGAAATGGTATGGACCATACAGAAGCAGAAGATATTAAGAAGAGGTGGCAAGAATACACAGAACTGTACAAAAAAGATCTTCACAACCCAGATAATCATGATGGTATAATCACTCATCTAGAGCAAGACATCCTGGAATGTGAAGTCAAGTGGGCCTTAGGAAGCATCACTACAAACAAAGCTAGTGGAGGTGATGGAATTCCAGTTGAGCTATTTCAAATCCTAAAAGATGATGCTGTGAAAGTGCTGCACTCAATATGCCCGCAAATTTGGAAAATGCAGCAGGGGCCACAGGACTGGAAAAGGTTAATTTTAATTCCAATCCCAAAGAAAGGCAATGCCAAAGAACGCTCAAACTACCGCACAATTGCACTCATCTCACACTCTAGTAAAGTAATGCTCAAAATTCTCCAAGCCAGGCTTCAGCAATACATGAACCGTGAACTTCCAGATGTTCAAGCTGGTTTTAGAAAAGGCAGAGGAACCAGAGATCAAATTGCCAACATCTGCTGGATCATCAAAAAAGCAAGAGAGTTCCAGAAAAACATCTATTTCTGCTTTATTGACTGTGCCAAACCTTTGATTGTGTGGATCACAATAAACTGTGGAAAATTCTGAAAGAGATGGGAATACCAGACCACCTAACCTGCCTCCTGAGAAATCTGTGTGCAGGTCAGGAAGCAACAGTTAGAACTGGACATGGAACAACAGACTGGTTCCAAATTGGGAAAGGAGTACGCAGAAGCTATATATTGTCACCCTGCTTATTTAACTTATATGCAGAGTACATCATGAGAAATGCTGGGCTGGAGGAAGCATAAGCTGGAATCAAGGTTGCCGGGAGAAATATCAATAACCTCAGATATGCAGATGACACCACTCTTAGGACAGAAAGTGAAGAACTAAAGAGCAACTTGATGAAAGTGAAAGAGGAGAGTGAAAAAGTTGGCTTAAAGCTGAACATACAGAAAACTAAGATCATGGCATCCAGTCCCATCACTTCATGGCAAATAGATGGGGAAACAGTGTCCGACTTTATTTTGGGGGGCTCCAAAATCACTGCAGATGGTGATTGCAGCCATGAAATTAAAAGACGCATACTCCTTGTAAGGAAAGTTATGACCAACCTAGACAGCATGTTAAGCAGAGACATTCCTTTGCCAACAAAGGTCCATCTAGTCAAGGCTATGGTTTTTAGTGGTCATGTATGGATGTGACAGCTGGACTATAAAGAAAACTGAGTGCCAGGGAATTGATGCTTTTAACTGTGGTGTTGGAGAAGACTCTTGAGAGTCCCTTGGGCAGCAAGGAGATCCAACCAGTCCATCCTAAAGGAATTCAGTCCTGAATATTGATTGTAAGGAATGATGTTGAAGCTGAAATGCCAATACTTTGGCCACCTGATGTAAAGAACTGACTCACTGGAAAAGCCTCTGATACTGGGAAAGATTGAAGGCAGGAGGAGAAGGGGGCAACAGGGGATGAGATGGTTGGATGGCATCACGAATTCAATGGACAGGAGTTTAAGTAAGCTCCCTGATGGACAGGGAGGCCTGGCGTGCTACAGTCCATGGAGTCGCAAAGAGTCGGACATGACTGAGCGACTGAACTGAACTGAACCTCCAGCACTCGAACTTCTTAGCTGTCAATATTAAATTTCATATTAACTCTTAATGTGATTTCCTGGTACTTCTGTGAAACTTACAAAGTCTGAAATCTTCCTAAGGGAAAGAAACTTTTCTGTCTCGTAGACAATAATTTCTTCAAAAAAAAACATAAGTAGTCTACCTTAAACTTGATTAATATACTTGTACTGTCTAACTTATGGCCCCAAATGTACTGATGTTTTAATAATTTGTGTTAGGCATAGCCAGTGTGAAACAAGGGAATGTAAGTGTACTAGTTGAAGCTGTGAAGAATCCAAGTATAATAGAAATAACATGAGTTTTAGAAGTAGGTGTTTTTGTGTTTGGTGGTTTGTGTGCTTATTCATGTCTGACTCTTTGGAACCCCATGGACCTACCAGGCTCTCCTGTCCATGAAAATTTTCAGGCAAGAATCCTGGAGCATGTTGCCATTTTCTTCTCCAATACTTCCTCAAATCATCCTTAAAAAATCCTTGCAAGAAACACAAATAACACTTTTATCCCACATAAATTTTTTTTAAAAGCAATGTATCAGACATGTCTTAGCTATATAATCTCAATTAAATTTGTAATAATTGTGGTTTGAAGCACATCAATGATTTTAAAAAGGTTTTTGTTTTAATAGCAGAATTTTGAAAAAATAATCTTCATGTCTTTGTCTTACAATAAGAATAGTCAGAGCTACTCTGGTTCGGGTGAAGGTGGGGGACACAGAGTTCTGAATGGTGTTCCTTCAAGTCCTCCCACAAGATTGCTCTGAGAAACTTTTCCACTTTTCCAAGCTTCTGTAGAGCAGTTGCAAAGCCTCTGGACTAGATACTGCCCCATTGTATGAATCTTTAAACCCAGCACATCATGTCCCTGTGTGTGCTTTGTCACTGTGCTTCCCATGTGCTTCCCTCCTTAAGACCAAGATCCGTCATGTGACTTCAGACCTCTCCCTGCTTCCTCTCTGAAATAGAGTGGTGATGACAGAGGCTCAGAGCTATTCCTGCTTTGCATCGTCCCCACTCCTACCTCCTCCTAAGCCCTCAGTCTCGTCACCACCAGGAGCTTTTATTATCCCACAAAAGATGCCATCAAGTGCTCGGCACTGTCAAAATCAGTCACGAAAATGCCCTACACCCACCCAAGTCTCATCACCTTTCCACTGTGCCCTCTGGAGTTCTTCTCCAGGTTACTTGCCCATCTCTCTCTTCTTTGAATAGTCATATAAAATTCTAAACCTACAGTTATACATTTTGACAAGTCCCATGCAACAAAACAGGAATCTCTCTTTTCTTTAAGATTGTGGCATCTTGGCTCAAATGACTCTGAATCTGTTTGCCAGACCTTCTTTATTTTCCTTGTGTTTGTCACTCTCATTCTTCTGAATATTCTATACCTTCTTCTTTCTACATCCATCTCTGACATGCCCTTCCCCATCTACACATCCACTGACGTTGGTTTGTGTCAGAGAAGAACTTTCCCATCTTTCCATCAGCACATACCTATCTACTTCATTTTCTTCCCGCCTCTAGTTCCACAGATGAGCCCCACCTTCCTTTATCCATTAGATCTCAGTTCTACTTTGATCCACAGATTCTTCTATCTAGGTACCTCCCTTGTATAGCGTTATTTCAGTTCTTCATTCCACTGATTGATTCCCACCAACTTGGAAAACTAATGAAATCTCCTATTTTAAATAAACTTTTCATTGGTCCCATGTCCCTTTCTGAATATTGCTTCATTTCTTTGCTGCCAGATGACATGGGAACTGGTTTTAAATGTTGTCTATACTCTGTGTCACTCCTTTAAAGCAGTTCTTACAATCACTCCATCAAATTTGCTAGTGTTATGTGAGGTCACTAATGACTTCAGCTTTCTTTAATTGCATGGATGATTTTCTCCCCTTATCTCATAAGCCATTTTGCTCACTTCCCTTCCCCCTTTGAAGCAGGTTTTTTCTCTTTTGGCTTCTGATATTCCATTGCCCTCTTTTCTTCTCTTCCCTCACAGGCTGTTTTCATTTTTCTTTGCTAGTCTCTTCTTATCTTCCTACCTTCTGAACATGGAGTATTTTCCTTGTAACTCTTGTTCATTGCCACCTAAGGAACTCCTGTGTGAGCTCATTCAACTTTTTGCCTTTGAATACTACCTTCCAAACTTCTATCTCCAAATTGCTCTGTCCCCTGAACCCTAATTTATCCAGTTGTACTTGGATTTTTAGTAGACAACTAGAAGGTAACGTATATAAACCAAACTCCTGTCTTCACCTGATCCACACCAATCTTCCTCCATCTTCATAAATGGCAACTTTATAGTTGGGCGAAAATTCTTGAAGTCAGTCTTGGCTCATCTTTCTCTAGTATCCCATATCTAGTGAAGTGAAAGTTGCTCAGTCGTGTCCAACTCTTTGCGACCCCCTGGACTTTACAGTCTATGGAATTCTCTGGGCCAGAATACTGGAGTGGGTAGCCTTTGCCTTCTCCAGGAGATCTTCCCAACCCAGGGACTGAACCCAGGTTTCCCGCATGGCAGGTGTACCTTCTGGATTCACCACCAGGTGAGCTGCTGGGGCCAGCACAGCAGGTAGGGATCAAAAGTGGTTGACACATAGTTTGGAAAAATGAAACTAGAGACAGAATTAAAGTTTTAAAGATGGGACTAGGGGACTTAAGACCTCTAGGATCAAGAGTCCTGTTCCTTGGAGCCGCATCACTTTTATTTAAGGTCTTGGCATGCAGAAAGGATCTGTTGTGCTGTGATAAAATCAGCCTCCTGTGTCCCCGGTCACGTCTCCCATTTTATTGATTACTTTGAACTATCTGCGTTACTTTCTTGTACAAAGGGTGCCACCCAGTTGAAGCCGTAAGCTCACATACACTTTGGGAAAATATCTGGTATGTGCACAAGCAGCCGTTCTGAACTTGTGCCGACCTTGTGTTCCATGGTCCACACTATGTTTTTCCTTAGCTCAGCAGGGCATGATGACCACAACTAATCAACCCAATGTGCTATTGTTTAGATTAGGCTGCATTGCTGTATTTTGCTTTATTCTTTCCCCACGGTGTTTTACTCATAGCTTACCCAGAGCAGCAGGGGGCTGATTGTTAACCCCTGCACTGAACCACCAGGGAAGCCCAAGAATACTGGAGTGGGTAGCCTGTCCCTTCTCCAGGGGAACTTCCAGACCCAGGAATTGAACCAAGGTCTCCTTCATTGCAGGCAGATTCTTTACCAACTGAACTATCCAGGAAGCTCTATCCCATATCTAATCCACCCACATGTCCTGTTCACTTTGAATTCAAACCGTATTCAGAATCCCATCACATTTCCACATCCAACAAAAAAATCCTGTGGTCAACCCACCACTCAAATTGTACCTGGGCTATTTCAGTGTTTTCCTTGAACTCATCTGCTTCCACTATGCTACCATAGGGTGTGTGTTTAGCTCACCAATCAGTGATTCTGATAACATTTGAGTTAGGAATTGATACACATCTAGTTAAAAAAAAAAAAAAAAGGCCTTGAATGGCTTCCTATTTCACTAACAACAAAAATTAAAATTATTAGAATGAGCAGCTATTATGGTGCTCCTCTAATTTATCATCCCCAAATGAAGACCTTCTTCATACTGAAAGGGAGCACTTTGAACAATCAACCCCAGACAACATGCGTAAACAGGCACGATCCCAGACAAAGCAGAAGTGTTCTCCTCCTACCCTCCCTCCACAATCTACCCCTGCCCCCTGCAATGGACTTGACTTCATCACCTGCCCCCTCCCTTGCAATATCTCTCACTACATACTTCTTTTCTTGCACATCCTATAAGTTGTCAAATTTTCTCCTGCATCAAGGTTCTTTGCCCTTGCAGATGTTTTTGCTTGTAATACCTACCCTTCCTTCTCCTATCCTCAGAAATCACTCCATACTTTTCCTTTGTTTCTGCTCAAGTGTCGCCTGACCAGAGAGGCCTTCGTGGAGATTTCAGCAAAGAGCACCTTTATCTCAAACCTGCTATGTTGCTGTTCTTCTATCATCCTTCATGTTTTTCCCCATACAGTTTATCAGCATCTAATACCTTCAGTGGATATGTTCACTATTGCCTTCCTTGTCCACTAGGATACAAGATAGGAAAGTACAGAAGCTTTTTCTGCTCTCCCAGTAGTGATAGTAGAATATGTTCTGAAACAAAGAAGTTTCTCAATTAAAATTGATTAATTAATGAATACAAATATTTGGTTTACACTAAATTGTTTCTGACCTCCTAGCTAGTCTGGCATTGATTAGACACTAAAAAGTCAACTTATATGCACTAATCCACATAATTCTTTCATGCACAGAAAGCCAATACAATTTTATGATGTAGAAGATTTTCTTGTTCCCTTTTTTGACTGATATGCATCTGTACACAAGTCTTATGTGTGTATCTATAGTTATCTTAATGTGTATATACAGATATGCACACTTATTCTTTAAATATGTTCTTTATATTATATTAGTAATTTTCAAAGTATTAAGTTTGTATTTTACATTTATAATTATATTGCACACTTTGCAAAACACCAAACTAGCATGCTGTCTGTTGCTCTGAGATGTCAAGTTATTCTAGATCCAAATATACTCATTGATTAATTGATAGAACAAACACATACTACACATTCACATCCCAGTTAAGATTGGTTTTAGTTCAGAAAGATTATTTTGAGAATATTAATTAGAGTAAGAAAATAGAAGTCTCTATTGATTGAAGGAAACAAAAGGTCTAATTTCAAACTTATATAGAACCTTTTTAACTTCATTTCTCTACTCATGGCCTCAAAACACTATTTATGCCAGCCCATTAAGGAAACCTATTTTCATCATCATATATTCTGGAAGATACTTTATCTTGAGTAAAATCAAGAAATTGTTTGTGGTTTCTATTTTTTCATCATATGGCTACATATTAATTTAAACTTCATCTTTCTAAAGTATTTTATTGGTTTCCTCTTCTGCCTTACTTACATGATTGATTTTCCATTTATGACATTGTCCAGTTTTGTCCAATTAACAATAAACTGTGGAAAAATCTGAAAGAGATGGGAATATCAGACCACCTGACCTACCTCTTGAGAAACCTAAATGCAGGTCAGGAAGCAACAGTTAGAACTGGACGTGGAAAAACAGACTGGTTCCATATAGGAAAAGAGTCTGTCAAGGCTGTATACGGTCACCCTGCTTATTTAACTTCTATGCAGAGTACATCATGAGAAATGCTGGGCTGGAGAAAGCACAAGCTGGAATCAAGTTTTCCGGGAGAAATATCAATAACCTCAGATATGCAGATGACACCACCCTTATGGCAGAAGGTGAAGAGGAACTAAAGAGCCTCTTGATGAAAGTGAAAGTGGAGAGTGAAAAAGTTGGCTTAAAGCTCAACAGTCAGAAAACAAAGATCATGGCATCTGGTCCCATCACTTCATGGGAAATAGATGGGGAAACAGTGTCAGACTTTATTTTTTTGGGCTCCAAAATCACTGCAGATGGTGATTGCAGCCATGAAATTAAAAGACGCTTACTCCTTGGAAGGAAAGTTTTGACCAACCTAGATAGCATATTCACAAGCAGAGACATTACTTGGCCGACTAAGGTCCGTCTAGTCAAGGCTATGGTTTTTCCAGTGGTCAGGTATGGATGTGAGAGTTGGACTGTGAAGAAAGCTGAGCACTGAAGAATTGATGCTTTTGAACTGTGGTGTTGGAGAAGACTCTTGAGAGTCCTTTGGACTTCAAGGAGATCCACCCAGTCCATTCTAAAGGAGATCGGTCCTGGTTGTTCTTTGGAAGGAACAATGCTAAGGCTGAAACTCCAGTACTTTGGCCACCTCATGCGAAGAGTTGACTAGTTGGAAAAGACTCTGATGCTAAGAGGGATTGGGGGCAGGAGGAGAAGGGGACGACAGAAGATGAGATGGCTGGAAGGCATCACTGACTCGATGGACATGAGTTTGAGTAAACTCTGGGAGTTGGTGATAGACCGGGAGGCCTGGCGTGCTGCAGTTCATGGAGTTGCAAAGAGTCGGACACAACTGAGCAACTGAACTGAACTGGATTAGCTCTTTACAAATCAGTTCATTTCTATAAACCCATTAATATTTCACATTATCGAAAGCATATTCTTCATGAATATATTTCTTAATCCCCTACTTCAGTAACATAAGTAGATTATTAGACAATTATGAAACTTCAGGTTTGTAACATTGGAATAAATTTTTAAAATACTTGACCTTTCAGTTGACTCAACTTTATCTAGTAACAAAAGCTATTTCATCCCCATAAGCAATTGAATTGGTGATAGATTTAACATTAATATCAAATAGAAATAGTTTGACAGGTATGATAAACTGCAGTATAGTATCAGTTCAGTTCAGTCACTCAGTCATGTCCGACTCTTTGCAACCCCATGGACTGCAGCATGCCAGGCTTCCCTGTCCATCACCAACTCCAAGAGCTTGCTCAAACTCATGTCCATCTAGTCAGCGATGGCATCCAATCATCTCATGCTCTGTAGTCCCCGTCTTTTCCTGCCTTCTATTGTTCCCAGAATCCGGCTCTTTTCTAGTGAGTCAGTATAGTATCCTAAGTAATATATTAAGTTAAACCAAGCAGATTAAAAAATTTGGCAAGAATTTCTAGGTTCAAAACTAGTTAACGGTAACTTTGGAATTCAAGTTTTCATTCATGGCCTTTCTTAAAGCAAAGTGACCATACCTGAAAAAAACTTTTAACAGCAAGCAAATAGAGTTATTTTATTTGGGGAAAAAAAAAAAAAAACAACTGAAAACTAGAGTTAACAAATCCTGAAAGATGATGCTGTGAAAGTGCTACACTCAGTATGCCAGCAAATTTGGAAAACTCAGCAGTGGCCACAGGACTGGAAAAGTTCAGTTTTCATTCCAATTCCAAAGAAAGGCAATGCCAAAGAATGCTCAAACTACCGCACAATTGCACTCATCTCACACGCTAGTAAAGTAATGCTCAAAATTCTCCAAGCCAGGCTTCAGCAATACGTGAACCATGAACTCCCTGATGTTCAAGCTGGTTTTAGAAAAGGCAGAGGAACCAGAGATCAAATTGCCAACATCCACCGGATCGTGGAAAAAGCAAGAGAGTTCCAGAAAAACATCTATTTCTATTTATTGACTATGCCAAAGCCTTTGACTGTGTGGATCACAATAAACTGTGGAAAATTCTGAAAGAGATGGGAATACCAGACCACCTAACCTACCTCTTGAGAAACCTAAATGCAGGTCAGGAAGCAACAGTTAGAACTGGATGTGGAACAACAGACTGGTTCCAAATAGGAAAAGGAGTACGTCAAGTTTGTATATTGTCACCCTGTTTATTTAACTTATATGCAGAGTACATCATGAGAAACGCTGGACTGGAAGAAACACAAGCTGGAATCAAGATTGCTGGGAGAAATATCAATAACCTCAGATATGCAGATGACACCACCCTTATTGCAGAAAGTGAAGAAGAACTAAAAAGGCTCTTGATGAAAGTGAAAGAGGAGAGCAAAAAAGTTGGCTTAAAGCTCAACATTCGGAAAACGAAGATCATGGCATCTAGTCCCATCACTTCATGGGAAATAGATGGGGAAACAGTAGAAACAGTGTCAGACTTTATTTTTGGGGGCTCCAAAATCACTGCAGATGGTGACTGCAGCCATGAAATTAAAAGACACTTACTCCTTGGAAGGAAAGTTATGACCAACCTAGATAGCATATTCAAAAGCAGAGACATTACTTTGCTGACTAAGGTCTGTCTAGTCAAGGCTATGGTTTTTTCTGTGGTCATGTATGGATGTGAGAGTTGGACTGTGAAGAAGGCTGAGCACCGAAGAATGGATGCTTTTGAACTGTGGTGTTGGAGAAGACTCTTGAGAGTCCCTTGGACTGCAAGGAGATCCACCCAGTCCATTCTGAAGGAGATCAACCCTGGGATTTCTTTGGAAGGAATGATGCTAAAGCTGAAACTCCAGTACTTTGGCCACCTCATGAGAAGAGTTGACTCATTGGAAAAGACTCTGATGCTGGGAGGGATTGAGGGCAGGAGGAGAAGGGGACGACCAAGGATGAGATGGCTGGATGGCATCACTGACTGGATGGACGTGAGTCTGAGTGAACTCCGGGAGTTGGTGATCAACAGGGAGGCCTGGCGTGCTGTGATTCATGGGGTCGCAAAGAGTCCAACACGACTGAGCGACTGAACTGAACTGAGAGTTAACAATAATATGGCACTATGTCAAACTTACACGAATTATTTATAGTTCAGTACTTTTAATTGATGAAAACAAAATATGTATACAATAGAAAACATAATCTAACTTTTATTCCTTCATTAATTAAAAAGAAAATATTGTATGAAAGTACAGATAAAAATGATAACATAGAGAAGTAGATTATTGTCATTTTTAATGTTTTTTTTAATAATTCAGTTATCTGGGTTATTTTATAATAAGAATGTATTGATTTTATATTTAAACATTTTTCCTCTCCTTCTGAAAATAAAAATAAGTAAATAAAATTAAGTAAAGCAAAGAAACAAAATGCCAGTTACCATGTCCTGACAATTGATTCTACCCCCTACACATCTATTGTTATAGTTTAGTGGTTATGCATTTCCTTATATTACAGCATTCTCCTAACAAAGCCCTCAGTCATTAATTGTGATGACCTCTAATCCTTCGTCCTGACTAGAGTCAGATACATAGTTCTGTACACAAAGTAAGTCTTTGCTCAACTTAACATTGTTTTGTATTGACCTTTGCTTTCTGGGTCGAATTTAAATTCCTTACTGTATTTTCTAAGTCATAGTGAATCCCTGGTCCCTGCTTTCCTGCCCCACCTCTTTCCTGCAGGCACTGAGTCTGTTTGCCTGCACGTCTCATGATTTGTACAAGGAATACCCCACTGTGTTTGCCCATCCAACTTGGTGGTGTTCAGAAACCAGTTTAGGTACTTCCTAATCCTTAATCCATCATAAACCTTTGAGCTGAGTGAGCTACCTAGACCTACCATATGCTGGTAGCATGTCTCTAACACTGTACTGCAGTCCTTGATTTTCTTTTTATCTAAGCATTAAGCTGTGAACTTTTTGAAGGCTGGTGTGGCTTCATCTCTGTATTAACTGTTGATTTAATCATTAGTTAGCAAGAACATCCTCAAGAAATAGATGATGAATGATTGTTGAATGGACTATTTTCCTTGTTACAGTATCTTTGCAAATAGTAATCACTGTGCAGGAAGCAATATAGACAAGAACAAGTTCCAAAAAATAGATATTACAGGTGTGTCTGATAGTACCTGTATTAAAGGTATGTGAGATCATGTTAAACTAAAGAAGATCATTACCTATGTCTTCAAATGGTCTGCATACTATGAAATTTTTTTAAATTTAAATTTATTTATTTTAATTGGAGGCTAATTACTTTACAATATTGTATTGGTTTTGCCATACATCAATGTGAATCCACCACAGGTGTACACATATTCCCCATCCTGAACCCCCTCTCCCACCTCTCTCCCCGTACCATCCATCTGGGTCATCCCAGTGCACCAGCCCCAAGCATTCTGTATCCTGCATCGAACCTGGACTGGCAATCCATTTCTTATATGATATTGTACATGTTTCAATGCCATTCTCCCAAATCATCCCACCCTCTCCCTCTCCCACAGAGCCCGAAAGACTGTTCTATACATCTGTGTCTCTTTTGCTGTCTTGCATACAGGGTTATCGTTACCATTTTTCTAAATTCCATATATATGCATTAGTATACTGTATTGGTGTTTTTCTTTCTGGCTTACTTCACTCTGTATAATCAGCTCCAGTTTCATCCACCTCATTAGAACTGATTCAAATGTATTCTTTTTAATGGCTGAGTAATACTCCATTGTGTATATTTACTACAGCTTTGTGAGAAATTTTAATCTCACAAAATAGAATAACAATTATAGACTCTTCCTTTATAGTCATAGCACTTTGGAAAGTTTGGTAGCAATAAATTCAAACTAAACATTTTAATGGTTATGAATACTGCTGTACTGTTAAATGTATAAATTCGCACTGTAAACATCTGGAAAGCAATCAAGATGAGATGTAAAATAATTATGATATAAAGTATATAGCAAACACTTGAAATTTTTTTATGTGAAATCACTTCTCACCTATTGAAATGTCAGCTATTATACATCTATGTGAAGAGTCAGGCTGAATACAGGTTTGTTTTCAGATTTATTATTGTTGGGTTTTCTTGGTTCGGTGCTTATGCATTATTTGCATCAAATGTTAGGTATTTTTGTTTTGCAGAATCTTTCTAATACTCTTTGCGTCCCATGGGTATTGCCTAAGGGCATGTGGTAGCTGCTGTAACTCATAGGCAGTGCTAGGTACCTTTTTAAAATCCTATAGTGCAATCATCTTGTTTGGTCTAGATGTTTTACTTGTTTTTTGAGAAGTGTTGCCAGTTGTTCTGAAATGTCTGTGATTTTACACACGTAGAGGCCTGTTAGATCTAATTCACTCTCACTTCTGGCCTGACTCATTAGGGAAGCAATTTCCTTTGCAGATGTGAGAGGTGACTGCACTCTTTCCATCGCCTACTGTGCCACCTGGAAAGCTTTTCCTCCCAAATAATCAGGGAAAATGCCAGTGAAGAAATTGAATGACAGGCCTTCACCATATGCAGGCGAGCCTATGGAACTTCTATGCATATCAGATATTACAGGAAACAGTTTAGGCAGTTTTAGTCATATTGACATACTGCTTCTCAACTTGAGACACATTGAGCTCTAC
The DNA here is from genome assembly GCF_014754425.2 of Oryx dammah. Lineage (NCBI taxonomy): Eukaryota > Metazoa > Chordata > Mammalia > Artiodactyla > Bovidae > Oryx > Oryx dammah. The sequence goes on from NW_024070191.1 coordinate 10,335,751, forward strand.
ACCGTACACTGATATGATGTTGAGAGGCAAATTGCATACAGTTTTTGAAAGGTTTGTGATACCTAACTGGTAAACAAGAGTCTGTCCTTATTACCCGAATGTCTAATATCCTTTTAGAAGTGGTGATATCCCAGGGGACAGGTAGTTTGAAGAATACGAACCCCAAGAAGCATGCTCTAAGCCATAAAGCTCTTATCTGTCAATATCATACACGGTAAATGTTTTTAAGAAAGAGCATAATGGTGTGCTATTGTTATTGCTGAGACATTGCTCTTCTTTATGTTTGCATTAGGGACTTGTTAAGGTGCAGACTGTGTTGCCCACTAAATGCATATATGAGAGAAGATTGTCAACTCAGCTGTAAACAGAGGGCCGTCTTCCTAGAAAAATCTCTGAATTTGGCTTTATAAAAACAGCAGAAAGGCTTCTCAGTTCTTACTTTCTCTGATCATTGTTTAAGGATTTGAGAGCAAATATAATATAAATGTGATTTTTTGAAAAATCTTGAAAGGCTTACCTTAGCATTTCATTGTTTTTCCTTCTACGTTTATTAAAGACTGAAATATATCAGGCAGTGTGCATAGACAACTGTAGACAATCTGCCCTGCCCAGTAGACTCAAAATATATAAAGCCCATGCTGCAGATTACACTAGAACATTAAAGTTGGGTTGGAATTTTACACATGTACACTGGTTGATATTCATGTTGATGTATGGCACAACCAATACAGTATTGTAAAGTAAAATAAAGTCAAATTAAAAAAAAAAAGCTCATAATCTCAGGTTCAAATGGAAGAGTCTAATAATACATTTGTTACAATTTGTCTACATGTACAACTCAAAGAGATTTTGGAATTTAGATCATGTGGTTGAGGGAGGAAAATAGACTAGGACGTCTGACAACCTGCTTGTGTGAAGATAAGAGCGGGACAGTGTCACCAGATGCTGTGTGAGCCTATTTATTATTCCTTCCCAATCCCTCACACCTCATGGCCGCCTTGGGCCACTAATGGCCTTGGCCACAGAAACCACCAAATGTCGCCTGATGTTTCACTGCCAATGAACTGTATGAAACAGCATAGCTACACAGGATCAGAGACTAACCATAGGTGACACTTGTTAATTTGTTTTTAGATAAAGCTCGGGCGGGGGTGGGGGCGGGGGGGAAGTTGACTATGGTGCATTTCAGCAATCAAAACACCAGGATCTGCTTAAGACTAAGAAAAGCAAGTTAAAATACAGTAGAACTGCCTAAGAATAATACTGTCATTTGTTCATGAGCTATAAATCTCTCATGTTTAGTATAGAAATCTTCCTCTTCTGGGCCAACTTAAAACACAACCCCTAAAACATTTCTGAAAAGCCACTTTGAAAAAATACTCTTAAGAATCTCAAAGAAGAAAAAAATCACCTTTTGGAAAACAAAGTCAGACACAATACCTTTTAATAGTCTAATTTTACAACACATATCTTTGAAATAATTGAAATCCCTTCTATAAAACCACATGTCATTACAGCTGATACTATTGATTAGGTTAGTGTCTTTTGAAAAATTGTGAATCATCAAAAAAGGAGAAATATGAAATTCAAAGATATTTGCATGCTAAGAGTCATGCAGATGCTTGATCAGAAAGGAAATGTTTCTTTTTGTCCATTTGGCTAAAACTTTCTGGTGCTGAGTAAACTTGTTACAGAATAACAAAAAATTTAAGGATTTCGCTAAAGTTATTTTACTATATAGATATTATGAGTTAACTCTTCATTGTGATTTGGCTTATTGAAATATTTTAGGTGTTTTTTTTTTTTTTTTTTTCCCCCTGCAGGAAGATTAGGGCTTCCCAGGTAGTGCTAGTGGTAAAGAATCTGCTTGCCAAGGCAGGAGATACAAGAGACACAGTTTTGATCCCTGGGTTGGGAAGATTCCCCTGGAGGAGGGCATGGCAACCCACTTCAAAGAAACCCTCTTCTCTCCTGCTCCAAGGGCAGAGGTGGACAGAGGAATCAAAGAGCAAACTAATGTAGCTCCCCACACCCACTGAGGTCACTTGAACTTCCAGTCAAGGCTCTGGTAACTATAGGCGAGGAGATGGAATTTATATTGAAGCTGAGACTGAATCTTTAGACTGGTTTTAATAATTAAAAAAACAGAAAAGTTGTGGAATCTGCCTAAGAGTTGATGTTAAAAACCAAATTGAGAATCCCCAACCTGTTAAATTTTCACTCCTTAATCAAAATGGAAATTTGGTATAAAATTTGAAGGTCTTCTGGAAAAATGGTGTCTATCAATGGAATAGAATTATCACCTATTTGATATGGAAGGAACTTCAACATCACCAATCCTAGCACTCAATTTTGCAAACAAGGAATTTGAGAAAAGTTGAACAAATGGCCCAGGTTTGTGATCTAAACTCTCAGTTCGTGGCTGTTTGTCCTTTGGGCACCTCTGTAACAGGGCTTGAAAAGGTTTGCAAGATGAATCTGGAAAGATAAAAGTAAGAAAGCAGTAAAGATAAAATTGCCTTCACAGCTTGACCTCATGTGTAAACCTCTGCTATAATGGTTCTAACCTTATAGCTCAGATGCGCTCTAAAATGATCAAAGATGAATTTAAACTAAGTAGTCTTACTTTACAACATTTCTCCATAATGCTGTTCAATAAAAGAGCCCTAATTCTTGATATTTTAGTATGAATGACTATATTAATCAAATGAATACAGTTCAGAATATCTAAATCAATATTCATAAGCCAAGAAGAATATTTGAGTAATATACTGTTCTCTGTTTTTAATAATTAAAACAAACTATAATCTTAACCAGTTATGTGCCAGGTACTACTAAGTTCTTTAAATAGTTGTGAACTACTTATGAGGGAGTTAATGTCAACACCCCTAATATACAGATGAGGAAAGGAAGACTTGAAAAAAGTTAAATGCTTTGCTCAAGATCCCAAATAGGTGAGCAGGATTCAAACCCAAGCTGTCTTATTCTAGATACTTCAGGCTTGCCTAGTACACTGCCACTTTGGATGAAGGTTTCCTTGAATGTTTTAAGTGATCTGCATGGTAAAATGAGATATTTTCAAAGAAATTTTAGCAGTGAATAACCTTTTTAAATGTATATTTTCTGTATTTAATGCTTATAATCTGCTATGCCCATTTCACATTTCTTTTCTTAATCACATGAAGAGAAAAAAAACTCAATACCATACTGTTTTGAAATGGTGGGAGATTATAAGGAAATCAGTGCAAAGTTCTAAGATGTTGGGTTCAATGTAAGAAAGAACTATATGCAATGAAAGTACTAAGAGATATTGTAGAATTTAGCAAAAGGAGGGATTATGTGCCTGAGAAGATTTGGGAGCTGTCTTCCCAGGTGGTGAGAAGGTGGTCAGCCATCTTCACAGCCCAGTTTGGACCACTTTCTGCCTCTCACATGGCTTGTTCTTAATGAATTATTGCAGGGTATTTATTACTAGGAACACAAGCAGTATTTTGACTTGGAGCCATAATGCAAACCCAAATCTGGCACAACATCACTTTAAACTCGGGAAATTACGACTTTAATTAAAGATTCAGCATAAAGCCAGCAAGATAATAAATCTGAAATTGATTCTTCGGTATGGGCTGCATCGCTGTGACCTGAGTGGTCACACCATCTCTCTCAGTGCTGTTAATGGCTTAGCCTCCCCACCGCCTCGTCCCTCCCTCCGTAACCCTTTCCCTTAATGGTTTTCTTCTTCCCCACCTCTGGTCTCATATTGTTAAGGAACCCAAACCTTAGAATCACTGACATATATATCCATAAGCTGTAGGCAATGATCTCTGAAATCAAGTTAGGAAAATCTATATACTACTTACACAGATTAAAATGAAAGTGAAGATGAATCACAGATGAAGGTACTTTTTTTTTTGTCACATCTTTAAAAAATACAGTATTCATATGATCTAGAATTTTTTGGTTAACCTCATTTTAAACCCAAGTGAGGATTTCTTAAAAAGAAAGATAGAGGTATTATTAGCTTCACACTTAAAACTGAATTTGAATTTCTCATTTTATAATAGAGACTGAATTCTCATCTCACTGCGTGCCTTAATTGCTCATGGCATCAACTAATGCTGATGTTCTACTAACAGCTGTATACCTGTGCTTTATTTTTATTTTCATTTTCCAGTTTCTAGATCTTTTCCTGTGACTGTAAAGCCCTTTCCATGAAGGCAAAAGGAATAAGATGTAAAGATAGATATAAGCAAATGCACTTGTGCTTGCTGATTTGGGGACACTGTGACTAGAAATTGTGTGGAAGAAGTTAATGGCTTCCTTTTCTTGCAATAACATCTATTAACATTTGGGGAATAAATGAAAAGGGAAAGGAGCTAAAAAGTCAGAATCACAAAGAAAAGCCTAGTGAGTTTGTCTCTACACCTGCGGCTTCCATTTCTTAAAATACTGAGACTTGGTGCAAGGCAGACCTCAGAACAGTAAGGGTGCTCTTACAGTCCCAATCCAGGCTTCAGGACCCTGCTATGACGGAGTGACTGGAGGCCAGAGGTTGCCATATGGATTTCTTTTGGAAGGAAACCCCTCCAAATGGCAATCTTAACTCTTACTCGGGAAAACTTCCCCAAATCATGTTGAAACAGGAAGTCAGATTTTAAACAGACCTCCAGAAATTGAAACAACCTATCTTTTGTGTGCAGGTAACATAGCTTAGGAGTGCTTTTTTTTAATAAATGTTGGGGTTATTCAGATAGTATTTTGGAATTCATATCTCTTGTAATATAAGGGCCTTCTGAATTTTTCCTTTGCAATAATAAGTATGGGTAATAAAGTATAGAGAGACCAAAAAGTAATCAGTAGTAGAATAGAAAAATTATCTGATACTCAAGAAGAAATTATTAACATATTCTACACTCTGATATTGCCAAAGAACATGTCACTTTGTAGAAAACGCTTGGACACCAAAGTAAATACTAACAACTTAAAATACATTAATTTGAGGCAATTCCTCAGTATAATTGTTTCCTCAAGTTGAAATATTGCAGCTTCATCCAACTCTTTGTTTCTCTGACTACTATGAACTGTTGACTCATAATCCATTTCCTTTCCTTTAAGTCACTCCATCCTAAGTAACTCATTTTTTTTTTCATGTTATGTAGGAAATGTGCCTCATGGTTGCATTACAGGGAAATTAATGTTATAACTTGATTATTATTTACTTTGATCTCAGATTTAGTGTTGAAATTTACCTTTGGCAATTTCACAATGCATTTATTTTAAAGTTTCCATCTTATATAAAGAAAGCATTTTTGTCTCTTTACATCGAGGAGAGTGAAAAAGTTGGCTTAAAGCTAAACATTCAGAAAACGACGATCATGGCATCTGGTCCCATCACTTCATGGGAAATAGATGGGGAAACAGTAGAAACAGTGTCAGACTTTATTTTTGGGGGCTCCAAAATCACTGCAGATGGTGACTGCAGCCATGAAATTAAAAGACGCTTACTCCTTTGAAGGAAAGCTATGATCAACCTAGATAGCATATTCAGAAGCAGAGACATTACTTTCCCAACAAAGGTCCGTCTGATCAAGGCTATGGTTTTTCCTGTGGTCATGTATGGATGTGAGAGTTGGACTGTGAAGAAGGCTGAGTGCCGAAGAATTGATGCTTTTGAGCTATGGTGTTAGAGAAGACTCTTGAGAGTCCCTTGGACTGCAAGGAGATCCAACCAGTCCATTCTGAAGGAGCTCAACCCTGGGATTTCTTTGGAAGGAATGATGCTAAAGCTGAAACTCCAGTACTTTGGCCACCTCATGCGAAGAACTGACTCACTGGAAAAGACTCTGATGCTGGGAGGGATTGGGGGCAGGAGGAGAAGAGGACGACTGAGGATGAGATGGCTGGATGGCATCACTGACTCGATGGACGTGAGTCTGAGTGAACTCCGGGAGTTGGTGATGGACAGGGAGACCTAGTGTGCTGTGATTCATGGGGTCACAAAGAGTCGGACACGACTGAGCGACTGAACTGAACTGAACTGAACTGAACTGAAGGATATAGATTGATGTCTGAGTCATCAGACCGCTATCATGACAGTCCCCCTTTTTGCTTTATACCTGAATAGTTCAAATCATTCATTATGGAGAGTAAGTCTACCAGAGAACTTAGTGTTTATGGAAAAAAATAAGTCTCTACTTCAATGTCTCTGTCTTAGATTTTAATTTTTTTTTTGTTTTTATTTTAATCCTGGCCACAAGGTGAACTACATAGCTGATATTCTTCCATGATAATTGCTTTCATGTATTTAGTACACTGTATTGTATTTAATATGCTGCATGAATACACATACTTCAGTTACGTTTGTGTATTTAGCTGTTGAGTCATTTTTAAATGAATTTTGAATATTGGAAATTGAGAGATCATTTAATCAGCAATCTAACTCATATTTTCATCATCATGTTGTGTGTATTAGTAGGGATGGGGAGAACCAGGAAATCAGAGTAGTTAATGAACATTACTTTTATATTGACTTTAAGATTCTCTGATAAATTCCTTCATTGTGAAGCTAAAAGACAGTAGCATTTAAGAATTTAAGTTCCCATAAGAAACTGTCAAAGAATAAACTGACTGCTCTCTGATTGAAAACATAAAGGCTAAATTTACCTCCTCCAATCAGGGAGGCACACACTCCATCATAGCAATGTTCTGTCCATCTAGAAAATGGGACAATAATTCTCTCTCCAATTCACAAAGGAGACGACAGTTCAGTTTTCTTTGTCAACATCTTGGTACTTAGCCTTTATATATACCCGTAATGTCCTCAGGTACATTATCTACTACTCATATGCTAGGTTCCAAATCTATCATAGGACATTTGTATCAGTCAGGAATGTGTTCACTTGCAAGTAATAGGGGGAAAAACTGTCTTAAACACTAGAAACCTCATTTTTCTACCGGATTTTGTAGGAACCCTATTAATAGCATTGTCTGAGCTTCTTGGGCTATCATATGGATCGAAGCTCTTGCTAGGAGCCATCATTAACCACTAGCTGATCATTTCAGTGTTTGTTGCCTTATGATCACAGTGTGGCTGCAGGGATCACTATCACATTCACAAGCACAGAGGAATAGAAGGCAAGGGCAGTTACTAACGGGCAGGCTAGAGGAAGAATCCATGAGCTGTGCCCAGCACGCAACCCCTGTCTCTTTGAACAGAACTCAGTCACATGCTTACTCTAAATATTGGGGTAAGCTGGAAAAATAACTCATGTTTAGCTGTAGAGTGTAGGCAGAGGAGAGAGAGATCAGAATCAAACTGTGAGGGCAGGACTTGGAATCCTGTTTTAAGAATCCTTTCAGGTAATTCTGTGTACATTGAAGTTTTTAAAAACTCTGATTTATATACCCACTTATAAAATCCTTCTGTTTGCTTATAAATTCACCTCAGCATTATAAAGCATGATGTATAATCAGGAGCTATTTAAGAAAATGCATTTTTCTTTCCAGAGAAAATTTATCACTAATGTCTTGGTAATAGCTAAATTGAATAGTAATATAGAAATAGAAAAGCATACATAGCCAATTAATAAAGATGTGTTCAAAGAGCACCTCCCTCTTTCAGGTTGTATTTCCTGGAAGCCCCATCACCCATCCTTGCCCTACCCAGCCTCATTAGACAGTGAACTTCCAGGGTCAACAAGCGTGTCTGTTCTGCTGATTACCAGGCACCTGCATGCCCTTAACATTTGCAGAAAACATCAACTCTAGAAATCAAATGTGAACAAGACAAGCGTGTGGTTTGTGTTTGTTTACCCCATGGAGCTTATATTCTAATCAGGGAGATGGGACATAAACAAGGTCAATAAAAAATACCACAGTGGAAGTACTAATTGGTTGTCCCGAAATAGAAGAGTCCAACAGGCTTTAGATGGGTGCTTAGAGAAGGTCCCCAAGGAATTGACATTTCCTAAGAACTGGAATTTGAGAAACAGCCTGAAGATCTGGGAAGAGAGCTTTCCTGGCAAGACAGCAAAGAAAGAGTTAGAGGCCCTGAGTGGCGAGAAGAGTTGGTGTCACTGGAGGGCCTGTTGGTGTGTCTGCTTAATTAGTGAGAGTTAATATTAAAATCCCAATAAAAAGTTCCCTGTTTTGAGCAACTAATCTCTTGGAGCACTCACACAAATAAAACTAGCGTGGTTTACTTATCTGCAAATGTTTGGATCTTTTAGTGTTTTGCTTAAAAAACTTCTTGTAAGTTTGTGATTTCATCCAGAATCACAACTTGTCAGTTACAAGCAATGTGAGGTGTGCGCTCACTGTGGTAAAGATCCCATGTTTTTCTAATATATATTTTCTGTATATATTAAATTATAAAAGTAAAAAATAACATTTGCATACCAGCTCTATATTGCTAACTCCTTTTTAGAAAATTTGCATTTCTATATATTAAAAGAGTGATCTGTTGTAGAGAGCATCACACGTTTGATCTCTGGTCTGCTTAATAAAGAAACTTTCCCTCTCTTCAGTAAATTTTAAAGATTCTTTTATTATGAGAAAAAATACTTGAGCACATTCATTTTATATTTTGCAAAGTATTAGAGTTATAATGTCACCTAGGGAGTATTACTGTTTTCAAGCTAAATTTTGTGTTTCAGATAGGTTTGGGTGTAAAAAACAACTCAAGTTTTGTGGATTCTGGTCATTTTTCTGAGCTCACTTTTTTCAGTGAGATGAAATCAAAATTAATATGGATTTTTATAATTCTGCTACTTAGTATTTTTGTATCTGAATCTTTAGAGACTTTCAAAGAAGAGTAGTGACATATTTGCTATTAAAGAAAAGCAAAGTCTCTTGGCAATTACATGACTTGGTGATATGTTTTTGATGTGCCTTAAAGAGTCAAAATGCTTAGCTTTGTCAATATAGCATGAATCAAACCATGTGAGTTAAATGGTGTTTGATTTAAAAACCCCAATAAAATGAGCATTTGTTTTAATTTTTAAAGAATCTACATTGTTTGAATGATAAAGAAGAATAATATAGCTTGGGTTTACCAGGCATTTGATTCTTATAGTAATTGTCTCAAATACATTAAAATTTGGCATGCTAATTCATTGTAATGAGAAACTATAAAGTATAAGCAGTCTGATTCTCCTATAGAGCTCGTTTTAAAATACATTTTTAAACAACTCTGAAAAATCCTATAAATTGTTGAGAAACTAATAGTATTAAAAATCAGGCTTAATGTTAGAGGAAATTGAATGTGTGCTGAGAAGATGGTTAACATATGAACATCCTACACCTACTCTGGTAATATGAGTCAAAGGGGCCTGGCGTGTGTTCAAATACTGTGTAAAAGGTCTTATGATAAAAAACAATTAAAATATATTCTAAATGACTAATGATAAGTTCTGTACATTGTTGATTTGCTTTACCCGTCTAATTATTTTCTATTCAATAATTTCATTTTCAGTTACATGGTAAATATTTAACAACAGAGAAAATTAATATTTCAACTTTTAAACACTATGAAAATGGATTAGCTTCAAATTACACGCAGCATTCACTCTTTTATTTATTTTAACCCGATACCAATTTTGTTAATTTCTTTATCTGCTTGCACTATATACTCACTTAACAAAACTAATAAATTAGATGGAGGAAACCAGTGGAAAAGCTGTAAGTACAATGAAAGTTGGCTTATACAGAAGTTAATATTTGAGCCAAATAGGATTATTACCTCAGGATAGCAATGGCTAAAATCATCCTTTAAACAAAGACGACTTTTCATCTGAAACATTTTATTAACATGACTGTTTCTACCTGCTCATAAACCTCTACTATTTCAAGATCATATTTAAATAACATGCTTAACTTTACATATTGAAAACTTAAAATAGACTTGGTCTTTAAAGAAGGTGCTTCTATTGGCACAGTACAACTGAATCTTCTATTCTGGCCACAAATATGCCACCCATGGGTTGTCATTTTGAAAAGTGGTGAAACAGCTCACAAATGGCACAGTGGAGGTGCCCAGTTGAGACAACATCCTGCATGCATGCAAATACATAGGCCTTGGAATCAGTGATCAAAGTAGAAGTGGGTCTGCTTATCACGTCCAGGGACTCACCTGGGTTAACTGTTCTTCCTGCCCATCCAGCACTGGGCTCTGCAGGTTTTCTGATCTTTATAGAGAACCAGAAACACAGCAAGGGCCCTTAGAGTTTAAGTGGTACTGCTGCTCAGACTCACTGGATCTTACCCCAAGAGACCAGCAGGCAACAGGGAAGTCACCTTCCTGGCAGGGGCGGTTGTCACTAGTGTCAGGAGGGGATAGGGATGCTTTTATACTATGTGATCATGATGAGATGTTTCACCTTCCTCCCATCACATAAAGGTGATTTATTCAGCAACTCTTCTTTCTTGCCTAGTTTTGAGAGTAACTGGACAAATACCCACGGCCTGAGAGTACCATGGTTACTGGTGGTTAGAGCTCTTATGAATGGACGTCTGGAACACAGCATCGTTTTACTCACCAGGATGAAATAAATGCTGAATGTGAGAAGCTCTAGAAAGTATGGTACAGAAGGAAATGATGTCAGCTATGACCTAGAGATGACCTCTCGGGAGGGAGCTTCAGTTGATGGTTTAATTGCCCCTTGTTATTTTCAGGACATTAGTTTACCTTTCAGTTGCTCCCTTGACAAGTGTCAGGGAAATTTCCAATTCTGTAAATTCATGGTAATTTTTCTTACTCGAACACCAAGTATTTTTTGTTGTGTTTCACATGTTGGATTGTTGATCTACAAGGTCTTGATTCATGCACCTAAGGTTCTGCAGTACAGTAAGACAAGGAAGTCCAATGCAACAAAACTCAAGAGTTAGCCATTCAGCCATGTCAAACTTCCCTTCTTAACACCTGCATATACTGTGGTCAGCACTCCCTTCACTTGGTGGTCCACTTCCTTAGTATTTCCTGAATGAGGAATGTTCAGTACCTAAGGTCTTCTTCTTATTGATTCTATCTTCTTGTTTCCTATCTGTCAATCTCCAACTCATTCAGAAAATAATGATCTCCTGGATAATATAGTAACTTCCTTGGGTTTAGCTCAGACTATTTCTGTGACCATCAGGGATCATCAGCCTTGTTCAGCTGCTAGGTTGTGTCCTGTTCTCTGAGACCCAGTGAACTGAAGTGCACCAGGCTTCCCTGTCCTTCACTATCTCCCTGAGTTTACTCACACTCGATGTCCATTGAGTCAATGCTGCCATCTAGCCATCTCATCCTCTGTCACATTCTTTTCCTCTTGCCCTCTATCTTTCCCACAATCAAAGTCTTTTCCAATAAGTCAACTTTTCACATTAGGTGGCCAGAGTAATGGAGCTTCAACTTTAGCATCAGTCCTTCCAGTGAATAGTCAGGATTGATTTCCTTTAGGATGGATTGGTTTGATCTCTTTGCAGTCCAAGGGACTCTCAAGAATCTTCTCCAACACCACCATTTGAAAGCATCAATTCTTCAGCACTCAGCCTTCTTTATAGTCCAACTCTCACATCCATACATGACTACTGGAAAAACCGTGCCTTTGACTAATAGGGACCTTTGTCGGCAAAGTGATGTCTCTGCTTTTTAATACACTGTCTAGGCTTGTCATCATAGCTTTTCTTCCAAGGAACAAGCATCTTTTAATTTCATGGCTGTAGTCACCATCTGCCTTGATTTTGGAGTCCAAGAAAATGACATCTGACAATCAATCAACTCCTAAAAGCCTTTCTTGCCAGGAGATATGTCCACATACACATCCTCTAAACCAATCCCAGATCTATTCATATTTCCTCATGTGACATTCTTCATTTCACCAGCCTGACAAAAGTGTTCCAAGTGTCCTACTCTGGATTTTTGGGAGGGAAAAGGTAGATTCGAAAGTAGGCTACAACTTAACGACATTTTAGTTTTTCATTTAGATGATTATCATTAACCAGAGTGCTGAGACAGCTAACATTGTTAGTCATCAATACATAAATGAAATCATCTATATTTTAGCTTTGCTTCAATCTAGCTAGCATAAGCTAAAAATTGACTATTCAAAAGAAAACCTTACTTTTTGTATCATCCTTTTCTCTGATTATATTCATCTTTCTAATAGCAGCATTATATATGCTATTTATTGAGGGCCTACTGAGCCATGGGGACTGTTAGGTAACTTGTTTGTATTAGCCATTCAGTTCTCACAATATTTCTTTAACTAACAATTGCAATGTTTATTTAAGTGTATAAACAGGAGCTCGGAGATTCAATTTACCAAAGACACCTGGATGGGTAAGCGGTGGAGAATATATACATCTCACTTTGTTTGAAGCAAAAGTCCATGTTCTTCCTATTCTACAGTGTGCATCTTAACATTAACTAAAATTATCTCAGTGAATTTTATTAAATACTTTAATAAACCTTAAGCTTTAAAAAGCCCCACAAATACTTTATGTTCATTCCTATGAAATTACCAAAATGGTATTTATAAACAAATAGGTATGCAGGGTTTATTTGTATTTTTCCCCAACATAAAACTCAGATCAAATGATGTATTTTCTAAAACTTTATTTACAAATCAAGATGTTTTCTTCCGGTTAAAATACCTGTCGTATTTTCAGGAACTAGGGCATTCTGGCCTTTGTCAGTAAGGACATTAACATTGGCTCAATTCACATCTACTTTTACTTAAAATGTTAGGAAAACTCATCTGAAGAAGCAGAAAGTGTTGAGCATGACATTCATTAGAATGCAGCTGACATTTTTGCTGAAAATAAAACTTTCTAAAACATAACTCAGCATTTTTCTGATAAGAATACATATAGAGGCTTGAAGCATTTTTATTGTTAGCATGATTCCTCTTATTTTAAACTATTTGTGACTATGTAGGAAACCCTAGTGATCTAGACAGCCATGTCAAATTAGCATCTTAACAAGATTAACAGGTCCTTCAGGGTCTTTAGAACTCAAAGGAGGGTACTGAGGAGAAAGAAAGTTTCATTATTATAACTACTCCCAACATCATTTAGACAGTTCATTTTCTACAACCAGGGTTACAGTATACGATTTCTCTTGCAATGTCCGACAAGTAGGCTTTTAAGAGGTATAATTACAGCACGTTTGCACATCGTGGGATAGATTGAAATGAAAATGACAAAATAGTGCTTGGTCCATCTGAGATGCTTTACATCACTTCATTTGCATTCTATAAATATTGTCTCATGAAAAGTGGTTTTAGAGCTGGCTACCTTACTTCCTCAGTTTTTACATCTTTAATAGCAGCCAACCCCATATATACACATTAATCTGTCTTAAGAATCAGCTTAAAATATCTTTTCTCGTTTGAGCTAGTGTAACACCGATCAAAATCCAGGCATTTAGAGCATTGAGTTAATATTGAAATTAGGCTAGAGTGCTCGCCAAAGCAGTAATTGCAACCTCTCCCTGAAGTGTATGGTATTATATTGATCCCAGATCCATCACTCCCAGCCAGTCAACCACTTGACTCTTGACAATGACCGTGGGATGTACAGCGGGTCGGAAACATTAGCGTATTAGGGTTTCCCTCTGGTTTCACACTCCATGTTTTCTAATTTGATATGAATGGCTGCTGAAATCTGGAGTAGAGGGTAGAAACAGTGGTTGGGAAGTTCATGATATGGAGAGTTTCTCATGAATTTTTTTTTTTTTTTTTTTAGTTTGTGATCATCACCTCGGCTATTAAGCTAAATATTTCAAATTCCTTAATCTATACTTACACCTGTCACATGACTAATATACTTTTAACGGGTCTATTTTGTTCCCATTTGGGGAACAACTGAGGGAAAATTATAGTGAGGAAATATTGGAAATATCTTAAATACAATTGCATATGTCATCTCTCTACATCTTTCTCTGCAGTTTCTGCCCTTTCCATCTCAGACTAGACAGTGGATCATCCTATACCCAGTGAATGGCTGGAAGCTTCTACAAAACTGAGTCAGATTTTAGGTATAAACTCTAGGCTAAGGCCTCTGTGTGAGATTCTGAAGCACGGCTAGTCCTTGCAGTTCTACTTTTCTACTGTTGCTCATGATAGACAATCACCTGTCTTTTTTGATCAGTGTGGATTTTGTTTAGATTAACTTTATCTTGTAACTTAATTTATTCATCAAGTTTGTGTCTGTTCCTCCATTGGATGATGTTCTGGTATACAAGGAAGAATAACATGGACTTCCCACCCTCAAGGTACTTAAAATCTGATGAGATAGTGAGGGCCTTGTACACAGGAAGAGTCTGACATGATTGCCACTGGGGGAAAGAATTGTAGAAAATATTATTAGAGCATAAAAGATAAATTAACTTATCTGGGAATTGGCTCCAAACTCAGAGGACCCTTACTTTGTGGACTGGAACCTCATCTCATTAGTTTACTCAGAACTGCACCTGGTGGTGCTCAATTTCCAAGTTGACAAGCATCATGAAAAAGCAAAATTATCAAAAGTACACCCAGGAGGATCAGAGCAATCAGGAGTAAATATCTTTACAGAAAAAAAAAAAAAAAGAAGAAAATTCAATGGGAATGATACTAAGTGGGAATAAGGAGTCATGATTTATAAGATTCTAGATAACTAGTTATTCCCCTACCAGAGCGAGCAGGCAATCACACATTCTCCTGAGGCTAATATTAATGGTCTTAATGTTATATTGCAGTACTGACTTTAAGATTCAACTAAGATTCTTGGCCAGTTTCTTTCAGAAGATAAAGACCTAAATATAAATTATGCCAAAACTGAAATCATTATTTTTGGCACTTGATGTCATCCAGATGGATAACAGTAAGCAACTCAATTCAATAGGTTAACTAATTTAGTTGTCTAGAGGTAGGCTTGCAGATGATTTATCCTGGCAAACCCACTGGGAAACAGTCTGTTCAAGATTTTATGTTCCACAAGAGTCATATTAAAAATCCTCTAATGCTAAAAGCAGGTAACTGACAACTCTACTTCAAATTCTTCTAAGAAATGGCACTTTCTGTCCTTCTTTTCCCCAAAAAATTATGGTTCAGAGTTGAAGCAATGAATAGGTCCAAAGCTGTTTTGATAAGCACCTCCTTATTCTTGCCTGTGGGACACCTTGTCTCTCCCACATTAAAACTTTAGGTGGTTTTGAAATTAAGTGGACTTGAGTTCAAGAACAAGCTTTGATTCTAGTGAATAAAAAGAATGTGTTCTACCTTTTTAGGCTTACTGATACTCCATTTGTTCATCTGAAAAAGGGGAAACAATATCTCATAGGACTGTTAGGAATTTTAAATGATAATAGTAAAAAGGAATTAAAGATGCTTGTTCTTTAGAAGAAAAGCTATGACTGACAGGCAGTGTATTAAAAAGCAGAGGCATCACTTTGCTGGCAGGGGTCCATACAGTCAAAACTATGGTTTTTCCAGTAATCATGTATGGAAGTGAGAGTTGGACCAAAAGAAGGTTGAATGTCAAAAAACTGATGCTTTCAAACTGATGCTGGAAAAGAATCTTGAGAGTCCCTTGGACAGCAAGGAAATCAAACCTGTCAGTCCTAAAGGAGATCAACATGGAATATTCATTGGAAGGACTGATGCTGAAGTTGAAGCTCCAATATTTTGGCAACCTGCTGTGAGGAGCCAAATTATTGGAAAAGACCCTGGTGCTGGGAAAGATTGAGGGCGAGAGGAGAAGATGGTGACAGAGGATGAGATGGTTGGATGGCATCATATACTCAATGGACATGAATTTGAGCAAATTCTGGGAGACAGTGAAGGACAGGGAAGCCTGACATGCCGCAGTCCATGGGGTCATAAAGAGTCAGACACAACTTAGCGACTGAACAATCAACAGCAGTAACAAAATGTCACTGTCTTGACCATAATAGGTTCTTGGTTGTTTTATCATTCTTCCTTCATTTGCAAAATGGGGTTCTACTCTTATTGAACAGAGCTATATAACCTGTCAAACTTTGTTTTTGATACCGTCAGAGTATAGTTCTTTCTATTAGTCATACATTTTATGTATTAACAACTAGTGTTGCAGCTACCTACTGTATCACATCTCATTATTTAACTCTTAGTTTATTCTACGTATTTAATAGTACTATTTCTGCCTCTTACTAGAAATATTAAGATTATTGACTGGGGGAATTTTTATAGAAACAAAGGTCTGTGGCGAGTAATTTGTTATCTAGATGAATATTGGAACACTCTAGTCCGTAATGTTCAGGTAACAAAAGATGTATTAATATGTCTAAGGTCTATAAGTTGTTAAATAATTTGGATAGAAACAGCAGCCATAGCTTCCTATGGACTCCTCATTCATTACTGATATTTATGAGAACTATCACCAATACCTTTTAGCTCCCCAAATCTACGATCCTAGTTTTTAAATATGCTAGCTTATTTTTAATGTGATTATTGTATTTTGGGTACTATGACATGGATTTTCTCTGACTGAAAAGTTAAGTTGAATGAATGATTCCTTAGACTCTCAAAGGTTAATACTTAGTTGTTTAAAGGAGTTTTCCGCAGGGTTATGAGGAAAGTTGCATGCACATAAGAAAACGAGTCAAGGAAGAGCTGGAAGTAATTAAAGGGCTGCACATCATTATGTTCTACATGAATGTGACCTACATATATTGACAAGCATTTCAGTAGGAAGACCAGCAGAGAAGGTAGTCATGTGGTAAGTCATGAGGATACATTATATTTGAATTTAAGAGAGGATATTTTTGAATGGAAATGATGGGAACAAAGAAACAGAAATTAAAATGACTCAATGTTAATCAAGGAAGAGTTAATATATTAGTTTGGAGTATAGTATGTCTGCAGAATATCCTTTCCCAAAAGTAAAGAAAGAGTGCTATAAGAGAAATGATTAAACAAAGTTAATCTTTTATCAAAGAAGACATCTTCAGTTAAAGTCCTCACTGTACTAGTAGGAAGCAGATGAAAGTATGGAGTTTCATAATGCCATTCACAGCATCATCATAAATGTAGTTTACAGGCCAGGAATTCAAATTTCTAATGTAAAGGCTTATGTGTAGCACCTTTAAAATGAGGACATTTTATTTGATTAACTGGAACCATGAAAATTCCCTCCAACATGTTGTGTGAATATAATTTTGTGTGTAAGTTTTTGTGTAATTTTATGTGTTCCACATAATTATTCAGGGTGCATGATTTTTTAAAGGTATTGATTGACTTTGTTGCTTCAGTTTGAGCTGTTTATTTTGGGTCTTTACCCTGCCATTTTATGGCTGTTGTAACATCTTTTCATTTTATTAGAAATTGGAAATCTATTTTTAATGACAGAAATTGTCCAATAAGGATATTTTTGAAAGTTAATTTTTCTAATCCTTGGTATGTGTTATTGGTTTCTCCAGTTTGTGGCATTGCTTGAAATATTGTAAAACAGACTGAAGCATAGCAAACACCATGCAATTTTAGTTGAGGAGAACATATTCGTTAACAACAGTTAAGAAAAATAATCATTTTTCTTGTATTAGAGAAAAAGCTATAGTGTTCAACAGTTATTTTCACATATATTTTAATAAGAGGAATATAACCAAAGAAGTGTTTCTAAATAATAGAATAAATGATGAAAAATTAGAATGTAGTGACTATTATAGGGACAATGGATAGTAAATTATAGACTGTGTATTTAAGTTGGATTGTGCAAAGATGTTTTATGTTTTACTTTTAAGAATCTACTTTTTTATAAAATTTAAATCTGAGTTGAATCAGAATTTAAATGATATTAGACTAAATGGATACACAATTTCTCTTTCAGAAAAATAGATACTTTAAATGTATATAGTGATAGATATTAAAAAATTGATTTTGCATATTCATACTGCCATTTAAAATACGGAGATATGAATGTAATGGAATCGGTTCAATTAATAGAATTCCAAAATATTTAAATGCCACTGATATAGGCTCTCCAATGGCACCCCACTCCAGTGTTCTTGCCAGGAGAATCCCAGGGACAGTGGAGCCGGGTGGGCTGTCATCTATGGGTTCGCGCAGAGTCGGACACGACTGAAGCAACTTAGCAGCAGCAGCCATAGGTTCACTATACATATGTAATTAATTTTGTATTTGAAACTGATATTTCCATGTTTATTTTAGGTAATTTTTTTGAGATTGTAATGCTGTTTCCTGAGTGAAACTATATGAATCCGTTATGAACTAAACTTATTTTGATTATAACTCTGGCTTTAGAACTCTCAAGAGCTGCTCTCTTGAGCAAATGATTGGCATCACTTAAGTAGTTGTAAAATATAATAAACGGGGTAAAACCTGGTTATACTCATTCAGCAACAGGTGAGTTCATTAAATCATTTTACCTTAAATGTAGGGCACGTAGGATAAAATGAATAAAAATGTCTTCAATGAACAAATGTGGAAAAAATGAAAGTGATAGTCATTTATTCGTGTCCAGCTCTTTGTGACCCTATGTATGTAGCCCACCAAGCTCTTCTGTCCATGGGATTTTCTAGGCAAGAATACTGGGATGGTAGCCATTGCTTTCTCCGGGGGGTTTTCCCAATTCAAGGATCAAACCTGGGTCTCCTACATTCCAGGCAGATTATTCACTATCTGAGCCATCATACTATTGACTAAAGCTGATAGTTGTGTTCATTAGAGCAGTTTCTTCATAGTAGAAAAGGTAAAATGAAAAATTAAAACGCCAGTTTTTGTAAATATTTCTCTCAATGGAATGGGAGATTACACTTTTAATTTCATTGTTCTCCCTGTGTGAAATGCAAAATACGTTCTGTTTTTATTTTCATGATACATTTTTATGACAGAAATTTGTCTCTAAAATTATTTTGGGGTGGATCACAAATATATGCCAATCTGATATGCTTGGTTCTTTTTAACCTATTAGGTAGCAGTGCTTCCCAGGTGTCACTAGTGGTAAAGTGCCAAAGCAGGAGACACAGGTTTGATCCCTGGGTCACGAAGACCCCCTACAGAAAGAAATGGCAACGTGTTCCAGGATTCTTGCCTGGAAAATTCCGTGGACAGAGGAGCCTGGCAAGCTACAGCCCATGGGGTCACAAAGAGACGCAACTGCATACACAGCAGACACATTAGGTAAAAGTAACCTGGAATGCTATTTCTAGGTTTTAGTCACCAGAAACAGATAAATTGACCAAGAAAATCTAGATTGAGCAAATGTCTTGTTGGAGACCAAATGTGGCTTGATGGAAGCAGTGTGCCCTATTTGGATGTCATTGACCTGGTACTTCCTATTTAGAACTCCCATGGGAGGGATTAAACAGTTCATTCCAAACGAATGATGTTTCCATCCTGATGTCAACTGAAGAGTGGGGAGAAGAGAAGAATGTATTAGTGGCGATTCTAAGACTTTGGGGTACTTTTGATTTTCCCTAAAATGCTCTAGCGATGATACTCCTTAATTTTAAGCCTAGTGAAAGTCTTATTTTCCTAGTGCAAGTCACTCAGTCATGTCTGATTCTTTGCAACCCCATGGACTATACGGTCCATGCAATTCTCCAGGTCAGAATACTGGAGTGGGTAGCCTTTCCCTTTTCCAGGGGATCTTCCCAACCCAAGGATCGAACCCAGGTCTCCCGCATTGCAGGCGACCTGGACTTAATTATCTCCTGTGGATGTAAGTCCTTCTGTTGTCCCCACATACTGAAGTCACTTAGTGAGGTCTCCCCGTGTTATTTGTGAGGAATTAGCTGATCATTCTCCGTAGCATCTTTGAAGTAATAAGTTTTCTGCTAAGTAGTGACCTCGAGTTTAGCATTCATGCAGACAAAGCATATTTGTTATGCCTGGATTATTCTGCCCTTGTGCATAGAAAAATCATCTCATTAGACTTAATTGGAACAGTAGAATAGTTATAAACTAGGAAACAGATGCAAAATCATTCAAATATTCCAGATATATTTATTAATAATACTTTCATATCTCTATGTACTCTTCACCTCAGATAATTGCCAGATAAATACAATACAGGATTTTGGATTTACAAGCAGAAACATAAAACAAGGAAATCATAGCACATTTTGGTATAGATTGCTATGAGAAACAAGCACTTTGAGTTATAACCTGTCTTATTTTCAGCCTATGCTATCCATTGTAGCTGAACTTCTCTATATGAAATCACACCTTTAGTTGAATATTTTAATTTTATATATTAAATGCCATAGGTAACAATAATTATCTTACTCTGCCTTCTAGGACTATTGAGGCCATTGTGGCTGCTTTTAGGACTCAGAAAACATCTTCAGTTTTGCTCAGCTGAATGGTCAAGAGAATCTTTTCCAGCTAATCAGGTTGGCAGGTTTATCTTGTGAGAAAATGTGCTATCTTAGGCATCCCCACTCTTGCTTGACCTGGATATGCTGTAAATAAAAATGGCATGAGTGAGATTTCAAACTCATCAGATTCACTCTCATTTTTAAATCTCCTGTTGAGTCAGTTCACCTCAGAGGCAGTCAGGTGCTCATTTTAGGGAGGATCTGATACTCTATGTTACCCCAAGACTGGACATGGCTGTGCTTTCACTCCGTGCCGAGGCTTGTCGACCAAAACAAGGTAGCAGTTCTTTTCTTGCTCCTAGCTGTGCAGCACAGGCTAGAGGTTGCTACGCTAGACCAAGACTCCCTGGGTGCAGATCTTTTTCTGTCTCTCTGATGGGCCTTTGAAAGTTATTCAACTTGTCTCTTTCGCTTCCATCATCTGAAAGACGACGTCAAGGGAACTGAATGGGTTACTACAAAAACAGTCTTTAAAATGATTCTCCACACACAGCAAGCCCTCAGTGATTGTTAGGTTATGATTATTACTGTGGTAATTCAGTGGGTTTTCTCTGATCACAAAGCATTAAGGCAGTTCTTCTCATTTAACTGGAAACACTGCCAAAGCTCATTCTCTCTCCTGGTTAATTACGATAGCCGTCCCTCCGCAGACACAAGGCCAGGGTGATTGAGATCTCTGGAAAAGGCCCCATGAAAAGCAGCCATCTTCCCCACACCAGTTCTAAACAACTTATTGGGTGGCAGACTGAGGCTAAATCATAACTGTTAACAGGAAAATAATAGCCTGTTCCAGGTAAGGAATTGCCTTCTACAACAGGCATACTGCTTCCTTTCTCCTGCAGAAAGGTTGCGAGCAAGGAGAAAAGTAGAGCTCAGAGGAAGTCGTAGAGTTTATTTATCTCAGATTTACCGATCTCATCTTTCTTTCATCTACCTCTGATGCAGTGGAGTGGTGGGGCAGAGGAAAGTCAGAGTTGTTCTGTTAATCACTCTGTCACCTCAGTCAGGGTGGGGGAGAAAGTTCTCCACCTTGACCATGGTGTATGCAAAGGTAGGAAGGTACCTCATCTGCAGTCATAAGATATCTTAGCCCACCTACAGTATACCCAGAGGCATGGTTTCAATTGGATGGATGCTGATGAAGGCATTACCTACATTTTCTCTATAAAGTTGTAAGCATAGCCAAGCCACAGTTCCCACAAAAATTGACACAGAAATGTGCCTCTTGTGAGGGCTGTTCATAACGAATGATTCTTAGGACATCTCTTTGTCCTCTTGTGATTTTGAAACACTCATATTAATTGCACTCATATTAATTCATTATGTGAAAACAGGTGTCTGTACTGCCTTGTTGTTCTGCTGTCTTCAGTCTCTTCAGGATGTTTGTGTTCTGTCCCTTCACGTTAAGTGTTCTGAACAACACCAGTGTCTTTTCTGTCTTTGAAGGTGAAACACTGTTGAATCTTCAATACGAA
Source organism: Oryx dammah (assembly GCF_014754425.2). Classification (NCBI taxonomy): domain Eukaryota; kingdom Metazoa; phylum Chordata; class Mammalia; order Artiodactyla; family Bovidae; genus Oryx; species Oryx dammah. The sequence continues at coordinate 10,357,561 of NW_024070191.1, forward strand.
GTAAGTGTGTACTGGCCATGAGCCACCTGAAATGAAGCTATAATGCAAACATGAGGTTTAAGGTGCTAGGTTTTAAGTAAACAAGAGATGGGCCGATGTAGTTCTTTCAGTAGTAATTGTCTCTTCCAAATCAATAGTAAGTCAATGACCTTGAAAGGCGGGTTGGTATTTGTACTACTAACATGAATGCTTTTATTTATTTCTTCATAAATGAAGCAATGTCTGCAAAGACAATGGGTCGATCTCACTGCCTAGCTCCAATTGATAATATGGGTATTGATTTTGTGAACCCTCCTTATTACTCCAGGAATAAGGAATCAATGTCTTCAGTGATTTTTTTTTTAATCATACATAGAAAGCAGATTTGTGTTAAAGAAATTCTCCATCAGCATTTCAAAGCTGTAGTAGGCTAGGCAAAATCTATAGATGTGCTATAATATGAAGGTCAAGTAAGACATGTTGGTGAATTGTGTCATCTTGTTACGATTCTAACCCTACCTTATAAAACTTAAAATTTGAAATTGTCTTCAGGCATGGTTGGCCAGCTAACTGCAAATATTGATAGTACTACATTAACAAGCTTCTTAGCATATAGGTTCTGCATTATGATTGTACATGCATGACTGTGTGCATTTATTGTCTTTATAGAATGGAAATCCTGCAATTCAGTACATGTCCCATGCTGCCATTTCCTGAACATCTGTCTCAGTTCCTTGATAAGTGGCTCTTTATAGTGATGGTATCTTGGAGGAAAATTGAAAGCCAAGCTACGATATGTATCAGCTTATTAGCACAATGGGTAAAATCTACAATTGTTCCTGTTTTCCAGGTTCTGGGCAAAGTTCTTTACCAGTACTTATCATTTAACCAATATAACTATGATACGCTGGGCATGAGAGTTCTGATATTCAGTAATTGAACAAGCTACATGGAGAAAAAATTACATGGCATTATAAATCTTAAGAATTTTTCCCATACATTTTTCCCCCCATATGGAATATTCTTCTCTAGAGAGCCCTTTGGCTTATTTCTCATTAATATCTCGTTTCTGTTTTCCATGAGAACTGCTTCCCTTTCCTACTTAAAACTGTAACTTTCCCTACTCTTAATTGTGTTTAATACCATTTAATATTCTTACATTTAAATTATTTTTTTCCCTAAATAAATGCAAGCCACTCCAGGATTCTTGCCTGGAGAATGCATGGACAGAGGAGCCTGGCAGGCTATAGTCCATGGGGGTCACAAAAAGTCAGACACAACTGAGCGACTGTCACTCACTCACTCAGGCACTTAAGAAATAGTAGTTAAATGAATTTATCCTAAATGGGCTGAGTCACTTATAGGATGAAGTGTGACTATTGTTCAGAGTACATCATTTGAGTAATTAGTTGAACATACATTATATGTATCGTATACCCAATAAGATTCCATATCCCTTGTAGTTTTCAGTATTGAATTATATATATTTTTCCACACCATGAATGTGTCTATCAAATTGTTGAATTGCATAAATTTGTGGAGAGCATGTTCAGACTTAGTGTTGTGTTCTTGAGAGAACAAAGAAACCCTCCAAGGCATAGGAAGTTTGTGGGTTTTATACTGACTTCTCAACAGTTCAAATGAATGTGGAGAAAGCTTGACTGCATCTAAGTTAACATATTGAAACTGTTTTGTATTCTGGCTTCCAATGTAGACCGGTAACAAGTTAATGATTTGTGTTTCAAACACTGTAGGAAGTTGATTCCCATAACATCTGCACAGGCTCATTGCCTTGGGGAAGACATAAACTTTAAACCGTGTGTGGGTAAATCGATATTACAAATGATTTTAGAGGCTTCTACCCGTTTTTTCTTATTCTTATGGCCTGTATATATCACATGCGTGCACAGGCATACATGCACACATGGGTACACACATACTCGTGCACACTGGAGGAGGAAGAGGAGAGCCCAGCTCGGGAAAGAGACTTGCAGTTCATCCCTTGAGCATAACTTTGAATGACTTTTTTCATGTTTTTTCACAGAATAAGTGTAGCAGTATAGTATATGTAATAGTTTTTCTTTTAACCAGTTAAAACATTTTCCTATATAATTATCCATAGCTAGATAATTCTATAAGATACCAAGTATTTTCAGCATTTATTATCTGAAATAAATGTCACTAAAGTTATGGATACTGAGTAGATGTATACACAGTTATACCAGAGTGAAACTGTAGGAAATATGTTGCTATCCCATATGGAGCATAATTATTTGATGGATTTTCAATATTAAAAAAAAACCCTCATTCTAGTATACATTCAGAAATTTAGAAGTGAGTGTACACTATACAGAGTTGAAAATATTTTCAGAAATAATAAAAACACTTGTATTTTCAAATTTATGAGCCACTATTTTAAAATATAAGTCAATTTTGAGTTTTTAAAATCACTGATCGTCTTTCAAAAATGAGCCTTTATAACAAAAAGTGTTCTTTTTCTCAAGTAATACTTAATTTGTCTTGTGATTTATAAAACAACTAAGTAATTAAAAAGTCTTTGGGAATAATTATTGTTAGCGACATCAAACATTTACTACAGTAATAAATTACTTCTTATTTTAAAAGCCCATACTCAGAAAATAATAGTAATAAAGAATAAACTTCAGAAATGCAAAGATTTAGGCAGTATAGATAATACTTTGAAAACCTCACTTAATGCTCAGTCAGTTTTCATATGCAGTTTTGTTACAATTTGAGTTCACTTAATCAAGAACTAATATTTTTTTAAATAGGATAATAAATGCTATGAGTTTATTTCCTTTGGTGACTTACATAACATAGAGATTGGGAGGTGGTTCTTTCTTCTTTGTCCATTTTTGTTTTCCTGTGTTAAACTTTCATGTAATTTCCAAGCTAAATACTTGATTTTTCAACTGCTTAGAAGAGATAAAAAAGCCTTCTTCAGCAATCAATGCAAAGAAATAGAGGAAAATAACAGAATGGGAAAGACTAGAGATCTCTTTAAGAACATTAGAGATACCAAGGGAACATTTCATGCAAAGATGGCCTCGATAAAGGACAGAAATGGTATGGACCTAACAGAAGCAGAAGATATTAAGAAGAGGTTGCAAGAATACACGGAAGAACTGTACAAAAAAGATCTTCACGACCCAGATAATCATGATGATGTGATCACTGATCTAGAGCCAGACATCTTGGAACGTGAAGTCAAGTGGGCCTTAGAAAGCATCACTTTACGAACAAAGCTAGAGGAGGTGATGGAATTCCAGTGGAGCTGTTTCAAATCCTGAAAGATGATGCTGTGAAAGTGCCGCACTCAATATGCCAGCAAATTGGGAAAACTCAGCAGTGGCCACAGGACTGGAAAAGGTCAGTTTTCATTCCAATCCCAAAGAAAGGCAGTGCCAAAGAATGCTCAAACTACCGCACAATTGCACTCATCTCACATGCTAGTAAAGTAGTGGTCAAAATTCTCCAAGCCAGGCTTCAGCAATATGTGAATCGTGAACTCCCTGATGTTCAAGCTGGTTTTAGAAAAGGCAGAGGAACCAGAGATCAAATTGCCAACACCTGCTGGATCATGGAAAAAGCAAGAGAGTTCCAGAAAAACATCTATTTCTGCTTTATTGACTATGCCAAAGCCTTTAACTGTGTGGATCACAATAAACTGTGGAAAATTCTGAAAGAGATGGGAATACCAGACCACCTAACCTGCCTCTTGAGAAATCTGTATGCAGGTCAGGAAGCAACAGTTAGAACTGGACATGGAACAACAGACTGGTTCCAAATAGGAAAAGGAGTATATCAAGGCTGTATATTGTCACCCTGCTTATTTAACTTATATGCAGAGTACATCATGAGAAACGCTGGACTGGAAGAAAGACAAGCTGGAATCAAGATTGCTGGGAGAAATATCAACCTCAGATATGCAGATGATACCACCCTTATGGCAGAAAGTGAAGAGGAGCTAATAAAAAGCCTCTTGATGAAAGTGAAAGAGGAGAGTGAAAAATTTGGCTTAAAGCTCAACATTTGGAAAACGAAGATCATGGCATCCGGTCCCATCACTTTATGGGAAAAAGATGGGGAAACAGTGTAAACAGTATCAGACTTTATTTGTTGGGGCTCCAAAATCACTGCAGATGGTGATTGTAGCCATGAAATTAGAAGACGCTTACTCCTTGGAAGAAAAGTTATGACCAACCTACATAGTATATTCAAAAGCAGAGACATTACTTTGCTGACTAAGGTCCGTCTAGTCAAGGCTATGGTTTTTCCTGTGGTCATGTATGGGTGTGAGAGTTGGATTGTGAAGAAGGCTGAGTGCTGAAGAATTGATGCTTTTGAACTGTGGTGTTGGAGAAGACTCTTGAGAGTCCCTTGGACTACAAGGAGATCCAAACAGTCCATTCTGAATGAGATCAACCCTGGAATTTCTTTGGAAGGAATGATGCTAAAGCTGAAACTCCAGTACTTTGGCCACCTCATGAGAAGTGTTGACTCATTGGAAAAGACTCTGATGCTGGGAGGGATTGGGGGCAGGAGGAAAAGGGGACGACAGAGGATGAGATGGGCGGATGGCATCGCTGACTCGATGGACATGAATCCGAGTGAACTCCTGGAGATGGTGATGAACAGGGAGGCCTGGTGTGCTGCAATTCATGGGGTCACAAAGAGTCGGACATGACTGAGTGACTGAACTGAACTAGATTTTTTTTTTAACATATATATTCAAGAAGATTGGCAACTAAATACATATGCTATAATAGTTCAGAGAAACTAAAATATATTTTTACATTTTTAAAAAATCTGTAAAAACATACACTGTATTATTGTAATAACAAAATCTGGCAGGAAGCATTTAGTAATATAACAAAGATTAGCAGACTCATTCAAAAATACCAGTCTCTTCAGGTGTCTTCTTGAGCATCATCCTCGGTATTGATTTGCCTTCTTTGTAAAAATCAAATTTTGGAGAAGGAAATGGCAACTTACTCTAGTATTCTTGCCTGGGAAATCCCATGGACAGAGGAGCCCAGTGTGTTTGCCAAGAGTTGGACGTGACCTAGTGACTAAACAACAGCAGGTGTCTTCTCGGGCATCACCCTCAATTTTGATTTGTCCTCTTTGTAAACTCCAATTTTAAAAAGTACTTAAGAATTTATATAGATTTTAAGAAATATTTAAGAGCACCCTTAATTTGGAGAAGGTTAATATGAGAGGTTATTCCTGAGTGATACCTACATTTTATCTTGTGAAATAAAATATTTGAGGAATACATTGAGTTGTGGAGTGGAGGCAATAGAATCCTAGAATGGGGTAGGTCTCTATTGGAAGCTGGGTGAAAGGTAACCTTTCAAAGTAAAATAGAGACTTCTATAAGAGAAGGCAAAGAATAAACAACTGAATCAGAATGGCCTTGCCGAGATTGGAAGGCCTGCTGAACTGATGGGTTTGCCAGAAAATGATTAAAAACAGGAGCAGATGGACTGGCTGAATCACAGACACAGATGGGTGAATGTGGTGGATGGAAGCAGAACAGAGGAAAGGTTAATCTAGGGACTCCCTCTGGGAACAGTCTCAGGGAATCTTATGCACTGAGATTAAGATAACCCTGAGGACAACGGTTTTGACTTAAAGAATAGACTAAAAGATTTTGGGTCATAGCCCAAGGATGTATGGACTTCCCAAGTGCCTCAGGTGGCCTGACAGTGCAGGAGATGTGGGTTTGATCCCTTGTAGGGAAGATGGAGAAGGAAATGGCCACCCTCTCCAGGTGGAGAATCCCATGAACAGAGGAGCCCAGCAGACTACAGTCCATGGGGTCGCATCAGAGTCAGAAACAACTCAGCCACTAAACAATAAAACAACAATTGTGGTTGGTGGAGGGTAAGACAGATGGATGCACGAAGGTTCATGACAGTCGAGGATTCAAGGAGCCTGCCTTCTGTAACTGGAGGGACCGATGAAGCGGTTGCAAACTAAGCTGTCCAAGTTCTTCACATCCACGCAAATAAACTGAGATGCCTTAGATGGCGCAAGTAATCTAAGTGGTCCTGTTTGTAATGGTGTCGGTGCTATAGATAAGTTAAACACTGAGGAAGGGTCTGAAATCCTGACTCTCTTAAAAATATTTTTGCCTGTAGTACATACTGAAGTGATGAGTGAGCACCATGAGTTGAGAGCAAACAGCTCCTCCCACTGTGTGTCTGCCCTTCCCGAGTGACCAAGACCTGTTCACAGTAATGAGTGATTTCTCGGAGCTCCCAGAAGACTGTCAGTGTGTGAAACCTACTTAGCTCCATCAGTTCACTTCTCCCAGATGCGTCTTTGACCCCTATTCCTAAGTTTGCTCATCTGCTTTATATACTGTGCAGTGCACAGAGATCAGGCCACTTCATTTCCTGCCTCCCTCTACCCTTGCTAGTCCAAATTTTTTAGTCCTGTTCAAACTCCTCTTATGTGAGGCTTGATCATCTCCAATAATCCTTGACTCCGTCAGGGCAGTGTGTATAGTAAGTGCCAGGTTCTGTTCAGTTCATGCTGTTTAGTGTCTCCTGTGGGACTCACATGTGAATTTTGTCTCCCTAACTAGAAGGTAAAATTCTGATGGAAGCTGCTATGTTTTAGGAATGTTTCCGTCTCCACCCCTGGAAAAGGAAATGGCAACCCACTCCAGTATTCTTGCCTGGAGAATCCCATGGACAGAGGAGCTTGGTGGGCTAGAGTCCACGGGTCGCAAAGAGTCGGACGTGACTGAGCGACTTCACTTTCACTTTCACTCTCCACCAGGGCTGCCATATCACAGGCGTAGAACATACGTTGAGCAAATGCAAGTTGTTATATTTCCCACATCTCCATTTGGTACAAAAGATAAAACAGTAAGATAAGGGGTTTATAGTCTTCGATCTTATAGTTTCTCTAGCTCCCTTAACATGTTCTATTTTTTAAACAAGGGCAATACTAGGAAGCAGCTGTTCTTGCCTTGACTTTGTGACACTTTGGCCATCTCAAAGCTCTGTAGTTGTGTTCCTTCACCTGTAAAATGATGGCACTGGCCTTATTTCTGTAATTCCATCGCAGGTTTAATGCTTAATTAGATTTTAAAAGGAGCTGTGTTGCTGCCTGCGTCTTACAGACTTTCATTAAAGCATCGATTCACTCAAATGTTTATTAAGTATCTTGTTTATTAAATATTTCCTATCAACCTTAAACTATGCTAGGCCTGAGAGGGTAGAGTGGTCCCTCATAGGAGGCCCAGGATTCTTGGAGATAATTGCCTGCAGCTTGGTACTGTTGTTCCCAGGAGTGGTCCTGTCAGTTTCAGTACAGTTCAGTCGCTCAGTCGTGTCCGACTCTTTGCAACTCCATGAACCACAGCACCCCGGGCCTCCCTGTCCATTGCCACCTCCCGGAGTTTACCCAAACTCATGTCCATCGAGTCGGTGATGCCATCCAAACATCTCGTCCTCTGTCGTCCCTTTCTCCTCCCGCCCTCAATCTTGTCAGCTCTTCGCATCAGGTTGTCAAAATATTGAAGTTTCAGCTTCAATACCAGTCCTTCCAATGAACACCCAGGACTGATCTCGTTTAGGATGGACTTGTTGGATCTCCTTGCAGTTCAAAGGACTCTCAAGAGTCTTCTCCAACACCACAGTTCAAAAGCATCAATTCTTCAGTGCTCAGCTTTGTTTATAGTCCAGCTCTTACATCCATAGCCTTGACTAGACGGACCTTAGTCGGCAAAGTAAGGTCTCTCCTTTTTAATATGCTATCTAGGTTGGTCATAAGTTTCCTTCCAAGCAGTAAGCATCTTTTAATTTCATGGCTGCAATCACCATCTGCAGTGATTTTGGAGCCACCAAAAATAGAGTCTGACACTGTTTCCACTGTTCCCCCATCTATTTCCCATGAAGTAATAGGACCAGATGCCATGATCTTAGTTTTCTGAATGTTGAGCTTAAAGCCAACTTTTTCACTCTCCTCTTTCACTTTCATCAAGAAGTTCTTTACCGCACATCAACATGAATCTGCCACGGGTGTTCACGTGTTCCCAATCCTAAACCCCAATACAATATTGTAAAGTAAAATAATAATAATAAAAAGGGAAAAAAGAATAACTAAAAAAATAAAAATAAAAAGGGTATATTGAAAAAAAAAAGTTCTTTAGTTCCTCTTCACTTTCTGCCATAGAGAGGTATCATCTGCATATCTGAGGTTATTGATATTTCTTCTGGCAATCTTGATTCCAGCTTGTGCTTCCTCCAGCCCAGTGTTTCTCATGATCTACTCTTCATAGAAGTTAAATAAGCAGGGTGACAATATACAGCCTTGATGTACTCCTTTTCCTATTTGGAACCAGTCTGTTGTTCCATGTCCAGTTCTAACTGTTGCTTCCTGACCTGCATATAGGTTTCTCAAGAGGCAGGTCAGGTGGTCTGGTATTCCCATCTCTTTCAGAATTTTCCAAAGTTTATTGTGATCCACACAGTAAAAGACTTTAGCATAGTCAATAAAGCAGAAATAGATGCTTTCCTATAACTTTCTTGCTTTTTCAATGATCCATTGGATGTTGGCAATTTGATCTCTGGTTCCTCTGCCTTTTCTAAAACCAGCTTGAACATCAGGGAGTTCACGGTTCACATATTACTGAATCCTGGCTTGGAGAATTTCTGTTCTGTAGGGGCAGCATTCAGAGAAGGCAGTGGCACCCCACTCCAGTACTCTTGCCTGGAAAATCCCATGGATGGAGGAGCCTGGAAGGCTGCGGTCCATGGGGTCGCTGAGGGTTCCACACGACTGAAGTGACTTAGCAGCAGCAGCAGGGGCAGCATTAGTATCACCTGGCAGCTTGTCAGAAATGCAGCTTATGTAGACATAGGAAACCAGAAGTCTTCTATGTGGATTCCAGGAATCATGTTATTAATAAGCTTCTGCTGTACAATGAGTTGAGAACCAGTGGTGAGATGCTGCTTAGTTGCTCAGTCGTGTCCAACTGTTTGTGACCATATGGATGTAGCCTCCCAGGCTTTTCTGTCCATGGGATTCTCCAGGCAAGAATACCGGAGTGGGGGGCCATTTTCCCCTCCAGAGCATCTTTCCGACCCAGAGGTCAAACTCATGTCGCCTATGTTTCCTGTACTGCGGGTGGACTCTTTACTGGCTGAGCCATTGGGGAAGCTTAAAACACTAAATTTGGTGTCAGACTAACCTCTCTTTTCTACTGGCAATTCAGGTTCAACTACTTGAATCTTCTGACTCTCATTTTCCCCTTTTTGACAAATAGGGATTCTTCAAAGGTCTGTGCTTCTGCTGCTGCTGTTGTTGTTGCCTTTTTTTTTTTTTTTTTCATGATAGTAAAATTGGGTATTGGTCAAGCATGCAACACAATATCCGGCCCAGAGAATACAGGTGTTTGTGGAATTTCTTGATAGCATCCTTTAATGAGGAAACTGATTTTATTATTCAATTGGAGTTCAGATGTCATTATTTTCAATTTTTTATTTCAAATGAGATGAAATTGACATCTTAATTTGAGATTAAGACAGGTACTTAATTTCAAGATAGCCTGGTTTATGATTAAAAGTTCAAATCTTTATACATTGATCTGATTGTTATAAGTATGTTGGCATATTGATTTCACACAGTGTATTCAGTGGACACACCCCTATGGACCATAGAGGAATATCTTTCCTTCCTTCTGTTATTGTCCCAAGTCATGTTTTAGGAAAGTTTTATTAAAGTAGAGCCTTTATTAAAGTTTAAAAGAACTTTCACGAGTGAAATTTACCTGTGGAACCGGCACCTGAATCAGAGTGATGAAATCATCACCAGCACCCTAGAAGTCCCTCTTTTCCTCTCGGACCTCCCCAACCCGTCTGTAAATTCTGCCCTAAATTCCGATGCCTTAGATGAGGTTTGTCAGTTTTGGAACCTGCTACATATTGAATCATGCAATTGGTATTTGTCTTGCTTCTGTTTTCGATATTGTATTTGGGAGATTCATGCATGTTTCTTGCATGCAGCGATAGTTACTTTGTTCTTATTTCTCTATGCCTCAAAGCACTTTAAAAAAAATCAAAGGAACATATAGAGAATTTAATCCAGGAATCAGTTTACAAAAGAGCGAAGAGGGATTTTAGAACACCTGTGAATGTCTGGGCCCCGAACATATTTGAGTTTCTGCTTTCAGACTTAGTCACTAAATGGATATTCTTGGTGGTGTTCTGCCAGTTTGCTCAGAAGACCCCTGCCCAGACATGATAGCCTTTCTGCTCTTTTGAAAATAATCTTTTCTTTTTTTAAAAAAATAATTTATTTATTTTAATTAGAAGATAATTACTTTGCAATATTGTGATGGTTTTTGCCATACATCCACATATTCTTGCTTCTTTTTGTTAACCTGAATCTGTTGTTTCGTACTAAAGAGTCTATTCTTAATGAATAGTCTCAAGAAAGGAAAGCATTCTGTATAAGCATGAATCACAGAGGTACACTAGAGATTTAACTGAAACTAAAACCTAGTTTACCTACGCACTCCCGCCCTGTCCAGTACATCAAGATATTTAAGTGAGATATTTGGGAAGGGTTTCATATCATCAGGAATAATTGCACATTGACAATAATATTGAAACACTGTTTCTTGCCCATATTTAACATGAGCCTTCCACTTTTGAAGTGTAATTAGATGTTTGGAACTGGGATGGGGCAACAGGAAAGGGAGGCTCTTTCCAAGAAATTGGTTCCAGGACCCAGAATTTAAATTGACGCTTTTAACACCCACATAACCATGCGTTCTCCTCTCTTTGTGTTTCATTACAAGCCTTATAAATGATCATTACTGTAAAGACATCTTGAGGTAAATTGCACAGAACATTTGAATATACTTGCCTCCTGTAGAATCGTTGTAAGATTCAAATTTTAGTAACACCACTTAACTTCTGTGGTATCTATAAGGTAAATCTGGATTCTAGCAGCAGCTCCTTTATGGTAACATTACCAGATAATGTTATGTTATAGCAATTTAGATTTAATCAGATGCATTCACTTCAGTTCAGAGCCAAATGTTTTTTGTCTGGGTTTATCTGTTGTCATATCAAATATTCAGTGATTTTTCCCATCTTCTTGCCATTGCCAAGACAGAAATGTATAGAAATGAACATTATGGGCATGAATGATATGTAACTTAATTTAGTATGCATAATCGATGCATATTCTAAATGATGTTTTAATGCACTGTAAAAATAGCATTTGTTATTTAAAGTATCAAGTACCTGGAGGAAAAATACATTTTATGCCTTATAATGAAATACAGAAAGAGTCAGCAGTAAATATTCAAACATATTCAATGTAGTTAAAGTTATTTATAATTTTACATTATGCATCCCCAGAGATTTAGAAAGTAATGTTTCCACATTTGTATTATTGCACTGTTGAAGAAAATCAAATTATAAATACATATCTTAACTCATCTGCATATTTTAATTCTCTAGAATAAACGGCAAGATTTTTCTTAAATGGAAAAAAATTTTTTTAAGTCCAATTGAAAAAACTGAAAGAGATTGTTTAAAAAGCACTATGCAGTAACAGTTTTTTGCTGACTGATCAAATGTAAATAGTTTATTTATGTCTATGCTATGATATCAAACAAATGAGTATCATCACATTTGACTGACATCTAGCTATATCCAGAATTGAAAATGATTATATTTTAGAAGGTGTAATAGAACTGCACTGTGGTTACATTACATTTTCTCAAAATCATAATAAACCTGAAACTATTAAATTTCATAACTGTGAAATTTCTGGATACCTTTTGATTCAGACACCAGCATTATTTTACAGAAAAATGTTTCTGTGTATATATAGTTTTCTTGACTATTAGTATACTTTTCTTCATAATTAAGTTGAATGCTGTCATACACTGCTTAAACCTAATGTAAAATAAGTGAAATAATTTTTGTTTGGTTGAGTTTCATTTAAAAATATAGACACTGTATCTTCCTCATGTATTTAGGAATGTCTAAGAAATAGATGAATGAATTAACAAAATAATTACATCACTTCCCAGCCCCAAATGTTCAGAACTTATTTTGGTTTTACCTAGGTCAGTAGCCTATAAATTTTTATCACTGTCATTTTCTGTCAATTTGTGAATCTGAGGACTTTATGAATTATTGTTGCTGATTTTCTATAGCTAATTTTCTCCCAGACTATGTTCCATAATATTCTATTGTCCTTGAGTTAGTCTTAGATTAATAGTAAAAGGACAGTTTAAAAATGGAAGATAGAGAACAGAGGGACCATTTAGTATTCTTTCAGTTCAGTTCAGTTCAGTTCAGTCGCTCAGTCCTGTCCAACTCTGTGACCCCATGAATCGCAGCACGCCAGGCCTCCCTGTCCATCACCAACTCCCGGAGTTTACCCAAACTCATGTCCATCGAGTTGGTGATGCCATCTAGCCATCTCATACTCTGTCATCCCCTTCTCCTCCTGCCCCCAATCCCTCCCAGCATCAGATCTTTTCCAATGAGTCAATTATTTGCATGAGGTGGCCAGAGTATTGGAGTTTCAGCTATAGCATCAGTCCTTCCAATGAACACCCAGGACTGATCTCCTTTAGGATGGACTGGTTGGATCTCCTTGCAGTCCAAGGGACACTCAAGAGTCTTCTTCAATACCACAGTGTTCTTTAGACCCTCTTAAAATCTCGTGTTCTAATTTGTGCAAAGTGAACCATCCACTGTAACTTACTCTTGCCATGCAGTCATCTCCACAACTATAGTTGGAGTTCTCTGAAATATACCAGTATGATTCATATTAATGCTGTTTAGTCTCTAAGTCTTGTCTGACTCTGTGACCCCCATGGGCTATGTCCTGCCAGGCTCCTCTGTCCATGGGGTTCTCCAGGCAAGGATACTGGAGTGGGCTGCCATTTCCTTCTCTAGGGTATCTTCCTGACCCGGGGGATGAACCCAGGTCTCCTACTTGGTAGGCAGATTCTTTACCAGGGAGTCATCTGGGAAGCCCAATTAATATTAAAAAACTAATATTGAATGTATATTAAGTTCCAGGAAATTTTTCTAAGAATGCACTCAAGTTTACAAAGTTAGTGAGTGCCAAAATTAGGATTTAAACCCAATTTTGTCCCTATTCTCCTTGGTTAAGAAGGACAGAAAGGATTATCACAAATCATATCATTAACATCATATGCTGCCACAAAAACAATATTTATTGTTCTTAAGTTTGGGCAGTATTAGCCCCACATATCAAGAGAGACCTGACATTTTACTGTTTCTCCATCTACTTATACCCTCCAACAGTGGAAAGAAAAAAAATGAATTTTAAAGATCTGGTATTAATATTATTCCACTAACTCATTTGATACTGCCCTAAAATGTCCTTTTGATGGGAATTATAGGAGACGGTTTGAGTGTCAGTATCAAGAAGTTACACTAACAGATAAGATGAGGCGGTCAGTTTCCCTCACTGTGCATGTGTGTATCATGCCCAGGTTTTAAAAGACTGAGAGATTCTTAAAGTGTCTTGAATTCATGAAAGACTCTGCTAGAACATGTGTGTGGACTCAATAATGTTAAACCTAGAGAAGATATTTTGTATCCTGATAGACATGGTGATCGAGAAGGTTGAGATCAATGATACAGAAATTACAGGCCATAGTACTAAATTTGCATAATGAATGGAATCATCATCAAAATAAAGACTGAGACTGGGATCACTCTATGTCCCAGGTGGCACTAGTGGTAAAGAACCTGCTTGCCAGTGCAGGAGACTTAAGAGACACGGGTTGGATCCATGGGTCAGGAAGATCCCCTGGAGGAGGGCGTGGTAATCCACTCCAGTATTATTGCCTGGAGAATCCCTGGACAGAGGAGCCTGGAGGGCTACAATTCGTGGGATTGCAAAGAGTCAGACGCAACGGATGTAACTGAGAGCACACACATACCAGATCTGGCTAGTCAAAGCATTTCTTGTACTAGCCCTTACACTAGTGTGAGCAGGATCATCTGGGAGCTTGTCAAAACGCAGCTTCTTAGGCTCACCCCAGACCTACTGAATTTTGATCTGCACTTTAACGATTTCCTCGTGTGATTCGCATACACATGCAAGTCTAGGGAGGACTAGTCCAGAGAACAATAAAAACTGCTTGTGTACAATATGTAGTAGGCTGATTCCTGGCTGCTTTCCCAGGATATGCTACCTACACTGATATGGGAGAAAAGAGTTGTTTAACTTCTATAAACTAGACCTGCTTCGTTTAATAACAAGATTTCCAGGTGGATAGTCGACTTAGGTCTCAAAGACAGAAGAAAAGATCAAAGTGTTTAAATGTAAAGTTTATTGGCAGAGATCCATCTTTACAGCCTGATGTTTGGGCAGCATGAAAATCATGGTCAATAATCATGAAGGAAGATGAAACTCAAAGCTCAAAATGAGTGGAAAGCAACAGGCTGGCATGTGGTATGAGCAGTCCGATGCAGACAGAAGAAGAATGTGTGAAGAAACAAGACTGGGGGAGGGGATAGTTTCAGGTGGGTCGGGGTTGAGGTTATTTTCACCCTAATGCCTTGGAAAAGAGAAAGATTTTATCAATTACATGACAAATATGCAAAAATGGAGAGCTTACTGATTCATTAGTTTTTAAAATACTGATTACTAGTTATATTTACATATGTAGATAAAAATGTGAATGTGATATAAACTTAGATCCAAACATAATTAATACCTGAGTGTTGCCAGGGCACAAATTATCTCTGTTTTACTACTTTCCCTCCAACACAGTGTTCTATAAGTAGCTGCAGACTGGATGAATTACTGAATATTTTTTTTTAAACTACAATGTTATCCTCAGGGTCAGTGATATAGGAGAGACCTCTAGGGAAAAACAACATGTTTTATTTGCATTTCTTTCTGTGTTTTCCTTGTAAATGATTAAATACCTTTGCTTGAGAGTTAATGCTAACTGGAAATATGAAAACAACACACTGCATTCAAGATTTGGATTATTAATAGCTCAAGTCATAAGGATAGATATGGTTTATCTCTTCTGTTTACTGTGGATATGGCACGTCACAAGTTATCATTATTATTAGTTTCCTTCCTGCAAAAAACAACAATAATAAGAGTGAACACTGCTGAGAACTTTCTGGGCTAAGTGAGGTTTAAATGAAAACTCTACATTCTATCAAGTAGTTTCTATGATTAACACCCTTTAACAGATAAGTAAAATAAGCCTCAGCTATTAAAGAATACTGATAGGATATAAACCCATAAGGGGTTATGTTCATGATATGGCACAATGCCTGTGTACAAGAAAAAATATATATAGGAATTCCTTGAAAATAATATACTGAAAATGGTCAAAAACATCATGACTCTAGACTGGTTCCTTGAAACACTATTACCAGTAGGACAGTTGCATCAACAATACGAATGTTGATAAATGAATCTTGATTTTTACTCTAGCATTTAAGTAGTGCTGATTTTTATAATCTCTACTTTAGAAGAAAAATCCCTTTTTTTTTTTTTGTCTTTCATTCTCTCACAGTTTCTTGACCATGACAAGTCAGAGGTTAAACCCCCAGTCCCTAGGCATTTTACATTGGTTGAAGGGAGACTTTCCAACTTATAGGCGATTACAAAAGAATTTGGTATATCCCCAAATGGAAGAACTAAGCTTATTAAAACTAAACATTTTACACAAGCTTTGAAACTTTTCATTGTGATGGATTATCATTATGCCCCAGCATGCAAACATTTCTTTTGTGCTTTACAAATAGCAGGAGTCTTGGAAATTAATGCATATAATGAATGGGATGACTACAATAAAGGGTCATTCACCTGCAAAGTGACTAAAAGTTACGGATTTTCTGTAAGGAGATGAATTTAAAATTTCTGTCAAGTCAAATGTCTCTGGTGTTTTGTTCTCCAATATAATGGAATTCATTTTTGTAATCCTTTTAAAGGTACACAAGTGTAGCTATAGCAACATGAGGGGATATAGGCTTCCTAAAGCACATGCAGAACTGTAACCAGGCAGATGCATATTTTTTTGAGAGGTGTTGTGCATCTGAAAGAAGGAATCAGTTTTCAGTTGCAGTTTCACTTTCTGCCGGGGGTCCAACCCCGGTGGATCCAGGGTAATTCGAAGCGGGGACGGCGTGGGTGAGGAAAAACTTATTTATTTATTTAATTAGAAATATAAGATTCGATTAGGAAGAAATAGTGTAGTAGGAAAATTAAGTGGAGAAAAGAGGCTGAATAACTTGGTTTACGTGGAAAGCCAATAAAGTTCCAGACAAGCAGCTTGCACCATCTACATTAGGTCACCGGCATCCTCTTGAATAGCGGGGGTATGCCCCACCTTGGGCTCCTTCTCGCATGGATCTTAGAAGCCAGGGCAAGTAAGTAGACATGGCGAGCCTCCACGCCACAGATGGGAATTCAGCCAGAAAATAGCGTAAAGAGGAGACATGGGGGAAACCTGTCCAGTGACTTGCCTGGCCTCTATTGTCCAGAAGGGCCTTTTATACCTTTTTTATTGTACATAGAGATCAACGGGTAATACAAAATTATGCAGCAACTTTCCTTAAATTGGAATATCACTATCATATTTTAGTATGGAAAAATTTGTCAAATTACCATAGCACTATGAAGGTATCTTCTATATTTAGGTGTCTTGCCTTCCAGTTTTTAATACTGTGTGAGCATATATTTGTACCCGTAAGTAAAATAGTCACTGAACACATGACAGAGAGTGCTGGATACTCATGCCAAGATTTTTGTCATTGGGTTCATATCACAAATGTTTTTCACAACCAAATTTGCAAAACAATGCAAAATTGTTTCTAGAAAGATAAAAAGCAAAAGAAAGCTGGATGAATTATGGAACTGAAACTGATATTTCAATACTTTGGCCACCTGATGCGAATAACTGCCTCATTGGAAAAGACCCTGATGCTGGGAAAGATTGAAGGCAGGAGGAGAAGAGGACAACAGAGGATGAGATGGTTGGATGGCATCGCCAACTTGATAGACGTGAGTTTGAGCAAGCTCTGGGAGTTGGTGATGGACAAAGAAACCTGGTGTGCTGCAGTCCATGGGGTCGCAAAGAGTTGGACATGACTGAGCGACTGAACTGAACTGAAATTAGAAAGTTAAGGGAGAAAATAGAAAAACACAGATCCAAATTGAAGGTGCTTCCCTACTAATCTTTATCACAATCACGTGGTTTTATTTGGTTTAATATCCTTTAGTATAAAGCCAAAGGTTCCGCTCTCAAAGTTTTGAAAATAGGGAAGTGCATAGAAAGTACTATGCATATACCTATTCATCACTCCAAGATGATAACTGATGTCAATTTAGTACTTTTACTATAATTCTAAAGCTTGTTGAACCTTATATTGTTGCTGTTGTTGAATCCCTCTTGTGTTCAACTCTTTGTGACCCCATGGACTGCAGCACGCCAGGCTTTCCTGTCCTTCACTATCTCCTGGAGTTTGCTCAAACTCATATCCATTGAGTCAGTGATGCCAAGCATCTTTGTATAGTCTGTTGAAAACCAACTGCTTTATTCATTTGAGTATATTAGCTGTGTCATTGTATGAAGAATATCTCTTAAAAGTCCTCCTAGAGTCTACATCATGCTCACCTCTAGCTTATAAGAAATTTACAGCTGCTTCTCATTTGGGTATTTAAACCTCTAAGAAGATAAACTCATTTGTACTGTTTCAGATTGTATTCTTTGTATTAGCACACATTTTTAACAAACTTTTTTAGAGCAGTTTCAGATTCACAGCAAAATTGAGAAAACACTATAGATATTTCTGTGTCCCCTTCCCCACACACAGGTGCATAACCTCCCCCATTATAAACATAACTCACCAGAGTGCTGTACTGATGACAGTTGACAGACCTGCATTGACACATCATTATCAACCAACGTCCATGGTTTGTTCAGATTCATCCTTGGTGTCACACAGTCTATAGGTTTGAGCAAAAGTGTAGTGATGTATATCCATCATTAATAGTATTCTCAGTGCTCTAAAAATCATCTCTGCTCTGCCTATTTGCCCCTTCATATCCCCTCCACCCCAGCAGTCACTTATCTGTTTACTGTATCTGTGGTTTTGCCTTCCCTCGGATGTCATATAATTTGAATTATACAATACGTGGCCCTTTCAGTTGGGCTGCTTTCATTTAGCTATTTGTATTTACATTCCCTCCATGTCTTTGTGGCTTAATCATTCATTTATTTTAAACTCTAAATGATATTCCATTGTCTGGGGGCCTAAAGTTTGTGCATCCATGTACCTATGAAGAACATCTTGGCTGCTCTCAACTTTTGTCAGTTATGCATCAAGCTGTCAGAGACATTCCTGTGGGAAGTTTTCATGTCAGCTTAAGTTTTTATTTCCTTTGGGAAAGTGGATAAATACCAAGGAACCTGGCTGTTGGACTGTATGGTAAAAATGTTTGGTTTTGTAAGAAACCATCAGGCTGTCTTCCAAAGTGGCTGGATTGTTTTTCATTCTCACTAGCATTGTGTGATAATTCCTGGTGCCCCATCCTTGTCAGCATTTAGTACTGTCAGTGTTTTGGATTTAAGCCATTGGGATAGGTATGTAAAGTGGTGGCTGATAGTTGTTTTAATTTGCATTTCCCTGTTGACATAGCATAGGGATCATCTTTGCATATGCTTATTTGTCATCTGTACATCTCTGAAGTATCTTCTCTGTTAATGCCTTTTAACCAGTTTTTAATTGGATTGTCTCTTACCAAGTATTAGGAGTTCTATGTATGTGCATTTTGGGTAAAAATTTGTGATCATGTTTATCTTTGGCAAATATTTTCTCAGGCTATGTCTCGTCTTTTCATTCTCTAGACATTTTCTTTCAGCGAGTATGAAATCTGAATTTTCACAAAGTCTCAGATTCTTTATTTCTGTCATTCAAAAACTTTGATAAAGAATGTATTTGACACCAGTGTCTCCATTTCCCAACTCACTTGGTAACAGAGCACCCACCCTCCTTGCTTGAAGGGAATTGTTGAAGAAAACATTTTAAAAGATATTTCTAGGTTCTTTCTGTGATACTCAAATGTTCTACTTGTCTCTATCCTCTCATCATCTGTTATTCAAACTACTTCTCCTCAGTCTAAATATTTAAACCTTCAATGAGAAAATAGTAGTTCTCCAAAATGTACTTAGCTATGATTACTGTTACCATTAATTTTAGAAGAACATAGAGAAAATATTTGAATTTGGCTAGGGGAATAAATATAGAAATAAATACAAAAGGAAAATTCTGACTCTTTTGTTAATAAGACATACAAGATACCCATGACGTCTCTTCAGATCTTAAAGGGTTTTCTTCTAATAGGTGATTTTAATGCTTAATATATATAATCATGTTCTTCACTACTATATAATAATGTAAATTATCAGAGTTTACTATTATTGCAAGGTTGATATGAGCCTAAGACTTGGGTCCACTAAAGAGACTTGTTTTCATTGCATTCATTCCAAATCAGCTAGAATGAAATTATCCATTAGTCTACACAGCCAGTCCTGTGCAGCCCAGAGAATATGTGGTGAGTTCTCTCCTGTGGAGGATGCAGGTTAACTGGGTCTCCCCAACCTCAGCGATTTTTAAGGATTCCCTGTTTCTGGTAGCTTTAAATTAGAAGTGCTCAGCACCACGGGAGAATGAGAGAGTCTACAGTATTAAACTGCTATGTGTTTTCCCAAGCCTAGGCCTTGCTTTTATTATCTACCTGGGGTTTTTTGCACTGGGTTTCACTTGTTTACCCATAAAAGACAATATCAAGCAGAGACTAAGGTATATGCAACTGAAACTTAAAATCATGCATGTAATTTAAGAGAAATGTATCAACATAAGAAAAGAATTTTGAACCTCAGGATTCCTGAGTACTTTTGTCACTGAAAGAAATGTGCTCTTGGCTTTCAGAATTTATAGAAACCCATTACAGACATCAATTCAAGGGGCTCAAATGTGGAATTATGTGTAAAACACTATGCTGGGTTTTATAAAAATCACAAAATGAGTCTGTATTCATTATATGGTCATTACTTCTAGCAAAAGTTTTTTTGTAGCATACACTTTAGCAAATTTTTCCTGATACTTGTTTCAGGCATCATACTTAAATGAATACATCTTTGAATATAATTCCCATAATAACTATTTTGTGGCACTGTTATTCATATAAGAATAAAAGGGAGGCAAAAAAGGTTAAATGGCTCACCAGATGCCTTAGCTTATAGCATAAAAGATTTTCGCTAAAGTGTATGTGGGCATTAAGCCTGTACTTTTAGATACATTTTTCTAGTTTCAGGGCCCTGAAATGGGTTGGAAAGGCAAGAATGAAGAGACTGAAGTAAAATATAGATAAATGTGAAAAAATGAGAAAATAGAGTGGAAACATTGATAAGGAACAACTAATTTGGTATTAAGTAGGAAGAGCTGAAAAATATTGGAGAAAAGTCAGTGTTTTGTGTTTGACCTTGATGTGTGAATAGAATTGCTGTGGCTACAAACGTTGTACCTGGGAGCAATGTTAGTTGAAGACAGAAAGAGAGAGAGAGAAGTTCACAGGCTATTGGAATATGATCGTGGCATGACCAAAGACATCAGGAAATAAAAATTACACATGGCTTCTCCCAGGAATGATGAGTAGGCAGGAGTGGGCATGTAGCGGAAGATGGGAGATATCGATATTTTGTTCAGGGATTTTGGAGTGCTGAATGCAAGTTAAAACATAAGCAATACATTTTTGAAAGACCCCTTTGAAGTTCAGTTGTGTGTATCTCAATGGTCACAATAAATAGAATCAAGTAATAGGTGACTAGGTTTTAACTTTTGGCAACCTTTCCCTCTATTTTAGGGAACTCCCCGCCATAGAGAGAACCTGAGAAAGAAGGTGAGAGAGTAAGAAAAATTAAGACATAGGTTATGTGGTGACACCTGAATCAAGAGAGGGTTCATTCTTCATGTTCCAAATGCCGGGGACCTTGAGGAGTATGTATGACATTATCAATTAATGTTTTCTCTTCTGAGTTTTAACATGAAAATTTTGGTGTTAAAATTCCTTTCTTATAACAGAAATGATATAACCTTCCATCCTATTTCTTAGAGCTCAAACTGTGGCCCTATACTTATGACTAGAGAAGAATGCCTATCTTTTATACCACTTTTATATATTAGATTGACTATTGCATATTCATGCTGTTCAAACAAAACCCAAAGCTAATAGTAGGATTTAGATTAATTCTGAATTAATACTTACTGGACATCACGTGAACTTATTTTGACAAATATTTATTGACATCTAGCTTTTTAGAAACCAAAAATATGGCTTACATGTATAATACCTATCTTCTGAGTTATCTTTACCAGTCATTTTTGATGCCTGCTAAAAGAGAATAAGTCATATTCAAATTGAGAAAGTTCTAGTGCATTATTTGCTAAATGTGACTATATTTCACTTAAATTTAATAATTACATTTAAAATTTGGGATTGGAATTTTTAGGTTTTAGGTTGTATTTTAATCAGTAACACTTAAAGTATAAATATATGAATAATATATTTTAGTAATAAATACTAAAAATATTTGGGTAATGCTATAGTTAGAAATATATTAATTAGTTATCTTTTGATAATTGAAAAATAAGTAGAATTAAATACTGTGAGTTTATATATCATTTACTTATGAGTTTTAATATACTCATACAAATGTAACATACTAATCTTGGATCCATTATTTTGAATTCTTTCAGATATACTGATTATTTTTATCATTAAAAAAAATCCTCTCATCAGAAAGAAACATTATTAGCATGTTAGTACTTTAGGCATTTTTGATATCTTGTTGGAAGACTTCCCACATATTTTCCTTAAAAAGATATAGTGTGAATCATTTTGTAATTTGAAACCACAAGGAAAGGGGAAGCTAGTGGGGAAATAAAGGCATAGATTTAGAAATTTTTTTGGATTCGGTCAAGATAATAAGACAGTTGTTCTTCAAGTCTGATCCCTGCTTAGCCTTCAATCTCGAATCTTTCTTCTTTACTCACAATCTATTCTACAGTCCTGTTGCATTGCTTATGGTTCTCAGAATAATTTGATAGTTGGACTTTCCCACTGCCTCTGCTCCTTAGGCACTTAGCTGTGCTCATCCCTGTTATTGAGTCTCTATCACCTTCCAGGGCCTTACACATGGTATACGTTGTAGGCAAGTTTGCCTAAAAAAGAATTAGATGAAACATAATAATGAAATACCAATATCTCTTGAACTTTAGATCAACAGAATCAGTTGTCAAAGTGAACATATTGGAGAAACATAGCAAAATCCCAAGCAAGTGTTAGCCAGGAGAGTAAACAATTTGAATGTGCTTTAAATCTTATCTTGTTGGTGACTGTACAGGGAGCAAGAGTTGCTATTTATTTATTTATTTTTTAAACACTGGAAGGTAATTGTTGCTGAGATGCTGCTCCATTTTACTTAAATCACCTGTCACAGCATAGCAACTGGATAGGTATAGTTTGATGGATTGGTTTATTATGGTTAAATTGAGCATGGAACAATCTAAATTGATGACTAAAGAGACAAAATCCTGAACCATCCATGCCTTGGCTGTTTCAATTCAGTTCTATACCCACCTAAAGGCAAAACAGGAGAAAAACAATACAGATTTTCTAATCATTTCTGAACATTTTCAACACAGCTTTCTTAGAAAATAGAACACAGAGATGTTTTCAATGACCAGATAAAAAACAAATGTGACAACTGACAGTATATATTATCCTCTAAAACATCTCAGAATATATTACTTTTTGTTTTCATTTTATTTGTCATAAATCTGTTAGAAGGATTTTTATAGTTTTTTTTTCATTTTTATGTTAAACATTTCTTGTTATAGGGGATTGGACTTGCTCCATATCCCTGACTCAGGAATTTTTGTATTTAGCCATAGAGCTCTGCTTATAACTATGCTGATGGTATTTTTGTTTTTTGTTTTGTTTTGCAAGTTTTACTCTCCTTCAGGGAGATGGGCTTTGCTAAATACAGCTCAGATTTCCTTGTTTGAATTTGACTTCTAGTACTGGCTTATTTGCTCTTCCCCTTTCACTTAAGCCAGATCAAATATTAATAGATAATTCACATCTTTGCCAGAGGTCTTCATTTTCTATATAGTAATGTGATAACTCAGTTGATTTTTCTGAGAACCAGAGAGAATTACAGTTTGGAAACCATGTCTTATGATTCTCTGTCATCTTATATACCAAGATAAAAAGCAGAGCTAGGAATCATTAAATTATTCTTGCTTTATTAAAGAGCACTATGTTTTTGATTTTAGACAATTGAAAAAACATGTTTTAATGAAAAAAAAAAAATTAAAACCAATTATTACCCTACTCAAGCACCCAAGCCTAAACAGTATTTACATTTTTATGAATTTACTTGTAGTGTCTAATTTCTGTACAAATACATACTTTTCTACAATTTCCTTTGGTTGTGTCTTATAAAATTAGATTTTGTAATTTTAGTTTTTAATCTAATATTTTTAAAGTTGAATTCACATTTTTATATCAGTAATTCTTCTCCAGCCTCACTTTAATGGCTGCATAATACTGCCTCTTAATATGAATGTTTAATTTAGCTAGTTTTCTATAAAAATTGTATCTTCAATTTTCTAATATTAGGTCTAATTTAATAACAAATTGTTATTAAACACTTCATCAAATTGTGAATATTTTCATGAATATTTCATAGAAATTTTTTAAAACTTAAATTTCTCAATATGAGACACACTTTCCTCTACAAATTCAAATGTAAGATTTATTTCTTATTTCAATATAACCTAGAAGGCTGACAATAAGAAAGCTACTTTAGAATTTTGAGAAGCATTTCATAATGCAAGAAGACATTGCAGCTCAATCAAATGGCTGTGTGAGGAGGCCTTACAAATAGCTGTGAAAATAAGAGAATGAAAAGCAAAGGAGAAAAGGAAAGATATAAGCATCTGAATGCAGAGTTCCAAAGAATAGCAAGGAGAGATAAGAAAGCCTTCCTCAGCAATCAATGCAAAGAAATAGAGGAAAACAACAGAATGGGAAAGACTAGAGATCTCTTCAAGAAATTTAGAGATACCAAGGGAACATTTCATGCAAAGATGGGCTTGATAAAGGACAGAAATGGTATGGACCTAACAGAAGCAGAAGATATTAAGACGAGGTGGCAAGAATACACAGAAGAACTGTACAAAAAAGATCTTCAAGACCAAGATAATCATGATGGTGTGATCATACAGACATCCTGGAATGTGAAGTCAAGTGGGCCTTAGGAAGCATTACTACAAACAAAGCTAGTGGAGGTGATGGAATTCCAGTTGAGCTATTTCAAATCCTGAAAGATGATGCTGTAAAAGTGCTGCACTCAATATGTCAGCAAATTTGGAAAACTCAGCAGTGGCCACAGGACTGGAAAAGGTCAGTTTTCATTCCAATCCCAAAGAAAGGCAGTGCCAAAGAATATTCAAACTACGCACAATTGGACTCATCTCAGTTCAGTTCAGTTCAGTCACTCAGTCATGTCCGACTCTTTGTGACCCCATGAATAACAGCACGCCAGGCCTCCCTGTCCATCACCAACTCCCGGAGTTCACTCAGACTCACATTCATCGAGTCAGTGATGCCATCCAGCCATCTCATCCTCCGTCATCCCCTTCTTCTCCTGCTCCCAATCCCTCCCAGCATCAAAGTCTTTTCCAATGAGTCAACTCTTCACATGAGGTGGCCAAAGTACCAGAGCTTCAGCTTTAGCATCATTCCTTCCAAAGAAATCCCAGGGTTGATCTCCTTCAGAATGGACTGTTTGGATCTCCTTGCAGTCCAAGGGACTCTCAAGAGTCTTCTCCAACACCACAGTTCAAAAGCATCAATTCTTCGGTGCTCAGCCTTCTTCACAGTCCAACTCTCACATCCATACATGACCACAGGAAAAACCATAGCCTTGACTAGATGGACCTTAGTTGGCAAAGTAATGTCTCTGCTTGTGAATATGCTATCTAGGTTGGTCATAACTTTTCTTCCAAGGAGTAAGCGTCTTTTAATTTCATGGCTACAATCACCATCTACAGTGATTTTGGAGCCCAGAAAAATAAAGTCTGACACTGTTTCCACTGTTTCCCCATCTATTTCCCATGAAGTGATGGGACCAGATGCCATGATCTTCGTTTTCTGAATGTTGAGCTTTAAGCCAACTTTTTCACTCTCCTCTTTCACTCTCATCAAGAGGCTTTTTAGCTCCTCTTCACTTTCTGCCATAAGGGTGGTGTCATCTGCATATCTCACATGCTAGTAAAGTAATGCTCAAAATTCTCCAAGCCAGACTTCAGCAATACGTGAACTGTGAAATTCCAGATGTTCAAGCTGGTTTTAGAAAAGGCAGAGGAAACAGAGATCAAATTGCCAACATCTGCTGCATCATCGAAAAAGCAAGAGAGTTCCAGAAAAACATCTATTTCTGCTTTATTCACTATGCCAAAGCGTTTGACTGTGTGGATCACAAAAAACTGTGGAAAATTCTGAAAGAGATGGGAATAGCAGACCACCTGACCTGCCTCTTGAGAAACCTATATGCAGGTCAGGAAGCAACAGTTAGAACTGGACATGGAACAACAGACTGGTTCCAAATAGGAAAAGGAATATGTCAAGGCTGTCTATTGTCACCCTGCTTATTTAAATTATATGCATAGTACATCATGAGAAATGCTGGGCTGGAAGAAGCACAAGCTGGAATCAAGACTGCCGGGAGAAATAGCAATAACCTCAGATATGCAAATGACACCACCCTTATGCCTTAAACTGAAGAGGAACTAAAAAGCCTCTTGATGAAAGTGAAATTAGAGAGTGAAAAAGTTGGCTTGAAGCCCAACATTCAGAAAATGAAGATCATGGCATCTGGTCCCATCACTTTATGGGAAATAGATGGAGAAACAGTGGAAACAGTGTCAGACTTTATTTTTGGGGGCTCCAAAATCACTGCAGATAGTGATTGCAGCCATGAAATTAAAAGACGCTTACTCCTTGGAAGAAAAGTTATGACCAACCTAGATAGCATATTCACAAGCAGAGACCTTACTCTGCCAACAAAGATCCATCTAGTCAAGGCTATGGTTTTTCCTGTGGTCATGTATGGATGTGAGAGTTGGACTGTGAAGAAGGCTGAGCACCGAAGAATTGATGCTTTTGAACTGTGGTGTTGGAGAAGATTCTTGAGAATCCCTTGGACTGCAAGGAGATCCAACCAGTCCATTCTGAATGAGATCAGCCCTGGGATTTCTTTGGAAGGAATGATGCTAAAGCTGAAGCTCCAGTACTTTGGCCACCTCATGCGAAGAGTTGACTCATCGGAAAAGACTTTAATGCCGGGAGGGATTGGAGGCAGGAGGTCAAGGGGACGACCGAGGATGAAATGGCTGGATGGCATCACTGACTCAATGGACATGAATCTGAGTGAATTCTGGAAGTTGGTGATGGACATGGAGGCCTGGTGTGCTGTGATTCATGGGGTTGCAAAGAGTCGGACACGACTGAGCGACTGAACTGAACTGAAGTGTATTGCAAAATATTAAGAAGAGTTTGTCATAGAAATTCACTTAACATCTGATAAACAGACCATGGAAAATCCATATAAAAGAAGTGTCTTTTAATTCAGTTTTTGGGAATAGCCATCATTTATGAATATAGTGTTACTTATTCATGTATTTATTAAGACTGACAGTGTTGGCACCCAGCTAATTAAGGTCTTTGCTCACAGGACATGGGTTATACATATCTTCTGCATTAGAAAGCTATTATACAGATCAGGCTTGGGACCTTAATGAAGAGATGATTAATATTCTAATCATCTCCTCTGATTTTGGAGTATGTGGAACAGTTTTCATAACGTGGCTGAATAGATGGTTTTCCCCAGTGACCCCACATGCTTGGCCCAAGAACACTCTCAAAGATCCTACCTTTTTCTTATCTTTGAACAAGGCTATTCCTAGTTAGACAAATGCTACACAAGTGACAAAAATAATGAGTTTTCTTAGCATTCTGGAATTGGGATAATATTTAAGCAACAGTCCGACTTGCTTAAATACAGTCCTGATGAGATGTTCAAAATATATTTAAAATTTAGGATATGAAGTGTTCATTAGAGGGCTCGATAAACCATCACCTTCTTTTGCTCAGTACTCTCCTGGCCAGAAGGCCTAATTAACTCCTGGTTGCAGTGGCCCCACAGGCAGGACTGCTCTGGAGAGGATAAACCTCACTAAAGCAGGAACTGAGACTCATTAGCTTTTAAACTGCTATTCAGACCCAATTTCCATTGAATAAGGGCATATTTATGATAAAGAGTAAAAATGTTTACCTTATGTTCATATCTAATTAGCCTAATGGTTTTTATATCAACATGGTTTATACCTTATATTTCTTAGGCAAAAAAATGGCCATAGAGACCTACTGTTTCTTTATTACCATTAAGTGTTCTTACTTACGATGAAACGGTCCCTCTCCTGCAAATGCCCTTGGCTATTGCGTTTATTAAAGTCATTGACAGGAAAATGAAGAATTAAAAGATACTCAAGTAAGCTATAACCTTTCAATCCTATTTACATAGCCCTCTGTCTTAGAAATAATTCTGATAGGTTCCTTACAGTCCAGTTATGATGAGTCTGTTTCTCTTAAACATTTTCCCCCAGTAAGTCATTTGTTATTAATGAAGGTGTACCTTATAATCCCCACTACCCTGCACAGTTGATGAATAAACATGAACAATCCACCTCTTTGCCAGCACTGCATCCACTTTAACAATGAGGAGTTCATTCAGCACCTGGATATCAAAAGTCAGTGAATTCTAGGAGATATGTAAACAAGCCGAGTGGACCTGTGCCTCAAACAGGCAGTGGGTGGTAGGTGTAAAAAAATTTGCATGTCAAGTTTTGACATGAAATACAGCCTGAAAAAGCTTACATTCAAGTCAGATCTCAACCTACAGCAATTGCAAAGCTGTAGGTTGCAAAACAGCAATTTGCAAAACTCTCTGTTAGTTTCTTGAAAATTCCTTGATTACCATGAACTGGGCTTACTGATTCATCTTTTTTTTTTTTCATCTATGTCTTTTTAAAATTTATCTCAGAACATCGTAAGCTCTGTGTACAGTCATGTCCATCATTTTCAAATCTAAATCTAACCACTTGGTGGTAAAAATCATAGTTGTATTTCCTTTTTTATTTAAAAACCCATATATTCTGATTTATGTTTCTGACCCTCAATATATATTGCATCCCTCACAAAGTTCAAAACGTTTTACTAATTCTCCAGCATCACAGGAAAGGAAAATATTCCCTTCTTGGTTCTTTGGCTAGCCTAAAAAATTGAATTGACACAAAACAGACTAACAGGAAAAAAAACTAGCTTAATTTTATACTTAGGGAATACCATAAAATGTGAGACCCAAAGGTAAGTCGGGCCATTGAAGTTGGCATGCCATCTGTGTTAAGAAGTGGGATGGGGACCTGGGGCTTCAAAAGGGAGGAAGGTGATTCTTAGGAAGATCAGGGTAAATGATTGGCATTAGATATTTGCCCAGCCACACAGTTAAGTCTTTCAGATGATAAAAAATTACCTCAGGTAGTAGCTCACTTTCTGGAACAAGCCCTGTACTGCAATTATTTTAACCAGTTAAGGGGGAGGTAACAGTTTTTTGCGTTTGCTCTGTTGATTGCTACAGTGCAAAAGAATCCCCCTTCCAAAGTAGCACAATTGTGGGTGGCATATTCTGCTCACCTTCAATATGAAAAACTATATTGAACAAACCCTTTCAATATTATGACTCAAGTTCTTAGGATCTTATTCATTTTTTGAGCCTCTGAATTTAAGTGTATATTTAGCTTCCTGAAATCCATAGGAATTTTTAGCTTTGCTCATGTGTGGATAGATATGTTGATGTGTCCTTTTTTCCCACATTTTTTATTTACTCTGATAGTTGACCATGCAAAATGCATTTTAACTTCCATATATATTTAATTAAAATTTTAACTTTTAAAATTTCTCTTAAGATATTTTTTCTGTGCATTTCATGTAACCAGCATCTACCTAATAAATACCTGCCTTTTTCCTACTTCTGTGTTAACATTTAAAATAATTTGCAGATATTTAACAACCCAAGAAAATTCATAAAGTGGAAACTTAGTTGATTCTGCTAGAAATGGCTTATTCTCAGCTGAGTTTAAACTATATTTACTATACAGTTCATACTTACCCTTTATTTCTGGAAGGCGATTTCTTACCCTATCACCTCCTCACTCTCATTCTAGTTGATGAGTTTGTTGTGAAATAAGTGTGCTTAAGAGGCTTCCTCAGTGGCTCAGCAGGAAAAGAATCCATTTGCAACACAGGAAACGTGGGTTCTATCCTTGGATCAGGAAGATCCCCCAGAGAAGGACATGGCAACCCACTCCAGTATTCTTGCTTGCGAAGTCCCATGGACAGAGGAGCCGGGCAGGCTACAGTCCATGGGGTTGCGAAGAGCTGGACACGACTGAGCAACTGAGAAAAGCTATTAAGGAAAAGGAAAGCACATAGAGATGGGGAAGGGCAGATTTTGCACATGACATGGTGACTATCCTTTAGCTCAGCCACCAACTGCTCATTCTATT
This sequence comes from Oryx dammah, assembly GCF_014754425.2. Lineage (NCBI taxonomy): Eukaryota > Metazoa > Chordata > Mammalia > Artiodactyla > Bovidae > Oryx > Oryx dammah. Next base: position 10,387,311 of record NW_024070191.1, read on the forward strand.
TCTTAGGAAAGAGAGGACTGCAGGTGAAAATGGAACAAAACAAACGCAGGGGTTGTTTTGGCATACTGTGTCTGAATCTGCTTGGATGCTATAACCAGGATTCTAGAGTGGGTAGATTGAACAACAGATATTTAGTTCTCACAGTTCTGGAGGCTGGGAAGTCTAAGAGCAAGGTCCTGGCAGATTTGGTGTTTGGTGAGGAACCCCTTCTTTGGGTTGTGTCTTCACATGGTAGGATAGAGACGCTCCCTGGGGTGTCTGCTTTATAAGGGCAGAGTATTTATAATCCCAGAGTATTCCACCTAATCACTTCACAAAGGCCACAGCTGCTAATTCCATCATGAGAGGCAGTCAGGATCTCAGCATATTAATTTTGGTGAAATATGCTCATTCATTCCATAATACACTGGAGGCCTTTCTGAGCACAAGGGCCATTGCTTTGCTCCCATCTAATAGAGCATAAGGAAAATTGGGAGAATGTAATTTTCATGGTAGTATGTGACGCAGTTTCCATCTACTGAGAAAATACAAGTTGATACCTTAGGTGGTGATGCTACCCTGTTCTTGCAGCTTTTGGTGGCTGAGAGGCCACATCCAAAGGGAAGGCAACTGTGGTGGCTCCAGGAGCCTCAAGTAGCCTTAACAGTAGTAGTAATTTCCTAGTACTGCTATCATAAATTACTACCAGCTTAGAATAAGACATTTATTCTCAAATTTCCTGAGGGCAGAATTCCACTATGTGTATCTGTGTGTCATTGTGTCCGTTTTCTCACCTGCCATTGGATTAAGGGTCACCCTAATCCAAGATGAACTCAACTTGATTGTATCTGCAAAGATCCTATTTTCAAAGAATGTCACATTCATAGGTGCTAGGGGTTAGGACTTCAGCATGTATTTGCTAAAGGAAGGGAGGGACCTCAATTCAAACCACAATAGGAATGCAGAGGAAGTATTTCATTGTTCAGCAAGTCAGGGGAATCTGTAGCAAGTGAACTACTGTGGGGGCAAGCGGTGGAGATTCCATGGAAGAGCTGTAGGAAACCTTTATTTTCGTCTACCGTGGGGAAGAGTGATCATGATTTGAGGGAGATAATATGTTGAACTTCATGAGGTCACTAGTTTCATGAGCCAAAACAAGTTTAATACTGGCGATTTCTCATGACTCAACTTACAGGTAAAATGAGAGTCAGAATTATTATGTATTAACAATGTGGCCATTTCTTGACACCCCAATTGCCATTCTTAAATTACAGAAAAAGAAAAGAAAAAATTGACGGTAGATTTACCTAAGATAAATTGTTGCTTTTCAGCATTTTAGCCGATGTTTAAACTGACTCTAGTTAATTTTAAGAGTTGTAAGCAAACTTAATTGTCATGTATACTCAATGGATGTGTAAAAATCTGATTATATTAGACAATATAATCTTTTCTGAGTTAGGTCTGATGTGAATAAATAGGCATTCACATCACAGGTTTATCTCATAGTAACCAAGAATAAAGCAAAGTGAGTTGAAAGGATTTAAAATCCTGCATAAGCCCATGAATTACCTTCAAACCTTTTCAGTGATGAGCTAGATATCATTCTATTTATTTACCCTTAGGATTTGCATAGTGATTTTTTTGCCTCTCAGCATTTATCTAGATCAAGCAGCATCAAATTTATTTCTGACTGCTTTCCCAATTTTTCAAGGTAATTTATATTCTAATACTATGTTACAGGAACTGGCTGGCCCAACTGCTCTCCTCCTAGATTTGCATTGATATTGTTTTGAAATTTGTAATGTCATCTCAGACCTCACTTGATTTGATTGAATTAATTTAATTTTAGATCTCACCACACTATTTCTAGCCCCTTAAAATGTTATCACCAAAGATATTTTCATATAATAACTTAGGTTTGTTTATGTGGATTCACTCAGGAAAGAGTCAATGTAGCTAAGCTCTGTTTTTGAAAAAGACTCCTTTGATGTTACTGCTGCTGCTGCTAAGTCGCTTCAGTCGTGTCCGACTCTGTGAGACCCCATAGACGGCAGCCCACCAGGCTTCCCCGTCCCTGGGATTCTCCAGGCAAGAACCCTGGAGTGGGTTGCCATTTCCTTCTCCAATGCATGAAAGTGAAAAGTGAAAGTGAAGTCACTCAGTTGTGTCCGACTCTAGCGACCCCATGCACTGCAGCCTACCAGGTTCCTCCGTCCACGGGATTTTCCAGGCAAAAGTACTGGAGTAGGGTGCCATTGCCTCTTCCATTGATGTTACTACTTAGGTTGATCACTTTAGTGAACACACCACTCATGCAAAATTCATTGACAAGCAATTGACAAGATGGTAACTGAGTCAAAGGATGGTTACTCTGATATTCAGAGGTGAATCTGCTTTGATTGTGCATCTTTTAAGCATTATTTTAAAACTTCTGAAGACATGCATGACCTAGAAAACAAAATTACACAAATAGAGACATTGTAGACAAAAAACATGAATGAAATTTCTCAACTATCAGAACATAAAATCCCATGTTAACAAGCATAGGGTTCAGCCGTGTGTTTAACAGGAAAACTGACTTAAGGTTTTACCGAAAATTGAGACTCTCAGTGATACACTGATATTGAGTTGTTTCTCCTAAGGATGGGGGAGGGGAAACATATTTTGTTTAGAGTAGTGATAACCACTGCTTACTATGTGCATTAAACCAACATTTTATTTCTCTTTCAGTCACATATTCTGGCAGCTTGAAATGCGTAACTAGGGGCAAGGAGTTTCATTAGGTAGTAGCTAGAGGCGACGTAGACTGATGTTCATAAATAAGAGAAACTTTGTGATTCTGACCTCATCAGACTGCTAGGGATGAATGCAACTTCAGCAATGGCTGATTTCTTTTCAGCTGATGTCCATCTCTGATACATGTTTAGGAAACATCCTGAATAGAAAAAAACTATTTCTGATGGAAAAGGTAGGCAAAACTCCAAAGTTGAAATGGTTAAAGGGCTATCTTTATATCTTAAAATTTAGACAAGTAGTGTACTTAGGACTCTTCCCTCAGTTTTTACCCTTAAGTTATATTGTAAATCACCATTACCCATGCTACCTCTGGTGTCTTTATAGTGCTGAGAAAATTTTTAGATATTCATATGCAGTTACTGCTTAAACAATGCAGAGGGTTGGGGACACTGATTGTCCACAGTTGAAAATCAGTATATAACATATTTGGCCCTCCAAATGGATGGTTTCTTACATCTAAAGATTTAGCAGTCACACATTTTATAATATTATCATATATTTAAAAATTAACATATAAATGGACCCATACAATTTAAATCTGAGTTTTTCAAGGGTCAACTGAATGGTGGTCATTAGTTTCTAAGTGAGAAACCCTAAGTCACTAGGAGTGTTTAATCAGACTCTTGATTGTGAAATGGTGTCTCTTGCTACTGCAAATAATTTGCATGAATACACTTCAGTGATGTTCTCAAAGTTGTTCAGTCACCAAGTTGTGTCCATCTCTTCACAATCCCCTGGACTGCAGCACACCAGGCTTCTCTGTCCTTCACCATCTCCCAGAGTTTGCCCAAGTTCATGTCCATTGCATAGTTGAAGGCATCCAACCATCTCAACCTCTGTTGCCCTCTTCTCCTTCTGCCTTTGATCTTTCCCAGCATCAGAATCTTTCCAATGAGTCAGCTCTTTGCATCAAGTGGCCAAAGTATTGGAGCTTCAGCATTAGTCCTTCCAATGAGTATTCAGGGTTGATTTTCTTTAAGATTGACTGGTTTGATCTCCTTTATGTTCAGTGGACTCTCAGAAGTCTTCTCCAGCACCATGGTTCAGAAGCATCCCTTCTTCCACACTCTGCCTTGCTTTTGGTCCAGCTCTCAACAACCGTATATAACCACTGGAAAGACCATAACCTTGACTATACAGACCTTTGTTGGTTCTCATAGTACTAATGCCAGAAGCTTAGCCTCTCCACACTGGTGCTGAATTGAATCTGAGACAATGAGTTTGAATTTAACCTTAGACAGAGTTTGGGGTGAAGTAGAAAAGAATAGCTTTATTGCTTTGCCAGGCAAAGGGGAAAGCAGATGGTGTGTGCCCATGAAAAAATGCCCGAGCAGGGAGGATCTGGTAGGGAGTTTTATAGCACTGATTCAATGGCAGAGTTGCTGATAGATGAGGGTGTGTGCAGAGTCTGCACTCCTTTAACCTGGTTGCAGATAATCTCTTGATGACCTTTTCTGATTCTTTTTAATCTGGTCTCAGACGGTCTTCTCTGGAATGAAGAATGCTGACCTCTATTTATCAGGGATTTCGTTTCTAAATGCATCCATGATGAAATCTATTTGTGCTGTTTTTGTTGGAATTTGTGTGCATCTTTTGTGTTTTGGTGTTATAAAGCTTATAAAAATGGGAAATGTTTCACCTATCCAAAGAAAGATCTTTGTGGTGATGTTAGATATGTTAAGATCAGACAGTAATGACCCCTGAATGGCTCACAACTAAACAATCTGGTAGTCAGAAGCGCTTTACAAAGAGGAGGAACAGTTTAAAAATGAACGTGCCCAGGAGTCTCCTTTGGACTTCAGGCATCGAGTTATAAGTTCCCCTACAGAAGCCCCAGAGAAGAATACGGCAACCAACTCCAGTAATCTTGCCTGGAGAATTTCATGGAGAGAGGAGCCTCAGATCAGTTCAGTCACTCAGTCGTGTCAGACTCTTGTGACCCCATGGACTGCATCACTCCAGGCCTCCCTGTCCATCAACAACTCCTGGAGCTTGCTCAAACTCATGTCCATCAGGTCGCTGATGCCATCCAGCCATCTCATCCTCTGTCGTCTCCTTTTCTTCCCGCCTTCAATTTTTCCCAGTATCAGGGTCTTTTCAAATGAGTCAGGTCTTCGCATCAGGTGGCCAAAGTATTGGAGTTTCAGCTTCAGCATCAGTCCTTCCAATGAATATTCAAGACTGATTACCTTTAGGATGGACAGGTTTGATCTCCTTGCAGTCCAAGGGACTCTCAAGAGGCTTCTCCAACACCACAGTTCAAGACCATCAGTTCTTTGGTGCTCAGCTTTCTTTTTGGTCCAACTCTCATAGCCATACATGACTATTGGAAAAACCATAGCTTTGACTAGATGGACTGCTATTGGCAAAGTACTGTCTCTGTTTTTTAATACGCTGTCTAGGTTGGTCATAATTTTTCTTCCAAGGAGCAAGCGTCTTTTAATTTCATGGCTGCAGTCACCATCTGCAGAGATGTTGGAGCCCCCAAAAATAAAGTCTGACACTGTTTCCTCTGGTTTCCCCATCTATTAGCCATGAAGTGATGGGACCAGATGCCATGATCTTCGTTTTCTGAATGATGAGTTTTAAGCCAACTTTTTCACTTTCCTCTTTCACTTTCATCAAGAGGCTCTTTAGTTCCTCTTCACTTTCTGCCATAAGGGTAGTGTCACCTGCATATCTGAGGTTATTGATATTTCTCCCAGCAGTCTTGATTCCAGCTTGTGCTTCATCCAGCCCAGATATTCTCATAATGTACTCTGCATATAAGTTAAATAAGCAGGGTGACAATATACAGCCTTAACATACTCCTTTCCCTATTTGGAACCAGTCTGTTGTTCCATGTCCAGTTCTAACTGTTTCTTCCTGACGTGCATACAGATTCCTCAAGAGGCAGATCAGGTAGTCTGGTATTCCCATCTCTTTAAGAATTTTCCAGAGTTAATTGTGGTCCAGAGGAGCCTGGCTCAAATGATACTCTTACTTGTTTCCCTTGAGGCACTGCAGCCATGATATTGAAAGATACTTTCTCCTTGGAAGAAAAGCTATGACAACCCCAGACAGCATATTAGAAGCAGAGGCATTACTTTGCTGACAAAGGTCCATCTAGTTAAAGTTATGGTTTTTCCACAAATCATGTATGGATGTGAGAGTTGGATCATGAAGAAAGGTGAGCACCAAAAAATTGATGGTTTTGAACTGTGGTGTTGAAGACTCTTGAGAATCCCTTGGACTGCAAGGAGATCCAACCAGTCCATCCTAAAGGAAATCAGTTCTGGATATTCATTGGAAGGACTGATGCTGAAGCTGAAGCTCCAATACTTTGGCCACCTGATGTAAAGAAGTGACTTATCAGAAAAGACACTGATGCTGGGAAAGATTGAAGGCAGGAGGAGAAGAGGACTACAGAGGATGAGATGGTTGGATGGCATCACTGACTTGATGGACATGAGTTTGAGCAAGCTCCAGGAGTTGGTGATCAACAGAAGTCCAGCGTTCTGCAGTTCATGAAGTCAGAAAGAGTCGGACACAACTGAGGACTGAACTGAACTGAAATGAGGCAGAACCAGGATCCTGTCCAAAGGCTGCACTATTGTTTCTTGGCTACTCCTCCCTTGTTTTTTGCATCCTCTCTCTTCCCTAATAAGCAACTGTTTGCATCTGTCTTTCAGGACTCAGGGAAGATCATGGAGGCTAGAGTCTGTTCCCTACAAACAATGAGTGGGGGACACAGACACAGAAACATTTCTGTGCCCATGGAGCCACACAGGATCCTGCTCAGTTTCAGTACAGGACACCAAAGACAGATATTGATAAAAGGGGAAGAAGGCTGAATAGTGTACCTTTCATCCTTGAGGGAGAAAATAATCATACTCAACCATTTTTATAGCAGTAAAGAGGTAATGACTTTGTGATACAAAAATGCCCACATTAAGGATCAGTTCAGTTCAGTCGCTCAGTCGTGTCTGACTCTTTGCGACCCCATGAATCGCAGCACGCCAGGCCTCCCTGACAATCACCAACTCCTGGAGTTCACTCAGACTCATGTCCATCGAGTCCGTGATGCCATCCAGCCATTTCATCCTCTGTCGTCCCCTTCTCCTCCTGCCCCCAATCCCTCTCAGCATCAGAGTCTTTTCCAATGAGTCAACTCTTTGCATGAGGTGGCCAAAGTACTGGAGTTTCAGCTTTAGCATCATTCCTTCCAAAGAAATCCCAGGGCTAATCTCCTTCAGAATGGACTGGTTAGATCTCCTTGCAGTCCAAGGGACTCTCAAGAGTCTTCTCCGACACCACAGTTCAAAAGCATCAGTTCTTCGGTGCTCAGCTTTCTTCACAGTCCAACTCTCACATCCATTCATGACCACTGGAAAAACCATAGCCTTGACTAGATGGACCTTTGTTGGAAAAGTAATGTCTCTGCTTTTCAACATTAAGGATAGTGAAAACCAAAATCAACTGAGAAAATATTACTCCAGAGAAACTAGCCTGTTGCTTTGGGATTGAAGTATCAATACTTCAGAGGGTTGTCTGACACTTGTAACTTTGTATCATTCTGGCAGAATAAACTAAGGGTAGAATGTAATGTTGCCCTACCACAGGGCAATTTTCATGAAGGGATTTTGCTATGAACTTGTGAAGATGTTGTCAACAACTTTTATTCAGTGAAAATGCAAATGCTATCTATATACATTACAAGCATGAAATACATCTTTTACATAAAATTAATTTCATAGTCTCTTTATACACGTTTTTCTATTATGAGCGTTTGAATATTTTGCAACATTTTATTTCCCAGTGGTTGCTGAACAACTGTAGAATTAATGTTTTACCAACCACATTCTCAAACAGATGTTTTGAAAGGATGATTTTAATCAAGAAAAATCCTTTTAAAAAGTCTGTAGTTTTAGCAGAATAATTAATAGCCTTGTTGTGCAGAGACTTGACTTGAGTTCAAATCCTGGGTTTAATCTTTCCAATTCACTTAACTTCTCTGAGGTTTAATTTTACTTACCTGTAAGTGAATATATCAGTAAGCTACTTCAAAGAGCTGCTACGAGATATAAATGAGATATGTAGGTAATGCATATAGCCTAGTATAAAATAGACATTCAGTAAATGTCAGACATGGTTTATAGTAAGATAAGGCCAGCTATTAGTTACTTGCTTTGTGTTCCCTGCTTTTCAGTTAACATTTAATTATTAAGCAGAAGTATGAGGTGACTCATTGGAAATTAATTCATCGTCCCATCTCGCTAAATTCTGTCATTTGCTTACACACATGTGAGCAATTAAATGGTTTTAGGAGCAACAGAGTGATTTAGTGTAAATGTGGAAGTTTTAATATTTTATATAAAATTTTCAAGGAGAGACCAGGTAATAATAGGAAGGCTTGGTGTGGAAACTAATGTTTCCTCTGAGTGTTGATTATTAAAATAACTTCTTAACAAAACCTATGGATAGTCTTTTCCTGGATAGCTTCTGCCTTTGTGGTTTGCCTCCAAAATTCAAACTCTTTCAGATGTATCTGTTTCCCATAGTGCTTTGAGATTCTTCCAGCTTTTTCTGTGTACGATACTTTAAGATGGTCTCCCCAGTGCTTGCCAAATATACATTGTGGCTTCCTTTAATTTTTGTTCTAAGAATTTCTCCTCCCCTCCGCTTCTCAACCTGCCTAAGAGCTACTCATTCTTCAGGACTTTAGTCAAATTGGAATGGCCCTCCCTCTTCTAGCAGTGATTAATACCCGCATACAGTATTCATCGATATAATTTTTAAGAAGATCTTCCAGTGTTCATACATACGATTGATTACCTTTTATCTAATCATATAACATTACATACATCCACAATGCCTGACATGGTTTCTATGGACCCCATGGGCTGTAACCTACCAGGCTGCTATGTCCATGGGATTCACCAGGCAAGAATATTGGAGTGGGTTGCCATGCTCTCCTCCAGGGGATCTTCCCTCATAAATGAAGTGAGGGTAAAAAGCTGTTTTTCTCCTAAACATTGACTGCAAATTTTCATAGAAATTAAAGGGAAAATTCCTTGTTTTTATAAGCAATTCAGAATCATATCTAGCAGTGATCCTTGATTAACACCATGAAAATCTTTGACTCTTTTTTTTAGGTATTAGAAATGTTTCCTACTTACAAGTATTTATTGAGGAGGATAAAAAAAATGCATTTTCCCTCTTGTTTGCATTTATAATTACACGCTGAAAGACAGATTTTTTTCACTAGATTCATTATACCTTATTTGAAAAAGACAGTTGCAATGCCATCTGGCTTGGAAAACTGAGAACAATTTAGTTGTCGATTTTAGAAGTGAAAAATATCAATGTCACCTTTTGAAAATAAAAGTTTGAAATGTAAATAATCACTGAAAATATAATAGTAAAGTAAAAATCAGGAAATTTCAGATTTGTGACCTAGATTTTATTTTACCTTTGAAATAGACAGTTCCCAAGGAAGTCAATCTGATGTGTTGAATCTATGATTGGACCAGAAGGCTTTGGTTTTTGACCTATTCAGGTGTCCAGGATCATAGTATTTAGTTTACTGTTGCCTTCATAACCAGAATCTACCTCTTTCTGTCAATTTCCTACTGCTTTTCACATTTTATCTAGTTGACCTGCATATTTCTATAAAGTATATCAAGCATTTTTGAAAACTGTAAAGCATAAATAAACACACAGTACACCTGAGAGATAAATAATAGGTAAATAACCTAGAAGAGGCAGACAGATAGAAATGACAGTGCCCGCTGCAGTTTACGAGATTTATTAGACAAGGTTATCCAGGAGTGGTGTTTGCTCCTGCAGCCGGCCTTATAGTTATGATACTTGGAACTGTTGATACATCTTCTATTTGTATTTTTTAAGATGCCATATCATCATTCAAGAACGTTTAAAAAATATTAATGGCAACAGCAAAGTAGCAATGCCAAAGGCATATACCCTGTTGCAAAAGTGTCGACTTATAAATATGAGTAGTATCAATAATGTTAGGACACCAGAGGAGCTGCTCTGTGGCCTTTTAAATCCCACTTTGGTAAGGACTACTGTCGCTATAATGAATTCAGGTATGTGTATTCCAGTTTTCTTCTGTCAGCACTTTTTTGTTACATATATAAATTCATAGTGCACTGTGAGTGTATATAGATTTTGATGGCTGCCCAAAGAAGCAGAGAATATACCTGAAGACAGGCTTAATTTTTTAAAGAACCTTAGAGATGTCAGAAACAAATATTATTGAGTTTCATAGAGTTAGTAATTACAAAATAAGAACAGCATAAATATATAATATGTAAGAATTTAATATTTTAATTTGCTGTTTCTCTATAAGCTCAAGAATATGACTGTATATTTAAGGTGTTGAAGCAATGAAAATTATTTACTGGGCCTAGAAAACTAGATAGATTGATCTATAACACATGTAAACATACATATTCCTGTTTTCAGACTTCAAAAATTAGTTTGAAGTTTTATTATCCCAATTTCCTTATTTTATCCACTATGAAAAGTAATGATTATGATTTGAAATGCTACCTACTTTAAAATACTATATATTAATATGGTTCAAGTGTTAATAAGTCAAAATTATGAAATGGCTATAAATGGTCCCTGAGAAAGGTGAAGAATATAGTTCAGAATGAAAGAAGGTTAGCATTTTATTAATTTCTTATTTATTTATTTGTGCATGCTTAATTTTTATGGAATTAATAGTAACAGGGATGATATAAATTTCCAAAAATCTTGATTACAGGAAACAGTTGCCATGTCATTACTTCCTAATGCTGCCAACCATGTATTTGGTTGAAGGCGTATTGGATGGAGCTAAATTGCACACAGAAATTGCAGAGACTACAGGTCACTTCTTTCTTGGTTGGAATGATTTCCATTCTCTTTGCTGCACTTCCAGGTTGCAAATCTAATTGTTGTAATCTTCTTCTAAAAAAGGCTAAATTGCTTCTGGTTGCCCATAGGAAAAATCTGAATTTCTTAGTTTGCCTAACATGTCCATAAAAATTAGTTCTTGCTGACACCCAAGTCATGTTTTTTTCTAGAGTGTCTCCTGTCCACTGTGTATTCCAGTCTAACGTACTTTTATTTCAACCCAATAAATGTGTCACTGTCTTTCGCCTCCAGACACTTACATATACCCTTCTCTCCTGGGAGTCATTCCACTTCCACCCATATGTCTTTTCTTCACCTGGCTCTTACCTGCTCATCGTTGAGGCATCAATGTAGTCTCCCCTTCCCTGAAAAAACCTCATTTCTACTGTGCTTCAATTTTCTTACCCTGCACTGATGGAATTGTAAGACGCTGGTCTGAGTTCCCTACAAGCCTCTCACTCAGTGTATTTGGCACAGTCTCTACTTCTCAATCCCCAACAGATTTCCTTGAACATAGTGCGTACTTAGCAGTAAATGTTTGAATAAATAAACTACCACGTCTGGAAAGATGCACAACTGTATAACTGGGCAACTGAATTCCAGGAGACAGTGCAGGACAGGGAAGCCTGGTGGTCTCAAAGATTTGAACATGATGTAGTGACTGAACAACAGCTAGGCAATGTTAGGTAGTTATTAATTCATTTGCTACAGAAACACGGATTCTTTCCATACTATTTTTGAATAAAATTGATTGTTTCTGGCCCATTGGTCATTGGTAAATGTTTGATCACCTGGCCCCTTGGTTAATGGAAAGAAAGAATGCACAGGAACTTAGAAGTTTTAAATTTCTTAGAGATATTTGGAAAATTATATAATCTAAGTCACATAAGCTAACTTAATGTATGTTTAAGTTGAATTGCAGAGAATTAACAAAGATTGTTAAACATTACACAGCCAAGTGCAAAAACTAGAATAAAAAAGCTATATGGCATTTTAGCAGATACATATTTTTCATAGTCCAAATGCAGTAATTCATCTACTGTCTTCAAAGGTTAATATGTTTGTATCCGTGAAGGAAAAAAGAATCCTACATGGTTCCAAGTAAATCTGGATCTTTTAATATTCTAAATCTTCCAGTGGAGACTAGATTATTCGTGTGTGGTTTATAGAGGTAAATATTTCAGGGAAACCTGTCGACTAATAGGTACTCAGCAGCTCTTGCCACTATAGGAGGTCTTTGTCTTGGTTTAATAGTTTAATTTTAGAAAGTCATGGAAATGCTCCATGAAGAGCAAAACAGCAACAGGAAAAAAAATAGTTTAACAAGGATGAGCTATGACTAGAGTTGTGATTTTGAGAATAATACATTAGGTTTGTAATCAATTATGGATGAAATGTCTGGTCCATATTTTGCACATCATCTACCAGCCGCGCATCCCTCAGGCCAGAGCCGATTATGGAAGTAGCACCTCTTCTGTCATAACTGCCTGGACCCAGAAGGATATGATACCTGCAGAACAGCAATTAGCATCGGAAACCAGTCATCCTTAGGCTGTGTTTTCTAGAGTTCATCTAGAAAAAAAAAATCCTCCAATTGAGTCTATATGTGTGCGTGCACACGTACACATGCTGATATTTATTTGTAGTCTGTTGAATTGGAAACCTGACATTTTCTGCTTATGTCTGAAAGCAGAACAAATCAGTCTAGTTAAACCCCTGAAAATAAGAATGTGACATCCCAGTGACACACAGGAAAACAATTAGATTTGAAGTATTTCTTAATGTTGCCAATCCATATTAGCATATATAAATTGGCTGATTACCTAGTGCAAACCTACTGTTGTTGTTATAAAGGTTACTGAAATTTTATGCTCAAACAATCAAGAAAACTTGGTGAAAAAATAATGGTAACAATAAAAGAATGAACCTTTCCAGAGCTATTTTTATATATCAGAATTTTTAACATTGCTTGAGCTAATATTTTCATTAATGTAATTGATAAGTATCTAAGGTATTACCCCTAAAATGCAATTTGGATTTATAAATAATATAACTTCTTTCAGCTTGTAGATGACTCAAAGGGAAGAAACATATATAATTGAACTGTTCAACAATCCTGGTTTATGCAGTCATGCAGCATTTGCACATTCTGTGTCTGTGGAAACATTACAGAGTCTTATTCCTTGTTGATTCTAAAATGTACACCAAAAAAGTAGCAAAGTTCAAGACAACCTTTCTTTGTCATAGCTTTAATACTTGATAGTAAATAAGTGATATTTCATAATCGCTCCTTTTTCTGTGACAACTAGATGCATTTGTTACTGCTGATAAGGGTAAATATAAAATATGAAAATAGGTGTTGAAAAAATTATAACCAGCAAAACATGACCCTCAAATCGTGTGGAACTTCTTAACCTGTAGACTATTCAAAATAGTCTACAGGTTAGACAAAATGAAAAGCTCCACACAGGTGTCGCCTGTGTGTTCTGAAGTCACACCAGCTAACTTTATTCCAAAGCGGCACAGGTGACTTCTGGTTAGGAGTCAGGGAAAAGTTCATGAGCAGAGAGGTTTCTCCTGCACCAGGCTTTTTATTTATAATAGGTCCTGCATTTTCTTCATTTTATCTTCTGCATAAGCCTCCCTTGGAAAAGCTCTAATAACTGGTGCTTCTAATAGCTATTCTATTATCTTATCTGGAGGCTCCTCTATGACCATGTGAATACCAAGAAAAAAAAAAAAAGACCATGTTTTGCTCATCTTTGTGTCCAGTCCTGAGCCTGGCATGTCGACATGCGATGGATACTTACATTGTTTATTTAAATCTTTAACAATACGTGCTGTCCTGAATTATTTTTGCTGATATGAGATTTATCTCTGTCAGTGTTACCTGTTTTTCAACATTATTAAAGCAGTAGATTATGAACTTTTTTGAAGTGTTGTTATTAATTTAGGAAAGATTTCTCCCAAATGAAAGCAGTTTAAATACCTCTTTTATTAACCCTTGGCCTATGAGGCCTTCTCAGGGTGGGGAAACCAGGGGTAAAGGAGATAGGTGGTACTGGTCTCGTTTGCATCTGGAAAATCCATAGCTATTGAGATTGTGCATTTTCATTTGGGATAGAAGGATAAAGTATACTCTAATTAGATCTTTATGTAGTTATCTTTGCTCTCACATGTTAAACTCTTTTTGGAACAAATACCCAGATTACTTTAGAAAGTTTTTGTAAGGTCAGGCTGAAAATAGTGATTGTTAGGTCTTGATTTTGCTTTTCTCCTAAGGCTGCCAGAAGTTATCATGAACACATATATTTCTTAAATCTGATTTGACTTGAAAGAGAATACATAATGTAAAACTTATAGCAGTAACTCCTGAAAACCTAAAATTTTTATTTTTCTTGAATGATTTTTTGCTTGGTCAATATCAGATTTCTTAATTATTAATACTTATGTTCACCATATGATTTAATCATCTTTTATATACCTATATTCAAGCTGTTTGAGGATGTGAGTTTCTCTTTCCTTTATGTGCATCCTTTTTTAGTTGATTATTTTCATTAAGATTGGAATTCATGTCTTTTTAATACTGTAGTATAAAGTCTTCCTCTTAAAAGGATATTTTTCTGACACTTAAACTCTATGTTTTGAATCCCAACCCAGGGATTGAACCCAGGTTTCCCACATTGCAGGCAGATTCTTTACCAGCTGAGCTACAAGAGAAGCCCAAGAATGCTGGAGTGGGTAGCCTAGGGGATCTTCCTGACACAGGAATCCAACCAGGGTCTCCTGCATTGCAGATGGATTCTTCAGTAACTGAGTTATCAGGGAAGCCCTTGAATCAAAGGAGGAAGCTTAAAATCATAAATACCCTGTTCAGTGTGCTGAGTCATGTTCGACTCTTTGCGACTCTGTGCCTTGTAGCCCACCAAGCTCCTCTGTCCATGGAATTCTCCAGGCAGTTATTGTCCAGGCAAGAATGATGGAGTGGGTTTCCATGCTCTCCTCCAGGAAATATTCCTAACCCATGGATTGAACCTGTGTCTCTTAGGTCTCCTGCATTGGTAGACAGACTCTTTATCACAAGTGTCACCTGGGAAGCTCAGTAACTACTCTGTGTGTTTGTTAGTCAGTTATGTCTGACTCTTTGCAACCTCATGGACTGTAGTTCACCAGGTCCTCTGCCCATGGAATTCTCCAAGCAAGAATGCTTGAGTGGGTTGCCATTTCTTTTTCCAGGGGATCTTCCTGACCCAGGGATTGAACCTGGGTCTCTCACATTGCAGGCAGATTCTTTACCATCTGAGCCACCAGGGAAGCCCAATAAATACCCTACTTGTCTTCAACTTCAGAATATAAATAGAAAGTATCTTACTGTTTATTTGGTTTATAGATAACTTGAACAGTTTTATAATAGTTCAAAATATTATAGCTTCATTTTATAATCATTTACCTTCCTGATAGTCAAGCTACTTTCTATAGTGTTTTATGATCTACAGTAAAAACTTTTGGGGGACAAATTCCCTACATGTTTTCAAACTAAGATTTAGTTAACATTACGAATGTTGAAAATACATGTTCCTTTTAATGACTAGTGTCATTAAACATTCAACATTTCTCTCAAAGCTTGAAAGTGTCAAATACACTTTGGGGAATGTTCATGTGATGTGATTATTTTGTGCTAGAAATACAGAAATGGAATTGTCAAAGAAAAGTGAGTTTTGAGAAATATCTTGTATTTACCTTAATCAAAATGTGAGATGCTTTCCGATTGATCCTTGTAAATGGTTTCTATGACATTAGCCACTGTGGTCATTAGTTTATAGCCCAGTGTATATTTGGATCCTTTCTGTTTTTCAGAACTAAAGAAATGGTATTGGCTAGTTTTCTGCTTTATGAGCCTCTGCAAGAACAAATGTGCTCATAAAGTGCACATTACAAGTTCTTCAATTATGTTCCTACTTCCTTTAGCACCCCAGCCTCTTAATATGCTTTTTTCAGGTGTTTCTGCTGAATATTCATTTAATTTCTTCAACTTTTCTCATAAGTTTTCATCATGATTTAAATGAAATCCTATTACAAATTACAGCAGAATTATAACCAAGTTCATTCACTGAGTCCTTATAGGAGCTTATTTCACTATATGGGAAGAAAAATGATTTGCATTTAATATCTTCACTTTTTTCAGTTTTAAGAAAACCATTGAAATTTCATACACACATTTATATACAGGTATATTTAACAAATATACACAAATATTTTAATCACAAAGGAAGATTCCCAAGATGATCCAATCCAATGCTCTTTTTATATATTCCTCAAGCTAGGTAGTCACATAGCTGATGTGAGATGAGAGCAGGTACAGCACTAGGATTCTGATCTCTTTACTCTAGGTTAAGTCCATCATCTGGTCAATTATCCTGCCGTCTTGACAGCATGTACAGTGAGCAATATAAAGCCTGACGGCACATGATACACCTGGGCTGGGGGCCCCATTGACTCTTTCTGGTACAGAACTTGACACTCCATCCAGTTTCTGCTGCAGCTGTCATCATGACCTGTCACTTGCCTGACACTTTGATAGCATATGCCTCACACAGTATGAGTCCAGGCAGAATGTGCTTTTAATTATATGTGTGGGTGTGTGTGTATTGTCTTCTTTATCATTGCTAGATGATGCACAAGTGATGGATACAATAATGAATATGTATCAGGTTGATTATGGACAGAGTCCCTTGTGTTTGTGTGTGTCTTCATGCTTGTTTATTTCTTTTTAAATGTCTGATCATTTCATCATTTGGATTTTGGTTATTGAGCCTGTCTTCTCCCAGTGTTGGAATTTTTTCACCAGTGTCTTCTTACCTTTGGCCTTCTTGAAGGATTTTCTTCTTTAATATATTTCGGTATTTTTTTTCCTTGCTTTGTTTCATAATCATCTTTTCTGGGTTTCATGCTTTATGTTACATATATGAATTTAAAGTTATAGTTTCAATATTTACTTTTTGAGCAAATTTTTTTTTAATTTTTATTAAGTAATAATTGTTCATTGATTCATGAGCACTGCAAATGGAACTAATAAGATAGCTCAAGTTTGGTGTATTGTAATATTTGAAATCAACCAGAGATGGGGTTTAAATGTTGTCTGTCACGTGGTTACCAATATATGATGCTGAAAAAGTGACTTAGATTCTTGTAATTTAAGTTTTCTTCTCTATACAATGTAAATAATAGCAAGTAACTTTAAAAAAAATACTGTGGAAATTACTGAGGCATTCCTTGATAAGATTCTGGAATGCATAATATCCTTACTGCAGAGTGGCTAATTTTCATTCACTAATTTGAAAATATAATTTATTAAACAAAATGGGAGATGGTCTGAGAAGTCAAATACTGGTTAATAAGCTTAAAGGCCCAGGCTAAGTGAAAAATTCTTTAAAAAAATGATGTAAGCCCCTCTTCCCAAAATTTCCAAAATAATTTTCTTTCCCAGAAACCTTCAATCTTTTCTCAAATGGAAGAATAGCCTTCTGGACTTGGCCTCATCCATTTAATTAGCATATATCTTACTGGGTCTCAGGTTCTTCTTCATAGATTGTGAAGAGATGCTAAATGTTTATTTGTGAAATTTGTGAGATATTCAAAAACATAACAACCATTATTCTAGAGCTTTCTGGTTCTCATATCCTGATTGTAAAATATTGAAAACATTATCACTTGTGTATGTTATTTATTTACTTGTGAATTTGTTTAGGATTTACCTTGTCCCTAATATAAGTTGCATGAGGACAGAGGTATTGCAGTTTATCAACCATACTGTCTCCAGTGGCTAGGAAGATGTATAGTATACTATAGACGCTTCATTAGTATATACTGGATGGGTGGGTGGATGGATGCACTTCAAATATTAGATATTCAGCTACAGAGATTTTAAAGACTAGTTTTCAGGCATTAATCTTTCTTCAATAATTTAAGTAAAACAAGATTTTCCAAACCCAAAACAATTCCTGAGATTTTGTTTTCAACACATTGTTAGTCATGAGTTTGTATATCTTCAATAAAATATGAAGTTTGTTAAATATAAGCAGAGAACTTAGCCCAGTTACTAACTACTGAATAAATATTAAATATTAGTCCAGTTAGTTTACTAAGAAACTTAAAATCATCAGATCTTGAAATAAAATTTTTCAATTTTTTTGGTGGTCTACAAAAACAGGGAGAATTTTTTTTTATCATAACAAATAGCTAAGAACTGTCTCAAATTTCATGTGTGTCTAATATTTGACTCCATGGACAGCTTTGCTTTTAAGATGTGGCAGCTTGGTTATTAAGGATGATTAGGGTTCCTTCTTGTTTTGCAAAATACAGCATTATTAGAGAATTTTTATAACAATAGCCATCAATAATGATGAGTTTAGATGGATCCAGAGTGAGTTCATTAAAATGACTGTAGAGTTGCACTTATCGTCTTGCTATAAATGAGCTACAAATATTCATTCTGAGCTTGAACATGTTACCTTTTAAACTGCCCATTGTACAACACAACAGGAATTAAACTGAAATAATTAATACTTTAAAAAATGTTAAAACGAGTTACTGCCATCTGTTTTCATCAGGGATGTTGATGTACATGAAATGCATCTTATTATAAAGTAGGAACAGCTGGCAATAGAGTAGTAATTTCTTTGACTGTACTTTTTAAATAAAGATTAACTGGACACAATGATTTATTGCAATTGTAGCTAGAGTGTAATTACACAACTGATAAATGTGTTGGAAATAATGGCCTGTAAACAAATTTCCAATTTTATTTGTAGTTATTTTACAGTTTTTATGTATATAATTTAGTTGATGACTTTAAATAAAATTTAAGTGGATTAACCTGAAATATATATTTAAAAGAAAAATTCTTCACTCTGAAATCTTTAGAGGAATGATAGTAAATTTAAGCTACAAATAATACTGTGCACGTTTCAAATAGTTTCAGTGATGTTTGAAGTAAAAACTCAATTTTTAAATTCACCAAAGGTATCTTTTTTGAACTTACATTTTTGCAATGCATAGTGGATGGATCATTATGGAAAAATTTGAGAGTACCATTAAAAATGTGTTCTCTACATTAAAATGAAATAAAATTTCCTACAAACACATTAGATGGTGTTATTTTGCAATTTAATATTAACTACATTAGAGTATAAGATTCTTCAATAACCTTGTTAAAAATAACTAAAATGTGAACATTATTTTTAAATGAAAATGTTATTTAATCATTTTAAAAGCTACATCTTTTGACATGTTATAATCATTTTCATTGAGAAAGAGATTTATTGTTCCTTTCATGTCGTTCTCATTAACTTGTATAAGGCATGCTTATATAACTTAACTAAAATATAACAAGATTCTTCGCTTTTCACAAATGTAATTTACAGAAGAGCAGAAGATAAGCCAGTCCTCAGTATTACACTGAAATGAATCATCGTTGATAACTGCACTTCTTCCTCTCTGCTTAGCTTTTTATCTTTTCTCTTCATAATGTACTTGTGGATGATGAGTAATTTGAAATGGATTCCATTCTAACAATTATACAAACTGCTCCACTCCTATTTCCTGACAAGCTAGATTTAGACTGAAAGGAGTGCAAGAATAACACAGAATAAGAACTCCTTCTCAAGCAGAGTGTGAATGTTAGGAAAGAACCTGTTTGCTGATGTTGGCTGGATAGTAATTTGGGGAGACAGGGAAAGAATAAAGGCCTTGCAGTATGTGGTGTCACAGGCTGTGGGCAGAGCCCTCATTCACATGCAAACGCTGGGAAGGAAAGTAAAATGTCTGTGGAGCAGAGCAGAGTAGCACCCAAACAGTAACTTAGCATCTCATTAATGCTGTTGTTAATATTTTAATTACTCTTGTTAATGTTTATAGTAACTCTCGAAACTACCTTTCTTTTACCGGCGATGAAGTTTGCCAGTTGACTTTGGCAATGAAGACACTGAGCTGGAGGCGTCGGAGTGGCGCTTGTAGATTCAGATCGGGCAGCATCAGATTCATCTCTCTTGCTGCTTTGCTTGTGTAATATCATCCGTGTGTTCACTAAGGATTTATTGACAGACACTGTTCTAGGTGACTTGGATGCAAATATAGGGAAAGAATCTTGTCTATTTGAGTCCAACATGTACAACGTTCATTGCAACCATGCAGTAAGGGCTTTAGCAGTCAACGTGTATGAGACAGTATGGAAACTCAGCAGGGAGTGCTTTACTGCCTGGAGAGATCAGTCCAGTCCATTTGGACTCCTTTGGGCTTGCAGTAGATGTTCAGCCTTTGCATGAAGGGAGATGTTCTTAGCTGAGTTAACATTTATGGGTAAAGACAGGATGAGAGAGAGTATGGCTTGTTCAGGAATTCGAGTGATTGGAGAGTAACTGACAAAGGAAATGTATTTAGTTTACCATTTCCCTGCTTTTAAATATTTATTTTTTTAAATCTCTTTAATTATTTACCACCTATGCAGTTGATCCATAACTAGCCCTGTTAGTGATTTGGGTATCATTCATGCATTGTGTGCTGGGAAAGCTGGATCCTTTGACACTGAATTGTACTACCTCAAGGATTTTAAGTTGTCTATGATAGTATTCTACCACTAAAAAAAATAGAATGGTTCCTTCCTGTCAGGGATATTAATTATATAATAAAAAAAGATGGAAATGTTGGGAAAACATTTATGATTAAAATTTGGAAGAATGATCTTTGCATTCTGCTTTTATAAGTAACCTTCAGCAATTTATTTATAGATTTCCTTGTTGCAGAGTTCACTGGGGTAAGCACTAATTTCTAAAGGTGCAGTTTATTTAGTCATGGCAAATTTACAAATGATAATCCTGTCAGCAGTTCAGAGGGAAAAAATGGATATGTTGAGACAAGGCAATTGTGTAATCCTCAGGCTTCCGCAGAAAAATGCTGCCATGATGCCGTGGTAGCAGAGAACTTCATTTCTAACAGCTTTGATCTTGAACTTGTTACTGCATGTACAGTAGCAGTGTGATTGTTTGCAGTCACTACGGGCCTGATTCTCTATTGATTTTCCACCCATATTGGGTATGTGTTGAAAAGTCTGAGGCTGCTTTGAAGTTGCTGGAGAGCCACGTGCAAATGGCATGTTTCTTGCATTGATCACAATGCAGAATTGACTCTTATCATCTGAAAAAAAATACTCAAAATATTCAATCAGAGAAATAAGAGGTATTTGTTTATGAAGAAGGTTGTACAGAGAGCTTCAATGTTTCTAGGATGAAGGTATGCTTCCAAAAGAGATATCACATACGTAAATAATGATATTTAATACTCAAAAGGTTGCCTGTGGTCTCTAGGAGAAACAGATTGTAGTGATGCTTTGTGTGTTTGTCTTGTTCTTAAATGGAAAGTGGACTGGAAAGTTTCTGTTGGAAGAAGTGAGAGATCTGGAGGTTTAGATACTGGACTTAAGAGCAGAAGTTTAGAAACTACAGCGTATTGGCCAAGTGCGGTCACTGCTTGTTTCTCTATGGGTTGCATTTTTTTTTTCTTTAAGTTCAGTTCAGTTGCTCAGTCATGTCCGACTCTTTGCGACCCCATGAATCACAGCACGCCAGGTCTCCCTGTCCATCACCAACTCCCGGAGTTTACCCAAACTCATGTCCATCGAGTCAGTGATGCCATCCAGCCATCTCATCCTCTGTCGTCCCCTTCTCCTCCTGCCCCCAATCCCTCCCAGCATCAGAGTCTTTTCCAATGAGTCAACTCTTCACATGAGGTGGCCAAAATATTGGCGTTTCAGCCTCAGCATCAGTCCTTCCAATGAACACCCAGGACTGATCTCCTTTAGGATGGACTGATTGGATCTCCTTGCAGTCCAAGGGACTCTCAATTTTGAAAGGTTAAAAAATAGTGTGTTACCAGTGCAAATGATTTAAAATTTCCAATTGACATTTCAGTGACCATAGCTAAAATTTTAATGAAACAGACTCACTTCATTTATTCACATGTGGTCTGTGGCTGCTTTTGTTTGAAAAGCAGAGATAAGTAGTTGTGACACAGTCAAGGTTGAAAATTCTCAAATATTTATTATATGGTTTTTGACAGAAAGTTTGCTAACCTCTGGGCTTCCCTGATGGCTTAGACAGCAAAGAGTCTTCTTACAAAGCAAGAGACCCGGGTTCAATGCCTGGGTTCAGAAGATCCCCTGGAGAAGGGAGTGACTACTCACTCTAGTATTCTTCCCTGGAGAATTCCATGAACAGAGGATCCTGGTGAGCTACAGTCCAAGGGATCTCAGGGCTGGAAAAGACTGAGTGACTAACCCTTTCACACTTGCCAACCTCTGATTTAAGAATCAAGGGACTGGAATTCCCTACCAATCCAATGGTTAAGACTCTGTGTTCTCACTGCTGAGGGTGTGTGTTCAATCACTAAACATGGGAAATTAAGATCTGACAATCCAGGTGGTCAAAAAAAACACATATATATAAAATATATGATGTGATATAATATGATATATATATATATATCATGTAGAATATCATGTAGTTAAAAATAAAGGACTACACACAATGATACTGAAGAGTATCAAGAGATTTCAGAACACTGAGTTATTTGTGTAAATTCCTTTAGTTTCAGTTCAATTGCAGAGAACAGTATCTGAAAGTGAAGATAGATTTTCTTTCACTTCTCTTTTGTTAAAAACTGAATATATATATATATATTGAGCCTGAAAGTCCATAGTTGATAGAAACAGGCAGGTACATGCAAGTGGGTGAGCCCAGCATATGGATTTTTCAGTGACTGGGTGCTTGAGATTCAGCACAAGGAGAAGTCATCTACAGCGAGCAGATGGCCAGCATCTGCAGCAGTAAGAAGAGATGGGTAGAGCGACATGCATCACCTCTCCCCCACTGTTACTATCCAGAAAGTCAAGAGGCATGTACTTCAGCAATCGGAGTTGCAATTCACAACTCTGTAGTAGGTGTTATATCCTTTATAGACAGATAAAAATATAAAATAGGTTAAGCTCTAAATAACAGAACTAAATCTTAGGATAATAGATCCACTTTAACTCCAACTGAATTGCAATATACTTGTCATACTGGGAGAGAGGAAAAAAAAACACAACCTAGTTCTCAACACTGAACGGAAAACTGAGAGAAAAAGCCCCAAAGAAAACCGCTGGACA
The DNA here is from genome assembly GCF_014754425.2 of Oryx dammah. Lineage (NCBI taxonomy): Eukaryota > Metazoa > Chordata > Mammalia > Artiodactyla > Bovidae > Oryx > Oryx dammah. The sequence continues at coordinate 10,410,187 of NW_024070191.1, forward strand.
GTGTATAATTTTAGGGTCTGCTAACTAAACTCAAATAGATGAATGAGTGAGTGAAAGTCACTCAGTCGTGTCTGATTCTCTGTGACCCCATGGACTATACAGTCCATGGAATTCTCCAGGCAGAATACTGGGGTGGGTAGCCTATCCCTTCTCCAGGGGATCTTCCCAACCTAGAATTGAACCCAGGTCTCCAGGCAGGCAGATTCTTTATCAGTTGACCCACAAGGGAAGCCCCAAATAGCTGAGAGTAATGTAAATACGTAAGAATGGTAGTCTCATGGAATCTACTTACTGCATTCAGAATATTCAGTTATATTTAGGTGAGGTGATTGGGGAAGAAAAACACATCGTAATAGATATAGATAGAGTCTGTGTTTTCTTAGAAAACCAAATTTTTCCTAAGGTTTTCTTCTATGCAAAATATAAATAGAAAATGTACTCTTTCATAGGAAATTTATAGATTCTCAGTCTTTGAAAAATTTTCTAGGGAGGGTATTTATTGGTTCCATTTTACTTTTTCCATAAGCCCCATCCTTCCCTCAATGGACACAGGAAATTGATACAAAAGATCCTCCCAATTTACTTAGAACAGTTTGCCCTGGAAAATGGCACCCCGCTATTTAAAAAAAAAAACAACAACACTCTTTTCTTCCTCACTTTTCCCATTCAGGATCTACTTAAATACCATTTTCTGATGGCTGGGTATCCAGTGTAGTTTGTGTTTTTTTGTAATGGACTCTCGCTCCTTTCTCATCCATGATCTTCTACGCTCAAGTATGTCATGTATGGATGCCTCTCTTTGCTGTCATTGCTGTGCAAGATCTCTCAGCGGGACTTGCCCTGCTTTCTTCTCCAGACCTGAGACTGGCACCTTCCTGTTGGTAACCTGGGCTCTTGAGACAGCTGCGTTAGCACTGCTTAGGGCCGCCAGCATTTCCAAGAATGGTCAGCGATACAAAGAAAGCGAATGTGAAAATGTTAAGGAGGTTCCACTTTGGCGAAGTGTTCTTTAAATAAGTGGTGCCCTATCAATCTGGAGAAGGAAATGGCAACCCACTCCAGTATTCTTGCCTGGAAAATCCTATGGACAGAGGAGCATGGTGGGCTACAGTCCACTGGGTCGCAAAGAGTCGGACAGGACTGAGCGACTTCACTTTCTTTCACTTTATCATTATCAAATTAAATACCAAATGAGGGTTTTAAATGGCATGTTTTGAGCATTTCTCTGTTGTTTCATCTTGTCCTTCAACAAAGTTTTGTTCAGCCTGAAACAGATGCAAAGGTATCGGGAAGCAGGGATGTTTCCAGCATAATTTTGTAAGGAGGCTTCCTGGAGGTTCTCTGAAAGTACTATGAGAAGAGCAGTTCATGAGCACGCATGACGCTTCTTTCTCTTTTCACTTGTATGTTTTTAAAAGCTAAAAGTAGTCCTCCAGAGACTTCCCTGGTGGTCCAGTGGTTAAGACTTGACTTTCCAATGAAGGGAGTGGGCAATGGGTTCAATCCCTGGTCAGCAACTAAGATCCCACATCCTGCATGGTGTGGCAAAAAATAAATACACAAATAAAATATTTATTTAAAAAATAAATAAATAAATAAAAATAAAAGCTATTTTCTATTTTTACTGACGGACCTTAGTGCTGGCTTCAGGATAGGAGGTATATGCAGTGGATTGTGCTGTTTTTGAAATTATGCATGTAGAACAGGGTCATATTATACAAGCTTGTTCCTTAGAATGTAGAATACTGGATTACTAACTATCCATCTTTATGCTTTGGAGAATTAATTTCATTTTATTAATAGTGCTCCTATTTCTATTTGAATTTAATTTATCCTCTTTAAGTTTCTGTTCACGAATTTTCTTTTACCATCAATAGTTTTTACACCTCAGACATGTCTCTAAATATTTTCTTAGTAGGGTTAAATTATTCTGTTAAACCCACTCATTTTTTTTTACCCAAATTTTTTTCACTGTCAATTTTATTAATACCAAATACCTTCATTTGATATACATGAATATATTATTCATGTATACATTCTAGGTTAATAGCACTTTTCCCCAGTGTTTTAAATATATATATATTTAATGTAAACACTCTAAATTCAATTAAACTTTAGATATTTTCAAATGTTTCCAGTGTTTTCTTGCCTTTGTAATTATTGCTGAGAAGCCTAGCCAGTACAATGACTTTCACTTTCAAAGTTCTACCACTTATGTAATTAACTAACACAGAGATGGCTTAGAGAACATTCTTTACATTGAATGTTTTCATTTACAGTGTGAATTTAGGTCTCAAATCTATGTTGGGGTCAGCTTAGGTTTATCACTTCTCATAGAAGCTTTCTTTGTTTTTTAAAAATTAATTATGGACAAAGCTAACACCAGGTTTCTAGACATTGGTACTATTGACAGCTGGATGATTTGTTGTGGGTCAGAACTGTCCTGAGCTTAAAAATATTGAGCAGGATCCCTGACTCCTACCCACTAGATACCAATAGCACAGTAGCATCTCCCATTAGTTTTCACAACCAAAAACGTCTGGAGACACTGCCATCTGGCTGTTTGGGGGTGAGGGAAATACGGTCTCAGTGGAAAACCATTGATTAAGACCAAAACCAACATGTTGACAGGGGCTCTTCTTTGCAGGCGATGTGTATGTGTGTACTTTTTCTAATTGACTTTTTTCTTTTTGCTCTTTTTTTTTTTTTTTTGGTCATATCGCAAAAAGGAAACCTACCTATTTTGTGTGTATCATGAAAATCTGTTTAAATGTAACAACATTAAGAACTTCCAATAATTTGCTCTATAGAATCCCAAATAATTAAAAGAGAAAAATCACTGTTTAAGAGATGAAATACTTCAGTAAATTATGTCATGGTTCGAATAAGTATTTATAGAGTATCTATTATGTAGCTGGGATTAATATTCTTAGACAAGTTTATAAATTATTAAATACATTGGTATTAATACTACTAATAGTCAATCATATTGTCACTGTTGTAACAGTAAAATGCTTATTAGAACTCTGTAAACAGATATATGTACAGGATGATTGTAAATAAATGAAGAATAAACTCAGCTGCACATCTGAAGACCCTAACCATCTATTACATACCTTCCTGGTAATGCCAGATATACAGAAGTAAAACAAAGTTCCTAAAAAGATGACAATAATTATGCAAAACCAACATAGGCTTACAATCAAAAATACTTACCCCTTTATAGTTTAGGTCAAACACAGAAGAATGTGTGAATATATACAGCAGTCAAGCCACAGAGTTAATGAATATGATTTTGAAAACTTTTATTTCAGAATTCCTTTGGACTATAAGATTTCTATAGAGAATAGTTGAGTCACAGTCTAGATTTTTTACTAAAAACATCTTATGCAATAAAGAGAACTAAATTTGGAGTTCTTTGTGTTTGTCTCTAGTGTAGCAAACATATTGTGAATTCTGCCTCCCAGATACCATTTCTTGTCACTCTGGGTCACACCGCCTCCATTTCTTTTGCATAGCTGTCCCCTGCTGGCTGGGTGCCTCACTGACAACACTCAAGTGCCAAAGAGAAGCTGACCACTTCTGCTACAAGGGGAGTCCTGGAGATGAAACCTGGTCAATTTGCTCAGGCGTATCACCTGAAATGGTCCGGTCTGAGTGAAGCTTAGTAATTGTCTACTGTTTGTGGAAGAGACCGTTACACTGATATTTTGAGATGATGAGAAGAGGGTGTCCCAACAAGGCAGGCAGCACTAAGTGTATTAATTAGGACAGTGTCTAATGATTCAAGTAGCCCATTAGTAGAAGGAAGTGTTTCCCAGCCCTTATTTTGGGCTGTGTGAGTGAGCATTGCCTTTCTCCAAGCAAACACCACACTAGGCTGGAATGACACTGTTACTAATATTGTTGTCATTGAAAATCTGTGTAGGATAGAAATAAAGGATTGTTGCTGTTTATTTGCTAAGTCATATCTAACTCTTTGAGACTCTGAGGACTGTTGCCCACCAGGCTCCTCTAGGGACTTAATTTCTTCAAATGTTGCTTTAGGGATACAATGACTTATGACACTGTGTGCCTGACAACATGCAGAGGTGAGTATGGTTGTGGCGTCCTGATAACTTAGGTTGAATCTTTTAATCTATGGTAAAACTTTTCTGACTTATATTGGTGATAGTTACTATGCTGCCCAAGTGCTCAGAAACAAAACCCAATCAGCTCTTGGCTTCTTATCTACACACTGTAATGACTGATGAAGACCTTTTAGCTCAGTTGAATTCAAATGCAGAAAAGTTTTCCACATTTATTCATGAGGAGCAAAGATCTATAATGGTAAGTGGTCTGTTACTCAATGTAAAGTGAAAGTCGCTCAGTCATGTCCAACTCTTTGCAACCAGTCCATGGAATTCTCCAGGCCAGAATACTGGAGTGGGTAGCCTTTCCTTCTCCAGGGGATCTTCCCAATCCAGGGATCAAACCGCGGTCTCCTGCATTGCAGGCAGATTCTTTACCAGCTGAGCTATGAGGGAAACCATACTCAATATACGAAACTCTTAAATCCTAATCATGCACCAGTCATAAAATATACTAACTTAAAAGAGTTCATGCCATAGAGAAGAGTCTGCTTGTAGTATTAGCTTGATTCTTGCTCCCTCTGCTTACTTCAGTGACTTGTATGATCTCATGCCATCTACCAAATCTCATGAAGCCTTAGTCTACGTGGAATGAGTTAATCTCACCTCACTTAAAATTCTTAAACATCATATAATATGTACATGCCCAATAGAGTTTTTTACACACAGTGGGTGCTTAATACATTTTAGCTGCTCCCAGAAGAAAGCTCAGATGTCCCCTGTTTTTTTGGGGGGACAAAGCATGGAGACCCTTCAAGGATTAAAATGCTAAAACAATTGTACCAAATTTGGCATGCAGTTCATTTAAGAGATAGAGTCAACAGCCCAGTGCTATTGAGTGACCCCTAATGGTATCCTCTGGCAATAAAAGAGGATGATCTCTCATATACTTGTAGTATATGTAGCAGTCTCATATAGTTTGCTCTTTGAACTCCCTAAATAAAAGCTAAAAATACAGTTACCTATTCAACTTTTTCTTCTTCTCAACAGAAGAAAATTGCATAACAGGGCTTTGTCAAAGAGTCAGCAAAATTACTTTTGGAATTTGTACCTTGTCCTGTAGATCCCTTTACAGGTACTAAAAAAAAAAAAGCCAAAAAAACCTTTTCTCCTATGATTAAGGCCTGTTGATTACTCTTCTATATTCACCCACTTTCAATTGTACTTCATTGATGTTACTTTTTTTTTTTTATTGAAAAGGTATTCTTAACATTTAAGTCTACAATATAAGAAAAAACATAGAAGGCAATTTTGAGAATTAGAAATAAGTATTTCCTTTATCCTTAAAGGTTCTACATAATGAATAATGGGATTTCACTTAAGCTAACATTGGGAATAAAATAATTAGGAAAATAACTACAGAGATAAGTGAAATGTCAGTCCTTTTTCTGCCTTCCATTCTTCTCTCATATTTCAAGCATCCATCTTTTCACACTGAGTATTTCAAAAGCCTGTCAGGTTATGACCAGAATTATAATTTTTTTGGTATATATTCTTTTTTTCCCCATGATCATCCTTTTTCATTTTTATTTTTTAATATAAATTTATTTATTATAATTGGAGGTTAATTACAGTATTGTATTGGAATTTTTTTGGTATATATTCTGTACCTAAGATAATTTTGTGCTTAGCCCTCAAATTACCATTTCAATTACAATGCAAATGGACACATTCATGTGATTTTATTTAAATGCATTACCTTTCTTTGACTGTTGCATTGCCAAGGTGCTGTTCTCTTTGATTAATTTTCTGTTGTTTTCAGGAACTAATATTTGCAATTATAGTGAATGAGAAATTGTGATTTGACCTATAGAAACTGGCTTCTTGAATATTCTTTTCCATTGTTAAACCCTAAATGATGTCATCAGTTTTGTTTCTATCATTTACATTTTTTTCATTACCTGTAAACCATTCCAAGTATGATAGATTTTTTGGATTAAAGAGACTCATGGTTCTTTCATAGTTAGACATGTCAAAAATTTCACACTTATGATTTTTACATTTTCTGTCACTGAAAAGAGGTGAATATATTTCCTAGGAAATTTATATTTTATTGTCTACCTAATTTTTTCAAGCTGTCTAGTTCAATTCTTCCTGTCCCCCTCTCAAAAACACCATGTACCATCTAAACAATCACATTTTAGGGTTGAATGGTGAGGAAATTTCCATAGCTTCATTTCCCCAAGAGATTTTGACATTTAGAAGAATGTATACATTCTCTTACTTGTGTGATTATGTATTTCTTTTCTCCTTTATGTGACTTGTGCCTTTTAACCCAGAATTGGGGAACAAGAGGAGTAGGGATGTATAATGGCTAAAATCTGCCTAAAGTGGCTATTCTAGACATTACAGTTAATCAGTAGTCAAGCTGGGAGCTGAACTAAAATCAAACTTAGAGCAAGTGTCTCCTCTCACTCTACTAGACAGATTATGGTTTCTACATCTGAATTTTTTTGAAGCAATGAAATACTGGTTTGTTACCAGAGATAATAAACTTAATCTGTTAATTACACATGAGAGGCAGTACTATGGATGGCATTGTTTTTTTGGTGGCAAGAGAACTTGCCACCAAAATATTTAAATTTAATTACATTTAGACAGTGTCTGTGTATTTTCCATTAGACCTAACCCTAGATGTTAAATGCTTGAAAAGCAATCACTGACTTCTAGAAAGGAGCTTATTATTGAAAGTTGTCTCTTCTAACATAAACCCTACTTTTTGATTTAGCTTTAATGATCGAGTCATTTAATATCTTCTTGTAGCTCTTTATTGACTATGTGAAAATAACAGCATTTCTCACCTCTCTAATGTAGGCAATTTAATAAATTATTAATACTTATTGAGTATTTTAAACTACTGCCTTAAACTGTGTACACTAACAGATAATGGTATGTGAGAAAAATGCCTCAAGGGTGACCTCACCTGTGTTACGATGTTGACCTCTGCACAAACCCAGATAATGGCTGATGGCTTTTTCCATGAAATAATTGTTGATATGTTTCTTCAACCCACTGCTTCTAACAATCTCCTTCCTTTTCAAGGAAACCCAATGGTATGCCTTAGAGGCACTTCATCATTATCTCTTCTCTTTGTGAATAGTCAGTAAGAATATTTCAGGGCTTCTGGAGCTATAGTCATTTCCTACTTTCCTCTTAAATTGTCTCAGGCAGTTAAGCAGAAGTAAATAAGTCAGCTAAGTGTTCAGTTTGCATGGGTTCAATCAAAAAATGGAATTTTGCACCACTCAAGATTATCCAGGTTGAGTTGGGGAGAATTCAGAGACATGATAGCCAGAGTCAGATTAGGAAAAAATGTAGCTATACAGTATGTATACAATGGGACTTTTTTATGTGTGTGAGGCATAATTTATGTTAGTGAAAATGTCACCATGTTTTCTATATAGTTAACCCTTATATAAAACAATGAAAGGACTGAATCAGAAAAGTTTATCTATGTATAGTATATAAAAATACTTTCAAATATGCAAAGAATACCACATAAGTATTTAGAGTGAGGTGCTCTTATATGATTCCGGAACTTAACAGTTATTCTCTTAAAAATGAAACACTCTACTTTAGCTGTGATGAGGTTTTTAAGTGTGTATACCTGAAACAATCAATCAATCAATCAAACAATCACCTCGAATTCGTTAAGTATTTATTGAACTCCCACCATAGGGTGATCACTGTGCTCAGAATTGGGTGTACAAAGATCAATGGAAAGCAATTCTTGTTCTTAAGAAGTAGTCCACATATCAATAATAAAGAACAAAGTACTAAGTGCTGTAAGAGAGCTATTGAAGCACATGAAAATCAGGAAAAGAATCATAAAAATGATGACAGGAGAGAGGAATCTTGAAGAATGGGTAGGTTCTTTGTACAATGGAACACATGGTATGTTCTGGAAATATCAAGATATTCTACTTGACTAGAGGGAAAAGATAGGAAAGAAATAGAGCTGATAAAAATAATGAAGCAGGGAAAAGTAAAAAGATGTTGGATTTCAAGAAACTTGAATGTCATGATAAATTTGGACTTTGGTCTCCTGGAAATGAAGAAACCTCCAAGAACTGCAAGCTTTAATGTATGGGTCAGTGATCCTCAGGAGGGTATGTGGAGGACAATATGGCCTCACAGGAATCATTTGATAATATTTACAGACATTTCTGGGCTTCCCTGGTGACTCAGTGGTAAATAATCTGCCTGCCAATGCAAGAGATGCGAGTTTGATCCCTGGGTCAGGAAGATCCCTGGGAGATGGGAATGGCTACCCACTCCAGTATTCTTGCCTGGAAAATTCCATGAACAGAGGAGCCTGTTGGGCCATATACAGTCCATGGGGTTGCAAAGACTGGAACACAACTTAGCAACTAACAAATAACAACCGACATTTCTCATTGTCATGGTTGGTGATATTCTAATTAGCATCTAGCGAGTAGAGAGGCATGGGGTGCTGTTAAGCACCCTGCAATATGAAGGACAACCTCACAACAAAGAATACCTAGACCACCGTAGCAGTAGTGCTGAGAAACCCCCGTGTAGCCTGTGGGATGGTTAGAAAGAGTTCTCCATGGTGGACTGCTTTCTTAAGGGACTAATGCTATAGTTCAGATAGAAAACAAAACCAGAACTAAGAGACTAAAGGAACTTCAGAAGGAGACTCAGTGGATATACTGGTAGCTTGTTGAAGGTAGATGGAGATAGAAACACTGAAAATGACTCTGAAGTTTTCAGACGTGGGTAACTCTGGGAATGACTGTGGATCTAATAAAGTTGGGGAAGTTACATGAGTTTAGCTTCTAATATATTGAGATTTCAGTTTCTGTAGCTCATCAGAGGGAGCTGTATCATAGGTAGTTACAAACTTAAGCATCAGGAATTTTTATTTTTTCAAATATTAGATCTTTATTTATTGCTTTAATCTAGGCATATGGACTCATACAACCATCTCAGACATAACAGATGCCCACAATGAACTCCACACTCTTCAATCATAAAGATAGATCGGTGGTGTATGTAGATGGTGTTGGCTCTTTTTTCATGAGAAATTAGTTGTTTTTTGAAAATATTAACATGAGGTGATAGTGGTGTAGGAAATAGATAATCTCATTTAGTTCGGCTGGGAATATTACCCAGTAAAAGGTATTGAGATGGTAATTTGTCAATGTGTTTAAGATCATCCTAAGTCTCTGCCAAGTTACTCAAGTTGTAGGAAACAATCAGAGATGAATTAAAACTTCTCAGGGAAAGCAGTTATCACAGCATGGGTGATAAAAGTGCATAGTTAAAAGTGATGCATGTGCCCCCAAAGCTGGTATAGTGTAAGATAAATCATCATAATTTCATAGGAATTAACTCTAAGGAGACATGAGATTCAGTGTAGGGGAATGGCCAGTGGCATGTGGAAATATCCATGACTTAAGGCTAAATGAAAAAAGAAATGCAGTTATTTATGAACATCTTAGGTGAATAGGTACACATTCAAATAAAAATATTTAATATGATTCTTAATATGATATTAAAAGTGACGTGCATATTCTTATTTTCTGTGTTGCATGAAGGGTGATCAGGGTGAATGAGGCAATAACTGGGGAACATAAAAACCTTAATGAAAAACTGTGGTGTTTGAACTCCATCCTGGAGATGCCAGAATTCAGTGAGAGATTATAAAGGGAGGTATATTCACCGTATTACATTGTTAATTTTAGAGTGAAGTCTAACACATGGTTCTATGAATACACATATCCTAATAATAGGTTTACAGTGGAAGTGACAAATAGATTTAAGGGACTAGATCTGATAGACAGGGTGCCTGACGAACTATGGATGGAGGATCATGACAGTGTGTGGGGGACAGGGAGCAACACCATCCCCAAGAAAAAGAAATGCAAAAAACCAAATGACTGTAGGAAGCCTTACAAATAGCTGTGAAAAGAAGAGAAGTGAAAAGCAAAGGAGAAAAGGAAAGATATACCCATTTGAATGCAGAGTTCCAAAGAAAAGCAAGAAGAGATAAAAAAACCTTCGTCAGTGATCAGTGCAAAGAAATAGAGGAAAACAACAGAATGGGAAAGACTAGAGATCTTTTCAAGAAAATTAGAGATACTAAGGGAACATTTCATGCAAAGGTAGGCTCAATAAAGGACAGAATGGTATGGACCTAACAGAAGCAGAAGATATTAAGAAGTGGCAAGAATACACAGAACTGTACAAAAAAGATCTTCACGACCCAGGTAATCATGATGGTGTGATCACTCACCCTGAGCCACCCTGGAATGTGAAGTCAAGTGGGCCTTAGGAAGCATCATTATGAACAAAGCTAATGGAGGTGATGGAATTCCAGTTGAGCTATTTAAAATTCTAAAAGATGCTGCTGTTAAGTTGTTGCACTCAATATGCCAGAAAATTTGGAAAACTCATCAGTGGCCACGTTACTGGAAAAGGTCAGTTTTCATTCCAGTCCCAAAGAAAGGCAATACCAAAGAATGCTCAAACCAGCGCACAACTGCACTCATCTCGCATACTAGTAAAGTTATGCTCCAAATTCTACAAACTAGGCTTCACCAGTATATGAACTGTGAACTTCCAGATGTTCAAACTGGTTTAAAAAAAGGCAGAAAACAGATCAAATTGCCAACATCTGCTGGATCATCGAAAAAGCAAGAGAGTTCCAGAAAAATAGCTATTTCTGCTTCATTGACTACGCTAAAACCTTTGACTGTGTGGATCACAATAAACTGTGGAAAATTCTGAAAGAGATGGGAATACCAGACAACCTGACCTGCCTCTTGAGAAATCTGTATACAGGTCAGGAAGCAACAGTTAGAACTGGACATGGAACAACAGACTGGTTCCAAATAGGAAAAGGAGTACGTCAAGGCTGTATATTGTCACCCTGCTTATTTAACTTCTATGCAGAGTACATCATGAGAAATGCTGGGCTGGAAGAAACACAAGGTGGAATCAAGACTGCAGGAAGAAATATCAATAACCTCAGATATGCAGATGACACCACCCTTATGGCAGAATATGAAGAAGAACTAAAGAGCCTCTTGATGAAAGTGAAAGAGGAGATTGAAAAAGTTGGCTTAAAGCTCAACATTCAGAAAACGAAGATCATGGCATCTGGTCCCATTACTTTATGGCAAGTAGATGGGGAAACAATGGAAATAGTGTCAGACTTTATTTTTTGGGCTCCAAAATCACTGCAGATGGTGACTGCAGCCAAGAAATTAAAAGATGCTTACTCCTTGGAAGGAAAGTTATGACCAACCTAGGCAGCACATTAAAAAGCAGAGACATTACTTTGCCAACAAAGGTCCATCTAGTCAAGGCTATAATTTTTTTCAGTAGTCATGTATGGATGTGAGAGTTGTTATAAAGAAAGCTGAGTGCAGAAGAATTGATGCTTTTGAACTGTGGTGTTGGAGAAGACTCTTGAGAGTCCCTTGGACTGCAAGGAGATCCAACCAGTCCATTCTAAAGGAGATCAGTCCTCAGTGTTCATTGGAAGGACTGATGTTGAAGCTGAAACTCAAGTACTTTGGCCACCTGATGCGAAGAGCTAACTTCTTTGAAAAGACCGTGATGCTGGGAAAGATTGAGGGCAGGAGGAGAAGGGGACGTCAGAGGATGAGATGGTTGGATGGCATCACCGACTCAATGGACATGGGTTTGGGTAAACTCTGGGAGTTGGTGATGGACAGCCTGGCGTGCTGCAGTCCATGGGGTCACTGATCGACTTCACTTTCACTTTTCACTTTTATGTATTGGAGAAGGAAATGGCAACCCACTCCAGTATTCTTGCTTGGAGAATCCCAGGGATGGTGGAGCCTGGTGAGCTGCCGGCTATGGGGTCGCACAGTCAGACACGACTGAAGCGACTTAGCAGCAGCAGCTTTCTTTATAGATCCATACATACTGATTTTTTCTTCTTTTTACTGAGATCTAACACGTTTAAATGAGACAAGTGAAAATGAAAAGTGAAAGTGTTATTCATTCAGTCATATCACACTCTCTGCGACCCCATGGACTGCAGCACACTGGGCTTTTCCGTCCATAGAGTTCTTCAGGCAAGACTACCGCAGTGGGCAGCTATTTCTCTTCCAGGGGATCTTCCTGACCCAGGGACTGAACCTGGGTCTCCTGCATTGCTGGCAGATTCTTTACCATTTGAATCACCAGGGAAGCCCTGAGAACAAAGTACACATGTTTTAAAAAGACACAGAAGGAATTAGAAAATAGCAAATCTGTAAAGGGCAATCGGTAGGCATGTAAGAGCTGACAGGTACTTGGCAAGACACAGGGAAATGCCAGGATTGCAACTAGAGTTCTTTTTCATCCAAAACAGGTTCTCCATGCCTCAAACTTAACTTTAAGTTCTTGAGGAATTATTATTTATTTAGAATTCACAGAACGCTAAACTTAAATGAATAATCAACGCTTCCTTGCAGTCATGCTATTTTCTCTCATATTTACCTTTCCCACACTTTGAGATGACCAGTTGCATCCTTTCTCCTAAAATCCTTGACAAAGCTTCCCATCCCTTTCACTCAAGGGTACACTGTCCTCACACATGATGGAGAAATGGAAGTTACTGGCCAACGCTTTCCCGGTTGTTGATTGTTAAATGCAAGCGTACATCTATACCAATCTTTTTACTTTCTTCCTATTAAGAATTATTCAATATTGTGAATCTTTTCCCCCCAACCTTATTCAAGGAATTCTTCTCCTTTGTTCTCCATCTCCTAAATTGTCTTCAAAAGTATATTCTAGATTTTCTGTATCCCTTTTTCCTCTTTGTATTAACTGCTCCATCCTCCCCAAACTGAATTCTTTCCCTAACAATTCACTGAAGCTTTTCTCATCAGGAACAACAGTGAATTTTGCTTTACCCCGAGCTTCCTGATTATATTTGCATAGATTTTCTAGCAGGTTTCAACAGTCAGTCACTTGCTCTCCCTTGAAATACATTCATGGAGCCAGGGTATCCTTTAAATTTTGCTGGCTGCTTACATTAGCATTATTATCTGTCTTTCCTCTACCCATTCTTTGCAGGCTGAAATTCTGGATTCAGCGTGTTGCTTACCACCTTTCTACCTTTATCTCAAACTGTACTATGTTAGGGGTCATCTACTTTCCCGAGTTTTTAAATACCACCTAATTGTTAATAATTCCTATTTTTTTTAAAGCCATCCTAGATGGCTATTCTGATTTTTGGATGTGTATATGCAAGTCAGTTTCCTTGTTTGTTTTATGGACATCTCATATAGTGTCCAAGCCAAAACTGTGAACTATTTTCTCCCTCATCATGCTAAATGGAATCATGCGTTCAGACACTAGTGCAAATCAGTTGCTGAGAAGTTATTGCTGTTCAGCCACTGTTTACTGTTTTTACCAACATCTTAATCTAATGCAGTTAGACTAATGCACTGTATCTACTTATTGTCTTCCTTATTTGTCTTGTCTTTCTTGATCTCTAGAATATTATTTTCTTATGGCAGGAACATTATTTTGTGCACAATTGTACATGGGTCACCTCCAAAATCCTGGACACCAGTGAGTTGTAAGGTTGTATATTTTTCTTCCAGTAGACAATTAAGGAGACATTGTGACTTAAATAACTGAATAGGACATATTTAAACATGAGGAGTTACATACTGAATTTGATAATGTTATCTTTAGTAGACCATATGGTTCAGCTATTTTAAACATCTGCCAAATCAGGACCTGAAACCTAGATATCGAAAACTTACAAATATATCAGATTTGAAGTGATTCAGAATACTAGAATAAGCTGGGATGCTTTCTTATATGTTAACTATGTATTCCTATTATTAACTTAAATATTAAATCATATTGCAAATAATTGTATTTTGATAAAAATACAGTAAATGGCCGTGAACATGGTACTAATTTTAAACAATTGTATTCAAAGCAGAAGGAGAGTTTGCTTCCTATTCTTTTGATTTAAATTCAGGTACCATTGAGAGCTCACTTCTCACTTGCAGGATATCTTCTGGGTAGCAGTTGGGACTGTGGTTTGCAGGGTCAACTGATGTTCGTATTTCTGTCCCTTCACTTTGGAATCTATACTCTACCTTTGTTGCCTTTGAGTGATGCTCACTTCGATTCCTGCATGCCCCATGATGCTGCCATCGCCTAGCAGTAAATAGCATATGCTGCCTTGTTTAAAATTGTTTTGAAACCTGGTTTCTCTCTACACTTTGGATGAACTTAGTTTTGCTCCTAACACTACAGTCTTTGAGTAATGAGAGTTTTAGAGATATAATTTAGATGATGATCATAGTGGTGGTAAAGAATTTGTGGTAAAAAAATATCGATGATAACGATAAAGCAAGAATGTCTTAGAGTCTCTGCACAGAGTAGACCTTGGATATGATGCTATGGGGCTGACTTAAATTAGCACCTACTTAATTAAACAAAGGAAGAGCTAGATATTTCTTTAATTCATTAAGGATGTATTTTAAAGGGGAGTCAGAGCACATCTGGTTCTCAAATTGTGACTTTTCCTCAATCAATAACCTCATCTCTAATGTACTTATGTGTTAAAATGCATCACATTCTACTGGGCTATACAAAAATAAAATACTCTTTTATTTCAAGAGAACATTTACTCTCCAATCACAAATTGTGAGTTAAACATTGGACATTATGACTAAAGTTGTCAATAGTGTGCTAAATTTGTGTTCAATGATTATAATATATAGTATCTTTATCAGTATATAGATAGTATACTATCTTTATACTAATTATAAAGATAGTATAAATATAAATTTATTTAGTATAAATATAGTATAAATATAAAGATAGTATAAATATAAATGTATTTAGTATTTAATATAGTATAAATATAAAAAAATATAAATATATATATAAGTAAAAGATATATATATATTAGTAAAAGATAGTATACTATCTTTTATAGTATAAATCTATAGTATAAATCTATACTATCTTTATTTAGTATAAATATAGTATAAATATAGTATATATATAAGGATAGTATAAATATAAATTTATTTAGTATTTAATATAGTATAAATATAAAATAAATATAAATATATATATTAGTAAAAGATAGTATACTATCTTTTATAGTAATATTAGTATCTTTATAGTAACTTTTAATTTATGCATATTAATGAGTTTCAGTCAGTTCAGTCACTCAGTCGTGTCCGACTCTTTGTGACCCCATGAATTGCAGCACGCCAGGCCTCCCTGTCTATCACCAACTCCTGGAGTTCACTCAGACTCATGTCCATCGAGTCCGTGATGCCATCCAGCCATCTCATCCTGGGTCGTCCCCTTCTCCTCCTGCCCCCAATCCCTCCCAGCATCAGAGTCTTTTCCAATGAGTCAACTCTTCACATGAGGTGTCCAAAGTACTGGAGCTTCAGCTTTAACATCATTTCTTCCAAAGAAATCCCAGGGTTGATCTCCTTCAGAATGGACTGGTTGGATTTCCTTGCAGTCCAAGGGACTCTCAAGAGTCTTCTCCAACACCACAGTTCAAACGCATCAATTCTTCAGCACTCAGCCTTCTTCACAGTCCAACTCTCACATCCATACATGACCACAGGAAAAACCATAGCCTTGACTAGACGGATCTTAGTCGGCAAAGTAATGTCTCTGCTTTTGAATATGCTATCTAGGTTGGTCATAACTTTTCTTCCAAGGAGTAAGCGTCTTTTAATTTCATGGCTGCAGTCACCATCTGCAGTGATTTTGGAGCCCCCCAAAATAAAGTCTGACACTATTTCCTCTGTTTCCCCATCTATTTCCCAGAAGTGATGGGACTGGATGACATGATCTTCGTTTTCCAAATGTTGAGCTTTAAGCCAACTTTTTCAATCTCCTCTTTCACTTTCATCAAGAGGCTTTTTAGCTCCTCTTCACTTTCTGCCATAAGGGTGGTGTCATCTTTATATCTGAGGTTATTGATATTTCTCCCAGCAATCTTGATTCCAGCTTGTGTTTCTTCCAGTCCAGCATTTCTCATGTTGTACTCTGCATATAAGTTAAATAAACAGGGTGACAATATACAGACTTGACGTACTCCTTTTCCTATTTGGAACCAGTCTGTTGTTCCATGTCCAGTTCTAACTGTTGCTTCCTGACCTGCATACAGATTTCTGAAGAGGCAGGTTAGGTGGTCTGGTATTCCCATCTCTTTCAGAATTTTCCACAGTTTATTGTGATCCACACAGTCAAAGGCTTTGGCTAAGTCAATAAAGCAGAAATAGATGTTTTTCTGGAACTCTCTTGCTTTTTTGATGACCCAGCAGATGTTGGCAATTTGATCTCTGGTTCCTCTGTCTTTTCTAAAACCAGCTTGAACATCAGGGAGTTCACGGATCACGTATTGCTGAAGTCTGGCTTGGAGAATTTTGAGCATTACTTTACTACCATGTGAGATGAATACAATTGTGCGGTAGTTTGAGCATTCTTTGGCATTGCCTTTCTTCGGAATGGAATGAAAACTGACCTTTTCCAGTCCTGTGGCCACTGCTGAGTTTTCCAAAGTTGCTGGCACGTTGAGTGCAGCACTTTCACAGCATCATGTTTCAGGATTTGAAACAGCTCAACTGGAATTCCATCACCTCCACCAGCTTTGTTCGTAGTGATGCTTTCTAAGGCCCACTTGACTTCACATTCCACGATGTCTGGCTCTAGATTAGTGATCACATCATCATGATTATCTGGGTCGTGAAGATCTTTTTTGTACAGTTCTTCCATGTATTCTTGCCACCTCTTCTTAATATCTTCTGCTTCTGTTAGGTCCAGACCATTTCTGTCCTTTATCGAGGCCATCTTTGCATGAAATATTCCCTTGGTATCTCTAATTTTCTTGAAGAGATCTCTAGTCTTTCCCATTCTGTTGTTTTCCTCCATTTCTTTGCATTGATCGCTGAAGAAGACTTTCTTATCTCTTCTTGCTATTCTTTGGAACTCTGCATTCAGATGCTTATATCTTTCCTTTTCTCCTTTGCTTTTCACCTCTCTTCTTTTGACAGCTATCTGTAAGGCCTCCCCAGACAGCCATTTTGCTTTTTTGCATTTCTTTTCCATGGGGATGGTCTTGATCCATGTCTCCTGTACAATGTCACAAACCTCATTTCCATAGTTCATCAGGCACTCTATCTAACAGATCTAGACCCTTAAATCTATTTCTCACTTCCACTGTATAATCATAAGGGACTTGATTTAGGTCATACCTGAATGGTCTAGCGGTTTTCCCTACTTTCTTCGATTTTAGTCTGAATTTGGCAATAAGGAGTTCATGATCTGAGCCACAGTCAGCTCCCAGTCTTGTTTTTGTTGACTGTATAGAGCTTCTCCATCTTTGGCTGCAGAGAATATAATTAATCTGATTTTGGTGTTGACCATCTGGTGATGTCCATGTGTAGAGTCTTCTCTTGTGTTGTTGGAAGATGGTGTTTGCTATGACCAGTGCATTTTCTTGGCAAAACTCTATTAGTCTTTGCCCTGCTTCATTCTGCATTGCAAGGCCAAATTTGCCTGTTACTCCAGGTGTTTCTTGACTTCCTACTTTTGCATTCCAGTCCCCTATAATGAAAAGGACATCTTTCTTGGGTGTTAGTTCTAAAAGATCTTGTAGGTCTTCATAAAACCGTTCAACTTCAGTTTCTTCAGCATTGCTGGTTGGGGCATAGACTTGGATAACTGTGATATTGAATGGTTTGCCTTGGAGATGAACAGATATCATTCTGTCGTTTTTGAGATTGCTTCTAAGTACTGGATTTTGGACTCTTTTGTTGACCATGATGGCTACTCCATTTCTTCTGAGGGATTAATGAGTTTACAGTATAGAAAATACATATTTTAATGTCTGTCCATAGTTACACAAATGTGCTTATTCCTTTCTTTGCTAAATAAAATTCCATTATTGCCAACTATTATTTAAAAAGATCATATTTCTCATTTAACTTTTACCTAGCTCAAAATTGTAAGGTAAGCAAAAATAATTAAACATAGATTTCAAGCTGGTATTTAAGAATTGATTCTTCCTTGATGCACACATTTTCATCACAGAAATAAATCTATCCATTTATATTTCTTTTAAAAATTTATTTAATTGGAGGCTAATTAATTTACAGTATTGTGGTGCGTTTTGCCATACATTGACATGAATCTGCCATGGGTGCACATGTGTTCCCCATCCTGAACCCCCCTCCCACCTCCCTCCCCATCCCTTCCCTTTGGGTTGTCCCAGTGCACAGGCTTTGAGTGCCCTGTTTCATGCATTGAACCTGGACTGGTCATCTGTTTCGCGTGTGGTAATATACATGTTTCAGTGCTGTTCTCTCAAATCATCCCACCCTCACCTTTTTCCACAAAGTCCAAAAGTTTGTTCTTTATATTTGTATCTCTTTTGCTGTCTCACATATACGGTTGTTGTTACCATCTTTCTAAATTTCATATATATGCATTAATATTCTGTATTGGTGTTTCTCTTTCTGATTTACTCCACTCTGTATAATAGGCTCCAGTTTCATCCACCTCATTAGAACTCATTCATGTGTGCTCTTTTTAATATCTGCGTAATATTCCATTGTGTATATGTACCACAACTTTCTTATCCATTCATCTGCCAGTGGACATCTAGGTTGCTTCCATGTCCTGGCTATTGTAAACAGTGCTGTGATAAACATTGGGGTACATGTGTCTCTTTCAATTCTAGTTTCCTCGGTGTGTATGCTCAGCAGTGGGATTGCTAGGTCATATGGCAGTTCTATTTTCAGTTTTTTAAGGAATCTCCACACTGTTCTCCATAGTGGCTGTACTAGTTTGCATTCCTACCAACAGTGTAAATGAGTTCCCTTTTCTCCACACCCTCTCCAGCATTTATTGTTTGTAGACTTTTTGATAGCAGCCATTCTGACTAGCGTGAGGTGGTACCTCATTGTAGCTTTGATTTGCATTTCTCTGATAGTGAGTGATGTTGAATATCTTTCCATGTGTTTGTTAGCCATCTATATGTCTTCTATGGAGAAATGTCTGTTTAGTTATTTGACCCATTTTTTGATTCAGTCATTTATTTTTCTGAAATTGAGCTGCATGAGCTGCTTGTATATTTTTGAGGTTAATTCTTTGTCAGTTACTTCATTTTCTATTATTTTCTCCCACTCTGAACTCTGTCTTTTCACCTTGCTTATAGTTTCGTTCATTGTTAACAGCTTTTAAGTTTAATTAGGTCCCATTTGTTCATTTTTGCTTCTATTTCCATTAATCTGGGAGGTGGGTCATAGATGATCTTGCTGTATTTTATGTCAGAGAGTGTTTTTCCTGTTTTCCTCTAAGAGTTTTATAGTTTCTGGTCTTACATTTAGATCTTTAATCCATTTTGAGTTTATTTTTGTGTATGGTGTTAGAAAGCTTTCTAGTTTCATTCTTTTACAGGTGATTGACCATTTTTCCCAGCACTACTTGTTAAAGATATTATCTTTTCTTCATTGTATATTTTTGCCTCCTTTGTCAAAGATAAGGTGTCCATAGGTGCATGTATTTACCTCTGGGCTTTTGATCATTGATCTACATTTCTGTCTTTGTGCCAGTACCATACTGTCTTGATGACTAACTTTGTAATATAATCTGAAGTCAGACAGGTTGATTCTTCACGTTCCATTCTTCTTTCTCAAGACTGCTTTGACTATTCAAAGCTTTTTGTATCTCCATACAAATTATGAAATTATTTGTTCTAGTTCTGTGAAAAATATTTCTGTTTTTATATATTAAGTAGTAGAATAATTGAATATAATAGTATGTTGAATAATTGTGAGCCCTCCACCCAGCTAAATAACTTCCATTTACCTGTATGTTCTTTCTGTTTGATTTACCAAATTGTTACAATAAGTAACTACATCAGGAGAAGTCATATAAACTTTTATGAAATTTTACTTCAGAGACTTCTATATAATCTGAAAATTTAAATTCAAAATACAAATGATAATTGCACAGAGAAATTAGTAACGGAAAACATTGGAATTTATTTATTTATTAATTTGTAAATCTCAACTGTTATTGTGTCCTGAGTGTACTAGCCAGGACCGGTAGCATTTTCTGTTTACTTCTAATAGAGAGGTATGGGTAATAACAATTGCTGTATTAGTTTTACTTGCACGATGAGTAATGTGATTTAATTTGTAGGCTTAGCACATATTGATTTTATAAATTAGCTATTCATTGTTTAGGGTGGGCACATTACATGAAGATTGTGGCTTTATAAAACTCTGAATTACACTCTGGCAGTTATTTGAGACTGTTTCATGAGTCTTGATCTTCATCATTTGTGGATATCTAACTCTCAATATTAAATATACATAGTCAATTTGACATTTACTTGAGTAACTTAAAATTGTATATTATTTTGAATCAAATAACAGGACACCCAAATAAAAAATGGCAACAATTATAACCCTTTGTACTCAAAGAGAAAAAAATATGAAAAGTAATGCAATTAACATTTTCACTAAATTTCTACTTTGGAATTAGAATAAGGATAAAATAATATATCACCAATGTAATGATAGTCTCATGTTTGAAGAGTTTTCTTTAAATTTATTGTATGTGTAACTAAGTTTGAAAAGGATGAAATGAATTGTTCAAAGTCACATTAGTTAGTAGCAAAAGGCCAAGGGTGGGAATCATGGTAATCTGTAGTTCAATAGGGTCATGAAGCATTCACATTCGGCAAGAATTTCAAATATCTTCCATCTCAGTCTAAAGGATTAAGAAACTTTTGTCATTTCAGTTTGCTACTTGGACTTCCTAGAATGAAGATTAGTGAGATACAATGAAAATAATGAAGACTTTTGAAATCCAGATAGATCACAGTTTGCATATCAACTCTGACATCCCGTCTTTGAACAAGTTCCTAAATATCTTTCATCTCAGAGTTCTTGTTTTCTCATCAGTAAACCATATTTTGTACCTCAGAAATAGTCAAAGATATATAACTGAGGCCACTGTCTACAAATTTTTCAATAAGTATTAATGCTTTGTTCTCCCAGTATGGTGTTTCCCAGCAGATTATGTTGCTGATCCAACCTAGGGTTTAAATAACAATTTGATCCAGCTATAAAACAATGTATAAAGAAGCTGGATTCAAGTGAAGGCATGACTTGCTTCCAAAATATGTGCAATCAAAACAAGGAGGGAGCTTCCTAATATCACAAGAACTCATAATAAATAGTGATTTCTATAAATGAACAACAGTGGAATTAGAAAGGGAGGGAGCAGAATGGTACCAGTGGAAGTGGAGCAAATGACTAATTCATAATCTCCTTCATTTACCTGGTTCTAAAACGTACAGTTCTTGTGTAAAAAACATTTTGATGCAACTCAGTGTTTTTTGGAAGAAAGTTACTCTGTCTTCATAATAAAAAGATATTTATAATACAATTAAAATGATAATATCTAGAAGTTTTGTGTATTTTATGATGTTGTTATTGTTCAGTCGCTAAGTCATGTCTATCTCTTTGTGACCCTATGGATTGACTGCAGAAGGCCAGGCTCCTCTGTCCTCCATCATATCCTGGAGTTTGTTCAAATTCATGTCCATTGAGTCAGTGATGCTGTCTAACCATCTCATCCTCTGCTGCCTCTTCTCCTTCTATCTTCAGTCTTTTGCTTAGCATCAGGGTGTTTTCCAATGAATTGGCTCTTTGCATCAGGCAGCCAAAGTATTGGAGCTTCAGCAATAGTCCTTCCAATGAATATTTAAGATATTTTCCCCTATTTTGAGGTGGAACCACATCTTATGCTGAGAAGTATGAGAACATAATGTTAATGTTGGTAGAATAGAATATTCTACATTTTTTTGTTTTGCATTTAAGGCCAATCCGTTGAGTATTTCAAAATATCCAATATTTTGAGGTATTTTTAAACTTTTATATGCAAGTATACTCTTTATTTAACTTTTAAAACACTGCTATATATGAATATTAAAATAATAGCAAGTAGTGAAAGTATGATGATTATAATCTTTCACTCTGTTAACTATTAAAAATAAAATGCCAGCAGTGAGTCTCACTCCTGGTCCTGGTGAGAAGTCTGACACTGAGCACCACCTCAAGAATGATCATCATCTTCATATGCTTCTCCATTGAACGGCACTGTTTTTCCTGATCTGAATCAAAGTCCACTAGTTTTACTTGGTCCATTTCATCAATCTTTTTTACTTCCTTTTCAGGAGTTTTTCTAGCAAAGAGAGTTTATCAGGGGAGAGAAAGCCATTCTTGGAAAGTTTAACCTCAATTCAGTGATTAGGCAGCCCTTTTCATATAGTCTATGATAAATTGGCATGCCTTCATTTAGCACACCCTTGATGTCTTTATGCTCGACAATCTGACCTGGATGAGAAGTGATGACTATGGTTTGGTCGTCAAGCGTAGATTGCCTTTTGGAAGCCACACAAAACTTCAGCCAGCTGCAAGTTCATGCACACGAGATGGTATTCTCCTCCAAGTAAAAACATGGTCCTTCTGATCTAAAGCAATGATAATATCCTCTGTCTCCAATCCTGGTTCTTGATCTTCTTCACCATGGAATGTTATCTTCTGGCCATCTTTCATGCTTTTGTTAATATGAGATTCTAGAATTTTCTTCTACATACTAAAATTCTCATTTAACACTAGTGTCACAGTGAAGTCCAGTCTGGAAATATTAATGTCAAAATTAGGGATAAATATAAAGGAGTGACAGTAAACAGTGCCCTTTCACATCTATGCTCAACAATCAGGAACTTGTCATTGAAGAGTTAAAAAAAAAAAGCTATAATCCATAATCTTAATCTTACTACTCTTTGTTTCAAAAACAAATCATGCCAAAATCTGCTCAAATCTGTAGATAGATAGCCAGGGAAAACTGTTCTGTATCAGCCTCTTAATCCTTTCTTTCAGTTAAACAACATAAAAAAGAACATCACTTTCAGCATCTGACGATTCCCAAGAAGGTGGAAGCAAGAAGATGTAAGCATCACCTTTTGAGAAAAATCTATTCCAGAAAAGTTCTTTCATTTTCAAGATTGTCATTAGACAAACTGTTGAAAATCGGTCTGCCCACATAGTGTTGTCATCTGAAAGAGATGAATAAATTTAATCAATTCAAGTAATCAGTAGGATGTTTTGTCTACATGGTGAATCCAAATATCTGTGCATTTGAACGTTACTAAAATATCTGGAGAAAAAGTTGAACTTTTACAATTTTGACAAGAGTGTCTTTCCATTTGACATATTTAAGCTGTCCCACTTAAATTAAAAATCTGTCCTTAGTTCATACTTCTTAGTAGTTTAAAGTTTGTGCATTTTCCCATGTTTATAATTAATTTTCATATACTTTTACATAGAGCTGTTTTAACTAGCTTAATATATTCAGTCAGTAGAGTCACATCAGATGTTTTAATACATAAACTAAGAAATTTAATTGATCAAGAAATATTCAAATCAAATGATATTGATGTCACACAATATAAGGCTAGAGTAACTCCCTTCTTAGAACTCCAAGTGAGGAGGAGGTTTTGTCCCTGTATAGTTTAGTATGCCAAGAAATATAGTTTTTTAAAGATCCTGGAAATGCTGATAAAGTACCAAAATACTTGATCGGGAATAGCCATGAGCCCTATTATATTTTATGCGCCAGTTAGCTCTTAATGCATTTACATGTCTCAACACATTATTAAATAAATATATTGAAAAAAATAATACCATAGAGATATTCTTGAACAATATGCCAGGTCCAGAATTATTTGGGTTGAGATTTGGATTCTGAATAAATCCCATAAGAGATGGAATGCTCTAGCTCAAGATTTTGTTTTTCCCCCCTCATTTTAAGAGGGAGAAGTGTATTGACTGGCTTCTTTCACTCAGAAACCTGGTGAACGTCTTGGTTAAATGAGACACTCGTTAATCAAGAACCTCGCCTACCTTGGTATTAGAATAGAGAATTTCCATTTACCCTTTGAGAAGCACTTCATTATATACTATTTGGTAAATAGTAAAGCTTGGTAAAGCTGATCTACAATATTTTGGCCACCTAACACAAAAAGGGGACTCACTGGAAAAGACCTTGATGGCTAGGGATGATTGACGGCAGGAAGAGAAGGGGCACAGAGGATGAGATGGTTGGATGGCGTCATCGACTCAACATGAGTTTGAGCAAACTCCAGGAAATAGTGAAAGTCAGGAGGCGTGCTGCCGTCCATGAGATTGCAAAGAGTGAGACGTGACTAAAGTGACTAACAATAGCCTCTCATGTCTAAAGGTAGGTTATTATTTTCTAAATGGCAAATAAATCTATATTAAAATTCAAGTCATAAGGTAACCAACTGTCATGGTTGGCCTGGAATAGTGACTTCCTGAGAGGCAGGGATTTCAGTGGGAAGTCTGGGAAATCGCCAGACCGGCAAAGACGTTGGTCACCATATCTGTAAAATAGGTTCATTTTCTGAAGTTGTTTTTTTTTTTTTTAAATAATTTGCCAATTGGTTAATAGCTTTAATAATTTTGTTGTTTTTCCTTATAATATCAAGTTTGATCATGTTATCTCTGAATTTTTAAAATTCACTTTACTTAGTAAAATCTTAGAGGGAGACCAATACAGGACAAAGAAGCTCCCATTAAAGGATTTCCCTTAAAAAAAAAACCCTTTGTGGTTCAGAAGTAAGCCTGGTTTTCATGCCATTGTCAGGCCCATCAGTTATATTCTGTACTTAAGGATAAAAGATTTCCTAATGTCTTCTGTGGAAAAATAGGATTCTCTTTCTTTCTACATAAGTAGCCTTCCAAACCTTCATCCTTGGCTCTTTGAACAAAATAGGAGAGGAAGTTAGAAGGTTTTGCAGGAGCTGCAAGTTGGCTGAACATATCTAAGCTAAGGATACCTTGATTTTAGGACCTCTACTTTTGAATGAATAGATCATCTTTGTTCTCTCTTCCTTTGGTACTTACTGAGTTGGAAATTTTTACCACACATGATCTCTTGCAGCAGAAAGCAATGTTAGTACAAACAAAAGGGGTATGAATGGAAATTCGTGACATGTGCCTGCCATTTTCTAGTCTAGATGACCTGCACTCAATCTTAGTGATTTTGGTATTAAATCTGTCTGTAATTTCCATTTACAGGTAACAGCTTTTACAAAGTTTTTTTTTTTTTTTCACTTTCAAAACATCCATAGTAATGTATAGACATCTATGTCTCTGTATACTTACTTCAGACTTATAGGCAGTTCAAAAAAAAAATAATAAAACTTTGGAAAAAAAAGTCATTTTGGTGATAATGATAACTTGCTTGTTCGCTTTTTAATTTATTGGAGGCCGAATGAAGTCAAACTCTTAGCCTTTTATCTCTTTGCTTATTCTTGTTCTTTGTCCAGTTTTGTTTTGGTGTTAACATTTTTATCTCTCAGAATTTGTATATAGAAGATATTATTAACCCAGTTAGCATACTTATTGCAAATAATTTTCCAAAAATGTCACTTGACTTTTATTTCATGATTATTACTTGCAAAATATTTAATTATATTTTCAAAGTTATTGATTTTTTCCCTTAGTTATTTGTTTTTACTGTCACTTTTCTGCCTAGGGAGGGATGTAGCCATATTTCTTAATCATATCTTCAGTTCACTGGCAAATAAATAAAATGAAATAATTTTTTCAATGTTTTCTTATTTTTCTTGCATTTTCACTTATATGGCTCTAATCGAAGGATAAAACTTTTGAAGGACTGTCAAAATAGGCAAGAAATCAAAATTATTTACTAAATACAAAGTTGACTGCACCCTTCCTGATATCAATACCAAGCTCTTAGGTTTCTCCGGGAAATATACCCTAAGGAGCATATTGTTAATCTTTTTTTTTTTTTAAGAGATAAACTGAAGCTTTACATCATAAAATACTACTCACCTGACAGATTTAAGTAGATCATTTTAGTCCTTTCTCCCCTCTCCTTGGAAAGTGGCAGCCACATCATCCTTACCCTTCTTTCTTGTCAAGCATATTTAATAACACGCTCAGAAGCAGATGGACACACACACTTGACGTGAAATCAAAAAATGTAAATCATCTCAACCGAGAAATTCAGGTTAGTCATCGCAGAGTATGAATACTTGAATCCAGTCTCTTCCCATCTTTTGACGTTAAAGCTGGGCCACTTAACCTTCCCCCTATAGACTTAGTTTCATTTCACAATTTAATTTCAGGGTTAGGGAGAAGGAAAAACACAAATTATAGGACTGACAAGAATAAGAATAAAGAAGATTGTAAACCATTTATAATGGTTTTCCTGCATACAAAGTTACTTACTGGATGCTTTACATATTCTCATGACAATCCTCAATGATGAATTAATTTGCATTATACCCCTTTACAAGTGAAGAATTAGGAGTAAAAATGTACCAAAGGGCATAGCGCAGCATGTTTTCCAATTGGGGGCAGGAGGAGAAGGGGACGACAGAGGATGAGATGGCTGGATGGCATCGCTGACTCGATGTACATGAGTTTGGGTGAACTCCAGGAGTTCGTGATGGACAGGGAGGCCTGGCGTGCTGCGATTCATGGGGTTGCAAAGAGTCGGACACGACTGAGCGACTGAACTGAACTGACATATAATATATTAGTTTTGGGTGTACAACATGATTAGATATTGGTATACATTGTAAAGTGATCACCACAATAGGTCTAGGTAATTTAATAATCTGTTACCATCCTTAGTTACAAAAATTCTTTGCCTTTCATTTTCTTGAAACTGCTGTACTGATTTCCATAGTGGCTACTCTAGTTTACATTCCCACTAACAGTTCACAGGAGTTTCCTTTTCTGAACATTTTCACCAGCACTCATCTTTGGTCTCTTTAGTATTTAGTCTTCTAAGAGGTATGAGATGATACCTCATTGTAGTCTTGATTGACATTTCTCTGATAGTGATGCTGAGCATCTTTTCTTGTGCCTGTTGACCATCTGTATGTTGTCTTTGGAAAAAGGTCTTTCAGTTCTTCTGCCTATTTTTTAATTGGATGTTTTTTTCCTACACCAAGATGTGTGAGTTCTTTGTCTATTTTGGTTATTAACTCCTTCTCAGATATGTGATTTGAAAATAATTTCTCTTATTCAGTAGATTGCCTTTTCATTTTGTTCCTTTGCTGTGCAGAAGCGTTTTAGTTTGACTTTGTACTTGTTTTGCTTTTTATGCTAGATTTAAAAAAAAAATCACCAAGACCCGTGTCAAAAATGTTACTTCCTATGTCTTCTTCTTGGAGTTCTTTGGTTTCAGGGATAGTACTTGAATGTAAATTCAAGTCTTAGGTCTGTTTTGAGTTAACTTTTGTGTAAGTATAGTGGTCCATATTAATTCTTCTGCATGTGGCTGTCCGGTTATCTCAGTACCAGTTACTGAAGAGTCTGTCCTTTCCTCATTATATATTCTTGGCTCCTTTGTTATAAATTAATTGACCATGTGTGTGTGCATTTATTTCTAGTCTCTCGTTCTGTTCTATTGACCTATGTGTCTGTTTTCATGCGAATACTTTACTGTTTTATCTACAGATCTGACTTCAAGGCCAACCTTTGAAACAAGTGGGAGACATTAACCATGGTCACTGCCATTGTTGTTGACACCATATTTCCTTAGTAATAAGACTAATGTCACATACCTGACTCCGTGAGTCCCTGCTTTATGCCAGATTAATCTAGAATGATACTGTGCAGGTATGCTAAATCACTTTAGTCGTGTCTGACTCTTTGCGATCCCATGGACTGTATAGCCCATCAGGTTTCTTTGTCCATAGGATTCTGCAGGCAAAAATACTGGAGTGGGTTGCTATGCCCCTCTTCAGGGGAATCTTCCTGTCCCAGGGATTGAACCCGCGTCTCTTACATCTCTGCATTGACAATAGGGTTCTTTATCCCTCATATCACCTGGTAAGCCCCAGAATGATACTGTCCTCCCTATATTTCTGTTCTGGAAAGTGTCTAGATTTCCTAAGCACTATCACAATATCCTTTGCAACCAAGTCCTCAGTATACATCACTCAACATCTCTTGTTGCTAATACTCTATTTGCAAACTTAGCCTCCATTGATAAACAGACAGCTCTTTGGACACTAAACACTCTACACCTCAGATTCTCTACCCCTGAGTTGAGACCTCATGAAGAACTGGCAGAAGAATTAAGAGAAACAGGATCCACAGAGCACTTAGTACAGTGCTTGTCACATAGTAAATGCTACATAAATGCTTATCAGATTCTTTTAAAACTCTTTTAAATTCCTGTTTCATTTATAATCAAGATTTCTCTGTTGCACAGTGCCTGAAGGTTGCATTTGGAATCAGCCTTTAATTCATCTTCTGAATCTTAAATGTGGCTTTTCCAGAGTTTTCCATTTACAAAGAGAACACATAGCCTTTATAAATGGACCTTAGACCCCACTGAGTTCACATATCTTTAATGGAATTGTAAACGATTTTTTTCATTTTTTAAAAACACTTTTATAAAAATGAATAGCTTTGACAGGACTAAAATAGAAATGTAGAATTAAAAATATTATCCTTTACACTTGGCAAGGGTAT
The DNA here is from genome assembly GCF_014754425.2 of Oryx dammah. NCBI lineage: Eukaryota > Metazoa > Chordata > Mammalia > Artiodactyla > Bovidae > Oryx > Oryx dammah. The sequence goes on from NW_024070191.1 coordinate 10,438,922, forward strand.
ATATTATTTCATAAAACTTTTATGGGATGTGTATGCATTAGGTTGCAATGTACATTGTATATCTTATTCTGGGTCACAGTCATTACAGTTTGAAATAAATGAGTCCGTATTACTCAGTATTTAAATTGTATGTCTAGAGTGACTTGAGAATAATTGGATTCTATAATCTCACTGTAAAAAGAGACATAATAATCTACATATGTTCACAAAATTCAAAGCAATATTCAGTGAATAGTTTTTTTTGTTTTGTTTTGTTTTAGTTTTTGCTTTAAGAGAGCATAAGCTTCTTTCTGTATATTTACCCCTTTCTAAATGTCATATTTGAGATTTGTATGGGCAGGAAGAACTGTAAACTGTGCTCTTAAATATTTGGGATAGAAATCCAACATCCCAAGTACTACATTATATAAAACTTTAGCTGATACATACATGGGCTTCCCGGGTAGCTCAGCTGGTAAAGAATCTGCCTGCAGTGCATGAGACCCTGGTTTGATCCCTGGATTGGGAATATCCCCTGGAGATGGGATAGCCTACCACTCCAGTATTCTTGGGCTTCCCTGGTGGCTCAGATGGTAAGGAATCTGCCTGCAATGCAGGAGACCTGGGTTCCATCTCTGGTTTGGGGAGAGCCCCTGGGGAAGGGAACAGCTACCTACTCCAGTATTCTTGCCTGGAGAATCCCATGGACAGAGGAACCTGGTAGACCACAGTTCATGGGTGGTAAAGATTGATTTAGCTCAATAAAATAAGTATTAGAAATCTTTGTTTTAAAAGCAAATTAAGAAAAATCTTAAAATTTACCTAGATTTTCTATGAATTACCTGTTCTTCAGCTAATCTATTTGCCAGTTTCTCCTATAGAAGACATATTAATTAAAATTCAGCTTTAAAATATTAACTTTCATTGTTTTCTTATTTTTCTTTATTTTTAATTCCTTTCCCTTATCTCTCTCCCTCCCTTCGTTGCTTCCTTCCTTCTCTATTTTTAGGAGATGGAGTCTTTTCTAGAAAATTGGTATAAATCTTGACTAGATCCTTGAAATGCAATTGGATCTAGAGGATCAATTTTTTAAAAAGATTCATGTGTGACTGAACATATTCTTTAGGTTTTTTCTAAGTATGGGATAAACCTCTGTTTTTAGAGATTATGATTTATAGAGAATAAGGAATAAAGTGAAACAATTTTCTGCCTTTGAAAGGGATATAATTCCCATGAATTCCTTTCACAAAGCATAAAAAAAGATGATTAACCAAGCAAAACAGTTGGCCAGTTCCTTTATCTAGCTGTCTTGAATTGAAAAAAAATTACTTACAATTTAGCTCTATACTTTTATATGGATGTGTGTATTAGGAACTCAAGTACATTCATAAAAATAGTGTCTATGAAATCTTAAGATGCTAAAATACTGTTGTCAGATTTTACTGTCTCTGAGAGTCTTGCCATGAAAGGTAAATTAATTTTAGTTACATGTAACTTAGGTATAATATTTTTTTGCCCCTCTTAAGTTGTGGAGACTGTGCAGTTGTTATAATTGATCTTGCCTAATTGAAACCTCCACTGAGTATAGACCTTGTTAATCTGTTTTGGTTATAAACCCAGTTAGTCTGGAGGGATTTTACAGACCTTGTTACATTCTTTTCACAGATTTTACTCCTCTCATTTCTTCTCTAGAGACATTTAGTCAATCGATGCTACCAAAAAAAAAAAAAAAAAAAGGAAACAATGACACTGGGTTTTTGATGCACCTGGTTTTTTATATACATGCTTCTCAGATGCAAGTGAGTTACCTGCAAGTGAATTTCTATCTTGCCTCTGTTATTCCATACTTAACCTGATCCTATCCCTTTGAATATCTTGAGTGGCACCTTGGAGAAGCAGTCACTTGCACATCCATTCAAGACATTGTTTCCCGTACTCTGATTAAATACTGCAGACAAGTGGGTACTCCAGACATTACTTTTAATTCTTATCCTTCTTATTTAAATATTAAATATAAATTATGACAGTCTTCTATTATTGAAATAGCTTTACCGATTGTGGCTTTCCAAATAGCATGATTATATACCTTGCTCGATGGCTAATATCTAAGCCATATCTGAATTTAGCATTATATTTTAAGTTGGCTTTGAGTGTGGACATTTTGTTAGTAATCGATTGGCTCATCTTCCTTGGGCAAATTCTGTCAGTCCTCACATAGCAGCATGTGGCCTGAAACCTGGCTTTGAGGAATTCACAATTAAGTGTTGATAAGATAGTTCACAAATAGTCTAATAGAAGGAGGACTGTGATTTGGACAAAAGGGTAGGTACTAAGAGTAACAGAATAACAAGACACCTTCCGTCTTTCTGGTTTTCTTTCAGTCCTTGTCTTTGGCTCTGATGCCTGTTTTTGGAAATCAGGGGCCATGTGTGATGATAATTGCAGTGTACCTGGGCTTGCCATCCTCATTGCTAGCCTGTTTTGGCCTTTATCCAGACTATTTGCATATCCTTATCCCCCAAAGAAATCAGCTCATTCTCTGTGAAGACAGTGCTAGCCATGTGCTCCTACCCTGGTGTTAAGCACAGATCTCATCTCGAGAAGTCTTGATAGAGTAATTGAGGCCAAAGCTGTTATTGTTAAATCCAGAGTTTACCTTCTTGAGGAAGACAAGTGACTTGTGAGCCCGTGGAATCATAAAGTACAGTTTATTCAATGTCAGCTCTGTCTTCTCCATGAATCCCCTGTGAATTTCATACTGACTTTGGATATTTGGACACCAGGATATGAGATAGCCCAGCTGGGTTTGGAGAGCCAGATGCCCTAGGTACTTCCATGCCTTTGAAGACACAGCTGCTCATGCGGCAGCCCTGGAGTACCGCCAGCCACTTGTGGGCTAAGAAACAGGTGAAGCTCGGGAAAATGTGTTCTCACAGTGTCAATTTTAAATATATAATAAGCTTATAATAAAAATGATAACAAACCAACAAATGGAATTGCTTATAGAGCCTTACTATGACAAGCAGTGCATCTCATTCTACTCATGGTTTATCTTGTACCAATATCAGAGCAAGCTATGAGGTAGAGATTATGGTTGACCCTACCTTCAGCTGGGGGAAAAAAAAAAGGCTCTGAGCAAAGTTAAGTAATCTTCCCCCAAGCTGAGCAGTAAGGAAGTCATGGAGCTAAAATTTAAACCCAGAAAAGGCTAACTCTAGAACCAGTGATCAAAACACTGCACTGGTTTTGAGGATTTTGGGGAAATTTCAACTCCTCTAACAATGGCAGTCACGTTTTAAAACATATTTATAAATGCTGTATCAAACATTTTAAAACTATGACAACCTTTCTTTTCTTTGAGATGAATTGACGAAAAAATTCTTTCAGAATGTTGTTAAGGGAGCAGATTGTACAACATTTAAAAAAAAAAAGCAATTCCAACAATTTCATTTGTATTTAGAAATGAGACTCTATTTGATTCTTTTCAGCTCGTTACAGTTGAGCTATTGTTTAAAAGAAAATTGTTTAATTTATTCAATATTAAACTTATAGCCTGAATTTTTAAAAAATAGTTATTATTGATACCTCTTTGAGAATTCAGTCACTTCAGTTGCTCAGTCATGTCCAGCTCTTTGCGACCCCATGGACTGCAGCACACCAGGCTTCCCTGCTGCTGCTGCTGCTAAGTCGGTTCAGTCGTGTCCGACTCTGTGTGGCCCCATAGACGGCAGCCCACCAGGCTCCACCGTCCCTGGGATTCTCCAGGCAAGAACACTGGGGTGGGTTGCCATTTCCTTCTCCAATGCATGAAAGTGAAAAGTGAAAGTGAAGTCACTCAGTCGTGTCTAACTCTTAGCGACCCCATGGACTGCAGCCTACCAGGCTCCTCTGTCCATGGGATTTTCCAGGCAAGAGTGCTGGAGTGGGGTGCCATTGCCTTCTCCCCAGGCTTCCCTGTCCATCACCAACTCCTGGAGCTAACTCAAACTCATGTCCATCGAGTTGGTGATGCCATCCATCTCATCCTCTGTCATCCCCTTTGCCTCCCGCCTTCAATCTTTCCCAGCATCAGGGTCTTCCAGTGAGTCAGTTCTGCGCATCAGGTGGCCAAAGTATTGGAGGTTCAGCTTCAGCATTGTCCTTCCAATGAACATTTGGGACTGATTTCCTTTAGGGTGAACTGGTTGAATCTCCTTGCAGTCCAAGGGACTCTTAAGAGTCTTCTCCAAAACCACAGTTCAAAAGCATCAATTCTTCAGTGCTCAGCTTTCTTTATAGTCCAACTCTCACATCCATACATGACTACTGCAAAAACCATAGCTTTGACTAGATGGACCTTCATTGGTAAAGTAATGTCTCTGCTTTTTAATATGCTGTCTAGGTTGGTCATAATTTTTCTTCTAAGGAGCAAACGTCTTTTAATTTCATGGCTGCAGTCACCATCTGCAATGATTTTGGAGCCCCCCAAAATAAAGTCTCCCACTTTTTCCATTGTTTCCCCATCTATTTGCCATGACGTGATGACTAGAGTCACTTAGGTAATAAAAATATGGCTGGTTCTGCAGTATTCAGGTTTATCTTCTCTTTTGTAAAGTGTAGCAAAGGTAAAGTAAAGTAGTGTTCATTTAGTATTTATAATGTTAGCTTTTTTTTTTTTAAGCAGAAGTGATTACTGAACACTTACATGTCAGGCACGGTAGCAAGCCCTGGGGAAAATAATGATGATTGATCACATACCTTCCAGTAAGTGGAGAGAAGAGACCAGTAAATGAAGCAATAAGCCCTGTGTCAAAGGCTGTCCTGCATGTCCTGGGGGTACATGGCACCCAATACCAGCCTAGGAGAGGCACAAAGGTCATGGGATAGAAAGAGCAGAGGAAGCTTCTGTCCGGAGATGTGCTCTGGAAAGCAAGTGGGAGCTAGATGGAGGAGCTGGGTGGCAAAAATCCTGGGCATATAAAAAAAGATGATTCATGGGGTATACATTTTCCTTTTCCAAACTATCAAGGAGAAGAGAAGCTAAGAAATCTAAAAAGACATGAGCTGGAGCAGATGGCACTTGGCATTGTGTATCTTGATACATAGTTTTGATCTTGTTCTGTGAAAATGGGATGTATCAAGATTCCATTTGAGAGTCAGGGTGGGCCATAGTCAGATTTGTAATTTGGGATGATCATTTCTGGTGATGGTAATGTCAGAGCGGGGAGCCAGAATGGGAGGGAGAATACCAGCTAAGAGTCCGCATGGGTAATAAGAGTGATGCCAGGGGCCTGAGTTGAAATCAAGGCAGGGATGACGTGCTGACAGCTGTTTAATGGGTAGAACTGAAGACTTGGCAGCTAAGTGGATTGGGGCTGGGAGACGAAGTTGTAGGAACATGTCTCAAAAGTCTCCCAAGAATCCAGTGAGAGTATTTTTAAGTTGTTGCTCTTCTTCGAGACTGGGATAAAGGAGGAAGAACAAGCTGGTGGCTCTCTGGTGGGGCTAGGAATGTAGCATGGTATCCTAGTTTTTGATTCATGTAGTTAGCCAATGGTTAGGATGCCTTTAGAATTTCCATTGTTGACTTATTGGCCCATTTTAATTACTGTTCTGCTAATGAATCAACTGTTTCCTTGTATACAGAGAAAACCAGTTTACATTAACATTTCAATAAAAATGACATGAACGTAATCTCTGATTTACGTATTCACTCTTTCCTGAGTATGGAAGTATGGTGTGGTGATAGACAGTAGGTCTCAGGTCAAATGCTGCCTGGGTTCAAACCCTGTTTCCAGACTTAAAATTCCCGAGACTTTGGACAAATCACTCAACTTCTTTGTGCTTCAGTTAGTGTATCTTTGCAAAGAGGGCTTCCCAGGTGGCACAGTTGTAAAGAATCCACCTGCCAATGCATGACACGCGGGTTCAGTCCCTGGGTCTGAATGATCCCCTGGCGGAGGAAATGGCAGCCCACTCCAGTATTCTTTCCTGGGAAATCCATAGACAGAGGAGCCTGGCAGGCTCAGTCCATGGATTGCAGAGTCAGATACAACTGAGCATGCACACACATAATGAGGTCAGTAACTCCCCCAGGAATTGTTTTGAGGAACAAATTGGCCATTGTATGTAAGATGTCTGGTACATGGTAATCGCAAAAGGTCATTAATTAGCATCTTTTCTACTTCTGTGCTAAATCTTGTTTTTGGAGCTTTAAACACAAAGTCAAATGGGACATAATTATATTAGGCTGTGGTACTTTGTCTTTCATTAACTCACTAATCAGATGTGTTTAACACTAGAGAGTTCATGTCCTTTTCTTTGTAAATAAATTTTAGTTTAGTGACATCCTCTATTTTTAGATTTAAAAAGTAAAAAATGATTTCACTGTTTCCTGGAAAACCATGCTACTCTAATTTAATGGAAAAGGATGTTGAATTGTGAGCAACTTCATCCTGAGTTTGATAAACAAGTTATTGAAAAGGAGAAACTACTTTTTTCATGTAATTTGGAAACAATTTTCTAGAACAATATATTTTCTGATTAAAATATTTTTAGTCTATTTTGCTTTGTATCATGAGTTGAAGTGTAAAGTATTTACAACACTGTTAGCCAAATATTTAAACAATATACTTTATGGCAAGATTTTTTTTCTTTTCTTCCTTCACATTTATTGTGAACTTATATATCCTGAGAGTGTTTCTAGGAAAACTAGGTGAATACAGATCTGATTTTCCTCCATTTAGTTTTAAACTTTGTGCTTTTAGAGCTGGTTCCATGAACAACAATGAGTGAAGCAAGGCAAAGGTGACTTTCCAGAATGGCACAGGAGTTGTTAGAAAGAGAAGATTTCTTGTTCTAATGGGTGGAAAACTGTCTTTTCTTCCCAAGGTAAACAATATCACATCTGCAGACCATGGAGAATACAGAATCGAACATGTATTGAAATAATAAATTGGCAGTAACCATTAATGTTCAGAGCCCTGAGACTTAGGCAGCCCCTTCCACTGCATTCCAGAGCACCACCTACTTCTACGGACTCCCATAAAGCATCACTACTCAGTGTGTGCTCAGGCATACGCGCAGGCTTCTTCAGTCTCCTTTTAGGGTGTTCTTAAGCTCCAAACCACAAACCAAAACAACGCTAAAACACGATTTACCTTCTTCAGCCACTGGTGAACAGTGAGTTTTCCAGAGACTACTTGATATGTGATACCACAAAGCAAAAGTTCCTTGAAACAATTCAAAATAATAACATTTTCTTCCCTTTTATTAATGTGAATTGTAATGTTGTATTAGTTTCAGTTTCAGTGTTAGTTGAAAAGAGTTCATTGAGATTACAAGCAAATCAATATTTAGATCCCATGTTAAAACTAATCCAGCTCAAGAAAGAGAAAATGGATAAGAATTTTTCTACTATTCACCCAAATATTTGTCCCTCCATGAAAATAAAAGTGGAAGATTTTCCATCTCTGATGATCATTTCCAAGTGACATAATGTATTAGGTGGATCTAAGTGGAAGAAATTTTAACTGGGAACATACTTTTAACCAGAACAATCAACAGATTGATTAGAGAATACCCACTAATATTATTTGTCTCTTTTGACTCTAAATACAATGTTAATCATAAATATAAATCATAGTTTGTAGGACATTTAGCCCCATAGAGTCACACAGGTTCCTTCTCTCAGGTAAGACCCTTTATGGATGTCTGTGATGACTAAGCAGGGACAAAGGCATTTATGTTACATTCCTGAACAGGGGATGCTTGAAAAATTGTTGTCTCTGAGGATTAATGTTGTGGCAGCAAAGGGTGGATTGGCGAGGAGAGACCAGAGTCCAAGAAAATAGCTGGAAGCCTCTTAAAGATGTTTGGGGTAAAGAATTCCACTGTTAAAATGGAAAAATTAAAAGAGAGAGAGAGAAGATGCAAAAGAGAAACTGCAGAAGGAGGACTCAAAAAATGATGCTCTCAAATTAGGTCATATTAGTAGCAGCAGAGTCAGAAGCAAGTCAGAGTTTCTAGACGTTACCAGTGAGTCCAGTGGCTGGCAGATTGTGATAAGGAAGACTTGGTGCACAGGGGAAAAGAAAGAATTCAGTAGTGAGCAAAAGTTTGCCTTCAAAGCAATACCAACAAGTTAAATGTTTTGTACTAAGTTGTGAATTAAAAAAAAAAAAAACAACCTTGGATTAAAAATGAAGCATTGGGCATGAAGTCTCCTGGAGCAGAGAAACAGTGACAAACTCAGTCAAAAGGAGGACTGCCCTGAACTTGAATGAGTTGGAGGAGAGAGGTGAACCTGGACCACTGTTGCAAATTGGGTTGTCTCATCTTTTCAGGCAATCTCCGTGCACCCTGAGGCTGCAGAGCACGGTGCCAGAATCTAGCTGGACCTTTATGAACTGTCATGTAGGTGGAGAAAAGAGTGTACACGTCTATTAAACCTTGAGGCTATAATCAGAAGCAATCAACACATATTTCAAATGAAGTGTGAGTTGCTCAGTTGTGTCTGAACCCTTGGAACCCCATGGACTGTACCCCACCAGGTTCCTCTGTCCATGGAATTCTTCAGGCAAGAATACTGGAGTGGGTTGCCATTCCATTCTCCAGGAAATCTTCCCAACCCACAGGTTGAACCCGGGGCTCCGTCATTGCAGGCAGATTCTTTACCATCTAAGCTTAATCATATATGTCATTATCTTCATTAACTACTTGTGGAACTAACGTCACTGTAATGACAGCATGTTTTGGCATATAAAAAGTTGTCCATCCATTACGGAAATAACTAGCACATCTCCTGTTTGGATAGGGGTAAGAATGGCAGCTTCTGACAGTGGGAAATGTACATAATGAGTTTCACTGTTTATTTATTGAAATTGTCTGAGAAGAAAGAGTGACAAGTAGGCTAATAACACTCTTAGTGTCAACAGTGGGACGCTAGCGCTCTCCTTACATGGCCGCTGTTTAACGATACTATGTATTTATGAGACATTTTAACCTTGGTTGTTTTTAACTGTGAAATACCTAGATCATATTATGTATAAAAAAAGTATTGACTGGGAATCAAATTTATGGAGAAAAATATCACCCTTTGGGTTGAAAAATTGACCGCTACTAGAATATAATTTCTGAAAATGCAGCCTGAAGGCAATTCACTAGAGGGTAATTTTTCAGCGCAGTAGGCAAGTTTTCACAGGATTCTGACAGCCTCGCTCTCCCTTTCTCTCTTTCCCTTAACCTTTAAGGCATATTTTTGTTCTAAATATGCTTCAACATTATTACTCCTTAAGACATCTTGGTTAATTCATATAGTCATATGACATATGAAGCATAATTAATGCCTAATATCAGAGTCTGGGTTGTTAGTCAAGATTTTTGAATGATTAATTTGCAAAACAATATAAACATATTAAGTCTAATTTTGGTCAGCAATGATAGACACATGTACTATTTTGTGTACAACACCCTAAATAATTTCCCAGCTCCTAGGTTTTTTTTGTTTGTTGTATTTTTTTCCCCTTTCCTTGAGAATTCAAACACTGTCTGACTTTTCTTTTCAAGCACGTAACACTGGCTATGTCATCCTGCTCCAGAACCTTCGGTGGTTTCCTAGTGTTTGATAAAAGTAGAAAATTCTAAACTGGCAAGTAAGGATCCTCTAATCCAATTCCAGGATGTTGTTGTTCAGTCATATCCTACTTTTTGTGAGCCCGTGAACTGCAGCATACAGGTTTTCCTGCCCTTCACCATCTCCTGGAGTGTGCTCAAAGTCATGTCCATTGACTCAGTGATGCCATCCAACCATCTCATCTTCTTCTTCTCCTGCCATCAATCCATCCCAGAATCAGGTTATTTCCTCAAGTGTCGGCTCTTTGCATCAGGTGGCCAAACTATTGGAGTTTCAGCTTCAGCATCAGTCCTTCCAATGAATACTCAGGGATGATTTCCTTTAGGATTGACTGGTTTGATCTCCTTGCAGTCCAAGGGACTCTCAAGAGTCTTCTCCAACACATTTAGAAAGCATCAGTTCTTTGGCTCTCAGCCTTCTTCATGGTCCAACCCTCATATTCATACACGATTACTGGAAAAACTGTAGATTTGACTATATGGACCTTTGTCAAAAAAAAGTAATGTCTCTGCTTTTTAATATGCTGTCTAAGTTTGTCATAGCTTTTCTTTCCAGGAGCAAACATCTTTTAATTTCATGGCTGCAGTCACCACCCACAGTGATTTTGGAGCCCAGGATAATAAATTCTGTCACTGTTTCCATTGTTTCCCCATCTGTTTGCCATGAAGTGATGGGACTGGATGACATCATCTTTGTTTTAGAATGTTGAGTTTTAAACCAGCTTTTTCACTCTCCTCTTTCACCTTAATCAAGAGGCCCTTTAGTTCCTCTTCACTTTCTGTCATAAGGGTGGTATCATCTGCATATCTGAGGTTATTGATTTTGTCCCAGCAATCTTGATTCCAGCTTGTTCTTCATCCAGCCTGGCATTTCACATGATGTATTCTACATATAAGTTAAATAAGCAGAGTGACAATATGCAGCCTTGACATACTCCTTTCCCAATTTGGAACCAGTCTGTTATAACATGTCTGTTTCTAATTTTTGCTTCCTGACCTGCATACAGGTTTCTTAGGAGGCAGGTAAGGTGGTCTGGTATTTGCATCTCTTGAAGAATTTTCCACAGCTTGTTATCCACACAGTCAAAGTCTTTGGTATAGTCAGTGAAGCAGAAGTAGATGTTTTTCTGGAATCTCTTGGTTTTTTGATGATCCAACAGATGTTGGCAATTTGATCTCTGGTTTCTCTGCCTTTTCTAAATCCAGCTTGAACATCTGAAAGTTCTCGACTCACATACTGTTGAAGCGTAGCTTGAAAAATTTTGAGCATTACCTTGCTAGCATGTGAAATGAGTGTAATTTTGTGGTAGTTTGAACATTCTTTGACATTGCCCTTCTTTGGGACTGGAATGAAAACTGACCTTTTTTGGTCCTCTGGCCACTGCTGAGTTTTCCAAATTTGTTTGCATACTGAGGGCCGCATTTTAACAGCATTATCTTTTAGGATTTGAAATACCTCAGGTGGAATTTCATCAAGTTCACTAGCTTTTTCGTAGTGATGCTTCCTAACACTCACTTAACTTCACACTCCAGGATGTCTGTCTCTAGGTGAGTGATTACACCATTGTGGTTATCCAGGTCATTAAGATCTTTTTTGTATAGTTCCAGTATGTGTACCGGGAGAAGGCAATGGCACCCCACTCCAGTACTCTTGCCTGGAAAATCCCATGGACGGAGGAGCCTGGTGGGCTGCAGTCCATGGGGTCGCTAAGAGTCGGACACGACTGAGCAACTTCACTTTCACTTTCACTTTTCACTTTCATGCATTGGAGAAGGAAATGGCAGCCCACTCCAGTGTTCTTGCCTGGAGAACCCCAGGGATGGGGAAGCCTGGTGGGCTGCCGACTATGGGGTCGCACGGAGTTGGACACGACTGAAGCGACTTCGCAGCAGCAGCAGCAGTATGTGTACCTGATTATTCTCCTTACATGGTATACTCGTCACCCCCTCTATGCCTTTGGTCATGGTGAGGATTTTAATACTAGATTTTATAACAAAGCAGTAGCCGAAGGTGGCATTTAATAGGCGTTTCCCTTAGGAGCAGTTTTTAATAGTAAGTAGTGCACAAAGTTTAAATATTTCAGGCATTCTTTGTAGATTCCTTTAAGGTACATTTGATTTTATGAGTAAAGGATGTAATAGGAGTTTAAAGAAAAGAGAGAGGGATAGAGGGAAAGAGAAAAATAAACACAGAAAGAAGAGAGAGAAATCTATCTATTTAGTTGCAAAGTAGTTATGTTACAAATCCAGTCAAATGAGAAGCTCTCCTTAAGAGTTATTTTGGACACAGATTTCATTCCACAGTTGGATTTTCTTTTCTTTTCCTCTGAGCCATTTAGGCATAATAACTTATATTGGGATGTTAAATATTAATAGTTTTATATATTAATGATAGGCCTTTGCTATATTAAATTATAAAATCTATTCTGTTAATAGTAAAAATCCATATCTTATGAGGTGGTGTAGATCATCGTAACAACCAATACTTCAAATTAAGAAAGAAAAAAAAAAAAAAAAAACTCTTGGAGCTTAGGACTGACCTGGTTCCATTTTATATTCAAATGTTACCTTAAATGTCTTGGTCTTTTCACTATAATCTATATAGATAAGTGTTAGTTGCTCAGTCATGTCTGATTCTTCCCGATCCCATGAATTGTACCCTGCCGGGCTCTTCTGTCCATGGAATTCTCAAGGCAAGAATGCTGGAATGAAAGAAAAAAAAAATACTAGAATGGGTTGCCATTCCCTTCCCCAGGGGATCTTCCTGACCCGGGATTGAACTTGAGTCTCCCCTGTATAGGTTAATCTGGTAGCTTTTATAAATTTGTGTTTCAGACTAAAACTATTGAGTGCTCCCAATTTTTATATTTTTGGGCATATTCTTTTAGTCTCTCTAAATTTCTTCTCCTGACTCCTAATATCCTTTATAATGATTCTTCTGTCTAGCTGAGAACTTAGGTATTTTTTCTGCCTGTTTATTTTATGACCTATGCCACGACTTCCTCAGTAGATGACCTTGGATAAGTTCCTCACCTGCCTGAGCCTACGTATTCTTGTCTGTATAATGGGGATAACAGTAATACTGACTTCAGTGAGGTTATACATGTAGAGAAGCTGATGTGTGCTTAGATTATAGTAAGCACCCAATAATAAGCATGCTGTCAGAAAGATGAGAAGCCTATGTGGGTGAATGTTTAACTGAACATCTTACTGTAGCCCTTGTGTCAATCCTGGATGTCAGATTGGCTGAGAAGAAGAGGTGCAATGTAGTGCTCAACAAGCCTTTTTTCATAGACTTGCTGTAAGTAAGCAGCATGATATTTTAGAATTCAAGTATTTTTGAAACTCCTTTTGAAAGTATGGTTTCTAGGCAGTCAATAGTCCTTTATTCCACTACACGCCACCAGTAAAAAGAGAAAAAAATCATGAAGAAATATTGAGTAATTCCTTGCTAAAAAATCCAATTTTTAATTTATAGCTTTAGGCATGAAATAGTTTTATTTTACATTAATTGCTAAGTTTGGCTATTTTGTGAAATATTTTGATCAGGCCTCATTTATTTAATTGACTTCACTTCTCCATGTATTCATTAAATCATTCCACAAATACTTATTAATACTATGTGTTTGGCACATTGCTAACTGCTTAGAATACTATGGTAAACAAATAAGGCTCCTTGTCTCAGAGAGCTCGCCATCTCTAAATAACTTCTCAATGTATTTATATCTTGACATTAAAATTGACATTGAACATTTCTTGAAAACCAATTAGGAAAACATCTACACCAAAATTATATTTTTCCTGTACTATGTAATTTTCAAAAACACTACCGCTGTGTAACATATACAGATATATCCAAATAATGTCAATGTGATGAATTAAAAGAAACATTGCCTTTTCTTATTTACAAATTAGATTTTGAACTGTTTATTTAGGTGCAGTTTAGCATAAAATATCTCTAATTTTCTCATCATTCTGGTAAAACTACTTCAATATGCATCTATATTATGTTTAATGAAAGCATAGCTTGGATTTGACAGGGAGAAACATCGATTTTACATATAAATTCTGACCATTTATGCACTTACATGGGTTAATTTGCAATCAGACTTGGTAGGAATCGGAATATATGAATAAAATTGTACATAAATGTACAACAAGTAAAAACAGGGCTTCTATTTTTCTTGAATACTGCAGTGAACAACTGGAAAGTGGTATGTATGAACATATACCTGGTCTTTCAAAGATGCAACTTGGTGGGGTTTTTTTTGTTTGTTTGTTTTTTCCAGTGATGTAACAACAACCCCTAATATATGGAGCAGATGCACACTTATAATAAGCTTCTAAATAGTGTGGTAAAAACCAGAAACAAACTTTGCTTAATATGACATTGTTTGGAAGGTTGGTGGATTGAAGAAGGGATTTTTTTTTTAAGCCACTCATAATTTTGATGTCTTTTTCTCAGTTCTAACCCAAAATGTGTTGAACACACAAAAACCATTTTCCAGGGCTGAAGCTTAGGCTTCCCAAACATACATCTCTCAAATCTGCCTAAGATGTTACTATGCAACCCCGTTTTATTTTTTCATCCATTTGCATTTTTAGATGCGTTTCTCTCCCTCTCCGGTTATTAAAGTTGGCGGCTGCATGGGGTAGATAGTGAGCCCCACTGTATGTCGGTGTCTTCGTGGAAATCACCTGGGGCCGAGAGTTCCGTCTTTCTCACTTTATCGTATCTGGAACACAGATTTGCTCTGCTCGTCATATTTTGGCATCTGTGAATCACCGTCATGTTGTCATATTCGCAGTTACAAAGTAGCCGATGGGAAAGGAGCCAACTACTTGAGGCACTTTCAATAGGGGGGAAAAAGTCTGATTTCAGCATTATTCATTGGAAATGCTACTTGTGAAAGCATTTACTTCAGTTTCTGAGATGCTGGCAATGACTTTAATAGGCAATGCATAATCTTGCTTTTTAGAAAGGCTCCTATGTGCTAGAGAGCGAAGCAACCAGTAATTATTGAGAGCTACAGGTAAAATGGCACGTTTAGGAACCCAGAGTGAATACTTATCCGTGACTTATTTACAGTTTATCAAAAGTTCCTGCAACTTAAATGGACAATGAACAAGTCATGTCAATAGAGGTTATTTATGAGAATTAATTCTCTTTTTTTTTTTTTTATACTCTTCAGAGAAGTCAGGCTGTATGTTAAGACCGGTGGAAGCGAATTAATTCTCTTAATCATGTACTAGTCCCTTATCATTTTCCCTTTCTTCATAAATTACAATGGGCAAAATTAAAACTAAATTTTAAAATTAAGTGAATTCAGGGTAAATCCTGAAAAATAGTAGCAAATAAATTTGTTAAAGAAAAGATCTAATGTTTTTAAGTGAAGTTAAAATCCATCATAAGTATAGGCAAAAATGCTAAAAATATTTTAACATTATGTTTTGTTTTAGCTCTATATATTTACTAAAGGTGTCTCAGTAAATTAAGTTCCCATCTCTGTGTACCTATCTATTTGTATATTATTTAAGTTAAGAGGATTCCTTTTGGTAACCTTCATGGAGTGTAAACACACACACACACACACACAGAATGACTCTACAACTTCTAACTACATTAAGGTTCTTCCAACTCAACTTAAACTTTGAATTTATGAATCTTCTCAAATGGTCCCCTAGTAATTTTATATACATTTTGCTGTTGTTTGAATGACTGTGGTGACTAGATGGCAGTGCTAAGGCAAATATCCCAGGAAAGCTATTCATTTACAATGGAGTGTATAGATATTTCCTTAAGCAAGCAATTATAAAACTTTTATTCTATGAATACTATCTGTGGTTGTATACTTTGAAAAATAAGTCTCAAAGGACTGTAGTTCAATAATTCTGGAAATTCTACACATTCAAGTTTTACTTAGAGCTTCAGAATGAACATTAGCATTTAAAAGTGTCTGCAGAATCCTTCAATAAAAACACTTTACAAAAACACTTTTAAATATATTTGGCCACCGATTATTTTTTCTCCCTTAAAACACAGCTGTACCCCAGGGAACATATTTTGTTTGGAAAATCTATCTTAACAGAGAGACTCATGGCTGCCTACAACGATCGAAGTGTCCTTCAAAGCAGAATGGTGAGATACATACGTATTCTAGAAGAATCAGCTTGTTTAGTCTTTTGGCAGTTCTGTTCTAAACCCACATTTTAATCATTCAGACCACCACATTATTCAGAACACCACTCCTAACACAGGAATGCTAGTCTTTCCTAGGGATTATATCCCCAAATCTTCACAGCGGAGTCATCTAAGTTTTCAGTCTTTCTGTGGATGGTATCAGGAGAAGGGAATGGTAACCCACTCCAGGGTTCTTGCCTGGAGAATCCCAGGACAGAGGAGCCTGGTGGGCTGCTGTCTGTGGGGTTGCAGAGTCGGACACTACTGCAGCGACTTAGCAGCAGCAGCAACGGATGGTACAAGGCCCAGGCCCACACTGATGATGTGTGGGAACATGTTGAAGTTGGGTGGCCTCAGCCTGCAGTGGCTTGAAGCAAGGTTTCCATTCCTGGCCATAGGTTAAGTGGGGTCATGGAAATGAGAGCACCAAACCCTAGCCACTAGACCAGTGGTCAGTGACAAGGCCCTGGCCCTTTGGCTTTGCAAAGAAGATTTCCCACAAAGACAGAAAGTAGTGAAACAAGGAAAGTGGTTATTAGGAGGAAAAGAGTACTGTGCTTGTGGATAGACACTCCCGCAGACTCAGAGTTGCAGTCTTGTGAATCATTTTTATGGGACGTTTCTTCCAGGTTTCCTTTGGTCAGTCATCTTGATTTGCCTCGTTCTGAGTCCATATTTGGTTTATCTCTGTATCCTCTCACATGTGCACATGCATCTCTTAGCCGAGATTAGTTTTGCCAAAGAGGACTTTGGGTAGTTGGCATCACTTACTTAGGATGACACTCCCTCCATTTTTGACCTCCAAGGAGGCTTTCTGTGAATGTGTAGTCGGGAAGGTATCCTGGATTTGAGAATGAAAAGTACGTGGTCTTTCCTCTCTTATCTGGGCAGGGCCCAGCCTCCTCTGTCAGTTGTCCTGCTATTCTTGCCTAGAAGTACCATTCCACAAGGAATGAATCTCGAATTGCTTTACCCTCTGGTGGGTGGGGGCATCTGCTTCCTGCCTCAGTGTGAGCCATTTTGCAGAAATATATGCGTGTTAAATGAGATGATCTTCTGAAATATGACAAATGATTAATGCCTTTAATATAAAAAGAACTTCTACAAGTGAATATGAATTAGATCAAGAGTCTATCAGAAAAATAAGCGAAGTGTGTGAACAGGCAAATTCCAGGGATGAGAATAAAAGTAAGCTTTAACTCTATATAAAAAGAAGTTTGCCTTCAATAGTGGACGTGAAATCCAAATTAGAGCAAAAGGAGATCTCGTTTTCTTTCACCCATCAGATTGCCATATGGATTCACATCTAGAGCTGGTGAAAGTGTAGGGAAATTGACACTATTAATTTACCAGTGGATTATGAATTATAACTTTATTTAAAGTATAGTCTGTCAGGAGCTATTAAGATTATAGGTGTATCTCTTGATCCAGTATATTTAACTCTGGAGGGAGGAAAAAAAAATAGACATTACAAATTTCTTCCTGGCTGAGTTCTTCAACCTCCCCTCCCTCTTACCTCCCAGCCTTCTGCATCCACCTATACAGATCCACCTCCTTATCCCGTCCACTGTAAGCTCAAATACCACTGCTGAGTCAGTCAAGGTGGAGCTGAGCATCTGGATAGCACTGCTTATGGTGAACTTACAGCCACTGCTGCTGGCCAAGTTCCAGGTACCACTAACCCACCCAGTCACCATCTCTAGAAGCTACATCTCCCACTATCCTTGTGCTGTTTTTTTCAGTTGAGATGACTTCCTTTCACGGTGGATGAAGTCAGGCTTCTTAAATCTCGAAATTGCAGCTTTTGGGAAATGTAGCTCATTTTTCATACACACATCGCTACCCCTCCCCCAGTGCACACAGGATCAATACAGTGAATATGAAAGGTCTTCTGAAAGACGCTGGTCCAGGGTAGTTGGTGGTTTTAGTCACTCAGTGGTTTCTGACTCTTGCCACCCTGTGGACTGTAGCCTGCCAGGCTCCTCTGTCCTTAGGATTCTTCAGGCAAGAATACTGGAGTGGGTTGCTATTTCCTTCTCCAGAGAATCTTCGTGACCCAGGAATCAAAACCAGATCTCCTGCCTTGCAGGAAGATGATTTACTTTGGGTAGTTGAGCTATGAGGGATGCCCTGCCCAGGGTAGCAATCCCTGACTGCTGTGTCCTTAAAGACTAGTTGACTGTCCTAGACTCCTTTCAACCTCAGGGTAACTTCCCTCCCAGGAACACTTGACCTTCTTGATCCGGCCTTAATCATTAGCGATTTAGACGACCAAGGATGACCATTGGATGTGTTTGTATAAGTCAGATGTGTTCTAATTCAGATGACAGTTAGGAACTCAGGGTCCTCTGGAGCTCCCTCCATCTTTTATGCAGATACTGGGAGGAGCATCAGCACCCAGGCTTAAACACAGCGAAATACATTGAGGAAGGGCTGACGACCATTTCTCATCAGACCCTTACCCAAGCAGAATATCCTGCTAAAATAACTGAAGATGATGGAAATTCTCACACTGAGGCTGCCTCATGGTGTTTAGATGCTATTTCTCTCAAGACAATATTCTGGAAGCATTATTTTCCTGCCCTTGTTTACCTAATCAAGCTCATTCTTATGAACCACACATGTTCACTCTCTCCTGCTGGCAAGAATAGCCTCTCCAGGAGTCCAACCCACCACACTCATCAGGTTTAATTTCTGCCTAATTGACTGCCTTGCCAGATCCTCCTTCTCTGTTCAGATTCTGATTTCAGAGTCCCCTGGGGTTAGCCTTCTCCTCCCTCCCCACCTCTTCTCATGAGATCATCCATATTCC
The DNA here is from genome assembly GCF_014754425.2 of Oryx dammah. Taxonomy (NCBI): domain Eukaryota; kingdom Metazoa; phylum Chordata; class Mammalia; order Artiodactyla; family Bovidae; genus Oryx; species Oryx dammah. The sequence goes on from NW_024070191.1 coordinate 10,457,506, forward strand.
CAGTGTCAAACTCAGCCTTTATTTTTATACCTAAATGTGTATCTCTAGCCCAGTGATCGTCAACCCAGAGAAATTTTGCCTTCCCGCCATTTGGCAGTGTCTGGAAACATTTTCATCACAACCATGTGAGGGATATACTGTCATCCAGTAGAGAGGGGCAAGAGACAAATGTGTGCTTTGTAGGGTAGTTCACAGCTTAGGACAGAAGCATCTAGATTTAGAGAGAATGGTGTGGAGGTTGAAACTCCCTGTTGCTGAGACAAGCTCTGTTCTAGAATCATGTATGCAACATTACCACTTAAATGTCAGTGTGGTCCACACACTTGATACTGATAAAACAGAAATATTTTCTTCCCCAATTCTGTGTTATTTTTCCTGTTTCAATCCCATCTTGGTAAATGGCAGCATATCCTATTTTGCCTCCCTGAGACCTGGGAGTTAATGGTGCTTTCTCTCTGTCTCATATCCAATCTCTCTCACATCAGCAAATCCTGGGAGCTCTATATCCCAGCATCATTCTGGCACCATCCCTGTGTCTCTCTCTCACTTGTAACTGCTGTATCCAACTCCCATCATCTCTTTCTTGGTCTTTGCAATAACCTCTTAACTGCTTTCCTGGCTTCCACCCTTGACCCTTGCTAGCAATTGACACAACAACAGAATTTTAAAAATATAAATTGGACCAGTGCCACCCCTCCTTCCAAACCTCAGTGTTGTCCCTTTAGCACTTAAAAAACAGCCCTGAAGTCAAAATCTGCTCCTATGCCCATCTTCCTGACCGTGCTCAGAAGCCTTCCTACTCAAAAGATTTCTGCTCACAGATTGCAGCAGTTTTATCCCCATCTATGCCTTCCCTGTTGGACTTCCTTCTTCCTGGAAGGTCCTACTGCTGGGTTCCTCCCAGACTGATGGCTGCTTATCATTCATTCCTATCTTCCATTAAATGTCATATCTTCTGAATGTACTTTCAATGTTATGCAAAATGCAGTGGCCTCTCCCATCCACTGGCAGTGTGCCATCTGTTCTCTCATAGTATTTAAGCTGCTTTGTTCATTTTTAATATCACTTTTAAATTTAGATATAATTGAAAAGTAACATAGTTCTAGGTATACAACATAATGATTTGATATTTGTATGTATCGCAAAATGATTACCACAATAAATCTGGTTGACGTCCATCCCCATCCATCCATCCCCATACATTGTTACAATGTTTTCTTACTGATGAAAAATTTTAAGATTGATCTCTTAGCCAAATTTCAAAGACACAGTTCACTATCATTAACTATCGTCACCATGCTATTCCCTCCTCATGGCTTATTTAATTTATAGTTGGAAATTTGTGTCTGTTCACTCCTTTCACCTATCCCCTCACCCCCACCCCCACCAGTAATTAGCAGTGTTCTCTGTATCCATGAGCTTGGTTATTTATTGTAGTGGTGGGGGTAGTGGATTTTTGGATTTCAATTACAATTTGTCTTGCTCTGTCTGATTTATTTCACTTAGCATAAGACCCTTAAGCCTATCCGTGTTGTTGCAAATGGTGGATTTTCTTTCTTTCTCATTCCTGAATTGTATTCTACTGTATATACATACCGCATTTTTCGATCTGTTCATCCATCAGCAGACCCATAGGTCGTTTCCATATCTTGACTGTTAAAAATAATGTTGCAGTGAACACTGGTATATAAATATCTCTTTGCCATAGTCTTTGTTTCCTTCACATATATTCCCAGAAGTGGCACTGCTGGATCGTATGCTTATTCTGGTTTTTAATTTTTGGAGGAATCTCCATGTGGTTTTCCACAGTGGCTGCATCAATTTACATTCCCACCAACAGGACACAAGTGTTTCCTTTGCTCTACATTCTCACCAACATTTGTTATTTTTTTGTCTTTTTATTATTAGCCATTTTGACAGGTGTGAACTGACATTTCATTTTGGTTTTGATTTGCATTTCTCTGGTCATTGGTACTGCCAAACACCCTTTCATGTAACTGGCCTCCTGTTTGTCTTCTTTGGGAAAAAAATGTTTATTCAGATCTGATTTTTTAATCAGATATACTTTTTGCTGTTGTGGTGTGTGAGTTCTTTTTGTATGTTGGATATTAACACGTTAAGAGATACTATTTGCAAATATTTTCTCTCATTCAGGGGCTTGACTTTTAATTTTGTTGATGGTTTCCTTTGTTGTGCTCTGCTTTTTATTTTGATTCAGTCCCACTTGTATATTTTTGCTTTTGTTGCCTTTTGTTATCAAATCCAAAGAATCATTTCCAAGACCTGTGTCAAAGACAGTTTATGATTTCTTCTCAGAGTTTTATGGCTTTGGATTTTGTGTTCAAGTCTTGGATCCATTTTGAAGTAATTTTTATGTGTTGTTAGGGGTCTGTACGGAGAAGGCAATGACAACCCACTCCAGTAGTCTTGCCTGAAAACTCCCATGGATGGAGGAGCCTGGTAGGCTGCAGTCCATGGGGTCGTGAAGAGTCAGACACAACTGAGCGACTTCACTTTCACTTTTCACTTTCATGCATTAGAGAAGGAAATGGCAACCCACTCCAGTGTTCTTGCCTGGAGAATCCCAGGGACAGGGGAGCCTGGTGGGCTGCCATCTATGGGCTTGCACAGAGTCAGACACGACTGAAGCGACTTAGCAGCAGCAGCAGCACCAGGGTCTGTAAGTTAGGGATATGGTTTTCTTCTTTTGTGTGTAGCTGCCCAGTTTCCTCTGCGTCATTTATTCAGGAGACTATTCTTTTCCCCAGTGTGTATTCTTGGGTCCTTTGTTATAAATTAATTGACAGTGTTTGTATGTGTCTAGTTCTGGGTTCTGTTTATTTCATCAATCTATGTCTGTGTGTACGCCAATGCTATACTGTTTAGATTACTGTAACTTTTTAATATAGTTTGAAATCAGGGAATGTGCTGCCTCCAGCTTTCCTCTTTCTTATGATTGATTTTGCTGTTCTGAGCCTTATGTGTTTTGTTCATTCCATTCTCCTTGGTGCACTCCCATAAAGACCCCTGTCTCCTGTGTTGGTTACACTAATTATGGTTTTCATCAATACAAATGATCAGCAATAAACCATTCACTGTTAGCCTGACATTAAAGCTTTGTAGAGAGGCTAGAGATCATAGTTTTAAAATTGAGTAAAATATTTCCAAACAGCAGTGTGGACCCACGTAAGATGATATAGCTTGGACATCTTTCCCAAACTTTGCCTGCCTGCCAAAATTAAAATTAACAAAATTAACAATTTCCCTCAGTTCTCTCTTCTGTTATCATTTTCTCATGGAAATAATCCTCTGTTACCTAACATTGTATTTATTCCTGTTTCATTTTCAACTAGATTATGGATTTGCTTAAAGGCAAAGATTCTTTGTATATTTGTATCACTTGCAGCATAGTGTTCCACCTTAAAACAAAACAAAACAAAACAAAACAAAACTCTGAGACTCCTCTGTATAGCCAACATATTTCAGATGTTGTGCAAAAAATTTGTGATATGTATTTGGCACTCATATTTTTATTACTACTTGATTTTCTGCTGAGTTCAGGGTAATTGAGGCTTTATAGTATTTCATATTCAGCAAAGCCTAACTTATATAATAAATATCACTTGGTAACTAATATACCAAGAAGTAGAGCAATAGAGTCACTGAAACTGTTATAAAAACTAACATATTGAGGGTGAATTATGTGCCCAGCCATATTCTAAATACTTTTAATATGTTAACTCATTTAATCTTCATAATAGCCCTATGAGATAGTGATTATTTTCCTCTTTTGACATTTGATGAAACAGTGGCAGAGAGAAGTAATTTGCTGAAGGTCACACCATAATAAAGAACTACTAAGTGCCCTTTCAACCTAGGCAGTATGATTCCCAAGTCAATATCCTTAACCTCTAACCAGTCACTTTTGATAAAAAATACAATTGACTTTGTACAGGACTGTATACCTTTAAAGTAAAAGAGTTCTTTCCATCTAGATGTGACTTCTTAAAATTATAGAATGGATTTATTACTGTATACACTACACAATTACAGATGTCTCAGCCTTCCACTAATTTTGGTGATAAATAATAGTATTTCTGCTTTCTGATACAATGAAAAATTCTTTTTTTATCCTCTATGAAAATGCAAGACTTTAGTTGAAAACAGTAACATATCTCTGCATAGTTGGTTGGGGGAGGGTGGAATGCAGGAAAATAAATCACTCTACCAATGCATCTTGGCAGCGTAATCATCTATTTCTAGCAAAGAGCAAAATAGACATTATATGACACACTCTTATTTGAGATAATCTTTTATGTTTTGCGGTTAACAATCCAAATAAATCAATGTGAGCAAAGTTTAAGAATAAAAAGATAACCCCAAATCCCTGTAATTGTCCTTTCTAGCAAAAAGAGTACAGTTGTTATTTACAGCCACAATGAACCATGCTAATTTTCGCAAGAGGCTAGAGAGGCAGCATATTCACTAACAATAGATTTGCATAACAACGATGAAATGCAGAAATAAAAATCTCCATTAAAAGCTTGTTAGAGGCCAGCCTGGAAAAGAGAAATTAAAAAAGATTCCGAGGACATCTCTCACTAGGTAGCCAACTCAACGCTAAGAGCCATCTGGTCTCTTTTCATGCTCCATATCCACTGTCCTCACCGACGTAGACATGGACATGGTTTTTGGTCCTCTAATTAAGTGGAATCAATGTGGAATGGTAGGGCCGAGCTGCAAGACCATTTGCATCATTTTTTTGACAAGGTAATTGCCCGTCAGTAATTAGGCTTCAAAAGGATCTCACACCAAGGGAACGAAAACGTTCACCAGAGAGATGACTGCTTTCGTTTACTAAATCTTAACTTCACAGTGTATTAGATAAATCACAGGTTGAGACACCATCAGTGCCTCATAGATGAAAAAATGTGGTATGTAGGTGTGCATTTAAAAGTCAGGAGCCAATTCTACAACGGAAACAGAATTTGGAGGAAATAAAATCTTTTCTTTACCACCTAGTAGCTCTATGCCTTTGAGATAGCATATATGTCTTGGTTTAATTTTGCTCAATTATAAAATTACAGTGATGTACACCAAAGTGTTGAGCCAAGTCTCCCAAGTTTTTCCTGAACTTCAATAATCTGAAAGCTTTAGTCTGTTAACCCATCATCTTCTCTTACCTCTCATTCTTCTTATTTCTTACCTGATACACTCAACTGAAAATTGCAGCTGTTGTCACTCATGCCAAACCTGGAAAGATATTCTATAAATTTCTGTTCACAGATGGTCAAAACTCTATCAGTTATACCACTTAAACATTTTGGGAATATGTTGCTTGCTGCTGCTGCTAAATTGCTTCAGTCATGCCTGACTCTGTGCGACCCCATAGAAGGCAGCCCACCAGGCTCCTCTGACCCTGGGATTCTCCAGGCAAGAGTACTGGAGTGGGTTGCCGTTTCCTTCTCCATATGTTGCTTAATTCTCCCTTTGTTCACTTCCCATTGCCTCTGTCTCTGTGACATTCTTCACCTTCTCAGTTATGGATTGCATAAAAAGTCTCTCAATAGGCCTGTTTCCCTAACTGTAACCAGCCACCATACTGCTAACCTGATTAGCAAAGTAAAAAAATATGATATCAGTCTTCCTTTTTAGAATCCCCTGTATCCTTCAGTTAAACAAGTAGAAACATCTTAACGGAGCATAAAGATTTGGGCCCTTCATCATTACTTCCTTTCCCCACTAATTTAGCCAAAGTGATGTACCGAATAAAATTCTCCCCATTGTCTTTGACTTTGATCTATTCTTTTGCCACTGTGTGATTAAATTCCACTGTCTTTAAGAGTCACAGTTGGACGTCAACCTTCAAAGAAAGGAAAATGTATTACCTCACTCACCCCAATAGTGTATCACACACACACACACACACGAATTTAACCAGAGTACTGAACGTCTGAAAGAAGAGGCCGATTTCAAGGACCTCAGTGTTCATACAGTCAGCTCTGTATTTACCCATCTCTGTGGAGAGTTTATTTGAAAACTGATGGTCTGAGGGGGACATTACTGCTCCCAGTTGTGCTCAAAGAGGATTTTGCTTTGGCCTGATTACTAAGAGGGTAGCGAGCTCTTCAGTTCAGTTCAGTCAGTTCAGTCGCTCAGTCGTGTCCAACTCTTTGCAGCCCCATGAATCGCAGCACGCCAGGCCTCCCTGTCCATCACCAGCTCCCGGAGTTCACTCAGACTCACATCCATCGAGTCACTGATGCCATCCAGCCATCTCATCCTCTGTCATCCCCTTCTCCTCCTGCCTCCAATCCCTCCCAGCATCAAAGTCTTTTCCAATGAGTCAACTCTTCACATGAGGTGGCCAAAGTACTGGAGTTTCAGCTTTAGCATCATTCCTTCCAAAGAACACCCAGGACCAGTATTGTTCAGAATGGACTGGCTGGATCTCCTTGCAGTCCAAGGGACTCTCAAGAGTCTTCTCCAACACCACAGTTCAAAGCATCAATTCTTCGGCTCTCAGCTCTTAGGAGTGTTGAATGGCTTCCCCTCCCCTGTCCTCACATCCAAACCATCATCAGTACATTCGGATGGAGGAGTAAACATCAGCTGCTGCAGCCCGTGGTTGGAAATTAGCTGATAAATGTGAATGTGTTGATGGCAGAGAGAGAAGCTGATAAGAGGTTTGCCCAGAAATGAGCCCAGGTTGCCTGTAAGTGGCAGTGATTTGGGCTGTGGTCCAGCTGCTGAAAACCTTATAAGTTTATCCCACATTGTTCTGATTTTACTTAAAAATATTTAGGGGGGTTCTTTTTATGATAGCTGCATGGTACAGGAAAAGAACAGTGAGGACATTTTCCACCTTATGTAACATAGAATGTGGGCAATCATCAGGCCTTAAGGCTTATCAGCTTCTTCAATGTTTTCACTTAAAATTGGCCTTCCCTTCTGAGTATTCACATAAAGCTGATGCTTCCTCCACAGAATGTGTGCCATGTGGGTAGCCTTGCTCAGACCTGCCCTCAATTACATGTAATGCATAGCACCTAGCTTTCATTGGTCTGAGAAGTTCCCCCATTTAGATGGTAGATTGAGGTTCACTCTACCTATAGGGAACCAAGCAGAGCTCAAACTTTCTCTCTGCAGTGCTTGAAAAGAGAAAACTGAGCAAAACACAATTGCAGTTTTGCAAAAAAGATCCAGTTTAGGATTCTTGGGAAGAATCTTAGAGAAAAAAAAATGTTTGAAATTTGTAAGCGAAGTCAAGGGTCATAAAGGTGAAAGGACTTTCTCAGCTTTCACACTGGCCAAGATCCTGGCTTGAGACCAGGAAGAGGGTCACTGATGGGAGCAGGAAAACTGGCCAGTATCTGTAACGTCATGAGAAGGTGTTGTGAGAAATTAGAGTAGAAAAAGTCAGAAAGTTTCAGAGCAACAAGCCTTAGAAGCCAGGTCAAGGGTTTTCAGATTCATTCTGAGTAATAACCAAAATATTTAAGTAGTGCTGAAACTTGATTATATCTGTTCCTTAAAAACAAAAACAAACAAACAAAAGAAACAGTTCTCTGCCATGTGCATGGATAATGGATCAGGGGTGAGGTTAGGTGTGTGGACAGCAGAGGAGTTATGGAGGTCCCATAACAAGGCGAGTGACAGTCATCGTAAGAGATTGTGGAAATTAATCTATTGTGGTGGTTTTGGGGAACAAAAACTATTTATCTTCAAGGACTTGAAGTTGTTGTTTTTGTCCTGAATGCTTCCATTTATATCAAAGCAAAGAGACACCTAGAAGTCATCCCTATGGGCAGGTGGATATTTACATCATATGATTTACTCAGTTTTGGCCTGAATGGCTGAGAAGGGCATCTTCAGAGAGGGAACATGGCCTGCCATTTGCAGGAGCAGTCAAAGGTGATACGAGACAGTGGGGCACCAGAGGTGACAGAGGGTCTTCTGGGAGCACAGCCCAGCCCCACATCCAACAGCATCATCAGGCCACCTCTCCTTCCATCCCTGAGCACCTCTTACCCTGTCTCTAAATCTTATTAGAAAGAGTCCATCTAGGACTCTCGTGAGAAGCGATTTTCCTGTCCTGACAATTTAACACTCAAGTGAACTCAGATGAATTTACACCAGGAGCCACCTCTGTTTGCAAATTCGTATCAAGACGTTATCAATTTTGCAAGTCTTTGGCTCTGTTTTGAGGATACAGTTAAACTCGGTTAAAATGATATTTTTCAATACCTACAGGCACCTCTCAATATCCAGATTTGTGATACATTTAGACAGTAGGAGAAAAATGCATCTGTGTAGTCTTACATATGCAAATAGAGTTCATAAGAAAATTATTCTTGATTTTTTTTTCTTTCTTGCTTCTAAGAAAATGAATTCAGGTCCTGTGGGAAAGAAAGTACCGTCAAAGGAGTTTCTTCTACAGCTAGTATTTCTCCTACTATAGCCTAGCCTCTGATTAGGATTAAATGTTATATCGATTCAAGCCAGTGTTGTTTCAAGTACAATCTTGGCTGCATATTGTGTGGGACCATGACTTTGTTTCATCTCAGTGACAGTTGTCAGGCATTGTAAATAAAAATCTCTCTGACTTTAATGTGTTTCAGTGAAAAGTATATGAGAAATTGAAATAACTAATGCAATCTTTGAGAAGAGTACATCTTATATTAATAACTTTTCTCTGGTTTTTTATTTTTATTTAGTAGGAATGAAAGTTGCTCTAACACCTAACCCTTAAAACTTCCAGCATAGACATTAACTCCCATGTGTCATATTACAGTCACTGAGCAGAAGGTACTGAAATCTACAGCCGTGACCTGGATAATGTGCCCCGTAATTTCTGTTTTTGCTCTCAAACATGAAACTCGTTAGCTTTTGTGCTTTCAGTGCACATGTACTGAACAGAAAGGCATTTAATTATTATAAGCAAGGAGGTGAGTTTAATTTTTAGTGAAAAAGAAGCTAAATGAGATCAGGAAAAGTTTTTAAAGTTGGCCTATAATTGTGCTGCAGATAACAATGGATCATCCTTTATTTTACATACTAGAAACCAATAAATGATATGTTTTATTTTAACAGACAATTTGCTGCCAGAACTGTGCTTTTCCTCTAAAAGGTAAGTGCATTTTAAGAATTATTATATAAAATTATCATGGTTTCTGATTTATAGCTTTGAAGAGCCTATTAATTTTAAAGTCTCATGGTTGACAGCTGTGTTGTTCAAAGGCAAGGATATATAGTATTAATTATCTTAAGCTCCAGATTATTGTTCATGGTGGAGACATTGCATATAAAGGACAGACTGGCACTTTTTTTCTCTTTTAGTAGGAATAATTAATTAACCTAGTGACTTTAAAAGAAATACCTGTTGAAGTAAAATACAAAGAACACAGTTTTAGTTTTGTTAATTTGCTTCACTTCTGGATGGCTTTTGACAATTTTCATGGAAATTACCAGCCAATTGGAGCTTGCCTGCAGTTTTTGCTGCTGATCTTTCTTGATTGGTTGCTTGGTTGACTTAGTCATTTTGAGGGTGAAAAATGGTTGTATCTTCTTGGTAGTATTTGACAATTACACTTTTATTGAATATATAGACTTTTAACATTTTGGTGTAATATATTGGGTTTATTCTAAAGGAAATAAGCCCTGGGTGTTCTTTGGAAGGAATGATGCTACAGCTGAAACTCCAGTACTTTGGCCACCTCATGCAAAGAGTTGACTCATTGGAAAAGACTCTGATGCTATGAGGGATTGGGGGCAGGAGGAAAACGGGATGACAGAGGATGAGATGGCTGGATGGCATCAGTGACTCGATGGACGTGAGTCTGAGTGAACTCCAGGAGCTGGTGATGGACAGGGAGGCCTGGCGTGCTGCGATTCATGGGTCGCAAAGAGTCGGACACGACTGAGCGACTGAATTGAACTGAACTGATTGGGTTTAAGTATGGATTAAATTTTGTTGCTGCTTCAATCTAGTAAGTAAATTTTCAAAAATCCTATGAGGTTGAAAAGTAATCTTAATGCTTGAGTATAGTGTATTCTATGTTTACTATGTAATAGGAAGCAACCAGATCATGGTCTTGTGTTTCTTCTTGCCCGTCTTGAAGCATTCGGTCAGACAGTGAAATCATGACAGGATTATTAATTACCCCAGCTGTAATTACTCTAAGCAGTATGCCCAGTCTAGCAGGCATAGAGTCTCTAGCAGGCATAGAGTCTGCTTCTTGATAAAGGTGTGGTCTTTGTCTTCAAATGATGCCCTTCAACACTTTGCACTGCAAACATCGATCTCTATTACCGATCTTGATTCCATATCTTGTTGTTTCTGTATGTTGGTTGCCGACCATCACATTTTTACCATTACATTTGTGGATGCTGGAAGGTGAGGTTCCACTCTCTTTGCGCCACTGGGCCCTGAGATGGGTTGTAGTAACCAAGTAGCTGTATGTGTCCCTAAGTTGTTAAGAATGAGTAAATTCATAAATTATCACTTTTACCACCTAATAGTTGTTTCTTTGTATGCTTTGTATTTGTGTGGTCTGATGATCTTGGTCTATTAGCCCAATTTATTGTATTAGGACCCTCATGCCAGGTTGTTTAGTAAGCAAAGAAAAGCATTTTGGGGAAAAATAAAAAACACTGCTGCTTTTCAAAGTCCTGCAACTGTTATGATTGGAGCCCATGAATAAGTGACAAAGAGATATTTTTCAAAAGCGTAGTTCAAATTCTCCCTTCACAGTGGGTGTTAGCTAATAATAATTTCAACAAAGTCTTGTTACTGTTTAATCTGAACTATATAAATGTGTGATATGTAAGTTACAGTCAGTGTTCAGATCCCATTGCCCAAAAACAACCAAAAGAAGTTGAAGTTTCAAGCATGTTCCAACACCCCACCCCCTCACATGCTGTGATGGAAAGAACACGGACTTTGGAGTCAATTAAAATTCATTTGTACACCTAATCCCAGCTCTTACCCTCTGAGCAACCTGAGGTAAACTCCTTAACCTCTCAGAAATAGTTTCACTGTTCTTCAAACTGGATATTATCATACCTACAATGCCAGCCTGCCATCAAGATGCCAGAAGGTGACTTGTCAGTTCCTTACTTTCTAAGAGTTCATTTCTTATTATGGACAAATTTCTTATTGCTCTATATGATAAAGCAATAGTTTTACAGTGTGCTTTCTTCTTCTTGTGTCTTTTTGTCTTGGCTCTGCTGACTTGGTAAGATATTGAGATTTATAAACATGAGGGCATTGTGTCTTGCTCACTGTTTGAGGAGATGTTGTTATATTCTGTTGGTGGTGTCTGTGTGTAGAATCAGGGGATTGTCCCCAGGCATTTGTGGACACAGACAACACTTATTTAATACTAGCTCTTTATATATCTTAAATATTTGTCTTTTCTTTGATGTTCCTACTTAGGGTCCCACATCTGCAGTTTCAACCAACTGCAGATCAAAAGTGTTTGGAAAGGAAATTTCAGAAAGCAAGCTTGAATTTAGCTTAGCTCCAGATATCAAGCTTGAATTTAGCTTAGCTCTAGAAAGAGAAGCTTGAATTTTCTGTGCACTGGCAACTATTGATATAGCACGTCCATTAGGTATTCTTTTTTTTTTTTTAATTTATTTATTTATTTTTAATTTTTACTTTACAATTCTGTATTGGTTTTGGCATAGATTGACATGAATCCACCACAGGTGTACATGCGTTCCCAAACATGAACCCCCCTCCCACCCCCCTCCCCACAACATCTCTCTGGGTCATCCCCGCGCGTCAGCCCCAAGCGTGTCATATCCTGCATCAGACATAGACTGGCATTTCGATTCTTACATGATATTATACATGTTTCAATGCCATTCTCCCAAATCATCACACCCTCTCCCTCTCCCTCTGAGTCCAAAAGTCCGCTATACACATCTGTGTCTGTTTTGCTGTCCTGCATACAGGGTCATCATTGCCATCTTCCTAAATTCCATATATATGTGTTAGTATACTGTATTGGTGTTTTTCTTTCTGGCTCACTTCACTCTGTATAATCGGCTCCAGTTTCATCCATCTCATCAGAACTGATTCAAATGTATTCTTTTTAATGGCTGAGTAGTACTCCATTGTGTATATGTACCACAGCTTTCTTATCCATTCATCTACTGATGGACATCTAGGTTGTTTCCATGTCCTGGCTATTATAAACAGTGCTGCAATGAACATTGGGGTACATGTGTCTCTTTCAATTCTGGTTTCCTCTGTGTGTATGCCCAACAGTGGGATTGCTGGGTCATAAGGCATTTCTATTTGCAATTTTTTAAGGAATCTCCACACTGTTCTCCATAGTGGCTGTACTAGTTTGCATTCCCACCAACAGTGTAGGAGGGTTCCCTTCTCTCCACATCCTCTCCAGCATTTATTGCTTGCAGATTTTTGGATCGCAGACATTCTGACTGGTGTGAAGTGGTACCTCATTGTGGTTTTGATTTGCATTTCTCTAATAATGAGTGATGTTGAGCATCTTTTCATGTGTTTGTTAGCCATCCGTATGTCTTCTTTGGAGAAATGTCTATTTAGCAATTTACAAATAATGTAGAGTATATAAGAGGGTGTGCAGTAGGTTATATGACCTGAGACTTGAGCATTTGTGTGTTCTGGTATCCCAGGAGGTTGTTGATCCAGTTCCCCACTTGGATACCAAGGAACATGTATGCTGAAGGTTGGAACCAGGGCCCTTTTCTTGCTTCTTTTATTCCATTAACTAGAAAAAAATCTCCTTTTTTTGCAATGCTTTCTATTAAAACACTGCTGGGTAATTGGATAGTTAAATAGTTGAAAATGGTTCAATAACGTTCCTAGGTAATATTTACATTTTAATGAGCTTTGTAATGGTCTAACCTAAATGCAAGGGAGTATGATGACCTCTGTGGCAGTGGGAATCATTTGAGGCCATTAAGTCTTTGCCAGGCAGCCCTATAAACTATAAAAAGTAGAGTTGCTTCCTCTCCGTCCTTACGGTAAAGCTTCTATGTGTGTGCACAATCTCTCATTCATATTCTTTCTTCCCCTCTCTCACTGCCTGTAAAAAACTTTAAATTGACAGAGATTGATATCCAAGCCTCTTCTGAAAATTGTAAACACATTTTCCTCTGTATCCATTTTAAATATCCTCTGTTCTGTTCTCCAATCCCTTAGGTTTTATTAGTTTCTTCCAAACTTTAAGAGTAATTTCCATTTTTAATTGTGTTTACTTGTCACAGATTTTCATATACCTTAGCCAAACAGTTCCATTAAGGTTGGAAGGTGTTATCTAGTGTTGCTCATTGGGAAATGAGATGAGGTTGCTTGGCTCATCAGAAGAGCAAAGATGGGTTAATGCTAGGGCTTTTGACATCCAATCCACTCCAGGTAGGCAGACATTATTCTATCATGTAAAAGCAATTTATGTGCTATTTCTCTTCTACAGACTTATTCATATGTATGGAAATAGGAGGGAAAAAGAAAATCAGACAAAATGTACTGCATGTGGTAATGTGACTGAACTCTTCAATAAGTCAGACTTTCACCAGGCTGCTTGCCAGGATAAACTCAGTGTTGACAGGGTGCTTGATTTTTTGGGGAAAAAAATTAAATAAATAAATATATATATATATATATATATATTAGAAAGCCTAAAATGAAAATACTTTACAAATGATAAATAAGAAATTCATTTTAAAAATAGAGTTCTCTGCTTAAATAATGGAATATGTATATGACATTGCTAAGCTTTTTGACAAAATAGGCCCTGCTTGCTACATTTTGTTGGACACAGTTAACGGATTCTGGCAAGGAAAAAAAAAGTGGATTCCCCAGAGAAAATTTTAATGTCATTCCAACTGCATTAGCAATAAAGACTTAAATTATTGATATTTGTTTTCATCTCAAAATTTTATGTGGATTTATTTTCTGTTATTGCTGAAAAGTGACTGCTGGGTTCCAGTGCTTGCAGAAAATACCTTTTTTTTTCATCTCAGTTCTTTCATCTGCTTGAGTGTAGTGGTTCACTCTACTTGAGCCAAAGCTTACCAACTGTATCTGTCATTACATGAATTTTCCCCAGTTGGCCAAATGGATGCTTTATCTGCTTCTTGATTAATTTAAAAAAAAAAAACTATGTTAATTTTGATAAGTTCAGATAGGTTAAATGATCATGAGAGGATTCTTCTTGAAGTGATTATCCATCCACGCATTTAGTTTATCTCAAACAGGTTGCAAGTGAGGTAGGACTGTCTGTATATTATCAGGGATTGCAACTGTATGAGAAACACTCAAAACTAAAGTTAACCTTTCTGAAAGAAGTTCAATTTTATCATTCATTTTTTTCCTAGAAGACTGAAAAATCTTTTCCTTTACAGTTAGAATGCCCTCTCTTAACACTAACATTGTGTTGGTATACTCTTGGTTGTCTCACCCTGTTTGGTGGTCTCTCTTTTATTTTTGATCACTACTCCCAGTCATTTTCAATAACCATTAAGATGTCTGACAAACAATGTAGCAAGTTATGAAAGTGAAAGTGAAAGTCACTTAGCCGTGTCCGACTCTTTGAGACCCAAAGGGGTATACAGTGCATAGAATTCTCCAGGCCAGAATACTGGAGTGAGTAGCCTTTCCCTTCTCCAAGGGATCTTCCCAACCCAGGGATCGAACCCAGGTCTCACACATTGTAGGCAGAGTCTTTACCAGCTGAGCCACAAGGGAAGCCCAAGAATACTGGAGTGGGGAGCCTATCCCTTCTGCAGTGGACCTTCCCAAACCAGGAGTCAAACTGGCGTCTCCTACACTGCATGTGGATGCTTTACCAACTGAGCTACCAGGAAAGCCTTCGGCACTTCTTAAATTTCTGAATCTACCTCTTATGTTTTTCATACCTTTCAACTTGTGACATATTTTCACTGGCGATTTGATTATTGACATATATATGAAACCTAACTTTGAATCACTATTTTATGTAAATATTTAAAGTATAAAAGAACCCAAAATTTGTTTGATTGTTCTTTAATGGGTTTCTCTCTGTGTAGAAAAAACCCAAGATTCATTCCTTTTTTTTTCCTACATATTATTATTTGCCTTTATATGTTTATCTTGAAGTATAGGATGGTCTCACTCAATTTTAGAAAAGGATTTAGAAGCATCCCTGGACCACCTATCTGTCCTCAGCATTCCTAGTGATTAATTTTTTTTTTCATTTAAACAAGTACTAGCAGTATAGAAACCTCCTACTGACAATAAGTATAGATACTAAAACTTAAGATTCTATTATTAAATGAATATAGATAAGCTTTTCTTTGGGCAATGAAAAAATGTTTGTCAAAAGAGTACTGCTATAGCCAGTAGACTGGTGAATTTAAAGGAGAAAAAAAAAGAATTTACCATAATCTAATCATACCATCTCTTGAGATATTTCTGTGTGTTGTGACATTTCTGTGTGTTTTCCTACTTTTTGATGCATCTATTTAGACATAAAAATTTGATTACACCTGTGCAGGCTTATTTCAATCATTTTCTTAGATAGATGAATTTCCATCCATCTTTCTATCCCAAAAGGCACCAAGGCCTCCCTTGCCCTCTGGCTTCGTTTGGTTCAGTGAGTGAGAGATGTCAAAAATGAGAAGGAGAGAGGAGAGGAAGAATCAGGTTTTATTTCTCTGGTACTCTTCTTCCAGAGTTGCCTCCAGCAACCTCAGCCATAGCTCAGCTCCTCTCACTCAGCTTCCCTAGACAGCTCCCCGGGTTCTAGGAGCTGTTTGACAGGGATGCAGAGCTAAGCATTCTCTTGTGCAGCCCTCTGGTTTCTGTGAACAAAACAAATCTTTGTAAATAGTCCTTTCTTAAATTCAGAGTTGTCCTAATTTAAGCATACCGTCTGTTTTAGTTGGAACATTGACTCATGCTATACTTTATAAATGATTTTATCACCTGTTTTTATTGGGCTCTACAATATGTCTTGAACATCCTGGCATGCCATTCAGCATCATTTTACCACATTCTAATAATTCTTGGGCCATGCACATCATGAACAAACATTTACTTTGTTTTCAATGTTTTATTACTAGAGAGTACCTCATTAGAATTGACTCATTGGAAAAGACCCTGATGCTGGGAAAGATGAAGGCGGGAGGAGAAGGGGGCAACATAGGATGAGATGGTTGGATGGCATCACTGGCTCGACAGACATGAGTTTGAGTAAACTCGGGGAGTTGGCAATGGACAGGGGGCCCTGGCGTGCTGCAGTCCCTGGGGTCACAAAGAGTCAGACATGACTGAGGGACTGAGTTTATCCTCTGTAGGGATGTACATGTACATCCAGTGTGCCCTAGGGATACATTTCTGGAAGTGAACTACCAGAAGTACTTTCCAAATATTAACATGTTATTATTGCTTCAGATCTGTAATCAAAGAATGCTCTCTATTGATCGTCCTTTGACTGTACCAGCTCTGCACTACTTCAAGCCATTCAGCAGTCACTTTTAAGTCCTACTGCTTGAGAATGAGACATCGCTTCTCCAGGCTCTAGGGTTTCCTCCATGTACAATCTAAGTTTTGTTTACTCAGAAGGCCATCAACCCACTCTTCTTAATTAGCAATAGGGGATCTGTTATGGCTGGAAATCAGGTCAGGCAAAGAAGTAGAAGCCTCTGCTACCAGAAGGCTATTCAGTGTTTGGGAGGGCATTTGGCTAGAAAGTTCTCTATTTACATCTGTCCAGGCTTCACTCATCCCAAACACCAGTTCTTCCCAGTTTGGGACAGAAAACCCATGTCTCCTGAAGAAGTAGCAGAGGAGCAGGGAGAACCCTGCAGAAGAACACTCGGGAATAAAGCTACTGACCATGTTGGAGCACCTACAGAGTGCGTTAACACACAGTGCCCTTTAGCAACTTCATGGTTAAGAGTCCAGTGATTCCCTTTTCTTACCCACCTGCAATAACATGAGGCTGACCATCGTGGCCAGTTTTCAATCACATAAATGCCCAACTTTATATTCTCAAGGAACTGAAGCAGTTGAAATAACATAAAACAGAAATTCAGGCTTTTTTTCCCTCTTTTTGTTAAATAGAATTATAGATTGCACACAACTCAAGTACTTTATTTGTAGCTATAATAATGACCTAGGTGATACAAATTTTGTCACCAGAGTTATCAGCATGTTTCTACATCTTGGCTAAAAGCCCAGAAAGAATAGATTTACAGACTGAAAATCTGGAGTGTTTTATAAATATTATAAGTATTCTTCTTCCTGAGGAAAATGTGTTTTGGGGGCAGCAACTCTTACAAGAAAAATGCAAAATTTTCATATATATCATTTTCTCAAATATTTTCTCATCATTTCTATGTTCAGTTCAGTCGCTCAGTCGTGTCCGACTCTTTGCAACCCCATGAATCGCAGCACGCCAGGCCTCCCTGTACATCACCAACTCCTGGAGTTCACTCAAACTCATGTCCATCGAGTTGGTGATGACATCCAGCCATCTCATCCTCTGTCATCCCCTTCTTCTTCTGCCCCCAATCCCTCCCAGCATCGGGGTCTTTTCCAATGATCAACTCTTCGCCAAAGAATTGGAGTTTGGCCAAAGTATTGGAGTTTCAGCTTTAGCATCAGTCCTTCCAATGAACATCCAGGACTGATCTCCTTTAGGATGGACTGGTTGGATCTCCTTGCAATCCAAGGGACTCTCGAGAGTCTTCTCCATCACCACAGTTCAAAAGCATCAATTCTTCGGCGCTCAGGTTTCTTCACAGTCCAACTCTCACATCCATATATGACCACAGGAAAAACCATAGCCTTGACTAGACGGACTTTTGTTGGCAACGTAATGTCTCTGCTTTTCAATATGCTGTCTAGGTTGGTCATAAATTTCCTTCCAAGGAGTAAGTGTTTTTCAATTTCATGGCTGCAATCACCATCTGCAGTGATTTTCCCCCAAAATAAAGTCTGACACTCTTTCCACTGGTTCCCCATCTATTTCCAATGAAGTGATGGGACTGGATGCCATGATCTTTGTTTTCTGAATGTTGAGCTTTAAGCCAACTTTTTCACTCTCCTTTTTCACTTTCATCAAGAGGCTTTTTAGTTCCTCTTCACTTTCTGCCATAAGGGTGGTGTCATCTGCATATCTGAGGTTATTGATATTTCTCCCAGCAATCTTGATTCCAGCTTGTGCTTCTTCCAGCCCAGTGTTTCTCATGATGTACTCTGCATAGACATTAAATAGTCAGGGTGACAATATACAGCCTTGACATACTCCTTTCCCTATTTAGAACCAGTCTGTTGTTCCATGTCCAGTTCTAACTGTTGCTTCCTGACCTGCATACAGATTTCTCAAGAGACAGGTCAGGTGGTCTGGTATTCCCATCTCTTTCAGGATTTTCCACAGTTTATTATGATCCACACAGTCAAAGGCTTTGGCATAGTCAATAAAGCAGAAATAGATGTTTCTCTCTTGCTTTTTTGATGATCCAGTGGATGTTGGCAATTTCATCTCTGGTTCCTCTGCCTTTTCTAAAACCAGCTTGAACATTAACCAAAAAGAAATCACTGTTCCTGGAAAACAAATAATAAGCAAATAAAAGCAATTAAAATACCTCTTCTCCTCATGACTTTCAGTGTTTCAGAGGTGTTTTTCAAACTTGATCTCCTCAGAAACTACACATCCTCAGACTTGTTTTCAGAGGTCCCTGGATTCCCAAGCCAGGCTTCAACAGTACATGAACTGAGAACTTCCAAATGTTCAAGTTGGATGTAGAAAAGGCAGAGGAACCAGAGATCAAAATGCCAACACCTGTTGGATCATTGAAAGAGGAAGAGAATTCCCCCCAAAATATCTAATTCTGCTTCATTGACTACGCTATAGCCTTTGACTATGTGGATCACAACAAACTGGAAATTTCTCTAAGAGATGGGAATACCAGACCACCTGACCTGCCTCCTGAGAAACCCGTATGCAGGTCAAGATCCAACAGTTAGAATGAGACATGGAACAACAGACTGGCTCCGAATAGGAAAAGGAGTATATCAAGGCTGTATATTGTCACCCTGCTTATTTAACTTATATGCAGAGTACATCATGGGAAATGCTGGGCTGGAGGAAGCACAAGCTGGAATCAAGATTGCTGGGAGAAACATCAATAACCTCAAATATGCAGATGATACCACCTTTATGGCAAAAAGTGAAGAGGAACTAGACAGCCTTTTGATGAAGGTGAAAGAGGAGAGTGAAAAAGTTGGCTTAACCTCAACATTCGTAAAAGGAAGACCATGGCATCTGGTCCCATGACTTCATGGCAAATAGATGGGGGAAACAGTCACAGATTTTATTTTCTCGGGCTCCAAAATCACTGCAGATGGTGACTGCAGCCATGAAACTGAAAGACGCTTGCTCCTTGGAAGGAAAGTTATGACCAGCCTAGACATTACTTTGAAAAAGGACTGACTATTCAAAGCTATGGTTTTTCCAGTAGTCATGTATGGATGTGAGAGTTGGACTATAAAGCTGAGCACCGAAGAATTGATGCTTTTGAACCGTGGTGTTGGAGAAGACTCTTGAGAGTCCCTTGGTCTGCAAGGAGATCCAACCAGTCCATCCTAAAGGAGATCAGTCCTGAATATTCATTGAAAGGAGTGATGCTGAAGCTGAACCTCCAATACTTTGGCCACCTGATGCAAAGAACTGACTCATTTGAAAAGACCCTGATGTTGGGAAAGATTGAAGGCAGGAGAAGGGGATGACAGAGGATTAGACTGTTGTATGGCATCACTGACTCAATGGACATGAGTTTGAGCAAGCTCCAGGAGTTGGTGATGGACAGGGAAGCCTGGTATGCTGCAGTGCATGGGGTCTCAAAGAGTCAGACGCGACTGAATGAACTGAACTGAATTTCCTGTGAGATGTTTATAAATAAGTATATATCTTCAAACATATTGATAAGATAATATCAGTGAAATCCTAATTAATCACCTTATAATATTGGCTGCCTTGCTATTTCAAATTGTGATGCTATGATTGATAAGAAGTCACCAAGATGGGGAGGAAAGAAAGAGAGAGGAAGATCATTGAAACAATTCATTAATGTTAAAGCCACTTGGTACCTGGAAACCTTTGCTGCTGCCGCTGCCAAGTCACTTCAGTCATGTCTGACTCTGCTAACCAAAATTTCAGTGTATATTGAATGTAGCAAATTGCTGGGAGAACTGACACATTATTACATGTCAAATAATAGCACAGTCATATGAAATTTATAAAATTCCCTGTGCTGAAATTCAGCAATGCAGTCACTTAGAAGTGCCAGTTTATTTTCAAATAAATGACATCATCTATTATATTGTTTTGTGGTAGTATATTAGTCTTGTTATTTTGAATTGTATAGGCTTTATAGTTTTATTTATGAATAGGTTTTTAAAATCATCAGTGTTAACTTTCTGTTTATATGCTGATAAATAATATTAAAATGAAAGTAATTTAAGCTAACTTAGGCATTTGTGTCAAAATTTGCTTCATATGTGACATATTCATTGCAAAATTTTGAGACATACTTAATATTGGTTATTCTCCTAGCACTCAGGATCAGAATTATATCTATTTTTGAAACATGCCTCTGCCTCACCACTAGTTTTTCCATGTATTCAGTTAGCCATTAAGTGTCAAGGTTAAATTGTAGTCTAGCTGCTAAAATTAGCTTAGGAATTTCTGTGGAGAGTATGGACATTAGTCATGATACACATAAATATTTCTCCGTAAAACATACATCTCACTGAAATGTCTGGAAATGCAGAACTTACTTTATAGAAAGCATTAAGTAACCAAATGAATGTGTGCTATGCTTCACTGTGAATCTCACAGGGATATGGAGGATGATTAAATTTCTAAGCATTTTGAGACTAGGACTTGCTGAGGTGTGAAGAGCTCTTAAATTCATTGTTGAAAGATCTTCTTGAGTATTTCTAGGCCCTTCTCGGGCTCTGGTTTCACTGTGAGATTCAGATATTTTGCAACATTATTCCTTATTAATAAATATCACATGTGATTCTTCACTACTGTATATAGTACAATATTAGAAGTGGGTTAGAAATAAATATATTTCTAACCATTTTGCCTTCAGTCTGCCAATCTGCTCCATACCATCTTTCTTGACACTGCTAAAATAATCTCTGCAAAGGTTTTTTTCACTTGTTTGAAAATCTTCAATATTTTTCATGTCCTAAGGTCTTACATTGGCATTTAATGCCCCTCTTCCTTAACCTGTCTTTCTAAATGTCAACTTCCTAACCCGTGCAATGACCCTCTGTTCCAGAAAGACCTGCTCGTGATGCTGAAATGAACCTTACTCATTTCACTCTGTCATCTCAGAATCTTTTTGTGCCCAGTCTCTAACTTTGTTATCTACCTCCAAGCCTCATTTCAGATAGGATACAGATCATCAATCCTTCGTTGATTATATTTCTGATATTTGGAAGTGGATTCATATTCATCTAATTAGATAATACATTTGAGGAGAGTGTAAACTTCATTTCTTATGTAGCATGTAGAATGATTTTAGCCTTATCATAACATTCAATAACTTGTTGCTGCATTAAGGCCTTAATTTTTATATTTATTACATTGAAGCTATTTTATACTTAAAGATATATTTATGTTAAATGATATTACATTTTTTATGTGCTCTGCAGTAATAGCCTAGAATAATACCTCTCTGATTCCATGGAAAATAAAACAACCACAAAATAAATATTTTGAAAGGAAGTAAGGAGACAGTTGTAAAATCTCTAAGGCATTCTGGAGTTTCAAATTAGCTACAAAATACCAAAATATGGATGTTCTTTGTATATAAGCAACTCCATTTAAAAATCTGCAAACTGCTTAGCTCCATACCTAATTTACCCAATGTCGAGTTTTACCTTAAGTATGAAATGCACAGACATGGAAAAGATATTTTGCCAAAGTAAAAATACCTGACTACATAGATATTAACACAACTAACTTTCTGAGTACTATTTACCCTCAGTACAGAGAATTTATTACTTCCGGGTATAAATCAGGATGATTTCACACATGTCATACATAATATATAATAAAATATTGACACACTGTATATTATCCACTTGGAGGGGAAACTGAAAGCTCCATGAAATTGATTCAGGCCTCACCTCTGTGAATTATCTGAGAATGTAGAAAGTGTTAGACAAATTCATAAATGTGGTTTAGTTAGTTAGCAAGTCAGCCCAGAATCTTGTGTTTGGTGATGCAGAAGACACTTCTGTGTGAGAACACAGTTGCCCACTATGTCAGCCTCATGACAGAAATTTGTTCCTCTTGCAAGATCACTGCCCAGTTCCAAAGAGCCTTCTATCTGCCTGCTATTGGAGAATAGCAAGACAGATGGTATAACACATATGTGTTCTCAAATATGCTTTATTTCTTTGAGTTGGCAGTTGCAGCTTCTCTTATGATAAAAATACACATGGAAGCATGGGCCACAGAAGTTTTACTACTCAATGATAGCAAAACTGAATAAGAATTTTGTTCTGAAAATGGACTAGAATGAAAAATTTGTGTGCAGTTAGTTCAGAAGCTTTTGAAGAACGACAGATTGAAACTTTCAACTACACGATTTCAAGAAAGCTTTTAGGAATTTTTATAATAGCAATTTCAACAGATCATTTAAACAGATGTAAATACACATTCAAAGGGATGTTGACGTTATAATTAGACTTTAGCCCTAGAAAATCAAAAGCATCAATATGATTACAATTTAACCATAGACTAATTAACATATTATTTGTTTTGACACTTTAGAGACCCTTTTAATTCATTTAGGCAACAAATTGTACAGTCTTAATTTCTTCTTCTTCAGGAGGAAACAAAGATAAAAGTGCTATTTCATTAGGTTCTGACCTCCATAATGGCATCTCTAAGCAACATCCTTATTAGTAAAATATGATAGAAGTGCCTTTAGGGTAGAAACGATGAATATTTATTTAAAAACTGGCTTTTGGCCAATTTTTCTGTACCCCAAAGGCATAAATATTACATACCAGAGTATTTCATTTCCTGGGCACTTAGAATTTTGCTCTCTCCACTTTTGTGAAAGGAACTAGTATCTGCGTGGCACTTTGGAGAGCTCATTTGTCAAAGGCGCACTTGCAGTTGGAAGCCATAACAGGCATTTCTGTTCAATCATGAAATGTTAAATAGGTATAAATTTTGAGTAACCATCTCCAGTAAACAGTTCAAATATAGGGGAGAGAGTGCTAACTAGTTGCCGAGATTTTGAGTAAGTGGATTTTAAAGGTGAGGGAAGCAGTTAAAATGAAAATAACTTGTATCCCTGAAGTCAGCCTTTAAGACAGTGCAGAAAACTGGCAAGCGGTTTTTTGAGAACATTCTCTGTGTTGTCTTTCTGTTTTCCTGTGGAAAATGTTTGCCACACCTCTCGGCATAATCACTATAATTGATGGAACAGGTAAGCTGAATTATGGGTGTTGATGCCACAGCTTGCTAAAGGGAACCATTGGCGTTATGTTCGAAACCCTCACATCCTCTTGAAAAAAATGCCAGGGTGGTTTCCATGCAGCAGAATTCCCCTATTACTCATTTTTGTTTTCTTTTGACTCTCATTGCATTGGATTGTCTGCAGCATTCACATCTCTAAATCCTTTGTAAGGAGGGAACAGCTTGAGAAATATTACATTTCATCACCTTCACTTCTCTACTACGACTCAATATTTACTTTCTATTTAATACTTACTGTGTTTTATGTCTTGTAAGTGAAAGTCACTCAGTTGTGTCAGACTCCTTCCGACCCCACAGACTGTAGCCCACCAGGCTCCTCTGTCCATGGGATTATCCAGGCAAGAATACTGGAGTGGGTTGCCATTCTGTTTTTCAGGGGAACTTCCTGACACAGGGATCAAACCTGGGTCTCCTGTAATTTGGGCAGATTCTTTATTGTCTGAGCCACCAGGGAAGCCCGTTTGTGCCTTAAGTATTATTATTAAGATGTCATATGCTCATAAAACACTGAAGGAACTGAAGATTTTTTATTTTATTAATTGACTTTTCAGTAAGGATTGTGCATGAGTTGACTTCACAAGTCATTTGGATTTTTATTAAACTTGACAGAATTGGTTGTATGAATTCTTTCTTTCTTTGAACTTGAAAAAACAGTGAGTGTTTTTAATGACACCACTCAATCTTCTTGGTATTATAGTTATTTTGGTATAACCATGCCCATACTATAGTCCCCCAAACCTAAGCTCTGCACCAACTAACTTTCTTGTTCTTTGTTTTCAAATACAGGGCACATGAGAAAGTGATTATTGCTACCAAATTCACAGTCACCAACATAAACCATGGACTTAAATATTTCATAATAACTTTGAAAATTAACGATATCTCAGCAATGTAGGTAAACGTTTCCCAAAAAGCTGGTTCTGTGGATGTGAACAAAGTACGTGCAGCAAATTCAAATATGGGCTTAAGAAAAAAAAAGAAAAAGATAATTCCTTGTTTTAGAAACAGGAAACTACAAACAAGTAGTAGTGGGGAATGAGGAAAGAGAGAAATCTTTCTGGGGTTCAGGTGCTATTTGATTAAGCTAAGAAAGTTTTCTGGAGGAAAGAGCAACCCAGTGAAGCCCAGCGCCTAGATGACAGGAAGGCGGTCAGGTTGGAGAAAGAGAAGCCAGGCATCAAGAGGCAGAGATGGAGGGTCTGCTGTGTGCAGGATTCAGTGCTGTGTGGAGTAGACATGCATTTTGAAGATTAGAGAGTGTAGTCATAATCCTTCAGGAAGATAAAATCACAGAGAAAGGCAAGATCTCAGAAAACCAAAAGCATTAGTGGAAAGTACAGTCAGTGCTTGAAATCACTGCTGAGAGAGCAGGGTAATAGAATCCTAGGAAGCAAGAGGTTTGTGAACAACATATGACATCATGGATGTGAAAACTCCATGTCACCTGTAGGTGTCACATGTCACCTATGTGACTCAGTGGAAAGGAGTCTGTGACTTTCAGCTAGCCCTTTCAAAATGATGTATGGTAATACCAGGGATGTTATAGATACAAAAATCAGTTGCATAATATCAGGCTAAGCTCATCTGGGATAACGGGAGCAAGAATCAAGGATTGTTGGTAAGAATTTACATTTTCTTCTCATTAGGCCTTGAAACAGATTTCCTGATAGTCACATTAGATAGAAACACAAATTCACATTTCAGTCATCATTCTAATTATTTATTTACAATGTTCACACAATGACTTTAGTTATACTATAAATTGTAGTTAGGTATCTCAGCCTGATCATAAAGCTGGTTAGCACTGTATATATAAACCACAGTATATCTGTATATATGGCAAGAGTGGAACTTTGTTAGTAAAAATATTTTAAGAATTCATACCCAATATTAACATAAATGTTTATAAGTCTAGTGCATGTATTTCATGTTAATATATCATGTACCTTATTAAGCATTCATAAAAATAGAAAGTAAAAATAGGTGAGACTAAAAACAGTCATAAGTTAAAATTCTACTTTGCATACCGTCATCCATGGATCATCTGGAACACGCGTATTTGTGGGTTTTCACCTTACTTTAATGCCTTGATTTACCATTGATGACCATCATATAACTGAGGACCGTTATATGATCATATTTATTAGTGAAGTCGCTCAGTCGTGTCTGACTCTTTGCAACCCCATGGACTGTGGCCTACCAGGTTCCTCTGTCCATGGGATTTTCCAGGCAAGAGTACTGGAGTGGGTTACCATTTCCTTTTCCAGGAGATCTTCCCAACCCAGGGATTGAACCAGGGTCTCCCGCATTGTAGGCAGACGCTTTACCGTCTGAGCCACCAGGGAAGTACCCATGATCATATTGGGTTGGTCAAAAAGTTCATTTGGATTTTCCCATAAGATATTATAGAAAAACCTGAACAAATTTTTTGGCAAACCCAATGCATAGCCATCATTTGTAGTAACAAATGTTTTGCCATTGAAACATACTCATTTCTTGTTCGAAAGACCTGAAAAAGATTTCTTTCTGGGGGTGTTTCTCTTTTGGCAAGCAGACACTATTTCCTCTAGACATTTCTATTAGCTAAGTGAGGACATAGAGACAACTGCAAGTTTTAGGCAGTTTTGTGGTTTCAAGCAAGCCCTCCAGCATGATGGGAGTGGATGGAGGGCAAAGGAAAAATGAGTGGGGGTCAGTCTCAGCCGGAGCCAGTGGACATTCGAGAAGATCCACAGTCTGTGTCTGCAAACACCACAGGTAGCCAATTAACCAGTGTATCCAGGATTTATCTCACCTAGCCAAGGCCTTAGTACAATATTTGAACTTGTTCTATGTAGATTTCTCATTCTAACAGATAAAATCCTTAGTTTTTTTGTTATCCCTCTTTACAAAAGGAGCTTATGAGAACATGCCTACTTTACAATGTAGTTCAGGTTGTGCTGTTGCCCAGTTTTGTGTATGTTTGATACTGTTCATTTGTCTTCTAATCCATTGCCTCTTGGATTAGATGCAATCCAAGTCCTAGTTTGTATATATAACTGAAATATATCTTATACAGTAGTGATTCAAATCATGTGCTTTAAATGGCATTTTCATGACTGAAAAAAGTGTGTTTATAGATATAGATATGTGTATATATATACGTGTGTGTGTGTATTTAAGCTCTAAGACAGAGCATTGTTTCTTTCTAGGTACTCAGTAGTAAAGGATACAATTTAAAAATGAATAATATTTTGAGGGATTAATGTAAGTCTTGGTGACTATAACTGATAGCACTGTATTATATAATTGAATTTTGCAAAGAGTGAAATTTACATGTTCAGTGATGGGTGTGCTATTTAACTAGATGGGAGAAATCCTTTCACAATATATATGCATATCAAATCACATAATCTGTACTTTTGATGTCAGTTTACAATTTGATGTCAGTTTTATCTTCATAAAACTGAAAAACTAAAAAAAAGAACCTAAAAATTAGGATATTCTTCAGAAGTTAGAGAAAGCACAGTTAGGGTAGCCAGGAAGTGGTAATTGATTAGACCTCTTCATATGGAATATGAAGCCATAGTTAGTGGTACAAATATGTGCCGTAAGAGTCCCTGTAACTAAATGCCAGGGGGCAAACTATGACCGGAGAACTCAGGTATAGGTATTAAATCTTATGCTGCAGGAAATTAGACTAACCTGGGAGGACTGGCCATTCTATGCAGCAAGTTTCAAGTTCAGAAAATAGGGTTAATCAGTATTTTTTTCTTTTTCCCCTCAGCAGTGTTACTGATTGCTATAGTCATCATGTCATTCATTATATCCTAAGTATCCTCAGTACTCATTTATATTATTATTGGAAGTTTGTACCTTTTGATGACTTCCTTCCATTCTGCTAATCCACATCTCCTACTTCTGGCAAGCAAAATCTGATCTCTTTTGCTGTGAGGTTTTTTTTTTTTTTTTTAAGAGTGATCACAGCAGTGAAATCATGCAGTATTTATTTTTATCTGATTGAATTCACTTATTATAGTGCTCTCAAAGTCCAACTGTGTTTCTACAACTGGCAGGATTTCCTTCTCTTTATGATAGAATAATACTCCTTTGTATATGTCACAACTTCTTTATCCATTCACCCATCAATGGACACTTAGGTTAATTCCATGTTTTAGATATTATAGATAATACTTCCCTGAACATGGGACTGTTTAGATGTCTCTTTAGTATAGTGTTTTTGTTTACTTTGGACATATTTTCAGAGGTGGAGTTGCTGGGTCATGTCATGTTTATGGTTTTAATTTTTTGAGATTCCTCCATACTATTTTTCATAATGGCTATACCATGTTACAGTCCCACCACCAGTGCACACGGGTCCCCCTTTCTCCACATCCACACCAGCATTTGTTATCACCTGCTTTGTTTTAACAGCCATTCTAGCAGATGTAGGGAGATAAACAGTCATTCTAACAGGCATAAGGTGATAGATCATTGTGGCTTTAATGTGCATTTCTCTAAAGACTAGTATTACTGATTATCTTTTCATGTACTTGTTGGCCATTCTTGTATCATCTTTGGGAAAAAAAGTCTCTGTTGATTTCCTTTGCCTATTTTTATTTGAATTAGTGCTTTTCATCTTGAGTTGTATGAGTTCTCTATATATTTTGTATATTAACCCCTAATCAGAGAGCTGACTTATAGATATCTTTCCCATTCTGCAGAAGTCATCCATTTCTCTCTGGGCCAAATTAGAGACATTAAGAGAATTGGGACAATGGGACAGCAGGGCCCTATTGTGGTGGAGAAGGTGAAATTACTGAAAATGTCTAGGAGTTGTTTCCATGGTGTAAACAATGACTATTACATTGCTTCAGCTTCCAGCAACAGTAAAACCACTTTGGAGTTGGAATTCCATAATTTTTGCGAATAAGTAATTCCAGGGAAGCTGGCAGGTTGGTTCTTCTACCAGGGCTGGGATCTCCTCTAGTCAGAGAAAGGAGCTGTTGCCTACAGCATCACATTCCTGCTCAGGCAGCATCACCGCTTCCTCCTTTTCTCATTGTGCCCAGAGCAGGTGGCTTTTCTATCACTTTCATTTTAAACTTTTGATTAGTGCCTTGTGACTAGGAAAAACTGAAAACACTTTAAAAGAGTCTACTAGAAGACTGTTCAAGACATGCATGAGGAAATTGCTTCTCCAGATTTCTCCCCTGCCCTTTCCTGTGAAACAAAGACCCCAGTAGTCCTGCCTCAAACCTCCACCTTCAGACACAATCCCTTCAAAGCACACTGCACACATAAGAAAAAGATCTATATATGCTCCCATGTTTCTTTGAACACCCTCCTGCTTGAAGTTTAAATGTAGCTCAAAACCCCATAATTTTCAAACCTTAACTCCCATCAGTCTCATGACTTTACTGCTAGAACCAAATGAATCAATAGTAACCATCAAACCATCCCATGCATCAAACAAAGAACTCTAGGAAACGCAATGTATAGCAGAAATAAATGGCAGGTGACGCATGTTTTAGAGCTTATCATTTAATGCCTTAACCATAGTATGCACTCATTAAACGATATTACTGTGCTCTAGCAATGAAAGCAACAGAGTACTAACTTGATTGTTACCAAGCGCACTGTTTCTATCACTTTAATCCATCACTTCACGGGAAATAGATGGGGAAACAGTGGAAACAGTGTCAGACTTTATTTTTTTGGGCTCCAAAATCACTGCAGATGGTGACTGTAGCCATGAAATTAAAAGACGCTTACTCCTTGGAAGAAAAGTTATGACCAATCTAGATAGCATATTCAAAAGCAGAGACATTACTTTGCCAACTAAGGTCCGTCTAGTCAAGGCTATGGTTTTTCCTGTGGTCATGTATGGATGTGAGAGTTGGACTGTGAAGAAGGCTGAGTGCCGAAGAATTGATGCTTTTGAACTGTGGTGTTGGAGAAGACTCTTGAGAGTCCCTTGGACTGCAAGGAGATCCAACCAGTCCATTCTGAAGGAGCTCAACCCTGGGATTTCTTTGGAAGGAATGATGCTAAAGCTGAAACTCCAGTACTTTGGCCACCTCATGAGAAGAGTTGACTCATTGGAAAAGACTCTGATGCTGGGAGGGATTGGGGGCAGGAGGAGAAGGGGACGACAGAGAATGAGATGGCTGGATGGCATCACGGACTCGATGGACGTGAGTGTGAGTGAACTCCGGGAGATGGTGATGGACAGGGAGGCCTGGCGTGCTGCGATTCATGGGGTTGCAAAGAGTCAGACATGACTGAGCGACTGAACTGAACTGAACTGAATTTCAGGAAACACGCTTCGCCTTCCATCACCAGCTGGGTTTATTTTTTTAACATACTTCAGAGAAGTTGTCTATACTGTTTCAGTGAAAGCATTGTCACACATGACTCACTAGCCAGGAAAATAAAACAGACGGGGAAGGGTGACGAAAGAATCATGACATGACAGATGGCCCATTTGGAGTATAGCAGATTTGTTGATTTGGGGGATAACTGTCCAACTCCACCTCAATAATTTGTAAACAAAGAAGATAAGATTTCCCTTTCACTTATAATAATTTGTTTTGTTCTTTATATTTGTTTCATTAAGTGTTGCTATTTTCTGCATGAATCTTCAAAGCAAAGAATGCCAAGTAGAAAGTTTGTCTATATAAATCATAGCCAAATTGTCACTATCTTTGAATCGAATAATTTCTTTGTGTATGTCAGGAAGATAGGATGTTCCGGTCAGGATCAGAGATCTGAGACAGGTTTTCTAACATAGTAATACAGAGAGGTCATACACAGCAGCCATGAATTAAAAGATGCTTGCTCCTTGGAAGAAAAGTTATGAGCAACCTAGACAGCATATTAAAAAGCAGAGACATTACTTTACCAACAAAGGTCCATCTAGTCAAAGCTATGGTTTTTCTAGTAGTCATGTATTGATGTGAGAGTTGGACTATAAAGAAAGCTGAGCACAGAAGAATTGATGCTTTTGAACTATAGTGTTGGAGAAGACTCTTGAGAGTCCCTTGGACTGCAAGGAGATCCAACCAGTCCATCCTAAAGGAGATCAATCCTGAATATTCATTGGAAGGACTGATGCTGAAGCTGAAACTCCAAAACTTTGGTCACCTGATGCAAAGAACTGACTCATTTGAAAAGACCCTGATGCTGGGAAAGATTGAAGGTGGGAGGAGAGAAGGGGATGACAGAGGATGAGGTGGTTGGATGTCATCACCGACTCGATGGACATGAATTTGAGTGAACTCTGGGAGTTGGTGATGGACAGGGAAGCCTGGCATGCTGCAGTCCACGGGGCCACAAAGAGTCGGACAAGACTGAGCGACTGAACTGAATTGAATACAGAGAGGAGGTCATGACTGACTGTGGCTGATGGGGTTGGAGTTGGGGGACGGTGCCTTACAGATGGCTACTTCCTCACCCTACAGTGATCAGATGTATTTGTTCAACCATCCATTCATGTAGCAATCTCTCCATTGATTGAATAAACACACCCTGAACCCATTATCTGTGCTAAGTATATTGTGAAGACACAATTTCCTCTTTGAGGAAATTGATGTTCACTTCTTTCAACAACCTTCCTCAGTCCGAACTGGGTCAAATGTCTGCTACCTTTCCCATCTTGTCATAACCCCAGTACTTTTTGCAGAAACCTGCCTTTGCTGATGAAAGTGAAATATGCCTTATAACAAAGTTTACATTATAGGGTCAATGAAGAATTATAAATTCAGAAAATATTATTTAACATTCAGAATAATGATTTTGTGGAACTCCATGTTTAGAATAAAACTGTCTCTTTGGAGTTTTATTTTCACATAGAGAAAAAAATCATATCAAACATTGTGAACTACTGTGAGCCTTATAAGCAAAAACATGAGATTAACTTTTCCCCTTAGATACAAGACTATTATGTATTATTTGGCTGGAATAATTAATTTAATTATTTTCTAATGACATTGAAATGTTACCAAAGTAATGCAAAGATATTAAACCCACTTGCCCTCCTCCTGATACCGTGAATGTATCTCTATGGTAACAGATCTTTCAGAGTGCCACTGTGAGATGAAGTCAATTAAGATAAATAATGAGAGATCAGTGTACAGTTCACTCTGAGCATAAACTTTTTAGGAAATTGTTGCCATCATTGGGTTGCAAATAAATCACTTCAAAGTATTTGGTAAAATCTGAAGCTTGGAATGATTTTAAACACAAGCCTATTTGTGTTATTCACAGCATTAGAATTTACTCGTGAATAACATTCTATTCAAATTTATATTTTAGAAATGTCAGATCATTTGCAAGGAGTTTTTTTATCATAGTCATATTTTTTAATGGTACCCAAATTGTTGCAAAAATTGTCAGCTAATATAGAAAGGAAGTTTTTATAGATTATAAAAAAGGTTATTAAAAAGAATTTTTCATCCTTAGGAAATTAAGATATAGGTTTCTTTTATTTCTGCTTAAACATTTTATAATGCATTCCCTCAGTCATCAGGAATTTTGTTATTTTTACTCAACATGTGTCATATTAGAAATTTGAAGCAAAGTTTTTTATATTTTTATTTTACTTTCTAGGATCACGTGATTTTAAGGCATTATATTAACAAGCATAATAGACTATTTTTACAATGAGACTCAATACAACAACAACGATAACTTAGGGGGAAGTTTTATATATCCTGTCTTGCACATAGGTGTCAGTTGCCCTTTTGATATGTTTGTATTTTTCAAATAATTTATTCTTAAGTAATGTATTCATAACTTTTCTTCCAAGGAGCAAACGCCTTTTAATTTCATGGCTGCAGTCATCATCTGCAGTGATTTTGCAGCCCCAAAAATGAAGTCTACCACTGTTCCTATCGTTTTCCCATCTATTTGCCATGATGTGAAGGGACCAGATACCATGATCTTAGTTTTCTGAATGTTGAGCTTTAAGCCAACTTTTTCACTCTCTTTCACTTTCATCAAGAAGCGCTTTAGTTCTTCTTTGCTTTCTGCCATAAAGGTGGTGTCATCTGCATATCTGAGGTTATTGATATTTCTCCCAGCAGTCTTGATTCCCACTTGTGCTTCATCCAGCCCAGTGTTTCTCATGATGTACTCTGCATATAAGTTAAATAACCAGGGTGACAATATATAGCCTTGACATACTCCTTTTCCTATTTGGAACCAGTCTGTTGTTCCATGGCCAGTTATAACTGTTGCTTCCTGACCTGCATACAGATTTCTCAAGAGGCAGATCAGGTGGTCTGGTATTCCCATCTCTTAGAGTTTTCCACAGTTTATTGTGATCCACACAGTCAAAGGCTTTGGCATAGTCAATAAAGCAGAAACAGATGTTTTTCTGGAACTCTCTTGCTTTTTCAATGATCCAACAGATGTTGGCAATTTGACCTCTGGTTCCTCTGCCTTTTCTAAAACCAGCTTGAACATCTGGAAGTTCATGGTTCACGTACCGTTGAAGCCTGGCTTGGAGAATGTTGGGCATTACTTTACTAGTGTGTGAGATGAGTGCAATTGTGCGGTAGTTTGAGCATTCTTTGCCATTGGCTTTCTTTGGGATTGGAATGAAACTGACCTTTTCCAGTCCTGTGGCCACTGCTGCCTTTTCCAAATTTGCTGGCATATTGAGTGCAGCTCTTTCATAGCATTATCTTTCAGGATTTAAAATAGCTTAACTAGAATTCTATCACCTCCACTGGCTTTGTTTGTAGTGATGCTTCAAAGCCTACTTGATTTCATATTCCAGGATGTCTGGCTCTAGGTGAGTGATCACACCATTGTGATTATAGGGGTCGTGCAGATGGTGACTGCAGCAATGAAATTGAAAGATGCTTGCTCCTTGGAAGAAAAGTTATGACCAACCTAGACAGCATATTAAAAAGCGGAAACATTACTTTGCCACCAAATGTCCATCTAGTCAAAGCTATGGTTTTTCCAGTAGTCATGAATGGATGTGAGAGTTGGACTATAAAGAAAGCTGAGTGTGAAAGAACTGATGCTTTTGTTCTGTGGTGTTGGGATCCCTTGGATTGCAAGGAGATCCAACCAGTCCATCCTAGAGGAAATCAGTCCTGAATATTCATTGGAAGGACTGATGCTGAAGCTGAAACTCCAATATTTTGTCTACCTGATGCAAAGAGCTGACTCATTTGAAAAGAACCTGGGGCTGGGAAAGATTGAAGGCAGGAGGAGAAGGGGACGACAGAGGATGAGATGGTTGGATGGCATCACTGACTCAATGGACATGAGTTTTAGTAAACTCTGGGAGTTGATGATGGACAAGGAGGCCTGGTGTGCTTGCAGTCCATTGGATCACAGAGTCGCACACAACTGAGTGACTGAACTGAACTGAATGCATTCATAGATTCCAGAGTCCATGGTAGATTAATAGAAAGCAGGTTAACACATTTCTGACAGGAATTTAGCCCATGTAGAAATCTACCTATGTGCTTATCAATTGAACCAACCAAAGGACATTGAAAAGTATCTTTAGGGGAAAAAGAAATTGTAACTTTATCTGAGAAAGGATAAAGGAACTAAAATTAGTCATGTCCAAATTTTTTTTTTAATTTGTTTTATTGAAGGATAGTTGATTTACAATGCTGTGTTTATTGGTACAGTACAGCAAAGTGATTCAGTTACGTATACACCCATAAGATCTTTTTCATATTCTTTTCCATTATGGTTTTTCAGAGGCTATTGACTATAATTCCCCTAAGTCTGGGTCTCTAACCAGTTTACTAAAAACTGCCTTTTCAATAAAGGAAGCTCCATTCTTTGTATGATTTTATGTATTTCAGATATGTTTTATGTGTTAGATGTAGCTAATATCCTGGTCTTAGTTTCTTTATCTCTAAAACAAGTCTCCATGGAAAGGTGGCTAAGACCCCTTCTCCCCTGACAAGTTCTATCTGTGTAAAGTT
The DNA here is from genome assembly GCF_014754425.2 of Oryx dammah. Taxonomy (NCBI): domain Eukaryota; kingdom Metazoa; phylum Chordata; class Mammalia; order Artiodactyla; family Bovidae; genus Oryx; species Oryx dammah. The sequence goes on from NW_024070191.1 coordinate 10,491,995, forward strand.
ATTTTTGTTATGAATCAGTAAACTGAACAGATGCAGAATTTAGTAATAAAAAGTGTATAAAGTGCTGTAAACATCTCAGGGAGAGTCAAATAGGGGAAGAACTTAGAAAAGTAATGACTTATTTGGGTGAATCAAAACAGGCTGAACAGAGCTGCAGCTAAGAGTATACATGAATAAAACAAAAGTACGATGGTGTTGCTATTCAAAATGTGTCTAACATATTAATCTAGTTTTAAAATTGCCTAGTCACTTGGTATTTTAACTTAAAAAAATGTTTTTTAACTTCTCTGTTCTAAATCTAAATCTGGGACTTAACTTTGTCACAAAATAATAATCTTTATTATCTTTATTTTTCTTATGAACAAAAATTAAAATTGACATTTTATTATAGTATCTATGAAGAGAAGAAATGACAGAATACTTGACACTGTAACACTTTCTTCTATTTTCATTTTATCAGAAAAGATATTTGTAAGATTTAAAAAGGGAGACTTTATTTTCTTGGGCTCTAAAATCATTGCAGATGGTTACTGCAGCCATGAAGTTAAAAGATGCTTGCTCCTTAGAAGAAAAGCTATGACTAACCTAGATAGCATATTAAAAAGTAGAAACATTACTTTGCTGAAAAAGATCTGACTATTCAAAGCTATGATTTTTCCAGTAGTCATGTATGGATATGAGATTTGGACCATGAAGAAAGCTGACCGCTGAAGAAATGATGCTTTTGAACTGTGGTGTTGGAGAAGACTCTTGAGAGTCCCTTGGACAACAAGGAGTTCAAACCATCAATCCTATAGAAAATCAGTCCTAAATATTCATTGGAAGGACTGATGCTGAAGCTGAAATTCCAGTGCTTTGGCCACTGATAGGAAGAACTTACTACTCCTTAGAAAAGACCCTGATGCTGGGAAAGATTCAAGGCAGGTGGAGAAAGGGAGAACAGAGGATGAGATGATTGGATGGCATCATCAACTCAATGGACATGGGTTTGAGCAAGCTCCGGCAATTGATGATGGACAGGGAAGCCTGGCATGCTGCAGTCCATAAAGTCACAAAGAATCTGACATGAATGAGTAACTGAACTGAACTGATGATTAAAAAAAGCACCCTATAAACAACTTCCCAAAAATAGTGTTCAGAAAAGTCCTATATCCTTTGGATGTATTTGTTCTTCTAATCCTGCCAAATTTATGTAATGTATGTGTGTGTGTGTGTGTGTTTGTATATACATGGGTGCCTCAGATGGCATAGAATCTGCCTGCAATGCAGGAGACCTAGTTTCAATCCCTGGTTGGGAAGGTCCACTAGAAAAAGGAATGGCTACCCACTCCAGTATTCTTGCTTGGAGAATTCCATAGACAGAGGAGCCCTGTTGGCTTTAGTCCATGGGGTTGCAAAGAATCAGACGTGACTGAGCAACTGACCCTTTCACTTTTTTCATATATATATATATATATATATATATATAATATTCCTATAAGCTTAGGGAATGAAAAAGCAAAGAAATTATACTGACCTTTAAATTAACCTTTTAACTTTTTAGAAAATGAAATCAAAATTAATAGTTTAATTTCTTGTGACCTACATTTTTAAAGGTAGGAGCAAGGTTTATTGCAGAGTAGTATATGTATATACATATAAATAGGTGTATGTATGCATATATATGTCACATATGTATATGTGACATATATATGTAACTGTGTATTTAACTTTGGTTTCTTGTTATATAAAACTAAAAAATAAATTTTATTTACAAAATCTTCGGAGATAATTGTAAATAATGAAGGGGCAAACGAGTGAATACAAACAAACACATACTCAAAAATAAAGGAACTTGAGCAATAGGTAGCAGTTTGAGATGATACATTACAGTTTTCCTATATCTGTTTCATTTCGCTTAATACTTTTGAGGTCAAGTTGGTATTGAGGGCCTACTTAGACTTTCCTTATCCTCATATCCAAGAAGTGGGGCAAGAATTAGGAAAGCACTGTCAGCTTATTAAAAAAAAAAAAAAGAAAGAAATGTTATCTGGTGAAGGAAGACAGATGATTCCTAAAATCAAAATAGCTGTCAACAGAGTTTTTTCTGCCTGAAATAATAATCCTGTGACTCAGATGCCAACTGTACAGAAATAAGTATGAAATAGCCCCCACCTTTGGGACCTCACAGACAAATGTGGAAAACGAAGCAGTGAAAAGCTGTGAGAGAAGAGAGAGATAAGAATATCCTGTGATTAAAGCATTCCTCTTGTGTTTCTTATTTCCAGAATTTTCAATTAGATGTTTACAGATACTTAGATTTTGAGAAAATTAACACAGTGGTTCTCAGACTTTAATATACATGAGAATCATCTGGAAGATTTTGGAAAGGCTTCTGTTGTGACCTCCCTGTGCCCCCTACTCCCCATCAGTTTTTACTTTTGTTTGTGTTGGAGAGACCTGAGAATTGACATTTCTGAATTCCCCTGTGATGGTATTGCTGGTCTGGGGGAAACATTTTGAGAACCATTTCTCTAGAATTTACCTCAAATAAAGATTGTAATAATGCTTGAATAATGTAAACAAGTATCACAAAAACCCAAACGAGGTAAAGAATGTATTTCCCACAGTACTGCTACATTTAAGGACTTTTTAAATGTTACAGTAAGCCAGTAGAATCTATAAATTTCTCATAGTGTTAAAAATCCATCAATTCATCAGCTTAAAAAAGTACTATCTCATGGCCTTCCTTCTCAAAGATATAAGTGATTTGGTTACCATCCCCACTCCTGTGTTTTTTGTGTGTTTGGGATAAATTCTGTGTTAACTTCATTGTTAACATTATATTGCTATTTGAGATATTAATTATCCATTGTACTCCATACAGGGAAAATAGTGCATACTTACAGACCAAAAGTGGACTAGTTAAATTTTTTCATGACCCCATTTAAAGAAGTTCTAAGTTGAATTTCTATTTCTGGAGCATGTTTTTTACATTTCCTTTCTGTTCTCCCTCCAGCGCTAGTCGACCACATAAATCCTTTGACTTTAGCCAAATTGAATACATATCATTTTTTTTTTACTGATGAAAACCCAAAGAGATTAGTAATCCTTTTGACTTATCCCTGCCTTGCAAACAGCTAAGTGTGTGAAGCATTACACAGGAGTCTACATTCTGACCAGCATTCTTATTAAGCTTTCGACATGTGTTGACTTCGAAAGACACACACATGCATATACGCATACAGACTCACACATCATGAGAGCTGTGAGTTCATCTTTATTTGGGGGTTACTGAGGACTATATCCCGGGAAACAGCCCCTGCACTCTAAGGAAGGTTGGAGAGAGCTGACAATGCCTATGGTTTTGGTGAATGGGGTACGTGCCATCAATCACACTCTGTAGACAGTTGCTGCAAATTAGGAGGAGCAGGTGTCTACGCTGATGATTTTTAGTGCGTCTTTGGGTATGAGGCGAAGCAAAAAATTGGATTCATACAATTCTTTTCAAAATGTCTATCCAGGGGTCTGTTCTACCAGTTTCTCCTGGATCACAGGGCCTCATTCCTGATCTCTGCCCTGACCTCCTTTTGGGGTGTGTCGGAATCAGCAGCTCTGGTGGCTAATAACCTAATCCCGTAGAGCCAAATGGTGAGGGACATACTTTAGTTGGCACATGTGATGTGTGCCTCTATTATGGAGTAAACTCTGTGATAGCTACCAAGAATTCAGAGGAATGCATGATCCTGTTTTTTAGGAACTTGGTAGGAACTGCGTGTAGACAAGAGAACAAAGCAGTATACTCTGAGATGCGGAGCACTGTCTTGTAAAGATAAACAGAGAACTGGGGTTGCTCCAGAAGGGCAGGAGTGCTCCACATACAAAATCTGGGAAGGCTACCAACCTGCGGATATCTTCCAGGGGGCTCTTAAAAGTAAATAGGAATATTCGGGGCCAAAAAGGAGAAAGGATCCTCTAGAGAGGTAGGAAAATGTTTAAAACTTCATTTAGTGATTGAAAACAATGCCATCCCATCAGTGAACCTAATTTAGGGGGTTTGACATAAATGCCTAGGATCACAGGCATCAGTAGTATGTGGTTATTTATTTTACTGCTATTATATTTTTGAAAATGAAACAATCTGAAAGAAGAATGCATCAATATTATATATTTTGATAAGGTCGTGGTACAGATTTCCTGAAAAATTGAAAGCAAGAGGAAATTTTTCTTCAGTTCAGTTCAGTTCAGTCACTCAGTCGTGTCCGACTCTTTGCAACCCCATGAATTGCAGCACGCCAGGCCTCCTGTTCATCACCATCGCCTGGAGTTCATTCAGACTCACGTCCATCGAGTCCGTGATGCCATCCAGCCATCTCATCCTTGGTCATCCCCTTCTCCTCCTGCCCTCAATCCCTCCCAGCATCAGAGTTTTTTCCAATGAGTCAACTCTTCTGATGAGGTGGCCAAAGTACTGGAGTTTCAGCTTTAGCATCATTCCTTCCAAAGAAATCCCAGGGTTGATCTCCTTCAGAATGGACTGGTTGGATCTCCTTGCAGTCCAAGGGACTCTCAAGAGTCTTCTCCAACACCACAGTTCAAAGCATCCATTCTTCGGCGCTCAGCCTTCTTCACAGTCCAACTCTCACATCCATACATGACCACAGAAAAACCATAGCCTTGACTAGATGGACTTTAGTTGGCAAAGTAATGTCTCTGCTTTTGAATATGCTATCTAGGTTGGTCATAACTTTTCTTCCAAGGAGGAAGCGTCTTTTAATTTCATGGCTGCAATCACCATCTGCAGTGATTCTGGAGCCCCCAAAAATAAAGTCTGACACTGTTTCCACTGTTTCCCCATCTATTTCCCATGAAGTGATGGGACCAGATGCCGTGATCTTCGTTTTCTGAATGTTGAGCTTTAGGCCAACTTTTTCACTCTCCTCTTTCACTTTCATCAGGAGGCTTTTTAGCTCCTCTTCACTTTCTGCCATAAGGGTGGTGTCATCTGCATATCTGAGGTTATTGATATTACTCCCGACAATCTTGATTCTAGCTTGTGTTTCTTCCAGTCCAGAGTTTCTCATGATGTACTCTGCATATAAGTTAAATAAGCAGGGTGACAATATACAGCCTTGATGTACTCCTTTTCCTATTTGGAACCAGTCTGTTGTTCCATGTCCAGTTCTAACTGTTGCTTCCTGACCTGCATATAGATTTATCAAAAGGCAGGTCAGGTGGTCTGGTATTCCCATCTTTTTCAGAATTTTCCACAGTTTATTGTGATCCACACAGTCAAAGGCTTTGGCATAGTCAATAAAGCAGAAATAGATGTTTTTCTGGAACTCTCTTGCTTTTTCCAGGATCCAGCGGATGTTGGCAATTTGATCTCTGGTTCCTCTGCCTTTTCTAAAACCAGCTTGAATGTCAGGGAGTTCACGGTTCACGTATTGCTGAAGCCTGGCTTGGAGAATTTTGAGCATTATTTTACTAGCATGTGAGATGAGTGCAATTTTGCAGTAGTTTGAACATTCTTTGGCATTGCCTTTCTTTGGCATTGGAATGAAAACTGACCTTTTCCAGTCCTGTGGCCACTGCTGAGTTTTCCAAATTTGCTGGCTTATTGAGTGCAGCACTTTCACAGCATCATGTTTCAGGATTTGAAACAGCTCAACTGGAATTCCATCACCTCCACTAGCTTTGTTCGTAGCAATGCTTTCTAAGGCCCACTTGACTTCACATTCCAAGATGTCTGGCTCTAGATTAGTGATCACATCATCATGACTATCTGGGTCGTGAAGATCTTTTTTGTACAGTTCTTCCGTGTATTCTTGCCACCTCTTCTTAATATCTTCTGCTTCTGTTAGGTCCAGACCATTTCTGTCCTTTATCGAGCCCATTTTTGCATGAAATGTTCCCTTGGTATCTCTAATTTTCTTGAAAAGATCTCTAGTCTTTCCCATTCTGTTCTTTTCCTCTATTTCTTTGCATTGATCGCTGAAGAAGGCTTTCTTATCTCTTCTTGCTATTCTTTGGAACTCTGCATTTAGATGCCTATATCTTTCTTTTTTTCCTTTGCTTTTCACCTCTCTTCTCTTCACAGCTATTTGTAAGGCCTCCCCAGACAGCCATTTTGCTTTTTTGCATTTCTTTTCCATGGGGATGATCTTGATCCTTGTCTCCTGTACAATGTCACGAACCTCATTCCATAGTTCATCAGGCACTCTATCTATCAGATCTAGGCCCTTAAATCTATTTCTCACTTCCACTGTATAATCATAAGGGATTTGATTTAGGTCATACCTGAATGGTCTAGTGGTTTTTCCCTACTTTTTTCAATTTGAGTCTGAATTTGGTAATAAGGAGTTCATGATCTGAGCCAGTCAGCTCCTGGTCTTGTTTTTGTTGACTGTATAGAGCTTCTCCATCTTTGGCTGCAAAGAATATAATCAATCTGATTTCGGTGTTGACCATCTGGTGATGTCCATGTGTAGAGTCTTCTCTTGTGTTGTTGGAAGAGGGTGTTTGTTATGACCAGTGCATTTTCTTGGCAAAACTTTATTAGTCTTTGCCCTGCTTCATTCCGCATTCCAAGGCCAAATTTGCCTGTTACTCCAGGTGTTTCTTGACTTCCTACTTTTGCATTCCAGGCCCCTATAATGAAAAGGACATCTTTTTGGGGTGTTAGTTCTAAAAGGTCTTGTAGGTCTTCATAAAACCGTTCAACTTCAGCTTCTTCAGCATTACTGGTTGGGGCAAGACTTGGATAACTGTGATATTGAATGGTTTGCCTTGGAGACGAACAGAGATCATTCTGTCATTTTTGAGATTGCATCCAAGTACTGCATTTTGGACTCTTTTGTTGACCATGATGGCTACTCCATTTCTTCTGAGGGATTCCTGCCCGCAGTAGTAGATATAATGGTCATCTGAGTTAAATTCACCCATTCCAGTCCATTTTAGTTCGCTGTTTCCTAGAATGTCAACGTTCACCCTTGCCATCTCTTGTTTGACCACTTCCAATTTGCCTTGATTCATGGACCTGACATTCCAGGTTCCTATGCAATATTGCTCTTTACAGCATCGGATCTTGCTTCTATCACCAGTCACATCCACAACTGGGTATTGTTTTTGCTTTGGCTCCATCCCTTCATTCTTTCTGGAGTTATTTCTCCACTGATCTTCAGTAGCATATTGGGCACCTACTGACCTGGGGAGTTCCTCTTTTGGTGTCCTATCATATTGCCTTTTCATACTGTTCATGGGGTTCTCAAGGCAAGAATACTGAAGTGGTTTGCCATTTCCTTCTCCAGTGGACCACATTCTGTCAGACCTCTCCACCATGACCCGCCCATAATAAATCAGAAGTCTCTATAGCAAACAAAAAACTTCAGGTAACTCTTGGAGAACATTCAGGGTTTGAGTGTAGGCTCAAGTCTGACAGTGGAGAAAGTAGGGTGAAGAGAAGCAGTCCCAAATTTGCAAGAAACCAACATGAAATTTATGAATGTTTTCTGACACTAAATTTTCCAGAATATCCTTGCCAATATGTATAAAAGGATGTGTGTATGCATATATATATATTCCTCATATATTCAAATATACATTAAAATAATGGATTGTTTGTTTGGGATTTTTGTTTATAAAGAGCTGCCCTCACGATAAATCTTTTGACATTTATAATTTCACATGATATAATATTTATGATTTTGGCAATGAAGAATGATTTCCACTCCAACTGCTGTTAGTCCTGCAAAAATAAAAATAAATTTATTTCTCTCACAATCCAAATGATAAGCTTTTTCAGATATTTGTTATAAAAAAATCTTGAATAATAGTAAAGGAAGATTTTGTATATGTTCCCCAAAGTTTTTCAGTGCTTTTCATCTTGGACATCCTGTGACTGACTTACTCTGTTTAAGCAGTGAAGTAAGTCAGCTGGCCAGAGGGCCTGGTTGGTGGAATGTGGCTGCAGAGCAGGCCATCCTGTGCCTGCCTTGTGCCAGTAAGCCAAGATTGATTCCTGAGCTAAGGCTGATCATTCCTAATCAGAGATAAATATCTATGCTGATTCTTTCGAGTTATCCAGACCACATCTCCTGCATTAACACACAATTAGTTTACTGGCTATTTCTTCTGCAAGCCCCTGTCTGTTAAAATGAGGGCCATTTTTTCCTTAATCTTTTGATTTTTTTTAAATTGTATTTTTGGTTGCACTGAGTCTTTGTTGCTGCGCATGGGCTTTGTCTACTTGCTGTGAGTAGGGGCAACTCTTCCTTGAGGGGACAGGCTTCTCATTGTGGTAGCTTCTCCTGATGCTGAGCATGGGCTGTAGGCATGAGGCCTTGTGGTTGCATTATGCAGGCTCACAAGTGGTGCATAGGTTTAGTTGCTCTGTGGCATGTGGGATCTTCCCAGACCAGGGATTGAGCCCGTGTCCCCTGCACTGGCAGATGAATTTTTTATCCATTATGCCACCAGGCAAGTCCCCAAATGACGGCCGTTTTAAGTGAAAGAAAATAATTTCTAAAAAATGGAATTTATATTTGACCATTTTATATTGCTGGTCAAAGGGAATTCTGCCATCTCCCAATCTGCTCTGAAGACGGCAATAAAATCAGCAGGTTACAGTCTCTTCCCAAATGACGTTCTAATTAAGTTTGCATTTTAGATTTACTACCTGTCTCTCCTGCTCTCTGACGGTTTAAAGCCTTCTCCTTATATGTGCTTCCCATAGAATCTACATGAGTCAAGAAGTCAGTGATAGCTCCAACTATGAAAAGAGACACCAATTAAGGTGAAGTAGTGTTTATGCTTTGAAGAGAGTTATGTGTTAAGCTGAGGAATAGTTTGGAAGTTCCCTTCATAGTGAGGGAAAACGATGTACAGTAAATGATTATGATTCAAAGAGCTCAGCATTCACAGTAAGTGCCAGTGAAATAGTTTAATTCTACTCATGTGTGTTCTGAGATGAAGAGGATCAACATGAATATTTATCTGTCAGCGCACTCAAGGAGTACATATGCATTCTATGTGAACAAAGGGTTAATTGTTTGAGGAACTTCTCACAGATAATTTTTTTTTCATCTAGCCTCGATTCCAAAAAGAAAAGTGAAGGTGGGGTGCTGTAAAGCATCATGAAACCAGGAAAGATATGTTAACCTTGAAAGTAGCGTCAGGAGACCCTGTGATCCCTTGGTGATGACTCACTGACCGCTCCTCCACTTTCTGCCCTCTCTGACTCGCTGTTTCATGACTGAGAAGCCAGGGGGAGGGAATCGTTTTAAAGTAGTATCCCTTGGAGTGCATACCACTTTGAAAAGTAGGGGTCCTGACTTAACATAGTTAAGCTGTCTTAACCTACTAGGAAAATCTGGTTTAATACACACCAGTACATTCTTACTGCCTGGTTTGCATTGTTTGTTTGGTGGTCAGGGTCTGTTAATGTATTTGAGAGATGTATAGGGAGTTCCTGGTCTGAATCTGGTGCTGCGACAGCTGCTGTTTACACACAGATCAACACCTTCACTGGGCACCTCTTCCTGGAGCTTATGGTCTAGTGGTGGTGGTGGTGTTTATTTGCTAAGTTGTATCCAACTCTTTGCAACCCCATGGACTGTAGCCTGCCAGGCCCCTCTGTCTTTGGGACTTCCTAGGCAATAATAATGGAAGGGGTTGCCAATTCCTTCTCCAGGGTATCTTCCCAACCCAGGGAGTGTTAGGAGTCATCTAAAATGAATAGGTTCAAAATAATGTATTATAAGACACATTGTTCAGTCTGTTTCTGAAAGGAAAATGCAAAAACATCCTAGAAAAATACTTCTCTATGAAAGAGTTGACACATAGTATACTTTCCTTCAGTCCTGTCCGACTCTGTGCATCCCATAGACTTTCCTTATGTCTCTGGGGAGTTGAGGGTGAAAGGATTTAAACACAAACAGAACATAACCATGCTTCTGTACATAGTGAAGTATGTCTGGGGACTAGGGAGCCATCCTTCATCCTGTGATGGTTTGTAGAGAACATGCTGAGGACCATTCAGGGAGCACTCCTGTGTTCACTTCAGAGCATTTCCTTATAATCCTTTCAGATATTTACTGAGCAACTATTATGTTCCAGATGCTGGCCCTACCAGTGCTGGGAATATCAGACTTTGATACTTTTTAATGTCATATTAAAAGTAAAGCATCTCTGGCAACAATTCATTTGGCTAGCAAACCCAAATTATGAAAATAGTCCAATCTTAAGACAGTCTGTTAGTCATGTTTTACCTCAGTTATTGTTTCTTTTTTAAATGGCAACAAACTATAGCATTATTTTTGAGCTCATTTATAATTTACTGGATAAATGGGTTTATGTGCTTAGTCATGTCTGACTCTCTGAGACCCCATGGACTGTAGCCCACCAGGCTTCTCTGTCCATGGGGATTCTCCAGGCAAGAAAACTGGAGTGGGTTGCCATGCCCTTTTCCAGTGGATCTTCCCAACCCAGGGATTGAACCCAGGACTCCTGCACTGCAGGAAGATTCTTGACCATCTGAACCAAAAGGTCAGCTGCATTTTAAGACACCTTAAATTAATAGTATAAATTGAAAGAGACACATGTACCCCAATGTTCATCGCAGCACTGTTTACAATAGCCAGGACATGGAAGCAACCTAGATGTCCATCAGCAGATGAATGGATAAGAAAGTGTGGTACATATACACAATGGAGTATTACTCAGCCATGAAAAAGAATACATTTGAATCAGTTCTAATGAGGTGGATGAAACTGGAGTGGATTATACAGAGTGAAGTAAGCCAGAAAGAAAAACACCAATACAGTATACTAACGCATATATATGGAATTTAGAAAGATGGTAACGATAACCCTGTATGTGAGACAGCAAAATAGACACAGATGTATAGAACAGTCTTTTGGACTCTGTGGGAGAGGGAGAGGGTGGTATGATTTGGGGGAATGGCATTGAAACATGTATAATATCATATAAGAAATGAATTGCCAGTCCAGGTTCAATACAGGATGCTTGGGGCTGGTGCACTGGGATGACCCAGAGGGATGGTATGGGGAGGGAGGTGGGAAGGGGGTTCAGGATGGGGAACACGTGTACACCCATGGCGGATTCGTGTTGATGTGTGGCAGAACCAATACAATATTGTAAAGTAATTAGCCTCCAATTAAAATAAATAAATTTAAATTTAAATAAATAAATAAGCAGGGTGCCAATAATAAATTGGGATTTGCTGAGTAATTATTAATAATTATATTAAAAAACTATTATTCTAAAGTCCTGACAAAAGCCAAATATCAAAGACATACAGAGATACGCTCAACTCATATGTTTTCTTACATCCTCAAAAAATTACAAATACTTGAGTTTAAAATATGGGATGCATTTAGAAACCTTCTTTCTGTCCTTTGAAAACTTTAAACATTTTCTAAGATACTACTTTGCTTAATTAGAGAGAGGTCATATGTTTATTAAATATAAGTTTAATCCATTCTACTTATGCCTGGTGGCCAAGGTAACATTTTGGAGGATTTAAAATATTGGGCCATCCAAGTTTTTCCATGTTGATTGAAGTCAGAGTTTGGGACTTAGTATACTAAGGAGTGTGTTCCCATCACTTATGCATTTGAAATGTAAAAGGCTTTATTTTGAATGCACTGAGCCATATTAAAAGTAAAATGGAATTTTGTATGCTTCAGATATAGCCAAGGAGATTTGCTCAATGTCATTTTGAATGTTCCCCAATCTGAGGGTGGAATCCCTCAGGTAATACTGGAAACATTTTGAGCCCTTGTATTTTGAAAAGAGGCACTTAATATAAACAACCAAAAATGTTTTTAAGCAAAATATTATATATATATATATATATAATACACATATATAGTTATATCCATATATAGGCTTATATCTTTGGTTATTCAAGAAGTAATACAATATTGAATTATTTTCATTTTTAAAAAATATTTTTCCAAAACAGGAGTGCTAAAAACAAATATTTTAGGCACCATAATCCTCTATTGCCCCAACAAGTAATTCAAAGGTGCAACAGAATCTTAGTATGATCGTTGTTTTTTTTCTGTTCTGTGCCTTTATTAACAAAAAAATATGGGTTGAACTTTGCTGACATCTTTGACTAGTCTTTGGTACTAAATTATTTGTGAGCATACAGAGCTAAATATAGACTACTTTTACTTTGCTAAAAATTTTACTGTTGTCTTTCTCAAAATGCAAGGCAGGGTAGAGGGGAGAAGGGATACAGTGAATGCAGTATTTGCTTATCAGAAAATTCCCAAGTATCTATTTTGGTGCATCTGAGAGCAGAAATGAAGATTTCCAAGTAAATAAACAAGCTACATGAAAAAACATCAGAACAAAAATGCCACAATTCCCATTAGTAAGAATAACAATGAGAAGAAACAATTGCATTCTCTTACAAATTAGCTATATAAATGAAATCTTTATAAGCCAAGTTTGTATTTAAAAATAGAGATAATAAAGACATGTATATTTATGGTGGTGTTAAAAGATTCCAAGTTACAGCAGACAATCACTGTTTATATTTAGGTTGGGGAAAAAGGAGAAATTAATTTCCTCTTTCATTTAACTATGTGGTATAGACTTCTGGGCACTTTAATTTATTTTCATATCCAAAATGTAGGCAGTGTTCACCGATAGGAGATGAAATGTAAAGTGTTCATCAGTTTAAAGCAGATTCTAGTGGATTTGTTTTTAACTGATATATAGTTGATGTACTATGTTATATAAGTTGCTTGTGTGGTGAGTCACTTCAGTTGTGTCCAACTCTGGCCTGCCAGGCTCTCAGTCCGTGGGGTTCTCCAGGCAGGAATACTGGAGTGGGTTGCCATTTACTTCTCCAGGGGATTTTCCCAGGCCAGGATTGAACCTGCATCTCTTATGTCTTCTGCGTTGGCAAGCGGGTTCTCTACCACTAGTGCTACATGGGAAACCCATTATATGTCACCTATGTACAATGTAGTGATACAGTTTACAAAGCTTATACTCCACTTACAGTTATTATAAGTTATTGGCTATATTCTGTGTTGTACAGTGTATCTTTGTAGCTTATTTTATCCAGAAGAATTTGTACCTCTTACTCGTCTACCCCATCTCTTGCTTCTGGCTGCCTCTCCAGTCTCATTTTTTCTTCTTGACCTCAGTCCAGCCAGCCACAATGCCTGGATTCAGTTTCTCCAAGACTTCATTTCCTGTCTCATACTTTTCACAGTTGCTTCTATTTGTTAGTTCATTTAGATCTCTCTTTGGGTTCAGGTTTCAGTTCTGACTCAGTGGGAAAGCTCTTCCTGTCCTCTCTCCCTAACACCAGCCCGCTCTGGTCTAGCCTGCCACCCAGTATGCTTTATTCTCAGCAGTCACAGCCCTCTGAAATCATCTTGTATTTGTTTTCTGTGTGTTCATTGACTGTCTTGGCCCCATGCACAAGGCAGCTCTTTGAGCATTCGCCTCTCGTCTGCCTAGGTTAACCACTTTGTTTCTAGTGCCTAAAACGTGGTTGTCCTAATAGCTCTAAGTAAGAAGCCAAGAAATATTTTAAAATTAGCTGCTGCTGCTAAGTCTCTTCAGTCGTGTCCAACTCTGTGCGACCCCACAGACAGCCTCCTACTAGGCTCCTCTGTCCCTGGGATTCTCCAGACAAGAACACTGGAGTGGGTTGCCATTTCCTTCTCCAATGCATGAAAGTGAAAAGTGAAAGTGAAGTCGCTCAGTCGTATCCGACTCTTAGCGACCTCATGGACTGCAGCCTACCAGGCTCCTCCGTCCATGGCATTTTCCAGTTGATCAAATTCATGAGTTGCAAAGTCATCCATTAGATTTATCAGGTAACCTAAGGGAGAAGAGAGTAACTGGCGCCAACGCTGAGCATTTTGAGCTCCTGGTTTTCCCTGGAAACAATTCCAGGCAAAGAATTGATTCTCTGCAGAGAATCAGGGGTATGATTTGCCTCTTCCTGTGACATTTACCCCCACAGCTGTGTGCCTTGAAATGCAAGTCTCTACTAGTGAGTAAGTCTGGAGTGAAAGCCCCTTGTGTACATGATGGCTCAGACACTGAAGGCGTGAAACAACATACTGGATCTGAGTCACAGCTTTGCACTCAGGCCCTGTTTTAATTTACTCTGATGGGAAACTGTATCTGAGTGGCAGGGAAAGTGAGTGTGTTGCCAACAGCTGTTTCCATGCATTGAGCCATCAGATAGTGGGGCTGGCAATTGTGGACAGGAGCAACATAAAACATGCATGTTTCATGCTTGTTGGTCTGTTTGCACTGAGCAGTTTTTTTGTGATTTTAATGATTTTCAGGGTTACTTAGATGCTTTCTGAAAAGTTTACAGTCATCCATCTCATGTCAAAAACTGTATTTAGAGGGATCAATGACACAGATGACGTAAGCTGCTCGGCACAAGAAGAACTCTCATGTTCAGAAATCTTCAGTCTAAGAAGTCATCATGGAACTTTAAAAGCTTCCAGAAATGTCCCGTTGTATCTACAGTAGTGTTTTAAGCATCGCATCAAGGACGCAGTTGGCTGAAGCCGTGTGAGGCACGTGTTTTAAAAGAGTCCTTGTATTCCTGCAGGTGAATGTTTTAGCCCTTTTGTGAAGGTAATTGCAAGTGTGTCTTATTGCATGGACTTGAAGCATTTCAAATAGAGATAGATGAAATCCTTTTTTGGAGCCAGATGATAACTGCTGAGGTGAGAGGAGAAAAGCAGCTCCTCTGCCCCTCATTCTGGTGTCTTTTAACCAACCTCCCTTCCCCACGCAGCGCTTCCCCTTAAAATGATGCAGCTTTGCTTCACGAGGGGGAACGTCACTTTCTAATGGATTTGAGGCAGCAGCTGTGGGTGAATGAAAAAGCGGTACTTCAGACCCCAGCAGCCTCACCGCAGCATCCTCACAAGGGAACCGAAGCACAGTCTTTGCTCTTGAGGTAGTAGCTGGCCGGGCGCGAGGCAGAAAGCAGACATTCCTCAACAGGGTGGTTTTCTGCCTGCTGTCCAAGGAGGCTCCAATTCCCAGTTGCAGAAGACCTAAGACAGTGGAAGGTGTGTAAAAGCTAGCTCAGGGGCCTGCGTAAGTACCCATCGCAAATAAAAATGCATCTAGGAAGATGTGTATAAAATTAAATAATCTCATAAAAGCTCCTTTAGTTTAGGGTTATATACTTCTTGCCATTCCATGCTGCAACATTTGCCCTTTTATGACAGCGTGGTGTTAATAAGGGCACAAATGTAAGTTGGGTTTTTAAATTTTCTTAATTGTCTCTTCCCCTCACCCTGCAAATGGACACTGAGTACTGATTGATCCTCAGATGGTATTTTAATTCATATTGATCCATGATCAGATTTTAAAACATGGAGAGTGCTGATTTAGACTTCACTTTTTAACTTCATAAAGTATATGTTGTTTCATTTTGCTTATAACAGTTATAACCTTCTTCCCGATATCTAATTTCACGTCACAGCTTTTTAATAAAGAAACCCACACAGGCTGTTTTCACTTCTCCCACCTAAAAGCTGCTTCTAATGGGCAGCTGACACATGACCACATTGCCTCTCATAGGCATGATTGTGCACTCTTTCACTTCATTGGATTTCTATGATGATTTCCGCTGACACTGCCAGAGAGAAGGTGGCATTTTGAAGTTTTGTTCTGTGAGTCCTTCCAGGTAAACAAGAGTGCACTGCGTGATAGAATGAGTTTGTTTGGCCTTCATGTTTGTCTCCAGATTCAGCTCAGTTCAGTTCAGCTGCTCAGTCGTGTCCGAGTCTTTGTGACCCCATGGACAGCAGCACGCCTGGCCTCCCTGTCCATCACCAACTCCCGGAGTTCACCCAAACTCATGTCCATTGAGTCGGTGATGCCATCCAGCCATCTCATCCTCTGTCGTCCCCTTCTCCTCCCACCTCCAATCTTTCCCAGCATCAGGGTCTTTTCAAATGAGTCATCTCTTCACATCAGGTCTCCAGATTAATCTCTTGGTAGTTGCTCGTCATCAGTGACATTCCAGGGTCACTTTTATCTCCATCTACCAACATAAAGGGAGATGAGGGTAGACACCCTCTTGTCACCCTCCCTGGGTGTACCCTTGACTACTCAGCCATCAACACACACTGGTCACCTGATGAGATTGTTTTCTTTTCTTTTTTTTTTTTTTAAATTTATTTATTTATTTTTAATTTTTACTTTACAATTCTGTATTGGTTTTGGCATAGATTGACATGAATCCACCACAGGTGTACATGCATTCCCAAACCTGAACCCCCCTCCCACCCCTCTCCCCACAACATCTCTCTGGGTCATCCCCGCGCATCAGCCCCAAGCGTGTCATATCCTGCATCAGACATAGACTGGCATTTCGATTCTTACATGATATTATACATGTTTCAATGCCATTCTCCCAAATCATCACACCCTCTCCCTCTCCCTCTGAGTCCAAAAGTCCGCTATACACATCTGTGTCTTTTTTGCTGTCCTGCATACAGGGTCATCATTGCCATCTTCCTAAATTCCATATATATGTGTCAGTATACTGTATTGGTGTTTTTCTTTCTGGCTCACTTCACTCTGTATAATCGGCTCCAGTTTCATCCATCTCATCAGAACTGATTCAAATGTATTCTTTTTAATGGCTGAGTAATACTCCATTGTGTATATGTACCACAGCTTTCTTATCCATTCATCTACTGATGGACATCTAGGTTGTTTCCATGTCCTGGCTATTATAAACAGTGCTGCAATGAACATTGGGGTACATGTGTCTCTTTCAATTCTGGTTTCCTCTGTGTGTATGCCCAACAGTGGGATTGCTGGGTCATAAGGCATTTCTATTTGCAATTTTTTAAGGAATCTCCACACTGTTCTCCATAGTGGCTGTACTAGTTTGCATTCCCACCAACAGTGTAGGAGGGTTCCCTTCTCTCCACATCCTCTCCAGCATTTATTGCTTGCAGATTTTTGGATCGCAGACATTCTGACTGGTGTGAAGTGGTACCTCATTGTGGTTTTGATTTGCATTTCTCTAATAATGAGTGATGTTGAGCATCTTTTCATGTGTTTGTTGGCCATCCGTATGTCTTCTTTGGAGAAATGTCTATTTAGTTCTTTGGCCCATTTTTTGATTGGGTCGTTTATTTTTCTGGAATTGAGCTGCAGGAGTTGCTTGTATATTTTTGAGATTAGTTGTTTGTCAGTTGCTTCATTTGCTATTATTTTCTCCCATTTGGAAGGCTGTCTTTTCACTTTGCTTATGTTTTCCTTTGTTGTGCAGAAGCTTTTAATTTTAATTAGATCCCATTTGTTTATTTTTGCTTTTATTTCCAGAATTCTGGGAGGTGGATCATAGAGGATCCTGCTGTGGTTTATGTCGGAGAGTGTTTTGCCTATGATCTTTAATCCATTTTGAGTTTATCTTTGTGTGCGGTGTTAGAAAGTGATCTAGTTTCATTCTTTTACAAGTGGTTGACCAGTTTTCCCAGCACCACTTGTTAAAGAGATTGTCTTTACTCCATTGTATATTCTTGCCTCCTTTGTCAAAGATAAGGTGTCCATATGTGTGTGGATTTATCTCTGGGCTTTCTATTTTGTTCCATTGATCTATATGTCTGTCTTTGTGCCAATACCATACTGTCTTGATGACTGTGGCTTTGTAGTAGAGCCTGAAGTCAGGCAAATTGATTCCTCCAGTTCCATTCTTCTTTCTCAAGATTGCTTTGGCTATTCGTGGTTTTTTGTATTTCCATACAAATCTTGAAATTATTTGTTCTAGTTCTGTGAAAAATATCGCCGGTATCTTGATATGGATTGCATTGAATTTGTAAATTGCTTTGGGTAATATACTCATTTTCACTATATTGATTCTTCTGATCCATGAGCATGGTATATTTCTCCATCTATTAGTGTCCTCTTTGATTTCTTTCATCAGTGTTTTATAGTTTTCTGTATATAGGTCTTTAGTTTCTTTAGGTAGATATGTTCCTAAGTATTTTATTCTTTTGGTTGCAATGGTGAATGGAATTGTTTCCTTAATTTCTTCTTCTACTTTCTCATTATTAGTGTATAGGAATGCAAGGGATTTCTGTGTGTTGATTTTATATCCTGCAACTTTACTATATTCATTAATTAGCTCTAGTAATTTTCTGGTAGAGTCTTTAGGGTTTTCTATGTAGAGGATCATGTCATCTGCAAACAGTGAGAGTTTTACTTCTTCTTTTCCAATTTGGATTCCTTTTATTTCTTTTTCTGCTCTGATTGCTGTGGCTAAAACTTCCAGAACTATGTTGAATAGTAGTGGTGAAAGTGGGCACCCTTGTCTTGTTCCTGACTTAAGGGGAAATGCTTTCAATTTTTCACCATTGAGGATAATGTTTGCTGTGGGTTTGTCATATATAGCTTTTATTATGTTGAGGTATGTTCCTTCTATTCCTGCTTTCTGGAGAGTTTTTATCATAAATGGATGTTGAATTTTGTCAAAGGCCTTCTCTGCATCTATTGAGATAATCATATGGTTTTTATTTTTCAATTTGTTAATGTGGTGAATTACATTGATTGATTTGCGGATATTGAAGAATCCTTGCATCCCTGGGATAAAGCCCACTTGGCCATGGTGTACGATCTTTTTAATGTGTTGTTGGATTCTGATTGCTAGAATTTTGTTGAGGATTTTTGCATCTATGTTCATCAGTGATATTGGCCTGTAGTTTTCCTTTTTTGTGGTATCTTTGTCAGGTTTTGGTATTAGGGTGATGGTGGCCTCATAGAATGAGTTTGGAAGTTTCCCTTCCTCTGCAATTTTCTGGAAGAGTTTGAGTAGGATAGGTGTTAACTCTTCTCGAAATTTTTGGTAGAATTCAGCTGTGAAGCCGTCTGGACCTGGGCTTTTGTTTGCTGGAAGATTTCTGATTACAGTTTCAATTTCCGTGCTTGTGATGGGTCTGTTAAGATTGTCTATTTCTTCCTGGTTTAGTTTTGGAAAATTGTATTTTTCTAAGAATTTGTCCATTTCTTCCAGGTTGTCCATTTTATTGGCATATAATTGCTGATAGTAGTCTCTTATGATCCTTTGTATTTCTGTGTTGTCTGTTGTGATCTCTCCATTTTCATTTCTAATTTTATTGATTTGATTTTTCTCTCTTTGCTTCTTGATGAGTCTGGCTAATGGTCTGTCAATTTTATTTATCCTTTCAAAGAACCAGCTTTTGGCTTTGTTGATTTTTGCTATGGTCTCTTTTGTTTCTTTTGCATTTATTTCTGCCCTAATTTTTAAGATTTCTTTCCTTCTGCTAACTCTGGGGTTCTCCAATTCTTCCTTTTCTAGTTGCTTTAGGTGTAGAGTTAGGTTATTTATTTGACTTTTTTCTTGTTTCTTGAGGTATGCCTGTATTGCTATGAACTTTCCTCTTAGCACTGCTTTTATAGTGTCCCACAGGTTTTGGGTTGTTGTGTTTTCATTTTCATTAGTTTCTATGCATATTTTGATTTCTTTTTTGATTTCTTCTGTGATTTGTTGGTTATTCAGAAGCGTGTTGTTCAGCCTCTATATGTTGGAATTTTTAATAGGTTTCCTCCTGTAATTGAGATCTAATCTTAGTGCATTATGGTCAGAAAAGATGCTTGGAATGATTTCGATTTTTTTGAATTTATCAAGGTTATATTTATGGCCCAGGATGTGATCTATCCTCGAGAAGGTTCCATGAGCACTTGAGAAAAAGGTGAAATTCATTGTTTTGGGGTGAAATGTCCTATAGATATCAATTAGGTCTAACTGGTCTAATGTATCATTTAAAGTTTGCATTTCTTTGTTAATTTTCTGTTTAGTTGATCTGTCCATATGTGTGAGTGGGGTATTAAAGTCTCCCACTATTATTGTGTTGTTGTTAATTTCCTCTTTCATACTTGTTAGCATTTGTCCTACATATTGCGGTGCTCCTATATTGGGTGCATATATATTTATAATTGTTATATCTTCTTCTTGGATTGATCCTTTGATCATTATGTAGTGGCCTTCTTTGTCTCTTTTCACAGCCTTTGTTTTAAAGTCTATTTTATCGGATATGAGTATTGCCACTCCTGCTTTCTTTTGGTCTCTATTTGCATGGAATATCTTTTTCCAACCCTTCACTTTCAGTCTGTATGTGTCCCTTGTTTTGAGGTGGGTCTCTTGTAAGCAGCATATAGAGGGTTCTTGTTTTTGTATCCAATCGGCCAGTCTTTGCCTTTTGGTTGGGGCATTCAATCCATTTACGTTTAAGGTAATTATTGATAAGTATGATCCCGTTGCCATTTATTTTATTATTTTGGGTTCGGGTTTATACTCCCTTTTTGTGTTTCCTGTCTAGAGAATATCCTTTAGAATTTGTTGGAGAGCTGGTTTGGTGGTGCTGAATTCTCTCAGCTTTTGCTTGTCTGTAAAGCTTTTGATTTCTCCTTCATATTTGAATGAGATCCTTGCTGGGTATAGTAATCTGGGCTGTAGGTTATTTTCTTTCATCACTTTAAGTATGTCTTGCCATTCCCTCCTGGCCTGAAGAGTTTCTATTGAGAGATCAGCTGTTATCCTTATGGGAATCCCCTTGTGTGTTATTTGTTGTTTTTCCCTTGCTGCTTTTAATAGTTGTTCTTTGTGTTTGATCTTTGTTAATTTGATTAATATGTGTCTTGGGGTGTTTCGCCTTGGGTTTATCCTATTTGGGACTCTCTGGGTTTCTTGAACTTGGGTGATTATTTCCTTCCCCATTTTAGGGAAGTTTTCAACTATTATCTCCTCAAGGATTTTCTCATGGTCTTTCTTTTTGTCTTCTTCTTCTGGGACTCCTATAATTCAAATGTTGGAGCGTTTCATATTGTCCTGGAGGTCTCTGAGATTGTCCTCATTTCTTTTAATTCGTTTTTCTTTTTTCCTCTCTGATTCATTTATTTCTACCATTCTGTCTTCTATTTCACTAATCCTATCTTCTGCCTCCGTTATTCTATTATTTGTTGCCTCCAGAGTGTTTCTGATCTCATTTATTGCATTATTCATTGTATATTGACTCTTTTTTATTTCTTCTAGGTCCTTGTTGAACCTTTCTTGCATCTTCTCAATCCTTGTCTCTAGGGTATTTATCTGTGATTCCATTTTGACTTCAAGGTTTTGGATCATTTTCACTATCAATATTCGGAATTCTTTCTCAGGTAGATTCCCTATCTCTTCCTCTTTTGTCTGGTTTGGTGGGCATTTCTCCTGCTCCTTTACCTGTTGGGTATTCCTCTGTCTCTTCATCTTTGTTATATTGCTGCGTTTGGAATGGCCTTTTTGTATTCTGGTAATTTGTGGAGTTTTCCTTATTGTGGAGCTTCCTCACTGTGGGTGGGGTTGTATCAGTGGCTTGTCAAGGTTTCCTGGTTAGGGAAGCTTGTGTTGGAGGTCTGGTGGGTGGAGCTGGGTTTCTTCTCTCTGGAGTGCAGTGGAGTGACCAGTAATGGGTTATGAGACGTCTAAAGTTTTGGAGTAACTTTGAACTGCTTGTATATTGAAGCTCAGGGGTGTGTTCCTGTGTTGCTGGAGAATTTGTGTGATATGTCTTGCTCTGGTACTTGTTGGCCCTTGGGTGGAGCTTTGTTTCAGTGTAGGTTTGGAGGCATTTGATGAGCTCCTATTGCTTAATGTTCCCTGAATTCAGGAGTTCTCTGATGTTCTCAAGCTTTGGACTTAAGCCTCCTGCTTCTGGTTTTCGGTTTTATTTTTACGGTGGTCTCTAGACTTCTCCATCTATACAGCACCAATGATATAGCATCTAGGCTAAAGATGAAAGGTTTCTCCACATTGAGGGGCACCCAGAGAGGTTCACTGTTTTTGAAGACAATGATCTGCTTTTCTGGTTGCCTGATGTCCTCTGCCTGCATTCAGAGGTTGTTTTGTGGAGTTTGCTCCGCATTGAAATGATCTTTTGAGGAATTTGTGAGGGAGAAAGTGGTCTTCCCTTCCTATTCCTCCGCCATCTTGAGATTGTTTTCTGTGTGAGGCCAAGTTATCACACACTGAGTCCTTATCCCCATCAATCCCAGCTCATTGACATATTCTTCTCTTTGAGGTTGCAAGTGTTCGCTTTGTGATTTTTGGCCTTGGGCTGTGCGACACATGGATTTCTTGAGGGCAGGGAACATATCTTCTCATTTTGATCTTCCTAGTACTTAGCCTGGACTCTGGCAGGAAAGCAGTGAATGCAGAGACCTGCTTACCAATCCTTTACCATGTGCTAGCTCTCTAGGCAACTCTACAAGTCTAAGTCTTTCTGCGGTTCCAGGGAGCTGAGTGTTTTAGGGTCAGACGCACACAGGTGTGAAAACAGCTTGCTTACAATGATGTTGTTAAGGAAATGAAGCCCGAGATTTCTTTCACATCTAAACACTAGATGCTTTTACCAAAAATAATAATAATAATAATAATAATAATAATAATACTGTTTCTGTTAATAGAGCACTTCAAAGTAAGACCATCAGTAAGAGAAAGTGGACGTTGTCATTGAGTGAAGTACAATATTTTTGCATAATTAAGAAAGAATAATTGAAGGTTGTTCTTTGATTTGGTAGGTCTGATTTGAAGGGAATTTGTACGTTGCACAACTCAAGATGAAAATGAAATAATTTTGCGTTTTGGTATTTTCTATTATCTGTTGAAGTGTTTCCTTTCAAAGAATATCTATTTTTATGTACTGTCCCCAAATGTGATCTTTTCAGAAGGCGTGTTATCATCAAATGCATTTTCACAAAGCATAACACATTATGGGATTTGAATGGAGAGGGAAAACACATTTATAAAAGCAATACATAATAGCTGCAAATACAAATTTTGTTTTCTGATGTTAAACATGATGAATCTACAAGTCAGATATTTGTCATTAGTAACAATGACTCTTGGTTAAATGTGGCATAAATAAGCGGTTAAAGGCCTCATTACACAACTAAAATTAAGAATATAAGCTTCGTAGAACCCATGTTTTTTCCCCCTCAGACAGTGAAACAATTAATGCATGAGTTATGAAACAGGAAAGGAAAAAGGGAAAATTCTGTGTGTTGATTAACTACCATACCTTATGATTAGTATTTTCACGTAATTTTTATCTTCTAAACCTGAAGTTTCTTTTGCATAGGTTATTTTCATCAAAGGAAGCTGAGGCTCAGGGATTTTAATAACTTACCCAAGATTACAGGTTATAAGTGGCAGAACCAGAATTTGTCTGACACTGTTATTCATAATCTTCCCAGTACTTTTTGAGGCTCTGAGCAACTGCTACCTACGAGAATCTCCCCAATCTGAGAAAGCCTGAAATCCTGATTTAAGAGTAGCTTTCATTATAGCTGTTAGAAAGGAACAAAATGCTCTGTCAGAGGTAGCAAACCTAAATTATAATCAACAATGATAACAACTGTGAAACAGGAAACTTACTTGTGTGAAAGTATAGCAAAATAATCAAAGGCTTCAGGCAGCCAGTAGTCTGGGAAAAGGGCAATGAACATGACCAGTCCCATACACCTGGTGATGTCCAAGGGAGCAGTTTTGGTCCAGGGTTTTATGTGTACTAAACAATACGATAGAGGAATAAGACAAGCTACTATTTAGCCACTCACCGACCACTAGCACAGCTGAGAGCACAAGCTCAAGATTTCATGAATCCTTTTGGCTCTGAATTATCAGGACAGTTTTAGAAATGAGGGCCCAAGCTCAGAAATAAAAGCAAAAGCAAAAAAAAACCTACCCCAAAGCATCCATCTAGTAAGTGTCAGGACTGCGATAAACTTAGCAGTGGTCTAAATGCCAATGAAATGCTTACAACCATATTGCCTTTGCCTCCCTAGGGGCCACTGAGTAACAAGACACAAGAGATCTAAGGCAGAGTTGATCTGAATAGTGGAAAGTGATGCCTGGTGGGAGGTATTGAGGGAACAGGAGGAGGGCGCAGGTTAAGGAGCTGGTGTTAGAGAAGAGGAGGGGTGGTTCACTTTCTGAAGTTTCAGGGCACAAGCTGCCCTTGGAGACAGGAAAGGGTGCCCCTGCCTAACCCATGAGGTCGGACCCTCTCCTTCCTGACAGGCAGACCCTTTATTTCTCCTGTGCTTTGTTTGTCTGACCCTGTCACTGCTGTTCCCCTGCTGGAAACAGTCATCCATTCTGCCTGGTTAACGTCAGCTTTTTGCTGTGCTTGGTATTTCTTTATACCTTGCCCTGAGTGTAGAAAGATGTTGGCTGGTGATTAAAATGCACAAGAGGGGGCAATCATTAAATGAGAACCTTTTCTTTCCATGTGGCATCGTGAATAAAGGGGAGGTTTCTCATCTAAGAGATTTGAACCTTCATCTCTAAATTTGTCTACTTGGCAGATTCACTAGCCCAAATATATACACACTGGCATCTGAGAAGTAGGGTAAGGGCACATCTCTGGCGCAGCTGATTCTGTGTTGCCAGGTAATGTTCTGAAGCTGAATATGGGGAGATGGATGGGACTGGGTGGTCTGTGGCAGAAAGTCCAGGAATGTTACATTGGGTATGAGTCTGTAGACCAGTGCTTCTCAAAATGTGATGGAATCACCCAACCATCTTATAGAAGGCAGACTCTGATTAAGTTTGAGATAACTACCTGAGATTTTGCATTCATCACAAAATTGTGGGTGGTGTATGTATGACTTATCCATTCAGGCTGCTATGAAAATATACTGTTGGTTCAGTGGCGCAAACAGTAAACATTATTTCCCACACTTTTGGAGACTGGAAACTCCAAGATCAAGACCCCAACCAATTCATTGTCTGGTGAGGACCCCCTTCCCAGTTCATGGATAATTGTCTTCTGGCTTTGTCTTTGTGTAGTGGAAGGAGCTGGATAACTCTCTAGGGTCTGTTCTATAAAGGCACTAATCCCATCCACAAGGTCTCCACCCTCATGACCTAATTACCTCCAAGAAATTCCATCTCTTAACACCACCTCATAGGGAGTTACACTCCCAACATACAAATGGGATTAAGGGGGTGGGAGAGCACAAACATTCAGGCTGAAGGAGCTCAGAGAACATTTTGATTTTTCAGGCTGTGGAGCATCTTGCTCTCTTGCATGTGCATTAATCCTCTATTTCCAGGGCAGAGCCCCCAGGCAGCAGCTTGCACTAATTCTTCCTGAATCATCTGTGTAGACTATGCCACTTGATGCCAACAAATCATCCAGAGCTGATTCTGCACATCTCTTCCCAACTCCACACTCTGTGAGATCAAGGTGGTAGGTTGATGACAGCTGCAGTCGGAGTAGTTTCAGCACAGACATCAGTGAGTGCCACCCATCAAAAGATTTTTCTCAGCAGCTCGCTCACTCTTTGTTGCTATTTTATGAATTTATCATGACTGGAATCATGCTAATTCAGAGTATTTTCTTCCAGCGTGTTTCATTTTTACAACGTGATATTATTTTACGTGTATTTGTAGGGTGGAAGCTCCAGGCTGCCCAGGAGGTTATATTTTTTAAGACATCTAGGCTCAGAAATAAGCTGAGTGATGCATTCTACTCACATCCTTTAACCTGGGTTGTTCACAATATGGTGTCACCGACAGAAGAACTGCAGTGAATTACTAGGTGTAGAGCAGAATTTTGAAGCTTATTTAAAAGATAAGTTAACACACTTGGGCTTGTGTTTCATAATGTATGTAGTAAGCACATTTATTATCCTCAACAAAGCCTCAGCATAGCCACAGTTTTGATATTATTTCAATGGGAAAACGTGTTCTGAACTACGCAGTCCACTTACAAACACACATATGAGCCTGAATTGATTTTGCAAGTTTTGGAAAATTATGTGACCTGGATCAAGGGTTTTTCTTAGATTGCAGTTAAGGTTTGTGCTAATATACCTAAAAATGATAGTAAGATTTATAGCAAAAAAAGAATAATAATAAATTTACAGTTAAAAAAAAAAAGCAGGAAAAAACCCCTAGTGTGTGTGTGTGTGTTTATATGGAGAAGCTGCACAGTAGGGAAAGAAAGGGGGGGGCGGTGGAGGTGGGGCAGAATCCCAGCGAAGTGATCATTTGCCAGGTAAGAGAATCTATGTAGCAAAATCTTGCTGAAACTAGCTTAAAACCAAGTGGCACTGTGGTTGCTATCAAGGGACTGAGGCTCAGCAATCACAGATGGAGAGCAAAGCAGCATAAATCCCATGAGATTGTATAGGACCTGCTTTGGAATAGAAAAATGAACTTTCCTGAATTTTTATTTCTCTCTCCCTCTGTTTGGGCTCTAATAATTGTGCTTAGTTATGTGTAGTAAAATTATTCCAAGACAGGCAACAGAGGGTAGAGGGATGAAAAATGAAGAGGCCCACTGTTAATTAATAAATGATTTTAAATTTGAAGGTTGGCTATGCATTTAAGATGCACATGGGGGGAATGGCAAGGCCCTTATTAAATACCCAAAGGGTTAAGCCTTTTCTGAAAGATGGCTTCATTATCATGATTTCTTTAATTTTCATCTTTATCAGAAAAGCAAAATAAATTTCCATTTGAACACTATTAATAAGAGATTGAGCAGGAGTTTGAAGTATTCTACCATCTGGCTAAACCATCTGAATGTATATTGAGCTTATAAGCAAAATTCTGTCTATAAATAGCTAGTCACAAGGCTAATTTTTGTGTATAAGTTCCAACAGAGACAGACATAAACATCATGGAAAATGTCTTAACTGCCTAGCATAAGTAAAAGATACTGCAGATTCGGGATTTGCTGTCAGGGTTTGTTTCTTTATTTTTCTTGTTTAGCAATCACTGTAGTAAAATATATGGTTTTCACAGCATTAGGGATGGTGGCAAACTGAAATAAAATGAAAAGGAGACTGAGTTAGAAGGCGTGGCAGTGTTTAATCTGGGTTCTAACCCTGACTTGTCCTGAGAGTCATTGACAAGTCACTTAAATTACCCAGACCTCTGGCTCTTAAGGTCTAAAGTAAAGATATCTCTATTTGGAGACCTGTAAGTTTCAAAAATCATCCGATATCATCATTATTCTCAGATTTGGAAATGGAAAATTTTTCATGGGCTGTGGCATCATCTGAGGTTCCCTACAAAGAGCAGTGATGTGTAATCTAACTTTCTTACTGTATCTGGGTCATTCAGAGTGTCTGACTACATAGTATGATATTGATTAGCCAGGAAAAAATGACAAGATGGGAACTGAAATAAGTGGCTCATTACAAACCGGAGAGTGGGAGAAATAATGGTTAGTGATCTAGTCATAGATCAGTACATGACTGAAGGTCCCTCTGTGATGAGGAAACACATGGCAGTCTGAAACTCAGGGCATAATGTCAGTCATTGTCTGAAGTACCAGGAATATAATTTGAGTATAACATTGAAAACATCTACTCATATGGTATTCTTCAGTAATAAAATGGATGAATAAAATATCAAATTGGAATAGTGGTTTACAGTCAGAGGTGGGGTATAATTTTGCCCTTTGGGGACATTCAGTGTCATCTAGAAACAGTTTAGTTTATCACGACTAAGAGGGTGGTATAGCATCGGGTGGGTAGAGGACCTGGATGCTGCTAAAGATCCCACAGTCCACAAGAGGACCCCTCACGACAGAATTATTCTCCCCAGAATGTCAACAGTGCCAAGGTTGAGAAACTCTGAATTAGGAGAATCTTCTCCAACATCAGTTATCCCATGCGCTGCTTCAAATGAGGGAACTCTTAAATTCCACAAGGCAAATGGGGCAACTGACGAGTCATTGACCCATCACATGGGACTCAGAGGTGGAATGACAACTTGACCCGTCTTCTGGCCCACAGTGCAGTTTCTTCCCTGTAGTTTTTCTGAATGTGGTCGTCAGGGCAGGGGATTAGGGCCACCTGCAATGATCTCATGGAGAAGGCAATGGCACCCCACTCCAGCACTCTTGCCTGGAAAATCCCATGGATGGAGGAGCCTGGTGGGCTGCAGTCCATGGGGTCGCTAAGAGTCGGACACGACTGAGCGACTTCACTTTGACTTTTAACATTCATGCATTGGAGAAGGAAATGGTAACCCACTCCAGTGTTCTTGCCTGGAGAATCCCAGGGACAGGGGAGCCTGGAGGACTGCCGTCTATGGGGTCGCACAGAGTCGGACACGACTGAAGTGACTTAGTGGCAGCAGCAGCAGCAGCAGTGATCTCAAAACAAACCCTGTCTTTGTTCATTCTTCTCCAACCAGTGCTGCTGAGTTTGAGGAATCTGAATCTAGCAGGGAAGAGGAGCCAGGTATCTGCAATTTTTTAAAGCCCCCATGAGTGCATGCATGTGTGATCAGTCATGTCCAACTCTTTTCAAATGCATGGACTGTAGCCCACAAGGCTCCTTTGTTCATGGAATTTTCCAGACAAGAATATTGGAGTGGGTTGCCATTTCCTCCCCCAGGAGATCTTCCCATCCCAGAGATGGAAACTGTGTCCCTTTAATCTCCTCCATTGGCAGGCAGATCTTTTATCACTGCATCACCAGGGAAGTCCTTGAAAGCTCCCATATGATTGTAATTCACATGAACATTAAAACTACTGTACTTTACCAGACTGAACACTTAATGTGCACCAAGGATTTTTTATGGTCCTGAAAGGATGCAGCAATACATATGCAGAGGAGAATCAGAGATGCAGAGAGGTTTTTATTTATGGTCATGGTTCAAAATAGGAAATAACACTGTAAGCCATGCAGCATCAGTTCAGTTCAGTCGCTCAGTCGTGTCCAACTCTTTGCGACCCCATGAATCGCAGCACGCCAGGCCTCCCTGTCCATCACCATCTCCCAGCACAGCTATTTAAAATGTAAAAATGATTTACAAATAAAGGCCGAGTATTCCTTGGTGGCTCAGTGGTAACGAATCCACCTGCCAATACAGGGTCCATCTCTGGGGTGGGAAGATCCCTGGAGGAGGAAATGGCAACCCACTCCAGTGTTCTTGCTTGAGAAATCCCATGGACAGAGGAGATTGGCAGGCTGCGGTCCGTAGAGTCTCAAAGAGTCAGACATGATTTAGTGACTAAACAAAAACAACAGCAAATTAATGATGCATCTGCCAAATACATGCTCAAAGTTGAACAGCCTTCAAAGGAGGAACACTCTGGGCTGGACCAGCTGCTTAGTCGAATAGCATAAAATTTTTGTCCTCCCAAAGCCATGGATTTGTTCACTCCTTGGATCATTCAACTTTAGTTAGATGGAAATTAGTCTGACACTCCATGAGTTTCCTATAACAACCTGTCTCATAAATGCTATCTGCTTTTTGCCACAGAAGTCGGGGAAAGAAAGTATTAGGGCTTCTCCATCATCTTTCTATCCCATGACAAACCTAAATGATCCCAGGTCAAGGCCGCCTAGAATAGTCCTTACCATTCAGTTTATATTTATGTGGGTTTCACTCCACAGTTACAGAAATCTTCTGAAACTATTAACTCCTCTTGGATTGAGTGGAATACATGGGACTCTTGATCCCCTGTTTTGCTGTCATGAAGCTTATAAAATTAATAAATTTTGAATGTGTAGCTAAGAGGCTAAAAGAAACTGGGTGAATCTATTTATGGCAGCCAGTTGTAAACATATTATTTTATAACAGTAATCTTCAAGTTTATTCCTTGACCCTTTAATTAAAGTAGAATATTACACCCTCCTGTAGTATTGGTTTTAAGTTAAAAATTAACTTAAATATTGTGACTCAACCAAAGGAAAATAAAGGAAAAAGTAGCACTTTGTTCACATATCCCTACATGTGCCTCCTAGCCCCTTCCAGAGGCTCTGATGAACTGCACACCTTGAGAATCGCTGAATTAGAATGGCATGGAAAGTAAGAACATTACATGCTGGGCAAGCCGATTATTATTCTCATAATCTCTTTACGTGTTTGCAGATTGTCCTGCTAAGTGAACGGGTGCTGAAAACAAACTGTTTTGTGGTATTTGCTGATGGTATGAACCCTACAGCACAAGACCAAATTTCCTTTCCTGGGAAGCCCTGTTGTTTAGTGTTTGCAGACTCTGGGTTATTCGGATCTTCCAAGAATGCTGATAGCAAGGCATGTATTAAGATCAATGTAAAAACTTGAGTGGTAAAGAAATTCAGATGGTCCAAGTTCATAATAATTACCCCAGATTTCTTCTGCTTAATCTCATATTATAAAAGAAAAAAGAATCCTACAATTCTCAGGTGGAAATTAAAAGTTTAATATGTAAGTTTAATATTTTAAGTTATGCAGATACCTAGCTGCATTACCCAAATTCCATTACAAAATAGAACTAATAAATATATGGCAGTACAAACTCCAGCAATAAAGTATAAATGTATCCAATAATAGTTAAAGGAAGGCAAAATTATGCTCTTGTTAATTTTAGAGTTCTTTGAAATTTACTTGAAACAGAGGTCAATACAAGGTCTAAAGAAAGTCATGTGCCTACTCTTTGTGTCCATGGTTATTTCTCATCTATAAGGTCAGATGCCTTTCAAACACAGTTCTCAACCCTGGATGTACACGAGAGGAGACTGGGGGGCTTTCATAAAACAAATATAGCACTAGCAAATACCCCAAGATCTTGGCTCTGTTGGTCTGCACTAGAACCTGGACATGGATATTTTCTTCAAAACTCTTGAGGTGATTATAATGGGCAAAGGTTGAAAGCCATTGGCAAGCAGAAACTTTGACTAGAGTACTTTACACAGTCATGCAGCTGTTAATGAAATGCAAGATTTTTGCCCTATTAATGATCTGCCAGCCATTCAGGAAAAAAAAAAAAGTCTCTGCTTCAATACTTGTCATCTGTATAGACCAACCTTGAAAAACATTATCTCTTAATTAGATTCTAACTATCTGTACTCCCCCTTCCACATGCAAAAGACAAGGAGTAAAAGGCAGTGGAGAAGGAGGTCATTCTGGTGACTCAAGATTTAAGGGTTAAACCGCATAAATCTTTATTGGTGGATCGATATTTTGATAAATGGTCAACGGTATTAATGAAGGGTTTGCAAATAAGGATTCTTTGAAGTAGTTTTTTATCCTGTCTCTTCCAGAATGTGCTATAAGGGTATTTTAAGCCATTTTAAGCCCGGTATGCAGTGCTTCAGATGTATTTTTCATGATTTGAGAGTGAAATACATTTTAAATTCAAATACATACAGAATGGAAAACTCCTAGTTTCTCTTATCATCAATAGGTTGTAAGCAATTTGGAAAATCCAATGGACAAAGCAATCATAACAAGCCTCGAAGGATTTCATGAAGGAGCCCTAGTTTAAATAACTTAAAAATCTTGTGTGAGCACGCGTGTGTGTGTGCGCACGCGCATGCGTGCATGTGAACAAACTTGATCTATATAAGTCCCGTCACTTTTTTTCCTATTTATATTGCAAACATATTGGTTTGTTGTTTATTATCAGGTTGCTTATTTTTACTATTCTAATGAGAATAATTATTTTTGGTCTAAAGAGAATAATATGGATGCAAAGTACTCAACTCTCAAAGTGTCAGCGGTGTTCCCATGACAGGTAATGAGGCAATTTGGCAGAACATCACAAACTAATTGAGCTCAGCTCACATCAATGAGGCTTGTTCAGCTGAGGCTGCGCCTCCTAAAAAGAACAGTGGAATTAAATGAGACAATGTGACATGTACAATTTTAATTGGAAGCTCTAATTTAAAATATTTAAAAGCATGTTTAAAATAATTTGTGAATCCATACAGATGCTTCCTTCTCCAGCTAATTAAGAATATTCAGTGGGTCATATAAAGTCTGAGTGTCAAAACTATGAATTATTGAAGTCCCTGCACATATAAGTGTACTTGCACCTTTAGGCAAGATCAAATTTAGTTTAACAGAGGAAAATGGGAAAGAAACAATCCTCATGACTGCAGAAGGGTAGGTGATTTTTAAAGTGATATTTTTAAAACCATTAAAAGTATTATTGCCCATCTGTTTTCAAATATCTTCATTAATGTTATATTTGAATATATTTTAAAACAAGTCAGCTAGGTAGAATTTGGAATGTAATTTAGAGAGGCTATGGTGCAATGCTATTTTGATTTTTTTTGGATGCCATTAATCTACTTTTTATTGCTTTTAAGTTGTTCTGTGTCCACATAGCAAACAGTAATTATAAAGACAGCTTTTTAATAACCATGAAATTCTTAGTTTCTAATACTGCTTAAAATCTACAGCCACTGATTGTTTAAAATTCACCGCTGTTCTCATTTTAAAAGAAAAAGAGTTTAGGGGAGAAAAGGAAAAATAGTTTTATTGCTAACATAGTCATAATTCAGTAATAAATCACAAGTAAAAAAGAAACTTATAAAATCTGATACCTGCTAACTGAAAGTATAATCGCAGTATACTAATGATTTAGACTGACAGGAAAACAACTTTTCTAGAACTATAGCAATGTACCTCCAATTAATTTCAGTAGCCTTAGTGTGATTTCCTAAGGAGAATATCATAAATTTCAATGTTTAGTCACATTTTTTATACATTAGCAAATGATAGCGACAGTGAATAATTACAGAGCATGATGTTTTACCGTGGTTTTATTTACGTTTTTATGACTATCACAGGTTTCCAAATGTTAACAAATATAATGGATTCATCTTAGGTAGTACTGAAAATTAGAAATGTTCTTAGGAAAGGGAAGATGTCTCATGAGCTAAGTGGTAAACTCTTAGGAATCTAGGATGTAAAAAGAAAAGCAATACAAGAAGAACTGAGGTGGATGAAGAAAGATTGATGTCAGAGAAAGCAAAGCAAAGTCATTGTATTTTAACTGGGGTCTGGAGAAGTGAATTAAGGAGACTGAAACATGCTGGAAGAAACATAGAACCTAATAATATGAAAACAGACTATTTTAAGTGGAACATTTGTCTCAAAGCTGGTGCCTAAGTACTGCAACAACAACTTGTATTATTTTGTACATTATCTATCATCTAAGGTCTTTGTCTTGCACAATTGCAAAGAGGAGGCAAACCCAAGGAAATTGCTGTCCTCAGACAAAGGAAAATAAGACAAATCTTATTAACCGTAACATACATGATGCATACACAGTACATATACATCAGACATGCGTGCATATATCACACATACGTGCACATGCATATGTGTGCAGCTTACATCAGAGATAATACATAGCTCATGCATATACACACATCATGGATACATGAAGTCTGAATGCATCAGACATGGCTAAATATCCTGAAGACAGGTACCCGGGCTCCAACTTTTCTAACTTCTTTGCTGGGTCTAAATGATAACAGAAGATTTCACCCTACTGATTTATTCTCCTTGATATGTAAGTATTGGGGCTGTTCTTAAGTAAAACCTTTCTTATTCCACTTAAGAACAGAATTGAAAAACTGGCCCATTTTATTTCTCCATGAAATACAGCCTAATTTTCTTTCAGCCTCCAAAGGAGATGATTAATCTCCACCTAGGTTTTAGCTGTTTTTTCCAAGTAGGCAACATTATGACCAGACAGCATTGCTAGCTTTGTGGTTTTTCTATTAGCACTATGTTTTAAAATTTACCCAGGCCCACTTAACTTTGGAAACAAAGAGACTAGAACTCAAGAAAACCTATTCTAGATTTAAATATTTATTTTTAGCTTAAATCATTTTCACAAAACTCACAATTCCATTAGGAATTACCTCTGTTAATCACCTACATTGTTGCCTGTTCTAAGAACAATTTAAGAGATAGCTATTTCATTTTGTGAAGTAGCTTCTAGTGTTCTTCAGTAATACTTCATAAATAATTATTACTGCCTATACCAGGGCTAATTTGAAAATAATTTATACCTAATTAGTAGGCATTACTCCAAGGATTAAGAAGATGTAAATGAATACTGAAAATGAACCCCAAACATGTGGGTCATTGACCTATTAAGTCCTAGCTCCTTGTGAGAAATCTCATGTGATCTCTTAAGACAAAGAAATCGCATCACTATTCTATTACCATAAAAAGTCTTAGAAACTACATGGCCATCAAACTAATACCTTTGGATACATATATTTTTATGTATACATGTATTGTTATTTTTGTACAAATGTTTCTTTTTATAGATAGATTTACCTCAAAATGCCAAATTTTTTTATGAATCAAAGTGATTAAAGGAAGAGAAATAATATGTGGAATAATGTGTTTTGGGTAATATATCATAACACACATTCCAAAATATTTCAATATGCTTTAAAGTCTATATGTGCTTTCAAGTCTGACAAATACTATTCTTCTATATTTTAAAAAGCATTTGGTAATAACTTCAGGGATGAGAGGCGGGGAAAATGTTGTAATCGGGATATTCTGACAAAACCATTTCCTTCTGTAGTTGTACAGAATTAATTAATTAACTTCTTGTTTTCTTTAGAAAATAGACAACATTTAATATATAAATACAGGTAATATTATAACTGTATTATCAATAGTATATTTCCCTTAATGATAACTCTTTGATCACTATGTTTCATTCTTTGTAATAAGAGAAGTAAGTGTTTAAGTTGTATAAAGTAGAAATACCTATAGAAAAATCTCTCATACAATCTGATACTTCTGGAAGCATATATTTTATATTTCTTCCTGGACTCAACATTACCAACTAAATCATAAATCCTTCATACCTGACTTTTAAATAGATAATCAACGTTTCAATCTTGTTTGTTAACATATTTGTAAGTAGAGATTTTGAAAAGCAGATCAGTAAAAATCAAACACCAAAATTTCATTTTCTGTCCCATTAGGATACACATTTTTATGATGTGAGTACATTTTGTTACAACCTTTTATATCCCTGCCAGATATACAAATTGTTTATTTTTGCATTTAAACTACCAGTTTGATTTTTTCCAAACTGGAGACAAATGTGCTATTTTAAATGAACAAATGAGCCTAAATTGATGAGCAGCCAAAAATTCTCAGGAACTTATAGGAAACAAGATGAGATGGCATTTAATCATATGATATACTGGTTAAAGCTGATGTGATTTAGAAATATAATTAAGACATCTTAACTACATCAGCCCCATTTTATCACAGACACTCAAAAATTCATGGTGCCTAGTTGCAAATTGAAGACAGTATATAAATGTAACCCCAGCTTGGCAAACACTAGCTTTTCCAGCAAAGTCATCTTGTGTTACAGACTATATAGTGTGTCCAGTGAAAGATGATTTGTGTCAGCTAAAACTGTAGCCTGGAGCTACGCTTGGTGTGTTATTACTTTAATCTAGTTATTGCAGCCTTGAAGTGTATGTGAGCAAGTCCAGAGAAGAAATATCAAAAGCACAACCTACCCTGATCATTAAGAATTTCTAGGAATAGCAAAGAAAAAGACTCCAGGATATTTCTCGTTTGTTTATTTTTTGAGTATGTTGGCTTTTTATTCAAGAACAGGTATTATCTAATATAAGAAAATAATTAGAGTTTACCATTGTGTAATGTTGCCTTCCATAATTGAGCTTTTGAAAAATTAGTTGAAGATATGCCAGTAAAGTGATAATTATATAGATTGAAAATTTTAAATCAAATATAGCTGTTAACATTAGGACTAGTCTTCTGGACTGTATTGAGGGTTGCCGATCATAAATTTTCTTTACTTTATAAAAATGTGAGTATATGTATAGTTTCAAATAAGTCTAAGAAAAATGTTGTTATAAAATGCCTTAATAACAGAATAGAGTAGAAGTAAGCATTCAGTCATCACATTTGAATAGAAACCAAATTCTAAATAGTAATAAGTGGGATTTAAAGATCAGTGTAATGTCACCCATAAATCATTTTCTTTAACTGATGGAAGGAAGCAGATTCAGAATTTTCAGTTATTTTTATCAACATAACATAAAAATGTGTTCATTGAACACATAATTATGGATAGAAAAATAAATGAATGGCAAAGTGAATTTTCTATTTGCTCTCTATTTTTGCTTAGTGTTTTTACATTGTTTCCTTTAAAAATTAATTATAATGCTTAAGTTGTTTTAAAATACTTCAGTTGGTTCTTAAACATGGAAAATATTTTGCTATTATGAGAAAAAAAATGAAAAAAAAAATTACCAAAAGGATAGACCTAATGTAAATGCACAATACATTATGTTAATGTTAGTAAATTCATTGTATTTACATAATTAGATAAATTATTATATTTTATAAGTGAAACATTTTGTATGAGAAACAAAGAATTACCTTACAGGTTAATTTAATCATTTGATCTTTGAGCTTTATTTTATCAGTCAGTGACTTTATCATCTATAGATAGTAACTTTATCCCATCTTTGGTTTTAGCCTGATGGTTAGTCATATCCATACACATCAATGTTTATGAAATTGTTAAATATAGTAACATGAAAGATTTCATGTTAAATACTAAAAAACTTAACATGATAAAGCTTAAAAAGATGAAAACTAAAATGATATGATACCTAAAAATAATTCCTTTTCACTCTTTTAGAAGCCAAAGAATGTTTATATTGTAGAGTTTTAAGATGAATTAACAACTTCCAATTCCAATAACATTTACTTCAAGTATACTAGTCTGAACTGAGTCTCTCTTGTGTCCAATCATACAAGGTTGTAGGATAAGCTATTAAGCAATATAAATATTACATATTATGTATTCACATTTATGTAATTTGCTTAAATTTATATGTAAATTTTATCTAAATATAGACTATATATATGTAATTTATTTAAATTAAACTGCACATAGATGCCACAAGACACATTGGAGTTAGCAGAAAAATACTTTAAAATTACTTTCTGAGATTGAAAAATATTTAGTGGCAGAAATATCTCTTTTTAAATACTAGACTATTGAATAGTTTGAGAATATTTTTTAAAAAATTGCTTCAGTCTCAGAATAGTGCATCAGAATATCACCTTATATTGTTTTAAAAGCAATAGGTTATATTTAAAAAACTATTCTAATTTCATCATAGTGCTTAT
Source organism: Oryx dammah (assembly GCF_014754425.2). Lineage (NCBI taxonomy): Eukaryota > Metazoa > Chordata > Mammalia > Artiodactyla > Bovidae > Oryx > Oryx dammah. Next base: position 10,528,974 of record NW_024070191.1, read on the forward strand.
TTTATTATGTACCTATCCTTGAGAAAGTTAATGTAAATAGTATGTTCTATTTGAATAATCCCACATAGTACTTTTTAGTTTTATTGTTATATTTAACATGATGAGTGAATACCATTTTTCAGTTAGATTAAGAAAAGTAACTTTGCAATAATAATGTTTATGAGCAATAGAATGACAGAATAATCTTGTACATCACTGCCTACACATTTTTTAGTTAATTTATTCTCACTCCTTCTATTATAATCATCCAAAAAAAATTCTTTTAAACCCTACCTATCACACTCTCCATGAAGGGTTCATTACATGCTTGGCATTCTATTTTTCTATATTTTATTCATAGCAAGAAATCTATGAGGTACTCTAACCGGAGGGGAGACACCTGGTGGGTTTAATTAGATTGCATCTGGAAGTAATTAGGAGCAAAGGATAAAAGTTGACCGGCTGTAATAGTCTAGATGACTTCAATTATTATATTGAGACTGTCCAACAGAAGAGTCCTGACCTTGGGAAGATAGTAGAAAACACAGTGAAAAGTTTTGGGTATAGAAAAGTCCAAATATGAAATCAGAATCTTCACCAATATTTTCCAACCAATGGAGTTCTGCAGTGTTTAAAGTCCATGGAGGGCAAGACCTAGTCTCCTAGTAAATGTTGGGAGAATACTTTTGTGAGGTTGCAAACTGATGGGACGGACTTACCTGGCAGCTCAGTTGATAAAGAATCCACCTGCAGTGCAGGAGACCCAGGGTCAATTCCTCGTCGGGAAGATCCACTAGAAAAGGGATAGGCTACCCACTCCAGTATTTAAGAATCCACCTGCAATGTGGCAGACCTGGGTTGGATCCCTGGGTTGGGAAGATCTCCTGGAGAAATAAAAGGCTACACACTCCAGTATTCTGACCTGGAGAATTCCATGGGCTGTAGCCCATGGGGTTGCAAAGAGTCAGACACAACTGAGCAACTTTCACATACTTATGGGAAGTTGGAATGACCTGATGGATGTCTGACAGAAGACCATTTTGAATTGTGTTTTCTTCACTTTGGCAACTTAAATAAGTACCAAGACCAAGTCAGAATTTGTTGTTGTTGTTCAGTTGCTAAGCCATGCCCAACTCTTTGCGACCCCACGGAAGTCAGAATTTAAAGGGATTTTATTCACTTTGTAGTCATATAACTTTAATCATGGTGAATATATTATTACTGAACTTTGTAGTGGCATATACTGACATCAGGACGTGATATTAATTGTGTGTTTGGAAACTTTGGGTGTCAGCTACTGCTGCTGCTGCTGCTGCTAAGTCACGTCAGTCATGTCCAACTCTGTACAATCCCATCGACAGCAGCCCACCAGGCTCCCCCGTCCCTGGGATTCTCCAGGCAAGAATACTGGAGTGGGTTGCCATTTCCTTCTCCAATGCATGAAAGTGGAAGTGAAGTGGCTCAGTCATTTCTGACTCTTCGTGATCCCATGGACTCTAGCCTACCAGGCTCCTCTGTCTCTGGGATTTTCCAGGCAAGAGGACTGGAGTGGGTTGCCATGGCCTTCTCCTTGGGTGTCAGAGACTGCATCATATCAGCATTTGTAAAGGACTACCTAGAGTCTTGACTCTAGTCTGTGGGTATAGCTACCATTTTCTTCTGTTTCTCAAAAGTGGCAGGCTTGACTCAGATGATTGCCAACATGTAGAACAAAGTGGTAATGTTTATTTGACTCTAGGTGGGGACACAGAAATCTAAGGAAAAAGAAATGAAAAGCAACCATTCCCAAACTATCATTTCCTCAAGAAATGTTTTGGAGATGGAAACCCAGGGTAAATCATTTGATTTGATCCTGTCAGCCTTCTTTTTAAAATTGCTTCATTTCACATCACCAATCTGACATGTCCACAGAATCTGCTGGGTTTGTGCACATGTTCAAAAAGGCAAGTTTGTCATAAATTCTAGCTGACTGTCATTATTTCTCAAATTTTGCTTGGAAAAAAAAAAGTTTTGATCATCTTCATTGCTAAATTTGGAAAGCATCTTGAAATGGAGATTGACTTGTGTCAAGAAAAGTATTTTAAGTAAAAATTTTGAAATAAAGTATAAATTCAGTATGAAAATGTTGTATCTGACTGTTGCAACGCCATGGACTGTAGCCTGCCAGGCTCCTCTGTTCATGGGATTCTCCAGGCAAATATACTACAATGGGTTTCCACTTCCTCCTCCAGGGAATCTTTTTGACCCTGGGATTGAACTCGAGTCTCCAGCATTGCAGGCAGATTCTTTACTCTTTGAGCCACCGGGGAAGCCAAAATTAGGTATATCCTGCTTCTGTTCCGTCACACTGTATCCAGGATATAAGTCCATCAGAAATGGATGCACATTGGAAAGGCAGAGTAGACAATATTCTTCAGGAACTTACAGGGTTAATGCACCACCGAGTTCAGGTCCCTAGTTGCAACTGCTGGAGAAAAGCTCATTAAAAAAAAAAAAAAAAACCCCAAAGTTCTGTGTGTGTCGGTGTGTTAGTCATTCATTTGTGTCCAACTCTTTGCAACTCCATGAACTTTAGCCTGCCAGGCTCCTCTGTCCGTGGAATTCTCCAGGCCAAATGGAATCTTTTTTTTTTTTTTACATTCTTGTCATCTACTGCAAGCTTCTTGCAGGAAAGAGGTTCTTAAGTGGTACAATCATGAAGCTAAGAAACAGAAGTTTCTTTTGAGATCATCCTGTAGCTTTTGTTGTTGCTGTTGTTGTGTTTCTTTTCTCTTTATACCTTATATTTGCCAAAGTTGAGACTCAAAGAGGTGCAGTGACTTGTTCAAGGTCACAGAGCTCAGAAGCAAGTGCGAGTCACAACAGTTGCTTTCCAGCAGACTGCTTGCTCTTAGCTGAGGGTTCCCCAGCTGCTTGCTCTTTCCTGTTGGAGGCTCTCTTCTTGGAATTATTTCCAAGAATTTTAACTAACATGTTAAAACTAATCCAATTGTAATATCTAAAATGAAAATGTATTTTTCTTTTGGAAATCAGTTTTAAGTATTTCATCTTAATGGTACTACATTTTATGACACTTCCACAAAATTTCACATGTAAGTGTGGAAGTATCCTGTATTTTGAAAGTATTTAAAAAACTTGATTGGTCATTTTGATGACTAAAACCGTAATATTTAAGCATCTAAACTTTGCTTCACACAGAAATTTTGATGTTTTTTCATGTAATGAGGGTTTAGTTTCCACAGTTGAAATGTTATTTATTGGAATAAAAGGATCACTTTTTTCCCACATTGTTCTCAAAAATTTTTAGGATAGTATTCATATCCCAGGGCTTCCCTGGTGGCTCAGATGGTAAGGAGTCTTCCTGCAATGCAGGAGACCTGGGTTCGATCCTTGGGTCAGGAAGACCCCCTGGAGAAGGAAATGGCAAACCACTCCAGTGTTCTTGCCTGGTGAATTCCACAGACAGAAGAGCCTGGCGGGCTGCAGTCCAATGGATCTCAAAGAGTTGGACATGATTCAGCAACTAAACCACCACCACCTATGTGCTTAGAATATCTCTTTATTCATTTAATCCTTTCATTTCAACCATCAGATTTTTGTAGTTTTCTCATAAAAATCTTGTGCATATTTTGTTAGATTTATACCTAGGTATCTCATTTTGAGTAGTGCTAATGCAAAGGATTGTGTTTTAATTTCAAATTCCACTTGTTCAACGTTGTATCCTATAATCTTGCTATAATTTCTTATTGATTCCAAGAAGCTTTTTGTCAATTTTGTTTCAAATTTTCTACATAGATGATCATGTCCTATGTGAACAGTGACAGTTGTATGTCTTCCTTATCTGTATACCGTTTATTTCTTTACTCTGCTGTATTGCACTAACAAGGATTTTTAGTACAATGATGACAAAGAGTCCTGAGAGGGGACACCCATGCCTTTTTCCTGATCCTAGTGGGAAAGTTTCAAGTTTGATTGAGTTTGCTCTTTTTCTAGTTTCTTAAGGTCTAAATGAAGTTGATTAATCTTTGATCTTTCATATTTTCTAATATATGCATTAAATACTTCATATTTTCCTCTAAGCACACTTTCACCGTATCTCAAAAATTTTGATAAGTTGTGCTTTCATTTTCATTTGGTTCAAAATACTTAAATTTCTCCTGAGGTTCTTTATTTGACTCATGTGTTATTTAGAAACATGTTATTTAATCTCTACTTATTTTTGAAATTTTTCCTATTATCATTATCTTAATTCCATTGTGGTCTGAGAGCAAACATTGTACAATTTCTGTCTTCAGTAGGATTTTAGAAAAGGTTATTAAATAAATATTAGGCAGTGTTTGCTAAGAATATGATCCCGTGTTTGTCTTCACATGAAATTAGATTCCGTAGTGTGTAGGAAAATTTTCTGAGACCCAGAAATCAGATCCATTAAAAGTTAAATTTTCTGCAGTGTGAACTTAATTGAGGTACATGTATTGTATTACCTTGCATATTATAGGGTGATTAAAAGCTGGGGAAGTGTTTAGCCACATTTTACTGACATATTAGTCAGTATCTGGGCTTACATAAATTTTTAGATGAAAAATGAAAGTGTTCTGAGATCAAGGCAAACCTCCATCATTATGAGAGTGATGAAAACAGGGCTCCTAAAGTGCATATCAACAGTGCTCTAAGAATATGGAGCAATATTCTAGGTGTCCAGGGTCTCAGTCTGTTGCTCTATTATAGGAGATTTTCCCCATCCTTAAAATATTGGAATGCTTTCACAAGATTATGTGTTCATAAAATAAAGTTCTTAAATTATGAATTTAATTTCCTTATTAAATATCTTTCTGTTAGTTTCTGCCCATCACTCAATCTATCAATATCTTTTTGAGTCCTAATATTTCGATCAAAAGCATTAATTGTCATGGTGCTTAGAGACACTTAACTATTATTATTTATATCTGTTTTTTTTTTTTTCTTATAAATAGAAGCATAGTCCTAGATATGGTTGTTCTAGCAATAGCAACAACAAACTGATGAATTTTTCTTTTCTCACCTTCTACTCTTTGAACGTTATTCATATTAACTAAGTCACCTGCTTGCTGGTTCACTTAACTTCTTCCCCCTATTAACACAGATGTATCATGTTAGAATACTTTCTATGAACTAGTTTTCTTTTTGAAAGAAAATAAAGCCTGTTAGTATTGACCTTCAAATGCTATTAAAATAAATAACGTTAACCCAGAATTATAGTTTATCTGAAATGTTGCACAATATATAAAGGGAAACAAAAATAGGTCACCTTTGAGTTTGTTTTTTGCTAAACAAGCCATGCAGAAATACTACTATGTTGATTTTAAATTTATGGCTTATAAAATGGCAGATTATCTCAAGCTTATAGTGATTCCAAGTCAAAAAGGAAACATTTTACTTTCAGACTAAATATAACTCTGAAGTGACTGTATTCTGCTATCAAAATGATCTGAATAAATCACCCTAAAAAAAAGCTATATTTGAAATGCATACCATAGATAAAATATTTTAAGTATTTGTCAGAGAGCAGAAGGACAGCTACATTATGCACGTGGTAAAAATGCTTCAGCTAACCAGCAACCCAATGTGATGGCAAATAGCTCCCTCATCTAGTATCAGCTTGTGTCAATGGCTACCAGGAAGACTCTATTGAACAGACTTTGTGGCTATACCTTGGTTCAAGGAGAGGGTGCCCTGGTTGTTACTCATGGCTTCAGCAGATCCAGGAGAGTGGTGAGATGTGATGTTTAATAGGTGTCTGGGACTCCATGTAACCGAATTTGGACCCAGTTTTCTTTGCTTTCGCCTTGCACCTAAACTTCCTGTAGATTTTCCTATCAGCTGGTAGGGAGTCCAGCTGGCTGTGAGTTAAAAACCAAAAGCAGAATCCAAACACTTCTCATCACCTTGTGCTATCCTAGACAGAGCATCATCTCTCACCAGGAATGACACAAGAGTCTCTGACTTGTCTGTGTGATAACTGTCTTTGTTCCTCTAAAATCCATTTTCAATACAGCAGTCAGATTGATTGCTATAAAATGATTAGGCCATGGCATTATTAAACCATGTCATTTCTGCACTCCTGTTGGCTCCCGTTTCCATTAAACTAAAAGACGAAATCCTCATAAGGAAAGATGAGATCCCTCATAATTGGCCAGATCTCACCCCCATCTCAGTTCAGTTCAGCTGATCAGTCATGTCTGACTCTTTGTGACCCCATGGACTGCAGCGCTCCAGACTTCCCTGTTCATCACCAACTCCCAGAGCTTACTCAAACTCATGTCCATCGAGTCAGGGATGCCATCCAACCATCTCATCCTCTGTCATCCCTTTCTTCTCCTGGCTTCAGTCTTTCCGAGTATCAGGGTATTTTCTAATGAGTCAGTTCTTTGCATCAGGTGGCCAAAGTATTGGAGTTTCAGCTTCAGCATCAGTCCTTCCAATGAATATACAGGACTGATTTCTTTAGGATTAACTGGTTGGATCTCGTTGCAGTCCAAGGGACTCTCAAGAGTCTTCTCCAACACCAGAGTTCAAAAGCATCAATTCTTTGGCATAATTTGTAGTCCAATTATAGTCCAATTTCCACATCCATTCATGACAACTGGAAAAACCATAACTTTGACTGTATGGAACTTTTCTGGCAAATAATGTTTCTGCTTTTTAATATTCTGTCTAGGTTTGTCACAGCTTTTCTTTCAAGGAGCAAGTGTCTTTTAATTTCATGGCTGCAGTCACCATCTGCAGTGGTGTTGGAGCCCAAGAAAATAAAGTCTGTCACTGTTTCCACTGTTTCCCCATTTTTTTGCCATGAAGTGATGGGACCAGATGCCATGATTTCTGTTTTTTGAATATTGAGCTTTAAGCCAGCATTTTCACTGTCCTCTTTCACTTTCATCAAGAGGCTCTTTAGTTCTTCTTCACTTTCTGCCATAAGGGTGGTGTCATCTGCATATCTGAGGTTATTGATATTTCTCCTGGCAATCTTGATTCCAGCTTGTGCTTTGTCCAGCCAGCATTTCTCATGATGTACTCTGCATATGAGTTAAATGACAATATACAGCCTTGATGTACTTCTTTCCCAATTTTGAACCAGCTCATTGTTCCATGTTTGGTTCTATCTGTTGCTTCTTTACCTATATACAGACTTCTCAGGAGGCAGGTAACATGGTCTGGTATCCCCATCTCTTTAAGTATTTTCCACAGTTTGTTGTGATCCACAGTCAATGGCTTTGGTGTAGTCAATAAAGCAGAGGTAGATGTTTTTCTGGAATTCTCTTGCATTTTCTAAGATTCAGTGGATGTTGGCAATCAGTTCTTATTTATTTTGCTGTAAGTGTGCTGGGCTTAAAGACTTTGTTCTGGATCTTCCTTCTGCCTAGCAAACTCTTCTCTATTGTATTCATGTAATTAACCCCCATCTTCCTTCCAGCTTTGATCGAATAGCTTTCTTAACAAAGTCTTCCTTAGCAAATCCTATCTGAATTTCAATTTGCTATTTTCCCCCACCATTACTGATCCTCCTTACTTTGTTCTGTTTTCATCATAATACATTCTACATGCCACATAACTTACTATTTATTGTGTTTATTAAATTTTGTTCATCACCCTCAGCTAGTGTTTTCTAATACACTCCCAAAGTCCTTGGTTAATGCTTACAAATCCTAGGCATTCATGAACTATTTTGCTAAAAATTTATTATTACTGGTAGAAACGTCAAGAGAACAGCCCAACATCCTCCCAATGATTAAGGCATTAAACTTTCAAACAGTGCATCAGGTACCAAGTCAAATAGGAGGCAGCTGTAACATCCATGTCTACCTTAGGAAAAGAAGAGATGAAATCTGTGGTGCTAACCACTCTATACCTCACTAGACTTAGCAGAATTAGTAAAGAATGGGGCTTTTTACCTTGAAACCCATTACCCCATTTTGAACAGTCTCTTCCTAGAAGCACTGAGAAGAAGTGAAGTGGATAAAGTACAGAGGTGACCTTAGACTTACATTCAATTCCAATTACATGACCTTCAGCAAGTTGGCTCATCCACCATGAGTCTCTGTTCCCTTGTTTGTAAAATGGAATTGATCATCTAATTGTTTTTAACAAAGAAAATGAAAAGGCGGGGGGAGGAAGGGGATCTAAACCACACAAAGTATAACACCGAATAAAACAGATAAGTAATTGACAAAAGCTATTCATTATAAGAAAAAAGATTTTCAGATAAGATTCATAGTTTGGAAGGTATTTCATAGTATCTCATTTGATCATTTTAATATTATTGTATGCTATATTTTCCTAAATTTGTTGACTTTAACAGCCTTTGTGCCTCCACAATAAATTACTGGAGGTAACTGAGAATAGATTGAATTAAATTGATACAAAAAAAGTATTAAAATTGAAACAGCCTCAACACATGCCAATGGAGGAGATTTCAAGCTTAATAACAAATATAGGCTAAATATGTATATTGTATTTTTCATTTAGAACTGACTTTCCTGGCATCTGAAACAAAATGGGCCCCATGATTATTTATCAGTTATTTGAAGGGATGTGTCAGTTCTTTTGTTAGAGGGCTCCGTGCACCAAAATAAGTTTTAAAGATTTTTAATTGTGTTAGCCTTTATATAAGAAATAGTGCATAGCATTTATAAAGCATTAAAACACCATGTTTCAGAAATTGGAGCAGGAATGTATATTAGAAGGTAGCTCAAGTAAAGGCATGCCTTACAGGAAACTAAGGTAACAAGGTCTTATTAGCTGTTGAGATATGTTTTAGGCAAAACCAAGGAAATGGTGGAGACCATAATCTTCAAACCATCAGGCTTGCATGTCATTTCTGTTACCCTTGGAGACAGAGTTATGGTTTAGTTATCATGTTAAAAATGGCAAGTGATGCCTTCTGTTATAGAAGATGAGTCAGAGCTGTAGTCAAGCCCCTCTTACCCACGGGGAGTCTTGGAATAAATGTTTTCTGGCTCAGCTTTTTCTCATAGCCAGGTCTATGGCTATTCTTGAGGTCAAACAAATCCATCAAAAATGAAAAGTTGTCACTGAGGCATGATGTTCTAATGAAAACTTACTAGTTTTTGATCACACTTCTCAAAGTGCTTAATGGAATTTTTAATTTCTGTTTAGTCTTTTGAGAGTAAGAATATAATGTAGATCCATATTAACAAAAACAAAATGAGGCATAGTATTAATTATTGTAAGGTGTAATGATTTTACATTAGGATAATTACTTGTTCCATTTGTCAAATTATAAAATTAGGATTCTGGTTTTTTACTAACCTCTAGAATGAATACTTTGATTTTTTTTAATAGCTCTCATTAAAAGATTTGAAATATGTATTAAAATTTTCTATTTGGTTATTTTGGGGATACAGATTTGAAATATAGGACTTTAAAAGTTTCTGCCTAAGGTCAGAATATGTAAAATTAAAGTGGTAGGTAAATTTTAAAACTACATTTTTATCAGAATTTATTATTAGAAGAATATGTTTATAAATATAGAATTAGGAAGAGTCAAGTAATCAATGGTTTACATTTTAACAAATGATATAGACTCTAATGGTTTTGAACATAAATCATTTTGTGTATTTCTTAAAGTTTTATCAAATCATTTGCTTTATCATTAACATTGTTCAGTAAGTATGATATCTCAGTTATGACTATTGGTTTCTTCTGTATTAATAGGATAAAATTGTCCTATTGACAGTTGTTTCCTGTAAATATAGGCAATAAAGCTCCTGAAAAATTATACAGAGTGTTTGCATTTCAGCATTTTTAATCATATCAGTGAAAAAATTATAATTAATTTTTAAGTTACTATTTTCCATGTTATCATCTGAGCCACTTATTTTAAATTTATCCATTCAACATATATTTAGTCACTGCCTGCCAGGTACCAAGCACTGTCTTGGGGCACTGGGGATACTTCAAAAAATGAAAAACCCTTCTTATATGAAACTTTCATTGTAATGGGAAAAGTTAGATAAGAAGTAAGCATAAAAGTAAACAATAAAACTTAGCCAGTAGATAGTGTCACAAGGAAAAGTAGATAAGATATCTGCAAGTAGATTAAGATATAGAAAATATTGGGGATGCATTTTGGAGAAGGCAGTCAGAAACCTCTCTGAGAATGATATGAGTAATGCAGAAAACTAGCTACAGAAAAATCTGGAAAAAAGGTAACTCAGCTGTAAGTTACCTTCTGTGTGAAGTATTTGTGAGAAACCTGTTGCCCAGGCGGTACAAGTAGGACTCAGGAAGTTACATAGTAGGTTCTATGTGATCTGATCTCTAGGTCTTGGTAACACTTTTTTTTTCTTCATATTGGAGTCAGAAGTCATTATAAGGTAGTGGTGGAAAAAAATAAGGTAGTGGTGGACTCAGTGTTGAACATGGAAAAGGAAAAGACTAGAGGAGGCTGCCTATTTATTTGGTGTAAGCCACTGGCTAGATGGGGGTGCCTCTCACTGAGACAGAGAAGTGAAAACAAGAATGGCAAGGTCAGGAATGCTTTAGACACGTTATAGTTGAAGTGCATATTAAATGTCTGAATGGATATAGTAAAGCATTAATTCAAGACCAGTACCGTTGGAAATACAGTAAGTCAATCAGGAACAGAAAGACTCAATGGTGTGTTTATAAATAGAGCCATGCAGTTCTTTGCCCTACACCTTAATGAATTCTCCAGGCAAGAATGCTGGAATGGGTAGTCATTCCCTTCTCCAGGGGATCTTCCCAACCCAGGGATCAAACCATGGTCTCCTGCATTACAGGTATATTCTTTACTGCCTGAGCCACCAGGGAAACTCCACCTTAATGAATAAGTGTAAGAATAGTATACATAAAAATAGGCCTCTTACTACTTGGACAGTTTTTTTTTTTTAATTTGTGCTATTTTAATTCACATTTTATGATAAAATGTACTGCTATTGATGCATATGCTATATTTCCTAGAAGGTAAAAATCTGAGGTTATTAGTAATTATAAATGTATAGATAATTGATTAATTGATGAATGATTAGACCTGCCAGGAATTACAGATTATTAGGAAGCAGTGGGTTATGTGTAGAATTCTTTTCATTTGATTCATTTTAATTCACTTCCACAAGTAGATTTGATTGTGTTCTCTTCTTCCTCAGCTCTTCAGATATTTTTCATTCTTTATAGACTTTCTAGAAGTTCCTCAAGAGCATTCTAGGGGAGTTTGTTGTGGGGACATTCATTTCATTAAAGCAAACACAACAGATGAAGATACAGAGTATGCCAGTAAAAGGAATAAATATTTCTTTCCAGTGTTGCCAATACATGCAAATGTATCTTGGTTGATATTACTTCAGTATCAAAAGTGGCTATGTTGGTAGTATTATCTGAAACAGACAAAGGGAAGAGATAGCCCTGGGTATTCTCTCTGAGCAGTGCTGGTTTGACTCTTATAAGTGCTGTTTATAGCTCTATAGAAATAGAAGTTAACTCACAGATTTTTGTCTAGTAGAGATACAGATGTTTCTAAATGAAACAACCCCAAAGATTCCAGTTCATGGCCCTGCTGGACACCATCAAGTTTCATATCGAACCCAGAAATCTTATCTTAATATTGCCTATAAATCTCTAGTTTCTCAAATACTCTTTGGGCCGATTTTCCCATCTTATTAGTTCCATCAATAATCAAGCTGAATGGAAACTGGACCATTTTTCCTCTGAAAGTCATATAAGAGTACTATTTTGCCTTTTTTGAAAAAGTATTGCCTTAACTGCAGAAGGACATAGGAAAGTATTTATCCTGCCAAAATATTTTAAAATGCAACATAAAACATCATTATATATTTGCAGAGCATGGGAAAAAATAGCCACCTCCATGTTTTGAGTGGTAACTCCAAAATATTCTTTATGATATAAAATACTTAGTATTTGATAAGACATTTGTTGATAGAAAAAGAGATTGACCGTTTCAAGATGATATTAATAGCTTCAAAACTATGCAAAATTACAAATGTGTATTATATTCATATGCTTTATTTTAAAAGTAAGCCTTGTACACATTTTAAATTGTACAAATATTTCATTTCCAAAATTACTTCAAAAGCATGAATGAAAGCATATAATGAAGCAATTGTGTGGCAAACTTCTGTTTTCTAGGTGAAGTGTGTAGAGGTTGCTTTGTGAAGAACACAGTCCTTGTCCTGAGGCAGCTCTGACATGTTCTGAGAAAGAGAACTGTATTGTGAGGCAGTATAACATCTATGTATTCATTCATAGGAACTGCATTCATTGAAGGTCAAGTACAGGCAAAGGGCTCTGTTAGATCCTGTCAAAAGAATAATGGACTAGAAGAGCATAGTTCCCTTCTACAATAAGCTCATACTTACAGTCTTCATTATTATTATGGCTAGACTTTATATTGAGTACCTGCAATATTCCGTGTACCCTACAAGGTGCTTTACATTATTTATCACATTTAATTTTATGGATGAGAAAATGAAGACTCAGAGAGGTTAAGTAACTTGAACAAGCTATTAGTTTGCAAATGGCAGATCCATCTTATCCTGAAAACTTGCTCTTTCTAGTACGCTCTCTCCTGGTCTAATAAGGAGAATAACTGTGTGTGAATAAGTATGTGTGGAACTGTAGCACATCTCATAATATCCTAAGTTGGAAAGCTATGCAAACAGAGGTCCCTGGGAATTCAGAGAAGAAAGTGATGTTTAGATAGTGCATGCGTGCTCCTCTTTGCGACCCTATGGACTATACTCCACCAGGGCCCTCTGTCATGGGATTATACAGGCAAGAATACTGGGGTGGGTTGTCATTTCCTCCAGAGGCTCTTCCTGACCCAGGGATTGAAACGGCACCTCCTACATTTCCTGCAAGCAGATTTGTTAGCACTGAGCCACCTGGAAAGCCTTTTTTTTTTTTTTTTTTCGGTAGAAGGATTAGCAAATTTTATCATGCAACTGAGATTTGACATAAACTTAGATAATATATTGAGGTTTAATTTTCTGAGCCAGGGGCAACAGTAATTCATTAGGAGGGGGGAAAAAAAAAACAGCCAGAAGAATTGTTTTGGAAATGTATGTTGCCTAACTTAATTGCGAGTGTTGGCATGTATTAAAAAGGAAGAGAAAATATGTTGATACTGAATTGTAGAGAGTCCTTACTGTGTGTTAAGGAAACTAGAGACAAAAGGAACTGAGATTATTAGAGTCATACAGTAGGGGATGCACTCCAGAGCAAAGGAGTCGAAAGCAAGAGGCTTCTACAAACCAGACTTAGATGTAAAAGGAATGGTCAGCTGAAGGAGTCCATAAATCTGAGATTTGGGGTTTAGAAGGCTGGTAAATGTGATACAACTAGGAGAGCAGATTATAAGAAGAACGTGCTGTGTGTCCTTACAGAGCTTAGGTCTACGGTACTGATGTCATGTTTTATTATACGTATCTGTGTGTGTGTGTCCATTGTGAGTAGCACAAGGACCATGGCTGGGTCCTTCTCATCCTTGTATCCTGGGTGGTGAATAGTGTCTGTGTCATAGCGAGTCCGCTGTTTGTGGACTGGATGAACAAATGATCACAAGGGCAGCGTGAGGCCAGGCAGTTCATGCCCACAGGATGTTTACATAGATACCTTACTGAAAGCTGAAGTTCAAGACTGGGGCTTGGAACGGAAATAGAACTATAGATAAATATTCTGGAGTCAACTGCATAGGGCCTGTAGCTGAAGTTCTGAAAGTGTTAGGTGAGACGTAGGGAGAAGAATGCAGGAAGAATAAAAAAGAAGGTATGAAAGGCAAAACCTTTGAACATTTCTATCTCTTATGAATGATATAAAAGTGGTAGGGAAAACACACACACACATATATATATACCCCCCCCCACACACACACACATATATATGGATATGTAAGTGAAAGTGAAGTCGCTCAGTCATGTCTGACACTTTGCAACCCCATGGGCTGTAGCCTACCAGGCTTCTCCATCCATGGGATTTTCCAGGCAAGAGTACTGGAGTGGGTTGCCATTCCCTTCCCCAGGGAATCTTCCTGACCCAGGGTTCGAACCCAGGTCTCCTGTATTGCAGGCAGACGCTTTGTCCTTTGAGCCACTAGAGAAGCCCATAGCAGTTCAGACTTCTCCTCTCTCTGTATAGTAATGTCATAAACTTATCAACATGAGTTTATTCCTCTCAGTTCTGGAGACTGGAAGTCAGAGATCAAGGCACCAGCAGAGTTGATGTCTGCTGAGGGTTCTCCTGATTTGCAGATGGCTGTGCTCTTGTTGTATCCTCACAGGGTGTAGAGCAGAGAAAGAACCAGTTCTTTTATCTCTTCTTCTAGGGCATTAATTCCATGTGTGAGGGTGGAGCGCTAGTGACCCCCATCATTTAGGAGGTTAGAGTTTCAACATATGAATTTACAGGTAGGGGAACAAACATTCAGTCTACAGTGAACACCACGGGATATTTTAAAGAAACTGTTAAGCAGTTGAAAAGAGGATAAGAAGAATGTAGTCTCATCGAAACCAAGATAGAAGAGTTTCAAATACTACAGCTGTTATGAGCAGTGTAGACTTAAAGAAAGTACTTGGTTTTCATAACTAGAAGGTCATGGCTGACTGCTGAAACACTCCAAAAAATCAAAATGAGAAGAGTTAACAAATAAGTGGGAGTTGATAAAGAAACATACTTTACTGAACTTTCAGTGGTGGAAATCAGACATTTTAAAATGGTGGTGCCATGTGTCTTTTTGTTATGAAATGAGAAATTATCAGGTTTAATGATAGGTTGATTTTCACCTTCTTCATCTGATGAGGAAACTGTTTCACCTCATTGATTTTTCTGTGCTAAAAGAGTCATGTTTGCCTGTTCATTAGAGCTTGCTTCATTTCTTTTCAATTTGTTGTTTTCATCAGTCTGGCACTTCTGTGTGTTAAGGCTTTGCTTCCTAGTGTAATTCTCTTTCATACTTCAGGTGTGACATATCCACTCTGAAATATGAAAGAGAATAAAATCCAGAATCATCATGGGGAACACAGACGCAAATTTAGTGGAGTAGACGGAATATTCTTCAGTTTTGCTATGTTTATCAGATCCCTTGTAGAAAGTTCTTATGTCAAGATAGGAAATAACAATAAATAATAAAGGAATGAAGCCCTATACCTCAAGTATTTGTACACAGTAAAAAAATTAAGTACAGATCCCTTAGCTGACTCATAGGAAATTTTATTGGGCATGTATATTCTACTTCATTATATAACCATAAAATACCTCAGGAAAAATTAAATGAGCTATTTCTGCACTATTTACTTAGGAAAACTTCTCAGTGAATTCACTGAGAGTTTTACCTGAGAAAACTAAACAGTCAGGTCTTTTTTTTTTCACCCCAAATAGTCACAGTAGTACAGAAAGTAGTTTTTCAGTATTGAAGTGCTAGTGTATTTCTGCATGAAAAGTCACCTGTTTTCATCAGCATATTGATGGTGTCTTATTCGTAGCTCAACTGCTGTGTAACTTATGGTGTGAGTTACAGCTTCAGCCTATTGCGATTAATTCCACTTAAGGGATCAATGTGTTATGATCACCTAGCTTTATTATTATTATCAAAAGAATTATAGTCAGTACAAGATTTTGGCAGGAATATGCCATTAGAGACAAACTGATGTATCAAATGTACTCATGGGACAGAAATAAAATTTCTTATTCCAATCTAAGAGAAATATTGTATTGTCCTAACTTAAGTGTGTGATTGGAGACATGTTAAAAATGCTTCTTGCCAATTCTGGGCCATACCTCCATTAACTGGCAGGCAAGGAATTGAGACATAAACTGAACCTGGGCAACACTGGTAATCAATTTAAGTTTCAAGAAACTTTTTGTTAAATTAGAGCATATTGTTTAATTTTTCAGATTTTGTAGTCATGGTTCTAAGAGACTTCAGAAAAATCTCATTTTCTCATGCTATTCAAGGATCAAATTATATCTGTCTTGTTTAAACAGGTGTAGATTTGTTCTCAAAATAAACCATGAGGTGTTATGATCAGTAACCATCCTGAATGTATTTTTTAATATAGCATCTCTGTCTATGCATGGGCCCACTGGGGACAGAAATGTAGATAAAAACACTAGGTCTTCGGAGATAAATCCATACACCTGTGGACACGTTATCTTTGACAAAGAAGGCAAAAATATACAATAGAGAAAAGACAGTGTCTTTAACAAGTTGTGCTGGGAAAACTGGTCAACCACTTGTAATAGAATGAAACTAGAACACTTTCTAACACCATACACAAAAATAAACTCAAAATGGATTAAAGATCTAAATGTAAGACCAGAAACTATAAAACTCTTAGAGGAAAACATAGGCAGAATACTTTTTGATATAAATCACAATAAGATCCTCTATGACCCACCTCCCAGGGTAACAGAAATAAAAACAAAAATAAACAAATGGAACCTAATTAAACTTAAAAGCTTTTATACAACGAAGGAAACTATAAGCGAGGTGAAAAGGCAGACTTCAGAGTGGGAGAAAATAATAGCAAACAAAACAACTGACAAAGGATAAATCTCCAAAGTATACAAGCAGCACATGCAGCTCAATACTAGAAAAATAAACAACCCAATCAAAAAGTGGGCCAAAGAACTAAACAGACATTTCTCCAAAGAAGACATGCAGATGGCTAACAAACATGTGAAAAGATGTGCAACATCACTCATTATCAGAGAAACACAAATCAAAACCACGATGAGATACCATCTCATGCCGGTCAGAAAGCCTACCATCAAAAAGTCTACAAACAATGCTTGCTTCGGCAGCACATATATTAAAATTGGAACGATACAGAGAAGATTAGCATGGCCCCTGTGCAAGAATGACATGCAAATTTGTGAAGCGTTCCATATTTTTAATCAATACAGTATTGTAAAGCAAAATAAAGTAAAAAGAAAAAGAAAAAAGAAAAGATAAAAAAAGTCTACAAACAATAAATGCTGGAGAGGGTGTTTAGAAAAGGGAACCCTCTTACACTGTTGGTAGGAATGCAAACTTTTACAGCCACTATAGAGAACAGTGTGGAGATTCCTTAAAAAACTGGAAATAGAACAGCCGTATGACCCAGCAATCCCACTGCTGGGCATACACACCAAGGAAACCAGAACTGAAAGAGACATGTGTACCACAATGTTCATTGCATCACTGTTTATAATAGCCAGGACATGGAAACAACCTAGATGTCCATTGGCAGATGAACAGATAAGGAAGTTGTGGTAAATATACAAAATGGAATATTACTCGGCCATAAAAAAGAACACATTTGAGTCAGTTCTAATGAGGTGGATGAAACTGGAGTACAGTATACCAATACAGTATATTAATGCATATATATGAAATTTAGAAAGACAGTAACGAAGACCCTATATGCAAGAGAGCACATAGATGTAAAGAACAGACTTTGGGACTATGTGGGAGAAGGTGAGGGTAGGATGATCTGAGAGAATAGCATTGAAACATATATATTACCAAATGTAAAATAGATGACCAGTGCCAGCTCGGTGCATGAGGCAGGGCACCCAAAGCTGGTGGACTGGGACAACCCAGAGGGATGGGATGAGGAGGGAGGTGGGAGCGGGGGTTCAGGATGGTGGGATAAATGTGTCCCCATGGCTGATTCATGTTAATGTATGCCAAAAACCACCACTATAATAATGAGTTCATCTACATTTGGTTTCAAATTCAGATAGATAATGGAGGTTCAGTTCAGTTCAGTTCAGTTCAGTTCAGTCACTCAGTCATGTCCGACTCTTTGTGACCCCCATGAACCGCAGCACGCCAGGCCTCCCTGTCCATCACCAACTCCCAGAGTTCACTCAAACACATGTCCATTGAGTTGGTGATGCCATCCAGCCATCTCATCCTCTGTCGTCCCCTCCTCCACCTGCCCCTAATCCCTCCCAGAATCAGGGTCCTTTCCAATGAGTCAACTCTTCACATGAGTATACTCACACACAAAAATCTGAAATTGCAAGTGATAGAGTTGAGAAGCTGATTTTGCAGGACCAATGAAATGATGTTATTAACTACATTGTTCAAAAGGTGAGACTATGGCCCTCCCAACTGTCATTTCTAATTTCGTGGGAAAATTTTTTTTTTCTATTTCCTCTATACTCCTGCTTTGATCAGATTGTCTGGAAAGGCATTATTAAAGCAGGCTAGTTACCAGGAAAGAAGAGCAGTGACACCCTTTCAAGGCAATTATAGCCATATTTTGTGTTGTTTGACTTAAGTCTTCAGGGTATAGAGATGACTTTCTTCAAAATAAATTTTGAGACATAAAATCTCCACTTTAATAAAGCTGAGGGAAGTTTCATGGACAACCTTTCATGTGTTTTATGGAAGTGAGTTGTATATGTAGTTGAAATACCTGAAATACAGGCATATTGTAACCATTTATTGATCAGGCAAACTCCCCATCCTGTATAAGCACGGCTACCTCTTCCTCTTTAGTTGGCAGTTATTTTATGGAGGTGCACTTTGATTTCCTTCCTACCTATTTTACTCAGTAATCACTTATTAAAAACCTACAGTGAGACAGTCATTAGCCTTAGTGTTGGATATTCTTACAAGAATGGAATTTGGTACATCCTAGGGGTCACATGCTTATAAAGAGATAATTAGATCTCTGTGTTACATAAAATGGAAGATAAGTGATTCTGGACCTCCAGAGCCTGGGATACAAAAGAAGGATTTTCAGGAGAGGTAGTATTTGTTCTTTGGAGAAGGCAATGGCACCCCACTCCAGTACTCTTGCCTGGAGAATCCCAGGGATGGGGGAGCCTGGTGGGCTGCCATCTGTGGGGTCACACAGAGTCAGACACAACTGAAGTGACGCAGCAGCAGCAATAGTATTTGCTCTTAAAGACTGATTGGGGATTTAACAGGTACACAAAGAGGAAATAGATATAAGGGCAGAGAAATAGATGATAGGAACAAAATAAAGTATGCACAAAAGTAGGAAACATTAGCCCTATCAAAAAAGTGAAAACAAACAAAACAAAACAAAAAAAAAAACCACTTAGACAATTTGCAGGGGTCAGGGTAAGCAGATGTGACATGGTTGACAAGCAAGTGAAATAAAGTTTCTCCCATGTCACGGCTGGTTGGTTTAATGAACAGCCTTACTCCTGAGATTGGAAATACTTTGAAATATATTAAAGAAAATGTGCCATGCTTAGAGCTGTATTTAAAAAGACCATCAGAGCAGCATGATTCAGGTGCCGAGTGGTTCAGTGATGCTAACAACCGACCAGAAATCAGAAAAAAGCATCTGATCAATTTCTGATGTGAAGCTTACTTCATTTTGTTCTTTTTTGGGGGAGGGACTGGGGTGGGGTGGGGAAGTATTTGACTGTGTCACCAAATAGGGGAAATGATTCTGGAGAGATTATTACAATGGAGATTGGAGTTTTCAGTACCAGTCACATTTTATATATTCCATATTTTATGTGTTAATCACATTTGTGATTTCTTGCTTTGTGACTATTTACTGTTTGCTTCAGCTTGTCTTACCTGTTTTTAGCTTGTTGTGAACTTGCTGTAAGCCTTCATAACTCTTTTTGTTAAATAGCATGGAAAACAAATTTTCCTTTCATAAAAACAACTCAACTCGTTTATCGTTGGTCGTGGAATTTAAAAATAACTCATAGAAGTCAAGGTCTTCATTTCCTTTCTAGAATTCAATAAAAGTTAAGGATGGAAAGCAAAATGAACACTAATCTCCTTTTGTTTCTTTTTATCATAATATATATTCCACTGAAATAGTTCATTCGTACTATAATTATTCCTTTAAATTTTAAATCTCTTCTTCATGAATATTGATGGAGATTTATTCAAGCAAATAATTTTAGGAATAGAAATCTCTAGTCAAAATTACCACTTTGCATGACTACTGAAATTTCTATTCTATTGCTGTTTATTTTTATCAAGAAACTTCTTGATAAAACACTATTCATTGAAAATAAAGCCCCAGCTGCCCCTGACAGTTAAAACCAATGCACAGTGGTTTTTTTTTTTTTTTCAATTTGTTTCTCTTTTTGACATTAACTATGGATATTTTGTATCCTGAAATTGACATGGCCCTGTTTAACCTAACATTGCCCTCTTTTTCCATAGTTCTTGGATTTATTCAAATATTTTGTCTCTATGTGCCTTGGGGAGGGGGAGAATTGAATGAATTGCAAAGATGCATATCGTTCAGTGCCAGTGACTAAAACACAGAGTAAGCTTGAGTGAAGTCTAAGAGTGAAGTCAGCTTCATCCCAGGCTCTGAAAAAGCTTTGGCCAAACCAGCAGCTGTGTACAGTAGAGGCTAGCAGGAGTGCTTTTGGAGCAGCCAAATAACAAAAAACTTTATTTTTGTATCCTACTGTATTTGTTGAACCTGGCATGCTGCAGTCCATGGGGCTGCAAAGTCTGACATGACTGAGGGAGAACTGAACTGAACTGATATTTGTTGAAAAGAAAAATTACATTGCAAGAAATATATTGTCTGTGAGCAATGCAAATGATTTTTTTAATGAACAATATAAAATCTTAATTAGATGATTGATTCATACATTAGCTATGAGTATCCAGAGCAATTGATTTCAGGGCAGAAAAAGACTTAGAAAAATAGTAGTGACATTCCTCCACGGTTTGTTCTGCAGTTATAATACCTCACGTTTCAGAAGATATTCAAATTGTGTACAGAATTTTAATACCTGAAGTTTTAAAGGTCCTGCTTTATATATAAAAGGACAGAATGCAATTTGGGCACAATATTTGGTCTGCTAGATTCAGTAGGAAATATCCCAGGAAGCTTGAAAACAAGTTTTTTTAAATTATGCTTCATAATGTTTATTTAGAATTAGATCACATGTTGCTGAATTCAGTGAAACTAAATAATGAGATATTTATTTCCTGATTTGAATATATGGTAGCCTGTTTTCCATGACAACCTTTTGCCATGATTTTGTAAAAAAAAAAAAAAAACACTTTATTTTGGAGTGATTAATGTCATGAATCGAAAAGTATGGTTGGTAGTTTGTAATAGTGAAGAGTGAGGTCTTTCCGGTTGTAAAGACCTGGATTTAAACACTGACTGAACCACTTTACTGGTCTACCTTTGGTAATTTACTTAATCCCTCTAAATTTCACTTTCTTCTTCTGTGTGAAGGGGTAATAAAGTATAGTCCATAGTTTTTTAGGAAGATTGAATGAAGTATTTTCTGTATAGTTATATATTTAGCAAAACTCAATAAATGGTGGCTGCTATCATCATGGTAGGAGCATGTTAGGCTGCAGTCCATGGGGTCGCACAGAGTCGGACACGACTGAAGCAACTTAGCAGCAGCAGCAGCTATCATCATTAATATCATCATCATAGGTTTGCTGAAAGAGCCATCTTATAAAATTTTTTAATCTTTTTTGGAAAATGTTCTTAATTTAGTTATTTAATGTAGAATCAAAGTAAAAAGAAGCAGCAAAATTAAATAGTGTAGGAATGATATCAAGGTATGCCCTATAAATCACTGTAGTTATAAATCTAATTGATGTACTTAGCTAAGCAAGTGTCATGACAGAAGAGTCAGATTAAAAAAAAAAAAATCAGATCTTTCTTGTTAAAATTCCAGTGACTGTCATAACAGCCAATTCAATCATGCCTGTATATAAAATATTGTTTTCAGAGTAATGTAATTTAATTGCTATTGGAACTGTCTTGACAATATAACTATGCCTGAATCGAGCTGTTTTATTTGCTCTTAAATATTTTCTTTCCTACATGTATAGCAAGATACATGTGGTGAGCACATGCAAAATAAACAACTAAGCTAGTATTTAGACCATTAACAGTAAAAAGAAATCTTTTTTCCACTTCCTCACTGAATGCTCCCTGCGTTCAAAAATAAATAGATACCAACAAAAGTTGATAAATATACATGCAAAATTACCTAGAAAAGCATTCAGTGGGTATTAGCCAATAAGTTAAGCACAACCAGTTTTCACATTTAGAAACAAACTATTTGCAATTACAGAACATACCAATTTATCTCTTCCTCAAATTGTACTTTCAGTTCTATCTCATTTTAAAGGGGAAACAAAAGCACAGTAAAATAGATGCATATTTGCGTATGCAAATTTTGGATGAATTTGCCAATTAAGAAACAAAGATAAGAAAAAGCTGCCCCTTTTCCCCCCTTGGCCAAATTAAAAATATATACATCTTGAATTGCGGGGGGTTGGGGGGAGCTAGTTATGATTGGCAAGAATAATCTTGGTTAAGGTATTAAATAATGAGAGTCATGGTTCCCCACTCATCCTAGCCTTTACTTTCCTACTCCATAACCCACCCTAACAAGTGGCAACAGAGCAATTAAAATCAGTGTGAAATCACTTAGAAGACAGCTAAAAATGCCTGCACCCCATCCTGCAGCAGGCAAAGGAGAAAGCTTTATCTTAGAAAAGGGAGCTTTGGTCCAGTAAGCAAAGTAGAGTTGAATGAGGAAGACAAGGACCCTGGAGACAGACTGCCTGAGTTTGCAGTTTTGCTCTGCATTGTCTCCTTACCAAAACCTTCCATTTCTTGCCCCAGTTTCATCATCTGTAAAGTGGCTAAAGAGTAGTACATTTATCATGAAGTTGCTATAGGATTAAATGGTGTAATCACATGTACATACTTAGAATGCTTACTACCTGGCACATACTAAGTGCTCAGTAAATGTTAGCTGTTAGGATAGTTGAGTCTATAAGTTCTGATCTTCTGGGATCCAACCAAAATCTCTTGAGCTTGATACTCACTTGGACAATTCCTGACCCAGGAAGGTGAAGCATTCCAGAGGGTGTTCTACACCTGAATGTCGTAGATGATCATTGATTCATCCATGACTGTGCATAGAGGGAAATGTGCTAACTAGCTGGTTGTCTTAAAAGTATTGGCAATACATTAGCTTCCTACCTGAAATAGCTACAAGAGGAGGGAAGTGCAGCCTGTTCTCTAAAAAAAAAAAAAGTTAGTGTAGGGTTAGGGTTCACTTTTCCTTCTTGAAACTTGGCTCGTCACTGCACAGACTAAGAAAAACAACTTGCTTCATTCAACATTTGCTGGATCTGCTTGTTGTGCCTTGCCTATTTATTTCTTTTTTAGTGCATGACGTTTTAAAATTTGATCTTCATTTTCACTAGTATATTACCCAGGAAACATCTTTTTTACTGTTGCAGTTATCCCTTTTATTTCATTATTGAAAAGGCATTACATTACCATTTTTTTCTGAGACAGTGAGGTTGAGAACTAATGTCATTAAATATCATTTTGAAAAGAAACCTTTCCTGTCTTCAGGCACATTGTTGTAAAAGAAAGAAGGAAATGATGAGGCAGGGTTTTTCTAGGGCACAATGAGATCGCATTAAAATGACACACAGTTCAAAATGGGAATATAAGATGACTGAAAAGAACTGGGAGGTAGGACATGAAAGACGTTTCTAACCCATTTATGTTCCCCAAATGTTCCTGATTGGTAGTCCCCCATGTAAATGTAACTCCTTTTTCCCCCCCTCAAACTTAGTCCTCCAGTGGAAAAATCAAGAGCCAATGTTCCAATGATCTTGGCAGATGCAGACAGTCTCACTTCTAAAAGAGTATTTCCAAACAAACCTCTAGCCTGAAGGAAGATAACATTTTACTAGTTGCCTGTCCTTTATTAGGGAACCAGTTTATGCAAATCCTATGTAGTGACCTCAAGTGGCAGTTTGAAATGCAAAACATTGAGACAGAGAGATTATACTTTGTACTTTGATAAAGCATAGCATTTTACCAAGAAAGAACTTGGAAGAGAATTTAAAATGAAATCTTTTCTGATGAGGTTTCTAGCTTTTTTGAAGTTTGTACTGACTTCTTCACCTCGTTCTTTAACATCAGTCAGTATCCAGCCCCATTGAGAATTTAAAAAACAAGTTGTTTTTTTTATGCCTCCCTGATACTGTATTTTGTTGTGCTCTGTCCCCCAACATAAAACACAAAGACAGCTATACATGAACAAAGATAGAAAGCTGAATCCACCTAAGAAACTTCTGCCATACAGAGGAGCAAAACACTGACAGTAACTGCATAAAAGGAGTTGGAAGAACGGTTTTGTTTTGCCTTCCTCATCTCATCCCTCAGGCAGATATTGCTCAGCACCAGGCCAACACTTCTCAGACTGAGCATCCCTCCCTTAGAACAGGAGAGCAGGGCAGATGACCAGATTCCCCCACCTTCCAGGGAAGTGCATGAAGGAACTTCAGTTTCAGTATAGCCAGAGAATATCACAGCTGAGACTTCTTGAGATGCTGAAAGTGAAAGTGAAAGTTGTTCAGTTGTGTCCAACTTTTTGCGACCCCATGGACTATACAGTCCTTGGAATTCTCCAGGCCAGAATACTGGAGTGGGTAGCCTTTACCTTCTCCAGGGGATCTTCCCAACCCAGGGTTCGAACCCATGTCTCCCACATTGCAGGCAGAATCTTTACCTGCTGAGCCACAAGGGAAGCCCAAGAATACTGGAGTGGGTAACCTATCCCTTCTCCAGGGGATCTTCCCCATCCAGGACTCAAACTGGGGTCTCCTGCATTGCAAGCAGATTCTTTACCAACTGAGCTATCAGGGAAGCCCAAGCCACAAGGAAAAGGTCAAGGCTACCAGTATTTTCCACACAGGAGGAGTCACCATGTGTCCCAATGGCCTGTACTGCAGAAAACCCCAGCAGCCTTTGCCTATGAGACCCTCAGTAGCCCTCGTTAACGCTGGGGACCCCTCACAGCTTTTATCACTAGGTAACCCTTCATAGACCTGAGCAGAATAGCAAACTTATCTATGTTGGATCCCAATAGCATTTACCACTGATCAAATCATATCTACAACAACCTCTGTACCCACTGCAGCGTCCCTGCACATTACAAAGAAGACAGAAAAAGAGGGAGAAAGAGTATATAAAAAATGCCTAGCAAACAGTTCAGTTAGCAAAATGGCAGTATACAGCCTTACCTACCATGTATACTTTAAATATAAATGAACTAAATTTTCCAGTTAAAAGATATAGAATGGCTGAATGGATTAAAGAAACAATGGTAACCTCATGCATGCTGCCTACAAAAAACTAGCTTAAGCTTTAAAGACACACACTGGCTAAAAGTGAAGGAACAGGAAACAATATTCTATGCAAATAGAAATGAAAGAGAGCAGCAGGAGCTATACTTCAATCAGACAAAATAGATTGAGGCAGAAGCTGTAATAAAAGACAAGGTGATTCTATAACGATAAAGAACCCAATTTATCAAGGCAAAGTAACAGTACATATGCACTTAGCTTTGGAACACCTAAATATACAAAGCAAATTTTAACAGATGAATAAGAGTAAAATAGAATATAATAATAATAAAATACTTTAGTAACCCACTTTCAGCAATGGTTAGATCACCCAGACAGAAAATCAATAATGAAACATTGGACCTAAGCTATACTTTACACCAAATGAAGCTAACAGAATTTTATAGAATATTCTTTCAACAATAGTGAAATATACATTTTTCTCGAACACAGGAAACATTCTTCAGAATAGAGCATACATTAGCCATAAGACCTAACAAAAAATCAGTCTAAACAGGATTTAAGATTTGAACATAGGACTTGAAATCATACAACTCCGAAAAGAAAACATAGGAGATAAGCTTCTAAACATTGGCCTTGACAATGATTTTTTTTTAGATCTGACACAAAAAATAAATCAACAAAGGCAAAAATAAACAGATGGGACTTCTTGAAACTAGCGAGTTTGTACACAGCAAAAAAAACAGTCAACAAAATGAAAAGTCAGCCTACAGAATTGGGGAAAGTGTTCATAAGCCATAAGGAGTTAATATTCAAAATATATAAAGAACTCATATAACTCAATAGCCAAAAAACAATCTAAATTAATTTACAAATGAACAAAACACCTAGATAGACATTTTCCAAAGACCTAGAGTCAACAGGTAGACACAAAAGGGCATTTTCATCTTAGTACCTACTGTCATGCCGTCTCTAAATCAATTCCTTATTCTCTGGGATAACCGTTAATCACCTACAGTCTTAATTTCTCTTGAACAGTCCACCTACTCTTTTCTGTAAATGTTAGGTTTGTACTCAAAGTGATTTGGGGCTAATAACATTCCTATCAAACTAGTCCTTTTGGGGGGGAACTTTATTTTGCTTTGGTTCCATCATCCAATTTTATCTCTCTGCATTCACTAAAATGAACAAATAAGGACTTATTTTCCCATCTTAATATTTGAGTCTTAATTCCCTCTAAGATAAGGCATTATCTGAGAGGCATTATGCCTCTAAGATAAGACATTAGTTTATATCCACTGAGAAATAATAATATGATAAATACTTCTACACATTAATTTATTCATCAAATATTTTCTGAAGATGGCACATCACACCGTGTAAAGACTTCAGGAGACGATAGACAAGCACATTTGAAAGTTAAGATAAAATACACAGCTGCAGTATAAGGGCTGCCAACATCAGGTCAAAAAAACCTGATATATTGATAGTAAAAAGTGTAACTGGTAACTGTAAAAGTCAATAAAGACATTTTATTACTAAAGGGTATAAAACTGGGTTTTGAAAATTGTTTCTATCTCAAGAAATCCTGGAGATATGATAAGGGCATCCAGACAAGAGAACTACAATTTCAGAGGTTTGGAATAAAATGGTCATACCTTCCCTCCAAAGCTTCAAGTTGCTTATGCAGGAGGAGACCATTTTTGAAGCATCGGTGATAGATGATTATGAACAACACACCGAAGAGAATGGGTTTTTTAGTTAATATGATGCCATTGCAAGTTTTTCAAATGAATGAAGCTGAAAGTCTTTAATACTGTTGCTTGTGTAATGTGTAACCTAAGTTGGATACACTCAGCTGTCAGCTCCTTCAAGACTGGGACACATTGCATGTATCTTTGTATTCCGTGAATCACTAAATAATGGCTTAATGAAAGAATGAATAACAGTAGTGCTTACTTGGATATATTTACAGAGAGTTAGACTAAGAGGTGAGATGTAAGTCAAGGTATCACAGCTCACTACATGGGACTACATCAGAGAAAGAGACAGGTAGTCCTGAAAAATCCTTTGGACAGAGGAACCTGGCATGTTTGGGGGTTTGGATAGATAGATTAGGGGTTTGGGTAGACAGTGTTCAAAACTGTACTTTGAAGGAGTCTAGAATGTTTCTCTGGTAATGGAGATCAATCAAAGGGACTGATGTATGAATCAGAAGTCAGATATTTTTAAGAGGTTCTCAGGATTACCTAGCATATGTTCATCAATATTTCTAATATAAAAATCTATGTAAATTATTAGTTAATAGTTCAGAATTTATTCATTTATTTTGCAATAATTATTAAGTAACACTAATGGTGGTTTAGCCACTAAGTCATGTCCAACTTTTGCAACCTCATAGACCAAGCCCTCCAGGCTCCTCTGTCCAGGGGATTTCCTAGGCAAGAATATTGGATGGGTAGCCATTTCCTTCTCAGGGGATCTTCCCCACTCAGGGACTGAACCCAAGTTTTCTGCATTGGCAGGTGGGTTCTTTACCACTGAGCCACCAGGGAAGGCCCATATGCTAATGGAGAAATTGAATTTACTGAAGAGACTGAGGTAAAGATCTCATAACTTCCTTTACAATTGCAATGAACACAACAAAGTTAAAAGTTGCATATAAGTATTTTGTCTACATACCTATGGAAAATTTTGGGAACAGACTTTACCTTGGCAGTGATAAGGTGTGTGTTCATAAAATAGTTCAAATTTTATCTGAAATACTGCTGTACTCTCCAGCTTATTCCTTCCCAAAGATAGTTTTGCTGTTATAGAGTCTAGAGGAATAACTTCTGTGCTAATTATTTGCAAAGACCTTTTTTACAATTCCCCTGTTGAAAAAATATACATCTACTTACATAGGACCAAATACATTATTTTAATCAAATTCAAAACATAGCACTTTACTATTGTCCATTGAGCTTTAATGTCTTTGGATGGAATTCACACTTGCCCTCTATACTGGAAAAACATTTCCAAAGAGACTGTGGGAACAACTGTTATTTTCCCATTGTCAGACTGTCTAATAGTGATAGTTTAAAATTAACACTTCTCTAGCTTGACTAGATATATTAGTCAAACCAAGCGAAAATTACATTTCCCTAAGATGCTGAATCTGCCTCCAACTCACTTTACCTATATTTGCACCTCAGTTATTCTTGAAAATAAAGTTAAAGTTACATGTATTTCATTTGTTGAAGAAAACCCACTTGATATTTCAGTATTTTACAATACTCTTCTGTAATGGGACCTCTAGACTCTTACCTTTCATTGACTTTCTTTGGAAATCTGATTTTCTTTTATTGTTTTCCTGTAGAGAGTGTTAACTTTTGAGATGAAAAATATCTACTCAACTTGAAATGGTCACCGTTATCTAGACTCCCTTCTTAGATCATTCTTCCTGAGTTTAAGGCAAACATCTCCCCAAGTGACAAAACACTATTGAAAGGTACTCTTTTCTGTCTCATGAAGTGGTATAAAACTCTGTAAGCTCTGGTATTCTAAATAGAAAACTTTACTTTCCAGTTTAAAAGTTGGCAGTGTTCTCAAACCAACAGTTAAAAGGAGATCCCATGGTTCAAAACAACATAAATAACTGTAGGTAAAAGGGTAAAATCCTAATTCTCTAAATTCTCAACACCCTCAATGCCTCTAGATTTATCATCTTGAAATAAATGCATTTTTACAACATCTCTGTGGATAACAAATGTTCACTGTGCATGGGAAAAATGTAAATTATAAAGCATCAAGTTATAAAACCAAGAATTAGACACAGTGTGCTTATTTGGAGCTGTCTAATGCTTAAATTATAACCGTGTGTTTTCCAGGTCATGCTTTGGTCTGTGAAATCAGTTATCATTCTTGTTTTAGATCTGTATATATTTAAAACATTAATCCAAATTTATTTTGCTGTCTTATAAACTGAATACTTTGTTTTATGGAGCACATAAATGTGTTTTTAGATCTGTAGTTTTTCCTTTCCTAAAGTAATAGATTGTTTCCTGAAGTCAAGGAGATAGGAATACATTATATGTGTGTGTGTGTGTGTGTGTGTGTGTGTGTGTGTGCCTTTATATTTTTTTCCATATCTCACTCTTTGTGAAACACTCAAGACCAACTGTGATAATCTCCATTCCTTTCCTTTTAAGCTTTTTCTAAGATCCAGGCCTCACCTAACTAATTGAATCCTAAGTAAAACTAATCATTCTCTGGGTTTGCTAGATATCCGTATTAGTCTGCTTGGACCACTATAACAAAATACTATAGATTGATGATTTAATCAACAGATATTTTTTCTCACAGTTTTGGAAGCTGGGAAGTCCAAAAAGAAGGTTCCAGCCAGTCTAATTTCCAGTGAAGCTTTCGTCTTGGCTTATAGATAGCTCTCAGAGCTAGGTTCTCATATGGTAGAGAGAGAAGTCTCTTATATCTCTTCTCATAAGAGGATTAATCCCATCATGAAGGCTCTGCCTTGTAGACCGAATTACTTCCCAAAGATCCCATTCCCAAATATCATCATCCTGGGGTTAGGGCTTCAATGTATGAATTTGGGGAAACAAAATTTATAGTAATGCCAATTTTTCCAGAATTAGTACAATCTATGTAAATAATTAATGATACAATGCTACAGGAAAAATTCTTTCATGATCACATGTTCATTTTAAAATCAATTCATTTACTTAATGGGATTAAAATTCTAACCATTAATAATTTTTATGTATTGCCACCATCAAATCTAATTTACCATCAGATCCCATTTAACCAAGGCCTTCTCTGGTGGCTCAATGAGTAAAGAATCTGCCTGCACTGCATTAGATGCAGGAGATGCCGGTTCAGTCCCTGGGTTGGGAAGATCCCCTGGAGGAGGGCATGTCAGCCTATTTTACTATTCTTGCCTGGAGAATCCCATGGACAGAGGAGCCTGATGGGCTACAGTCCATGGGGTCGCAAAGAGACACAAGTGCAGCGACTAGGCATGCACGTACCCATTTAAATTTTACCTTCAATGTCTTAACACAGAGTGCTTAATGTAGACAATTGAGAGATTACATCAAAGGTGGGAAGCATGCCTGTCATAGAGTCAACCTTCATTCTCATCTGAAGATTGTCTATACATGCCCCTGGAAATTCATGTATCTGGAAGCTTTATTTATTTTAATCATTAAATGTATCATTTTTCATTCACTTGTATATTTATATAGCAAATATATTTTGTTATACTTTACATTAAATATATACATATATACTTATACTTTAAATACATTCTAAAAATTATACTACAAATTGAGTATTGGGAATAAAAAAAAGTAAGACAAACCCTTGCCCTCAATGGAGTCATTACCTCTTAGATGGCAAGTTCATTGACAAATAGTTACAAAACACTAAAACTCTTATATTCTTATTTATATGTGAATTCTACTAGCAATTGTTATTAATCAATATCTTTTATATTTTTTACGTTTAACTTATTTTGCACTTTGACTTAGAGATTTTAAGTTTTTTTCTTTATGTAACAATGGGTAGACAAAAGAAGATAATGTTAGTATATTACTAAGTGATATAACCCCATATATTGTATATTTCTGACCCTGGGGAGATAAAATTGGCTCTAGAGTAGCATGATAATAATGCTTCCAATGATGTGTAAAGAAAACTTTTTAACTTGTATTAAATAACTGCAAGAGAATGTTGTACTTAAATAAAGATTCTTGTTATTTAACTATTATAGAAAGCCATAAAGACCCAAAGTCAAAGGGCCTGTTATAAGATGTCTGAGGCATTAACTTTGTGAATGAAAGAAATACAAATGGAAGAATAGTTCAGCTCTTTCAGGAGCTAGTCTGTGTGAGACATCTAGAAGATCACAATATTTTGACTTCAAAATTTTGCCTTCTATGCTGTTTTGGGGTCACTGTTTTCATTTTGTTACTCCATCATTTGCTGTAGGATGGGCTGATAGTACCAAGATAGGTGTCTGTGCAGTGTTCCAACCTTCTTGTTGGTTTCTTGAAAGACCTATGCTGATCTAGGAAGGAAATATGTTAGAATCTCATGAACACTATTTCCATTAATTTCATTTATTTATTTTGTAAAAGAGAATGTGCCATCCCAGTTTGTCAGAAATAAATGAATAAGTGAATACAAAAACAAGCCAAGTGTATGGCAGTGAAAGTGACCCCATGAATACAAGAAAGCATCAAAGACAATTTAAACTTGGAAGATTAAGTAAATGCATTGTCAAGAATGTGCAAATAGTAAAGAATTGAGCAGGGTTCAAATTCTGATCCATCTGACCCCAGATAAGAACAGTTAAGCCAGAGAGAAGAGGGGCATAGGGAAGGGAAAAGATCTGGGCAGGGGAGGGGGGAAGTTGGTGGGGGGAAGGTAGTACCTGGATGGATCGATTTGCCTTGGAATACCCCCTTGATTTCTTTATTACCCCCATGTTTATTCCCCAAAGTGGCCTGCCTATAACACCTCATCTCACAACTAGTACTAAGAAAATCCTTCATGTTTTTAACACTAGGGATCTAAGAATCACTTCTGATGATTCTTGAAAAAATCTAAGTATAGAAAACCTTGGTAAAAATAAATGGAGCAGGGAAAATGTCTTGGTTCAAATGACAGGGTGATCTTTCCACTTGTTCAGACATACTGAAAACATTGTGAGTACAATCAGGTTTGAGTACAACACACACAAACACACACATGTGTATGTGCATAATTTAGCTTTGAATTGAATTGTTGAATATTTCAAAATATTTGTGGAAATACTCATATTGAAACAAAATATAGGCTGTTATCAGACTGAAAGGTGTTTGGGAAAAATACTAACAAATGTATAAATTATCTTCACACCTCCATCGCCTAGTGTAGCACCGGACAAACATGAGTTTTAATATTTACTGAGCTGAATTATTTTAAGGGCGCTAAACTGACATTTCTTACTTTAGTTTACAAAATCTTAAGCCAGGGATCTTATCTGCTTAAAATACATAAACCAGTAACTCCCTCTCTGTTGAGTAATTTTAACTGCCAAATTATTTTATGCTCTGAAGTTACATAAGAATTTAATATCCTTTCACTATAGAGTTATCTGTGTAAGTAATTTTCATTCTATTTTTCTTTTAGAAACAGATGCTGGGGAGTTTCCACAAACGAGTGCTTGTCTGTGATGACTTGAAGACATATGTGATCTGGTGTGAATGTGTAATTTATTTCAGATTAGGGTAATGTCAGTGCACCGTATTTCTACATGGTAGTCAGTGATTCCCATTTGTTATTCTAGTAGTTTGCTGAGGTTAAAGTGATAATTCAACATTCACTCGTGAAATCAAGTATCTTTTTTCTTCCTGCTCCCCATTTGTAAGTGCTATTTCTGGAAACACTATTTTGCTGATCTAATGTCAAAGACAGTTCTTTCCACTCCTCTCTTAACACTTATCACTGCTGCAGCCAAAGTTTCAGGCCCCATAAGCATTTGCGACTCTGTTTGGGAGACTTCCACCCCCTACTGTAAGAGCGGCAGGCTGACTGCCATGGTTGATTGCTAGCACTCTGTAGCTCTGCCATGTCATATTTGAGTGTGTGCTTTATAGCATTCTGGTGCCTGCTCTGTTTACAGTCATCCCTCAGCTCAGCCAGATGCTTGCTTAGGTATTACACTGTCCTCTCTAGTTCAAATACATGGCTTGCAGAGCGTCTTTGTCAGAGTGCATAAAGCCTATGGGCTGGTAGAGGGGATTTGTTATGAGCAGGAGTTGATCATTATGGCTGTCATTGAGTGTTGAATTTGCTTTAGATATGATCTTGTTTTCTTTTTTTTTTTTAATCCAGTAAGCTACACAGAAAGTCGTTGGTAAGTCCTGAATTTACAGTTGTTGGCACAACACGAGACAAACAGCATTTCCTCAAGTGATGGATATAAAAAGAGAAAGTATTGAATGTATTGTGAATATTATTCAACCTTGGGAGAAGGATGGTAATAGGATAACTCTCTGGGAGGGGAGGGGATCAGAGTTTTGCATTTTTGGCTGGAAAGTTCTTTTATGGAGTAAGTTTAGCTTTGTTTAGCTTTCACTTCGAGGATAATTTTCAGCTGCCACATTAGGATTTCTGGGAACTGTTCAGCTCTGTCCCCACCTCACCTTTTTCCATCACAGAGTCATTGAGATAGAACATTTAAATTTATAATGCCAAATTTAGATAAAACTCTCATCGTGTAAGATTTCTGTTTGATCTAGAAAGTAATGTCTCACAAACATTAAACTCTGGCCGACTCACCAGAGTAGGCAGTATCTCAAAATCTGCTTGCAATCAGGAGATACAGGAGATGCAGATTTGATCCCTGAGTCAGGACGGTCCCTTGGAGGAGGAACTATCCACCCACTCCAGTATTCTTGCCTGGAGAATTCCATGGAGGAGCTTGGTGGGCTATAGTCCATGGGATCACAAAGAGTCGGACACGACTACAGCAACTGAACATGCACTTGCACTTATTCTAGTTTTCAGATATTTTATCAAATGATACCTAATTTGTTTCTGTGATTGAGGTTAAATCAGTTGAAGTATCAGAATATTAAATTATTTCTAAGAAAAATCTGTTGATATACATGGCTTAATCATTTTTGCCTCATCACTAGTGAAATGGCTGACTCTGCCAAAGGACTATAATTTGTTCATAGTCTAGATTTCATTATCTTGATATTATACTGTTCAGCATAATTTTGATACATTGTCATAAAGTTTGCTGTTTTAATTTCATCGGGTAAATTAGTAATAAATCAGATGCAATTGTATTTAAAACGATAAATGGGATATTTATGTCATTAAAATGCATTGCATTCCTAAGTAAGAGTACATTATAAGTGTTTAACTTTGTAGTCAGATTTTAGTTGTACAATTAGATGCTTTATCTGCAATATATATTTTTTCTTTTTTTTGTTTTCAAAGAATAGTGGGCATTTAAATTTTTTAGGTAAAAAGAGGAAGAAAATTGTGCTTGTGTGAAATATCTACATCATGTATTTCAGGATCATATGTTCTAATAGGTTAAAAAGAGCTAATATTAATATAGCTGAAATATGTCACTAAATGAATTTAGACTGTCAAGTTACTTTTTAAAAGATCTATGAATTTAGCTACCTTATGCCCCAGAATCTCTGGATAGTGTATCAGAGAGCTAGTAAGAACTGATCAGGATCAACTACTATTTAAGATCACCTTACAAATTCTAAAGTAATGTGCCTGCCAATGGAGATTCTAGTTCAAAATCCATCAGGAGTTCTCATTCAATAACAGGAATAATATGAAGATAAATGTAGAGTATTATTTAAAATGTTTAAAAAATTTAAAAAATTAGCATTTTGCAATCTGTTAATAATCAAAGATGGCTACTTTAGCTAAGATCTGAAAATAACAGTGGCTTACACGTGACAGAGATTTTCTTTCTTTTTTTTTTTTCTGACATGACAGTCCAGGTGGAGGGAGTGTGGTCCTGCTATAGTACCTCTGCAACATGGAGAAGCTGGTCCTTGCCTCTCATGGTTGAGTCATGCTCAACATGCATTTTTAACCTAGTGACTCTGACAAAGCTGATTTGATTTAGGTATGCCCTCTAGCCCCTCTCCCACATCTACTTTGCTAAGCAGAGAGAAGGGGTAGAAGTCATGGCTCTTCCCCTTAAGGGCGTGGCTTGGAAATTACACAGTGCTCTGCTGAGCGTGCACCTCTGGCCAAGACTTGGTCGTATGCCTGGGCATAGTTGTAGGGGAGTCTGGGAAGTGTAGTCTTTAGATGGTCAGCCACGTGCTCAGCTATACTCCTGGATTCCATTTTTAAGGGAAGGAGGAGAAGAATGGGTATTGAGGGAATCATAAAGCTTTCTGCCATATAGGCATAATTATTAATAATTATCATAATTTATGGTGGTCTAGAGTATCCTTGAGAAACATTGCTTCTATGTCTATGCTTAGACATCTGTCCAAGGTGCTTCTAATTAGTTCCACTATACCTGACTAATTCCTGCTCAGACTTTGGTAGTTCTCTAAGGTAATATTTCCCTAAGAAACTTTCATAGGCACCTAGGTAATGATCCACAGTAATGGCTTAGGTAATCATTGACTGTATTTCCTTAATGGCCTATACATGTCCATTTGACTGCAGTTAAAATAATGCATGTTGATTATTTCTCCCCATATCTTTGTTCTCCTGTGTTCTAAGAACTTTTAGACAAGGACTGTTCTATTTTTATATTCCTAGACCAGCAGCTGGTATATGATATGTATTCAGATACTTTTTAAATGAGTATATTAATGAATAAATAAATGAGGTTAGGTATTCCAGAATATTCAGTTAGATGTAGTGGGATCCCAGGCATAGAACTGTACCTGCCAAAGTCTTTCAGCTTCAGATCCAAAGACTGGTTTCATCTCATTAGTGAGCGTGTTTTGTTCTTGATACTTAGTAAAGGATATGCAATAGTCTTCCCAAGTGTTCAAATAAAATCAAAGGGAGAGATGACAGACTTTCTGTGGCTGAGCGCAGAGATATAGTTTTGCACTGCACACCTTAAGGAGGGCCTTTCACAGTGACTATAAACTTTACAGTGACAATTTGCAAATAGAGTTAGCACTGATCAAGTAAGCACTTTTAACCTTATATAACAAAGCAAATTCTTTAAAGAAGCATTTAAAAATAGGGGAGGTTTCATAAAAATTGAAGATACTTTAATTAGACTTTTAGAATACTGAAAGATAAATATATCATTCTGAGGAATAACACATCTATGTTAATTAGTGCCATTTATAATTTGGCCTTAGAAAACTATTTAACATTTTTATTGTAAGATTTAGACACATATGAGAAAAGAAATTTAATGCTATAGGTCTCAGGTACAAAAAACTAGATCTATGTGTAAGGTTTATACTAAGCTGAGGTATAATAGTAAATTATCTAATCATACATATATATATTATATATGAGATGGGCTCAATAAAGGACAGAAATGGTACGGACCTAACAGAACAAGAAGATATTAAGAAGAGGTGGCGAGAATACACAGAAGAACTGTACAAAAAAGAGCTTCATGACCCAGATAATCACAATAGTGTGATCACTCACCTAGAGCCAGACATCCTGGAATGTGAAGTCAAGTGGGCCTTAAAAATCATCACTATGAACAAAGCTAGTGGAGGTGATGGAATTCCAGTGGAACTATTTCAAATCCTGAAAGATGATGCTGTGAAAGTGCTGCACTCAATATGCCAACAAATTTGGAAAACTCAGCAGTGGCCATAGGACTGGAAAAGTCAGTTTTCATTCCAATGCCAAAGAAAGGCAATGCCAAAGAATGCTCAGACTACCTCACAATTGCACTCATCTCACACACTAGTAAAGTAATGCTCAAAATTCTCCAAGCCAGGCTTCAGCAATACATGAACCGTGAACTTCCAGATGTTCAAGCTGGTTTTAGAAAAGACAGAGGAAAGGGAAGTGAAAGGGAAGTTGCTCAGTTGTGTCTGACTCTTCGCGACCCCATGGACTGCAGCCTACCAGGTTTCTCCATCCATGGGATTTTCCAGGCAAGAGTACTGGAGTGGGGAGCCATTGCCTTCTCCAATGGCTAGTGGCTAGTGTAAGTCACCCAATCATGTTGACTCTTTGTGACCCATGTACTATAGCCCTCCAGGTTCCTCTCTTCATGGAATTCTCTAGGCAAGAATACTGAAGTGGGTTGCCATTTCCTTCTCCAGGGATCAAATTGCCAACATCCGCTGGATCATGGAAAAAGCAAGAGAGTTTCAGAAAAATATCTCTTTCTGCTTTATTGACTATGCCAAAACCTTTGACTGTGTGGATCACAATAAACTGGAAAATTCTGAAAGAGATGGGAATACCAGACCACCTGACCTGCCTCTTGAGAAACCATACAGCAGGTCAGGAAGCAACAGTTAGAACTGGACATGGACCAACAGACTGGTTCCAAATAAGAAAAGGAGTACATCAAGGCTGTATATTGTCACCCTGCTTATTTAACTTCTATGCAGAGTACATCATGAGAAACACTGGGCTGGATGAAGCACAAGCTGGAATCAAGATTGCCGAGAGAAATATCAATAACCACAGATATTCAGATGATACCACCCTTATGGCAGAAAGTGAAGAGGAGCTAAAAAGCCTCTTGATGAAAGTAAAAGAAGAGAGTGAAAAAGTTGGCTTAAAGCTCAACATTCAGAAAACGAAGATCATGGCATCTGGTCCCATCACTTCATGGGAAATAGATGGGGAAACAATGGAAACAGTGTCCAACTTTATTTTTTGGGGCTCCAAAATCACTGCAGATGGTGATTGCAGCCATGAAATTTAAAGATGCTTACTCCTTGGAAGGAAAGTTATGACCAACCTAGATAGCATATTGAAAAGCAGAGACATTAATTTGCTGACTAAGGTCCGTCTAGTCAAGGCTATGGTTTTTCCTGTGGTCATGTATGGATGTGAGAGTTGGACTGTGAAGAAGGCTGAGAGCCAAAGAATTTATGCTTTTTTTTTCTTTTCTCATTTTATTTTTTTAATATAAACTTATTTATTTTAATTGGAGGCTAATTACTTTACAATATTGTATTGGTTTTGCCATACATCAACATGAATCTGCCATGAGTGTACATGTGTTCCCAATCCTGAACCCCCTCCCTCCTCCCTTCGCATACCATCCCTCAGGGTCATCCCAGTGCACCAGCCCCAAGCATCCTGTATCCTGCATTGAACCTGGACTGGTGATTCATTTCATATATGATATTATACATGTTTCAATGCCATTCTCCCAAATCATTCCACCC